>NW_017729027.1:28230211-28236734 GCF_001723915.1 Gavialis gangeticus | reverse complement strand
AGAAATTGCTACTTGCCTCAAAATTCACGAATACTTTGTGCATAGCAAGTTGAAAAATGATATGCAGTTTACACTGAACATTTGGAATGCTTATTTAAACATTTTGAAATGTGCCCATCTCTAATCAGAAATACAATATCAAATAGTCTGGAATGATGCAGAATTCATGGCCAAATGCATTCCATAGACCAAATCCAGGGATCCAACCAAAGCTGTTTTGACAGAAGAGATAGAGTGGGGTGGGGGGAAATAGGTGGGTTTTATTTGTGTTAAGCTCTATATATCTTCATTTTGAGATTAGCTTCCTGATGTCCTAAACTGGGGGCTGCCTGCTCAAGAGTTGCTCTAAATTATGCCATCTATGTAGATTTCTTAAACCTTGTCTATGTTTCCTTTACATATTATATAATTATTATTATAACATTATATTCTGCCTTTGCCAAAAGAAGCTCAGGGTAGCTTACAATAATGCCCAGATGAGTTAAAGACAGGAAAAAATATTAAAACATTTAAAATAAGAATTCCCCAGACCACGTTCCAAAACTTAATCTGGTGTGCTGAAGGCTGCCCAAATAAAACAAACAGCCTTACAATGCTTCTGGAAGTTGTTGAGGCTTGGACTCTGATGGAACACAAGGGGGAAAGAGTACCAGGTCTGAGGAGTAATTACTGAGAATAACATCCCACATGTTTTTGTCAAGCAAATTTGGAACACAGGAACCTAGTATTTGTAGGAGGTTGCTTTTGGCTGGCTTTAGAGATTGCAGTGAAACAAAGGAACAACATGAGGTGGTGCCTTAGGTTTGTAGGACCCAGAGCATTTAAGACTTACAGGACAAAAAGAGCACCTTAAATTGTTCCCAGAAAGTTATCAGAATGCAGACTCTGGAGCACTGCAATAATATACTTCTGAAAATCCACCCCCATCAGAAGGTGGGCTGCTGCATTCATGACAGTCCTCAAGAGTATGTAGAGCACTAGTGCAATAGTGGTATTTCCTGCACAGGAGGGTTTAAGTATACCTGCCCACCTAAGTCTGCTGACCCACTCCAAATGTGGAAGTTCACCATTAAGGCTGCTGCAGGCTTATCCACAGTGCATGCACTTGAGTCTTTAGCCTCTGGAGAGTATGGCAGCAAGTGCTGGGGATGAGGCTGGAGCAGTTTCATGGGAAAACTACTGGTTCAGGAGCTGCTCAGCCGAGGTAGGCTGTTTCATCATCCAAAGATATTTGGAGCACAGAATTGTATACCACTCCGCACCCTTAAGATCATAGGAAAGAAGGACTGGGAAGATCATCTAGTTCAGCCCCCTGCTCAAGGTCATCATCCCAGTCTAAACCATCCCAGACAAGTGTCTGTCTAAACTGCTGTTCAGCACCTCCATAGTCAAAAAGTGTCTCCTAGTCTCCAACCTATATTTTCTCTGCTGCTTCTTAAGGCCATTGCTCCTAGTCTTGTTTCTTCTCTAAAATTACCCTTCAAGTACTTAAAGACTGTTATTAGATCCACCTTTAGTCTTCTCTCATGCAGACTTAACAACCCTCATTCTTTCAACCTTTCTTCATAAGTCATGCTTCCCAAGCCTGTAATAATTTTTATTGTTCTATGCTGAGTTCTTTCCAGTCTGTCCACCTCTATCTTCAGCTTTGGGCCCCACACTTCAAAACAGCACTCTGGGTAAGCCTCTCCAGTTCTGAATGGAGCAAATTAATAATTTTTTTTTTTATTTACTTGGTTGTATTCACAAGAGTGTCACTTTTATGCTGTTGGCTTTTTTTGCAACAAGAATATAAGACTCATCTAAAAATGCCCCTGAACTTGGGGAGGTGGAATGGATGTGAAGACAACCATAATATCAGCAAGAAATTCCCTTAAGTCAGGGATGCCAAACATAGGTTCTGTGGGCTGGATGTGGTCCACAAAGCTTCTCTATCAAGCCCACCAGGCTACCAGGGGACTCCAGATGTTGCACAATGAATTACCACAGGAGGTCGTAGAGGCAGACAGCATAGCCAGGTTCAAAGAGGGACTGGATACATACATGGATGATAGTTCTATCAATGTTCATTGAACAGAATGGTGGGAGATGTTTTACTCTAGCATCTCTAACTCAATAGATGTTGATTGCCAGGGTGGGCACTGAACAGGGGATTGATCACTCTAAAGATACCTGGCTTGAAGCTCTCCTTGTTTTACATCAGATTCTACCACCACCAGAGATGGGATACTCAGCTAGACAGACCATGGATCTGACACTTGTGGTGGCCACAATGGCAGCCCTTACAGCCTTGGCTGGATCCAGCCTTCAAGGACCCCTGTGGTCTGGATCCAGTGTGAGGACCCAGGTGAGTTTGCTATAAGGGAATACTCAATTTCCTTTTTTAGGATAGCTCTCAATCACTTTGAATTATTCATGGAGAAAAAAAAACATGGAGCTAGAATTTGGTTTCATATGACATGTGTTAGTATAGAGTTCTGATTTGCTTCCTAATAGCTTTCCCGCTTCAGTGGGCACGCCTATACAAGAGACATTATATCACTGTAGCTTGCTGCTACAGCGATGTAGCATCCACAGGCACAAACCATGATGCTGACACCACGTTGCCATAGCAACAAGCTACCTTACTATAGATATCTGGTGATGCAGCTGCTAAAAATAGCTGTGCACTGCTGGGACAGTGAAGTTATGGCGGTTACTGTAACTTCATTTAGTACTTTCTAAAGCAATTACTAAATGATGGTGTAGTAACATCTGCGGCACAGAAGCCACATATAGATGAATCCAGTGTGAATTAGATCAGTTCTCTAATCAAAGATATTAATCTAAAATAAATCACTATCTTGAATTTGCAAAAATCAATTCAGAGTTGGATGAAACTATTCTAGACAAACAATGTCATTTCTATATTTTAGATGAAACAGTAAAAGTGGGCACATCTACACATGCAATAAATGTGACTGAATATACTCCAGCTCAGTTTGAGCCAGAGTAAACTAATCCTGATGTCACCATCTACATATGCATTTAAGCACAGCAAATTATTGTGTTCCTGGATACCACTTATATCTGACAGGACTATGTGGCAGCACAGTAAATTAATCTTCTGTGCCCCAAGTGCCATGCATGTGTAGATGGTGATGCTTTACTGCACAGCAAGTTGCTGCTGTGCAGTAAAGCATCTCACGTAGACATGCCCAGTATATTCCACAGATAGTACATTCTATCTAGAGCTATAGAAGATTACTGTAGATGTACTGTGTATATACATTACTAAAATATCAGGATACAAAGAAAGCATGAAAGATTGTCACTGGGGGAACAACAGAATGTAAATTTTATAATAGTTTCATATAATTGATTTGTTCAAGTCCCTGGTATACATGTAGGATATGCGTTGTGTCCATAGTATTCATATGCAAGATAAAGTTATTGCATTCAATCGTTCACAATGCAAAATGCAATTAAACTTCAGTAAACTAGCTATGCTATCTTTGACATTTAATCAGCAGTTATGCCAAACTGAGCCATAGCTGATTTTCAGAGAATTTAGATTTAGTTCTTTTTTGGCCTTCCATATTTACTACACACTGTCAAGATTTTAATGCATTCTCTCAATAATTTTCTAATACAGTTTCACATAAGTAACAAGCTTTTCAAAATGGATTTGAAACAATTCAATTTCTGTCATGTGTTTTCAATAAAAAGAATCATTCAGAAGCTACTGAAGTCAGAAATTGAGTTTCAGATTGTATGTTACCCTTTCTCCCCACAATTAAAATTAAATTTAAAGACCTACATTAACACTGATCTCACATCTGAAGCTGGTCCATCCTGCTTCACAGGAGCATCGATACCCATCTATAAGGTCTATGCAACTGAAACATAAAATACAAAAATACAGATTATGTACATAGTCCCAACTCCACTCTAATCATAACATTCTATTGTAGCCATGTATTCACTAGTCACTTCAGAATCTGATCCAACTACTACCGAAGGCCATAGGATTTTTTTCTGTTAACTTAAACTGGCTTTGCATAAGGTATATTTTGCAAGCTGAAGGTATTTTTAAAGGGCATGCATGCTTCAAAATAAAGCCTTCTCATTTCAACCTGTTGGTATGTAATAGTGAAAGACTTGCTTTTAAGTACTTTCAAGTCTAATTAATCCATATTTATTGAAAATTGCTTTATGCTAATGAGAACCAATGAAAGAGGAACTGATGTAATGTACCAGTATATTACATTAGTTTAAATAGGCAACATCTGTCATCCTTAACTGTGCTTGTACTCTTACTTTATGGATAATGTAATTAAAACTATCTTTATCAACCTTCCCTTGTCATTAAATCTTCAATATTGCTAGTTAAGTACATTTTCTTGGAGATAATAATAGTAAAATAAAAATAGCCACCTTCCATGAAGACAAGGCTCTGACAAACATTCATCAGCATTTGTCTCACAGTTTGTTCCAATAAAACCACTCTTACAGTGACATTTAAAGGAGTTGATGTCATCAATGCAACTTCCATTGTTGAGACAAGGTACAGATATGCATTCATCTATATTTACTTCACATCTGTTGCCTACATAAAAACAGAACAGTAATGAATGCAGCTTTCAAAATTCAAACATCAAAATAATATGTTGGATTTGTTTCTTTTATAAATTAAAATAAATTCTACTGAATTTTCCCTACGTTGATTATGTCATTTCTCATTGTACATCACTAACTGATTTAATGTTAGGAATTCTCTGTAAAGGCAATACAGGAATAGGTATATCCTCAAAGGGAAATAAGGAACATAGCCCTTTAGATAAGTTATAGATAAACAATTACATACAAACAACCTGGGAAGGTCATAAGGAAAATTTTACACTGTTATTGGAAAGAGAAAGAGGATGTTTTGTTTCTTTTATATGAGGGGTCACAATGTTAAAATGGTATATGGTTTCTTGCTAAGCTAATTGTATTTATTTTCTCAGATTGGAAAGTTTTCAGCAGCTTAAAGAAGAAGATGCAATGAAATTCTTTTGAATTCTTTATGAAGATATCTATTATATTTGTGATAGATGTATTTTTCTGCTTTTGAAGTGCCTTCAAACAACTGATATCAAAAGTACCTCACAAAATATTGGTAATTAACTCTTACAACATGTTTCTGAGGTAACACAGTATAATTATCATCATGTTTCAGTTGGAAAAATTAAATACAAAAATAAAAAGTTGTGTCCAAAAGGACATACAGCAAGACCACAACAGAATCAGAAAAAAAAACAAGACCTATTGACTTTCATTTCTGAGGTTTAGCCATAGCATCTTTCTGTTCTACAATGAGATATTCACTCAAATATTTCAAGCACATGAATGTATTTAAAACGCGAGTAACTGTTATATATGCAAATGGAAGTGGATCAGAAATTCCTGAAATAAAGTCTTGTTTCTTACAGCAAGAGTCAATAAAATACTCAGGGGTTGCTTGAAGTGTTGGGATTACCATTGGGGTAGTGGTGATAGGGATAAGAACTGTTTTTCTAGAGGGATGGAGTAGCACAACTGAAATGAGCATGTTTGCACTTGTATCCAATCAAAGAATGAAAACAATACCTTACAGTGTATTAATAATCAGATGCATTTCTATCAGCAATCTCTTCACTTTCTTACAAATTTCAGCTCTGTCATCCAAGCTCTTTCTTTTGTAAAGACCACTTTCTATGGGGGAAGGACTTTGTATTCTACATTTGGAAAATGCCTAGTCAATTTTGGGAGACTGCAATATAAATAATAAGTGGCAACTTATACTCCACCACTAAATAGTCAAAAGGTGAAGCAGCAGAAAGTAATTAAGAACCTGAATACTGAATATGAATTTTCACAAAGCCAACATAGCAATTAAAATTCTCTCACCAATACAAAGATTATGTAATTACAAATAATGTACACGTTCAAAGAAACTGCTATTTATGGATGCCTCATGAGAGAACAAATGAGCTTATTTTTTAAAATTATGTCACCATTATCTTCTAGACATAGGACTAAAACAACAGCATAAACTTGATTGGGAAGTCACACAGCCACAGAAACCTTGATGTACAACTGTCATGTTCCTAGTGAAAAAAAATTAAGTACATTTCATTTAATGGGTAGTGTAAGCTTTTGTGGGTACACAATTTTCTGTCTAGATACTGTGTTAATGCTTTATGACTAAAGTTGCAGACTAGTGTCTTAGGTACTAAACAATGCCGATAAGAAATAGCTGTTCAGATTTGATGTAAAGAATTGCATTGATCATAGTAGCAAAGTCTGAATCTGAGAAAAATGATTTGCAGCTTCTTGGCCACATGTATAAGAAGAGTGTCATGCTGTTTATTGTTGCAATATGATCATGAACTTCCAATTGGTAAACAACCATAGTGAACCTTAATTCGCAACTCTTGAAGAATGTCAGTCATCTTCAGTTACAGGGTAAGATAAACCTTATGGACCTCAACATTTCCATAGATTTTTAGTTGCTTCCTTA
>NW_017729027.1:28206771-28225211 GCF_001723915.1 Gavialis gangeticus | reverse complement strand
TAAAAAACCATAGTGAACCTTAATTCGCAACTCTTGAAGAATGTCAGTCATCTTCAGTTACAGGGTAAGATAAACCTTATGGACCTCAACATTTCCATAGATTTTTAGTTGCTTCCTTATTTTTCTAACATTACTTCAGTTTCATCTACATTGACTTGCTCTCATGAATACCCTAGTTTCTAATACAGGCAAGGCTGTTGAAGCATGGGCTAGATTAGAGGAAAAATAGATATAAAATTGAGTGTTAGCTGTGTACTGAATATATTAATATTCCAATGCCCCATTTGTACACAAGAACAGAGAGAAGATTAGAAATAGTCTTATAGAACTCTTCCTGGGAGAAGTCTTGGATATTCTTTAAAATTTAATGCCGAAGTCAATTATCCTTCCAAGGTTTAGTTGCAGTCCCTCACTACAGATTCTATTATCATTCTCCTACTGAAATACTATGTACCGTTACAAAAATAGTGCCATTTAGAAAATCTATTTTCTGTAAAACAGATATTCAGTGAAAAATATTTTCTGGACATTTTTACCATCTACAATCTTGGACTCTCTGGAACTGAGATGGGTTACTTGATGTCACTCATAAAGTAATGGAAACTAAAACTGTAAATGTTTTGCTGATAAATATGTAAATAAAACAAATATTTTTCATATAAAACAGCATCTAAGAAAGTGTGCCATACTTCAGCATGAGCCTTTTTTGACCTACGCTTATAAAGCATTGACTCAAGCACACTGAAAAGCAACAGTATTGTTCACAGAAGTTCCTTGAACTTGTATGTTACTCCATATACTCCAAACAAATTTCCATAATTTTTTTTCTCTCTCATAACTGAATAGTGATAATATGACTATAAAGTCAGACTTATACTGGACAAACTTCAAAAGACCAGTCACAAAATATCTGTAAGTTTTTTTAATATTAGTTCACATAAATTCACTTGAAATCTGCTTGTTGTGATTGTAATTTCAAGCTTGGGGTTTGGATTTTTTGGAGAACAAATAATGCTGCTTACACATCACTTAATTGGCTGTATTGTCATTTGCCGTGCTTGTATTCCTGATCTCTGGCACTGATGATCATTGCTCACTATTCATGCAAATAAGATGGTTCTCATAAGAACTCTCATTAAAATGAACTATCTTAATTAGGGGAAATATTTAATGCATTAAATTGCATTCACATACATATACCATTGTGCTTTATTGTATTGTGATGGACTTCCTCAAATAATACTTCTCTCCCCCCTTCCTCGGCCCCTCCATTAGCTGAAATACTGAAGCTTTCAATTTTTCTAAAAAGGCAGTGTTTTAAGATTTTAAGGTTCTGAGTTTAAGTTAAGTCATTTACTCATGGAAATGTTTTAGTTTAAAAAGTTTAATTTTATCAGAATCAAATCATTGTAACATCATTAGTTCCTTCTGCCACCTTTAATTCCTGTTGTTGTATGTTATAACTCCAGACCACAATCCACCCTCTTGATGAAATAGTTCTGGCAATCAGTTATGTAGTACTACTTTCTTAAATCACTTCCTCTCCCAATATCACTTTTAAATTTTAGTTCAGCAAATTTGATTACTGCAATATATGTACCCTATTTTCTTTCACAATCAAGGTTCCCCCACAAGAGTTCAATGCTACCAACTCTTTGGCATGAGTCTAGACATAACAAAATTATACCTCTGGCCCTCTATCAAGGTATCTTAACTGCTACTGCACCCTGAAGATTAAGATGAGTTATAGTAATTGTCACAACCCATTCTGTTTTAAGGTCTATAAAGGTGTCATGCAGATTTTCTTGGGTTTTGTGTAATGATATGGCAAGTGTCATCTCACTGGAAAGCCAGTGTCATAATAGTGACATAAATGAATACAGTATCACTGAATAGATTAGGGATAAGCAACCCCAGGCTCAGGTGCCAGAGTATGCACAAGTGCCTCTGGGCAGATGGCAGGAAAGGGGCTGGGGTTGTACTGCCACAACAAGGATTTAGCCCCTTGTGGCTCCTCTGTCCCCAACATGCTAATATCTTACAAACTGAGGTTGCAAGTGTTTTTGGCAGTCTGCCAAAAAAATGTTGCCAACCCCTGGGATAGATTAAATTATATTGTCTGTGTATATCTTTATGATTTTGAGCCTAGTTTAACCAAAGGAAAAACAGAGTAGGTGTAACTGCTAAGTAACTCTTTGCTATTTTGATACTAGGGCAAGGGCCACTGCCACTCCCAGTCACAGAGGCAATGAACTGTTGATAGGCTAGACACTCGCGTTCTTGTTTGCTTGTAATGGGAAAAGCACACAATAGCAGAGGCATGTGAGAGAAAAGACCTGTTAGGCCAGAGAAATACCAGATATTCCAGGAAAAGAAATTTATGGAGGTTTCTGTGTCTCATAAGGAATTAGAAGAATGCTGATGAATGGGCTGGCTGGCAGGTGATTTACAGTCTATGATAGAACTAGGTTCTTTGGATCCTAGGATTTGGAGGTTAAAGGTTCCCAGCAGTCAGGGCTGAGAGAATCAGTAGGAAAGGTGCACTCTGAAAATCCTGGCAGGACATTCAGTAGGCATAGGGTATAGCCAGGTGAGAGTGTAAAAAACAAAACAAAATTGTACTTGACACATTTTTCTTCTTTAAACTTATGGTTAGTTTTGCTTGTATAATTAATTTATCCTACATAATAAATCCTTTTATTGTTTTGGCTACTGATTGCTAGCAGAAGGAGTGCTCTCTGGGCTAATGATAATCCAGGCTAGCCCATTCTACAGAAAGGGGGACCTAACATTTCTTTCACAACCCAGGGAATCCACCTAGACCTAGCAGGGATTTCCCTGCTGCAGCTGTGGGTTTTGGTACGAGGGCAGTGGAGCTTAGGCTTCTGGGGATAAAAGTTATTTCAGAGTAAACCTTGGGGTCAGCTCCTTGGGGCATGCAGCAAGTCAGCAGGAAGAAACGTGGTGTAATGGGGGCATTTCATGGGCAGGTTTTTGAAAATAATTATTCTTCACCTGTGTGTCTTCTCATCACTCAGTTCAGAAAACAAAAGTTACAGCTTTTCCTGATGAATAGCACATTTTAATTTTAAAAGCATAGAAGATGTATATATAGGTATAGATATATAGCATAACATAACAGATGTATAGATAGATATTTCATAGCAGATATATAGATATCTATAGGAGGTAAAGTATTAAAGAAAGGAGTCTGAGAACACATGCCGCCATAACAATAGGAATTCCTTAAAGACTATTTAATGACATGTTAAGTATATTACTGAAGCAGAAAGTAACATGGACTTCTGTAGTGACAGAATTTTTAATTTCTGTTCCTTCGTCTCCTTTCTTTGGTTGGTATTATTTCATTATTTTAACCTAGGCATCAACTTTTACTGGGTATCTAAAATGCTATTCACCACCACATAAAAAATTGCCAGTGCTGTCTTTGGATGTCCCATAAATTGTCTCTTCGATGATCATGACATCAGGACCCAAACCAAACTTCTCTTCTATCAGGTTGTTGTCATCCCTACCCTATTGTATGGCTACGAAGCTTGGACAACATATTGGACACACCTGAAAGCTTTGGAATGTTACAAGTGATGTGGTCACAAAATGTTCTGTATTAATTGGGAAGACTGAAGAATGGACACCGGTGTTCTGGCTCAAGCCAAAGGCACCAGCATTTTAGGCATATTGTTATGATACCACCTCCATTGGACAGGACATGTCATAAGGATTCCTATGAACCAGTTCCCAAAACAGGTCCTGCACTCCCAACTCACTATAGTCACTACTCTAGAGAAGGGCAAAAGAAGAGGTTCAAAGGCACTGTGACAGGGGGTTCCCTCGGGACCAAGTCTCATGCCAGCCTGCCCATCTGTCTCTATGGGGCAGTCTGCCCAGTCTTGCCTACCACAACTTTGCTGTTTTCATAAACTGGTGGTACAACATGGGAAACTGCTAATACCAGCCCTGATGCCAGGGGGTGCCATCTGTGACTCCAAACCTCCCCTATACCACATCCCATGCCTCGCAGATGGCATCCACAGAATCAAGAGCCTCCTGCTCTTAACTTCAAGATGTTCCTGCTGCAGCTCAGCCAGGTGATGTTTCTGCCTGCACTGGCAACAGCAGACTTTAGCCTTTATACGTTTTTTTTTTTTCTTCAAAATAACTGCCACCGTCAGGCACCTGTTAGCTGCCTCACTCTGCCCAGTGGTGCCCTGCCACAGACAGCTTAAAGACCCATCTGAAGAAATATGATATTAGTATCAACACCTGGGAGTCTCAAACACTGAATCATCCCTAATGGCGCCATAATGTATAACAAGCCATGATTATTTCAAACAAAGGACTAGGTCACCAGGATCCAAGCTAGGTAGGTGTGCTGATGATACAAATTAGCTAAGAATGTCAAACATTATTCCCTAGTTATTTTCTGCAATTATGGGCAAAAAGGTTAATATAGCTCTGAACTTGTCTACTATTTAAAAGTATAAATTAGCAACCACAGGGATGTGAAGTAAGATTTGGACCCTTCAAAACTTATTAATTTCTGAAGAACACAAAAGGATGTATAGAAAACTTTCTATATTCTGACTCTAAATAAAAACCCATAAGGTTTCTGCACTATTAATAGGAAAACCTCTTTTAGAGTCCTACTAGTATTCATGTTAGTAATATACACAAAGAGTACAAGCCTACTTTGTGGTTCTCATATTGAAAAGAATTTACTCAGATTACAGCCTGTATAATTACACTAAGAACTAGAACAAACATGATGGAAGGTAAACATAAATGTATAATACATTTTAAAAAAAAGTCAGAAAAGGAAGTACATTCTTTATCCTTCCATTTTAGTTTTTGTGTACAAAATAGTGCCTTATATAGTCAGAAATGTTTTACATAATTTTATTTATATTAACCTGTTAAAATACTTAAATGCATATTTTCATTAAAATCATTTTAAAATTTTGAGTTCTCAAACTTTTATATAAAATTTAAGATGCATATTGAAATATCCTATTAACAAATCTGGCCAAGCACATTTCTGGCATAATCCCCTTAGCTTCAGTGGATGAATCTATTCTATTATAAATAAGAATTCTCACTTAAATCATTTTTATTAATAGATTCAGACAAAGATTGTAGACACAAAAAATGGTAAACATTTGTTACTATAAAATATCCATTTGTCATCTTTTCTCAGTACATTTGTCAACTAATTTGTAACCTATCTTCTTTTGAATCCCAGTACCAATATGGAATCAAGTGACCTTTTAATGAATTAATATAAGTTATATCATAAGCATCATAAGATGTTTGAGTTCTATCTAAGGAATGCAGGACATGATTTAACAAAGAGATCATTTGATTTAATGTGTGTACACCCCCATTCTATTCAAGGTTTTGCCAGTGAACTGTGCTTGACCTTGGGTAAGTCAATTTACGCTGCCATTACATTGCCACTTGCAGTCCTATTTCTTCAAAACGTAGGGACGAACATGCCAAGCATGCTCTATTACTATTCATTATTATTGTTGTTGACACTGTATTGTTAAAGACTTAATAAGACTTTTGTGACTGTATATAATTTTTCAGCCCTCAGGGTCCTTCTGTTTAATTCTGCTCCCAAATCAATTTAATTTTTCACTTTCTTCACCTAAGACACACTTGCAGGTTAATCATCATAGGTTTGGGTATGAAATACTTCCAGATTTAGTTTTTGGCCAACTACTGAAAAGTTCACAAAAGCTAGGGTCAGAAATTACACATAAACTAGTATATGTGATCGGAAACCAGTTTAAATCTGTAACAAAACAGAGGTTCAGTGCACATAAAACACTTTCAAAATGGCTGAAACTAGTTTAAGATAAACTTGAATGGGTGTAGTATCAGACTTAAATGATTTAGGTTAAATTGGTTTATTGAACTTAACTGGAATCTGAAGGAGAACTCACAGCCCCCCAGAATCTCAGGATTCTTTGCACTGCTCCTGAAAACTCCCCCTCACAGGGTCGGTGGGCTAAACTTTGTCCAAGTTATCTGCTTCAACTGAGCAGGGAGGCATGATCTAGAGCCCCCAGCTTCCGGAGTGAGCCACTGCAGGTATGTGGCTGCATTTCAAGAATCAAAAGTGAATGTCTGCTCACTTACTTATCAGTTCAATCTATGTAGCTTAGATTAACCTGCGAAGATTGAATTGATTCAGCCTTGAGCTTTTTGACTGTCTGTGCTTAGCAAAAACATATAGATAGGCTGATCTTTAGACCTGCAAAGTATTTAGAATAGGACTGCAGGCAGTGCATGTGGAACATGCATATAAGCAGGGCCATCCCTAGGGGTGGGTGAGTAGGGTGGCTGCCCTGGACCCCATGCTTTGGGGGGGCCCTGAAGACAGTGCCATACAGGCCATGCTGTGGCCACCAAGCACTGCCAGCCTTGCCACCTCCCACCATCCCGGCCCCACATAGGCTGATATGCCCTGAACCCCGCACACTCCTAGGGATGGCTCTGCATATAAGTCAATGGAAGGTTAAGCAGTTTGCATATTCTTCTGTAGGGATAAAACAAAAATATTGAGCTCCATGTGTGCATGTTACTTTTGACTCTGAAAAGCAGTGGCTGGAAAACTGGTAAACTGAAGACTAACAGTGGAGGTATTACAGTAGCCATTGCTGTATGTGTGACTCTTAGCATTAAACCCCCCCCCCCACTTACGATACACTCACTTAAGCCTCACTAGTAGCAGGAGCAATATGATGGCTGTGGCAGAAGGCCACCTCTGTTTCTCCCCAAAAACCCTGCTCTGTGACAATTTGGTTAGGATGGGCCCAACAGAGGATACACACCTTACCCTATCACTTTAGGTAACCTGAGCTAGATATATTCCTGAGGGAAGGGGAAAACCTGCTCCCTCTACCTACGTGACTGGCATCACATACCTGGGGCTTGGACAGCGTGGTGGGCTAGGGACTGCCAATCTGCCCAGCAACCAGTGATGCATTTCAACTGGCCTCCATTGGACCAAGTAAATGAGGTCATAAGGGCTATATAAATTAAGGACTGCCCTGAAGGAGGAAGCAGCACGCATGAGGAAAACCCGGAGAGAGAGAAAGGGAGGAGCTGGACCATCTGCAACTTGCTCTCTCTCTCAAAACTCATGCTCAATGAACTGCCTGCCTCCAGAGGGAATCTCCAACGGCCTCTGGATGATACTTGTGAGTGAGCTACCTGAGATCTAGCTAGATATATAGCTTGCAGTAACTCAGATGCATGATCAAAGGCTACTCCAGCCACCCTGTTTGCTCTATGGGATTTCTCTGATACTACTCAACTCTGTACCCTATTCCAACCCTAGTCCTTGTAACCAATAGTTTTCCTTTGTACCTAGTGTGGGAGATTTATTGGGGGTGGGTCTAGATTATGCCTCAGGGTCTCCTTGGTTCAGCTGACTAAGGGAGACCACTACTTGTGCTTCCGAATGAGGGAAGCACCCCAGGTTCTTGAAGTGAGTCAAGCACCCTCAAGAGCTACTAGGCCTGCATTTCCCAGGGGGCACAGAGCCAGAATCAAGCCCATCGCTTGGTGGTGGCAGCTGTACCCCCAGGCTAGTTGGTGTGCTCCAGCAATGGGGTCGGCAAGACATGAGGCGCCTCCAGAGGAAGGGGGTCAGCCAGATGTGAGGTGCCCCGAGGGAGGCACTTGAAGCTTGGAAGGTGGGTGTCTCAATGCAGGAGAACCCCCTACTAGCCCACCACAATGGCCATGCATTTATATACAAGATTCCTCTACACACCTAGCCCTGCTTCTATGCTTTTTCACTATGCTTAGGGTGAAAAACCCACCAAGGCACCTAAGGTAGACACTGACCACCTAAACTCTGTGTTCACAGATGTGTAGAAGATTATTTTAATTCAAACTCATTATGTTGTCCTTCATCACAATATTTTAAGTCTTGATTTTCTTCTTGAGTTCTTTATACTTTTAATTAGTTTCAATTTGAAATGAGTTTTCCATTGGCTTGGTAAGTCCTGTGATATTAACCATACTGTGTCTAACTTTTTTTTTTTTTTTTCTTCTGTATTTAGAGAATTTTCTGTTGTTCTGTCCTGATACTTATCCTTGGCATTTTCATGACATTTTACATTCCATTATTTTTGTGCCTGTGTGTCATATTGCTGAAGGTAAAGATACTTTGATTTGCTAAACCTTTGCATACGCTTTATGGTTTTTCTCCCTGTTGTACTGGATTTAACACACTGTACAGAGAGTAAAAAATATTTTGATTGTTGGGACTGAAGACCAAGATAGATGCTGTATTGTAGGCATTTTGACTTAGCTCTGTTTTTAGGGGATTGGGGAAAAAATTAGCTTGAAGGGTTGATGTTTTCAGAGAGATTAACAAGCATATGATATTCATTCATTAAAATTGCTGCAACACCCAGATAGTATCAAAAGTCACATGCTAATAGTAAAAAATAAAAATAAATGGAGAATGTGAATGGCTATTCAGTAGTGTGTATATATAATGCATAGACTATGTTAACTAGAGGTGTCAGATTCACTCCGTGCTCTGGACCATACAGGTTCTTCATGACTGAGATCCAATGTGGGGCACAGGGAGACTGTAGCAGTGGTGGTGGCATGACTGGTGGGGCTGGAAGGAACAGCAGCAACTGTGATGTAACCAGAGGGGCAGATGGACACATTGTTGGCTGCAGTGGGGCTGGAGGGACTGGTGATGGAAGCACCTCTGGCAGCAGTGGTACAGTAGGGCATATGGCTGCAGGGTGACTAAGAATGAATCAGCATGGCTGTTGCTTACCTTCCTGCCACCGATGTCAACTGAGGCCCAGGGGCCTTCAGTTATACGGCAGGCTTCACCTCCTCCTAGGCCTGCCCCTGACTGCCAATAACTCAACAGGGTGGATGTAGCAGCTCTATAAGATGGATCCTGGCAAATAGCATAGAGTTCACCCTCAACAATTTTTCAAATGACATCAAGCTGTGGGGAATAGTAGATATGCTGGAGGGTAGGGTTAAGATTCAGAGTGACCTAGACAAATTGGAGGATTGGGCCAAAATAAATCTCAGGTGGTTCAAAATGACAAATGCAAAGTCCTACACTTAGGATGGGGAATTAGGTGCAATCCCAAGCACCAGTACAGGCTGTGGGCTGACTGGCTGAGCAACAGCTCTGCAGACAAGAACCTAGGCATTACAGTGGACAAGAAGCTGAATGGGAGCCAGCAATGTACCCTTGTTTCCAAGAAAGCTAACAGCATAATGGGCTACATTGGTAGGTGTGTTACAAGTAGGTCAAGGGAAGTGATTGTTCCCTTCTATTCAGCACTAGTGAGGCCACATCTGGAGTACTGTGTTCAGTTTTGGGCCCCCCACTACAGAAAGGAATGTAGATAAATTGGAGACAGTTCAGCAAAGGGTGACAAAAATGGTTAGGGGGCTGGGAGGCATGATTTATAAGGAAATATCAATGTAACTGGGCTTATTTAGTCTAGAGAAGAGGAGACTGAGAGGGGATTTAATAGCAGCCTTCAAGTACCTGAAGGGGGGTTTGAAAGAGGATGAAGTTAGACTGTTCTCAGTAGTGGCAAATGACAGACAAAGGAGCAATGGTTTCAAGTTGCAGCAAGGGAAATTTAGGTTACATTAGAAGAATATTCTCACTTGAATGGTAGTAAAACACTGGAATAGATTAGCCAAAAAGGCAATGCAATCTCCATCCTTGGAAGTTTTCAAGACCTAGTTAGACCGAGCTTTGGATGGGATGATTTAGTTGGGGATGGTACTGCTTTGAGCAGGGGGGTGGACTAAATAACCTCCTGAGGTCCCTTCCAACCCTAATTTTCTATGAGACCACTATGAACAAATCACTTCTGTGGTGCTTATTCACTGCGTTGATAAGCACCTTAAAAACGTGAAAAAGAAAGGAAAAGAAAGGTTTTATTTCCAGATTGATGCTATCCAAAAATCTAAGAAAAAAATGCACTTCTAAAAAGAGTTCAAGATTGCTTTTTTATGCAGTATGTTCAATAAGTAACATGGTATGAGACCATTTTTAACCTAATCCTAACAAAGGAGCCAAACATGATCTTTTATTTCACATTTCATGGCTTCAGATTGAGGAGGATGTTGTGTATAGTGATTACAATAACATCAGATTTGTAATTCTCATTACTGTTAGAGCTGGAAGAAGCAATACAACTGTTCTTGGCACCAAAGAAGATGACTGGGGGAAAATGAAAAATGCTCCAAGTAACATTTAATTGGAATTCTTTAGTTTATCTGAAAACTTCTACAAAGAAGTACTAAATATTTAGGCACAAAGAATAGCTAAAAACCATAGACATCCAACCAAATCTAACCATAAAATAGCAACAAAGGTTGATATCAAATGTATTATGAGGTTCCAAACTCAATTATACAAAGAAAAAAGGTTGAGAAATGCAAATATAAGCAACAGAAAGAATTACAAATATTGATCAAGCAAAGACAGAAAAAGTTTAACCTACCTCCAAGTTGTTCCTGGAGATGGTGCTCAATAGGGAGAAGTTTTGTCCCTGCTGGCTGATCTCAAACTGCTCCTACTCTCTCAGAGCTTGGCCCTAAAATGGCTGCCCTAATTAACCACATGGCAGCTCCCTACTCCAGCCCTTAAAGTGACAGAGCACCCTTTGGGTGTCTATCACAATAGTGCATTGTTACCAAAGGTAAAACCAGGAGTAACACCAGCAGCAGTTACATCTATATAGGTGTTGTGTGTTTGCATCCAACCATTGTGTCTAAACCATATACTACAGCTCTCCAAATAGGTAGCATTTATTTTCTCAAGTTCCTGGTTGGAGCTAAAGCCAAGATATTTATGTAAAACCCCTTAACTGAACATGACCTTTCTTACTATCATCCAGTGCTTGGAAAAAGGATCATGCTGGTGTCACACATTCAATTTAACACCTATTAGGTGCAATTAAAATGCAGGCAGATGCACATTCAAGCAGTTTACGATGTATTAAGTGTTTGCAGAACATTGCAAAGTTTTTCCCTTTCAGGCGAGGTTATCTCCTAATGTACTAACTTTAATAAGTCACTATATTCCAATCATGTGCAACTGTTGCAAATGAACATGTGATGAAGCCATGGTAATGCTACAGAGGAAAGATAACATCTCTCTGTTCTGGACATTGGTTTAACTTACATCAGTATACAAAACTGATATAAATTATACAAGTATATATGTAACATGTTAAGGACCAAAGGTCAAGGCTGTAATCCTAAATCTACTACAGATAGCAACTCCCACTGACTTCAGCAGGACAAAGATTTTCCTCCTAGGCCATGTCCAGATGTGTGCTCCCCAAAATCAGAGCTTGGTCAGGCAGAGCTATACTCTAGCTGCCAGCCAGGCTGTCAGCAGCAGCAGGATAGCTGTTGCTGCAGTACCAGGAGGCCTCCAGAACACCAGGTAAGGCTAGGGTAACCTGCTGTTCACCAGAAAGCATGTAGTACAGGCATTTCCTGGGGACAACTAGCAGTAGCACAATGTGTGCCGCTGCTTCTTGTCCCCAGGGAAACAAATATCCATGCTCATGGGGATGTGTCCATAGAAAGGAAAAGTAGGAGTAAGTTAGGTTGGGCAAGGGGACTAAAATTTAAAGGTTTATATACGTTCATGTTGGAGCTGAAATAAATTGAAAACTACTATAAACAATTATTTTTACAAATGTTTAAAGAAATATATCTAAGAGCTTGCTAACAACCATGTGAGAGGCAAGGGTTTTTTATTTGGGTGATATTTTTTATTGGACTAAGTGCATAGTTGGAATAATGTTAGACAAGCTTTCAAATGCAAAGGCTTCTTCTTTAGGTCTGAGGAGGAAAGGAAGTACAGTGATTGTCAACCAGAAAAATCCTTGCTTCTTGCATAATTCCTGGACTATCTTGGTTACAACATTACTCTAACAGTACAAATAACCATGGTAATATTTATGAAAAATCTTGGTATTCAAGGTTTGGGTAACTTTTTAATATAAGTTTTAAAGGAAATGAAGTGGAAATTAGTGAAGTTTTAAATTAAGTAGATTTTTTATTACCAGTTATCTCACAGTTGTTCATTTGATGACACATCTTAATTAGCAATAAAACTCCAAGAGATACAGAGTTGTAAGCAATTATAGATCAGTTAACTTAAAAGGAGCTGTAGGAATGTATTAGAATAAGGTACTTAGTACTGCTATTGCTTTCCACCTTGAGTGGCTTAATATGAATAGATATAGGAAATGTGGATTTATGACCAGGTGATCGTCTTTAGCTGACTTAAAGGTTTTATTACCAGGGAAAAGAAAAGAAAGAATAAATAGTTGAGATTATTACTAGTAGTACTTTTAACATGCTGACACTAAGCTCTATTTTGTACAGGAGATAATGATATTAACCAAGTCCGCAGAGAGTATAATCTAATGACATATAGATGTTTTGGGAAAAGAATGTAATACGTTTCTATATTTAAAGGGAAACATGCTGGAACAAATATAGCAAGAGACTTGGTATTTTCTCACCTCTGTAGAGATAGTAAGATATCATTGTTATTTTTAGGACAAACCTTATCTTTTTTTGTCTGTGGTCAATACCTATGACAAGGAACATCAGCTTAGATTCTACCCTAGTTTTTCTTACATTTCTTCACTGGAATGTACACATACAAAAATATACTGCTGATATCAAAACAAAGCAATTCTAGAAGCAGCTGTAGAAAGTGTACCTGTGCCTGAAATGCAATATATTTTCAGGAAAGCGAGTTGTAAAAACATATCCAATGAAGATTTGGATTAACTAGAATAATGGATATGAAAAGGATATAGGGCAGAATATTTTTCCCCTTCCAGGAGACTAATCTTTTATTATAATACAACTAATATCAAAATATGTTTCTTTTTCTTTCTACATTTTTATAGCTTTAATTTTCTCAGTGTCACCTAGTGAAGATGTCTAAGGAGATTTAGCTTATATATGTGGAAACAAACAGGTATGAGTTAATGCTGTGAGTCTACCAAACCAGGAAGACTGAATGCATGAGGCATTCTTCAAGCAGATAACAGGAATCGCTAAAATGTATGAGCTACTAACAACAGGGAGTTTGAAGTTTCATTGGGGGGCAAATACAGCATTGCATATGGTGGAGAAACCAAAAAGAGGGGAGATGTTTTTGATTTGCTGCTTGCATATAGGGAGGAATTCGTTGAAAACCTGAAGCTGGGTGGCAGCTTGCATGACTGTGACCTTACAATGATGGAGTCCAAGATCCTATGCGAAGTAGCAGAATAAAAAACACTGAGCTTCAGAAAGGAAGACTTCAAGAAACTCAGGAAACTAGTGGGAAAGTCCAAGAGGAAAAGGAGTCAAGGCCTTAAAGACACCCCAGTAAAAAGAGCGTACAAGCAGGTTATTTTGAGGTGAAAAAGAGGAAGGAAGCAAAAGACAAACCTGGCTAAAAAAAAAGGACTACTTAAGGAGCTGAAACTTAAAAAGAAATCTTACCAGAAGTGTAAAGATGTCACTACTGGGGAGGAATATAAGGAACATAAACAAACAAAAAGATGCATTCAATAAGTATGTTAGCAGTAAAAGGAAGACCAAGGCAAACATAAGTTGCTTACTAAATATGTAGGGCAATCTAATAATGCACAAAAAGCTGAACTATTCAATTTTTTTCTTTTATTTCAGTCTTCATGAGTACAGTCAGCTATCAGCAAGAATAAGCTAGGAGATAACCAGCCTCAAAAAGAAAAAAAGAGCACATTAGGAATTACTTAGAGAAGCAGAAAAGGGTCTTTGGGTAAATCTGATCTCTTTTATCAGACCAACTCAAATAGTTCAAAAAAATCTTTGCAAGTTTTTGGGTACAAAGATCCTTCATCAGGCAGAGGAAGTCTTTGCAGTTGGTGTGTGCTCTTCCTGGATGGAATGAATAGTAAAGAAGCCAGAGGCTGGTATGCATATAAGAAAGCCAGTCAGTGACAACGTAAATTGAGGAGTCAATGGGTGAGAGACAGGTTGAGGCTGGGGGAGAGGGGTATGAATATCCCCCTTCAGTTATTTGAAGACTGGTACTAAATCCTACCTCAGCCTTGTCTAAACTAAATAACCCTAGTTCTTTCAGCCTCTCCTCAGAAGTCTTACTTCCCAGGGACACTAATAATTTTTGTTGTTCTGCACTCTATCCAAATTGGCCATGTTCTTCTTGAAGCGTGGGACCCAAAACAACACAGTACTCCAGGTGACCCCTCACCAGTTTTGAACAGAGCAGAGCTATTGGTATTACCTTTGATAACCTTTTTATGGGACCCTACTATAGAATTTAACAGAATTATTTCCTAGCTACAGAACCTATACAAATGTTAAAAATAAAGGAAATATATTTTATATTAAATTCTTCAGGTTTTTAAACTACTTTTTTAGTTGAATCCTATGGAATTTATCTCAATTAAATTCTACGTGACATAATGCACGATGGTCATTTCATTTCAAAACTGTTTTGTTAT
Organism: Gavialis gangeticus; assembly: GCF_001723915.1. Lineage (NCBI taxonomy): Eukaryota > Metazoa > Chordata > Crocodylia > Gavialidae > Gavialis > Gavialis gangeticus. The sequence goes on along the minus strand of NW_017729027.1, from coordinate 28,210,644 downwards.
AAATCTAAAGAGTTCTTGCTTCTAGAAAGTGACTAAAATTAGTAACTGACTGCACAGTTGATAACCACAATCATTTAATGGACAGCTCAGCTTCTTTATATTATCATTTTTGTATTTCTTCATTCTGCCTGATATGAGTAAATTAGCTGCAACACAATTTGTTATGTGTTGCATAAAGAACCAGGGCTGATAAGGTTACTGAGCCTAATTTGCTATTGATTCCATCTTAGAAAGATTTATTATAGTTTAATGACTAATACCAAAGGTTTAGAATTTGTATTTCATTTATAGATTTATTGCAAGGAATTATTTCACCTTTGTTATATTAAATCATGTCAAACTACTGCTGCTCAGACTGCAGAAATTTGAAGTACTAGGAGATGCTTTGAGATAAATATATTTGTCTTGATTTGGCACAAAACTGTTTTTGGCTTTGGAAACCTGAAAAAAACCTGTGGCAATTTTGCTAGGCATGATTAGATGACAGGAAACACAATAATTACAATTTACACAATAGTTACAGTTTAATTTGTTTAGGCTGAAATTTTTGAGCCATTAATTTCCATTAAATTTATAGTGTGCCCTATGGAGGAGCACACATGGCCTTGAAGGCCTCAATTTCCCTTTCATCTGAAAGCAACTGTATAAACAATTCTGATAAAACATAAGCTGTATGCTTAGATGGTTTAACTCTGGGTTAGTATATGATGGATCCATCATGACAAGCAACCTTGCCTCAAGGAACTCTTTCTTTACTTATTATTAATTTTCTCATGCATATTGAGGTAGAATGATCCAGGCCCCATTGCAGTAAGAATAGTACAAAAGAGTGAAACAAAGTTAAGCCCACTATAAAGAAGTCACAGTCTAAGATAATGATGCAACAGATCATATACAGGCATATGCAGCATGAATCAAGGGAAAGATAAATAGCAAAATGAAAATCCATTCTTTTTTCAGTTGTGAATGTTGATGGTATTATAGCTAATGTTTTTGAAGTATTGTTGATACAGCATAACTTTTAGGTACTCAAAGACAGGTACAGTGGTATAAATTCTGTCACCCTCTATAATGGATTCTGCTATGGGAAATTGCTTTGTAAGAATAAATCCACTACAAGTATCATCTAAATATTTTTAGAAGTAAACAATAAACAAAATGTTTCCTAATGTCTTTGTTAAGGGTATAACATTTAATATAAATAATGTAATCAAAGACCAGAGATGTAATAAATTCAGAATAAATTCCAACAAGTCTCAGAGATTTCACTTATTTCTAATAATGAGTCTGAAACATCTTCCTCCTTAAGTCAATACTGTAATGTACACCTTATATGTACTTTGCTTAAGTAAAAGATGAACACTTTCAGCTTTCCCCATGATTTATTTAGCAGAGGTACTTCCTATTAACACTTTTAACACTGTACTGTAAAATAGGTAAGAGCAAATTAGGAAAAATATATAACGCTAACAAGAATATTACAACAAAAGTACTGATGTATTCTTCATGGTTTATCTAAAAACTTATATTTAAAAATAATAATATTGAATGTGAATAGCTCCAAAATGCCTTGCTATTGCTATTACTTCTGGGGGTTTTTATTTGTTAGCTATGTTGTGTGGGGCATTAGCATTTGCATTTATTTACCAAGAATCTGTGCATAATTGTATGGGGTGATACTGAAAAGTCAACATTTGTATTAAGGATACCAATACGCATCAATCCATCTCACTTCTTAAAATCTTAATAATAAATGTTTATTAAAATGTTATTAAAAGTCATCATTTATCTTACAGTACAATTTAGAGGCTGAATGAGAGCTCAGACTCAGATTCCATTATTTTAGAAGTTGTAGAAATGCATTAGTTACCTAAAGAGTTTATAATTTAGGTAAATGGCACAATACACTGTGGGGATTAAATGAATGAAGGAAATGGAGAACATGGGGGCACATCTATACAAGATGCTTTACTGAGCAGTAGACTAATCTACTGCACAGTAAAGCATCACCATATAACCATTCACAGCAGTTACTGCACAGTAAATTAGTTTGAGTAGTTAACTAGTACCTGTAAATCCAGGTGCTAGACTAACTGTGCAGTAGTTACTCTTCAGTAGCACTCATCTAGGTACTGACTGGAAGCAAATTTGCTCCCAGTCAGCCACATCAGTAGCAGGCTTGGTCCTGGTGTTGCTCAGTTATCACATAACCCCAATCAACCCCGGGATGGGGTTTCTCTCTTCACCCCCCTATTCCAGTGCTGTGCAGCTCCCCACAGAAGCCAGGAGTTGAGCAGGACTAGGACTGGGGAGCTCTCTGCTTCCCTGCTCAGCTAGAGTGGAGTGGAAGATGTCCCACTTGTGGGGCAGCTGGCAGGGAGCTCTTGGCTGGACAGTGAAGTCCTGCACAGCCAAGGGCTTGCTGCCAGGTCTCCCATTGGCCAATTTGTGCAGGAGGCTGGGAAACAGCTGTTGGGGAGGGGACTCTTTCTGAACCCCCCGCCCTGAATGGCAGGGGGATGGGGAACAGCTTCCCCGGAGATGGAACAGCTCTCCTCATCCCCCAGAGCACAGGTCTGACCTGATTGCTCCCTGACAGCCCAGGGCTGGCACTGACAGGAGCCTACAGCTCCCACTGGCTGCTGAATGGGAACAAAGCAAGGCAGGAGTAGCCCTGCCCTGATTTGCTCTGGTCAGGAGCAAATTTGCTCCCGATGGGCACACATGTAGATATGCTCCCAGGGAAAGCTCCCTGCACAGTATTTTACTGTGCATGAAGCTTTGTGTTCATTCATTGATTCATTGTATGTGTAGATGCACCCAGAAACAACACTGCATACACCTTCATATACAAGAATATTTTTGCACATCTGTGGGGGGCTACCTGATTAAGGAATAGGGCCCAACTGTTGTATATAAGGGTCGGGCCCTGAACAACAGGGCAGCAGTCTGCTGCCAGGAGATGGAGAGGAACCACCAGCTGAGTAGCTGCTCAGTACAATTCAGAGGTAAGGGAGGAGCTATGGGGGTGGCTGGAGGCTCCTGGTCATGGGCATGACCGGAATCTGCACACTTCCAGGGAAGAGGGGTCTGTTGGGACTCTCTGTGGTGGGACAGTCCTTCAGAAATTCCAGGCCAGTTACCTCCCCAGTGAAAGGTGAGGAGGGGTGCCTGAAAACCCCACCTCCCACATCCCTGGTGGGTACTGAGAGCTGGACTGATTCAGAATGATTCAGGCGCAAACTACCACTTTTGAAGCTTAGTGGTTATGGTATTATCTTGGGGAGACAGGAGCAAACAACACAAGATCTGTCTCAGCATCATGACATTCCCTGAGAGAAAAGAGTCATAGATTCTTCACCTAATATTTGATATGCTTGTATTATTGCACAGACATTGGTAGAAAAACAGAAATGCTGGCAAAGACTTGAATCCAGGAGTCCTTTATCCTAGGGAAATGCCAAAGCAACCCAACTATAGAGGCTTGCTCTTTTTTTTTGTTTTCCTTCACACCCCATGACTCTTAGCATCATGGCTATTCAGTGGGAGAGCTTCAAAACGGAAGGTCTAGAGTATCTTCCCCTACCTTCCTGGAAAGTTCCATAACCACTAGACTACAGAAACCACTGCTTGCTCCTGTATCTTAAGGTCTTTTATTTTCTGGGAAAAAATAGACACTACCTGTAGCTTTGAGTGGAATTCAGTTTGGTTGACCTTTGTGGCAGGACACCTTTGGTGCCTGCCAGTTTAAGGGGGAACAGAAGCATCGCAAAGAGAAAAGGGTCACCAGGGATCACACAGGAGTCTGTGATGGAGCTGGGACTAGAACACAGGTTTCCCAATGTCTGTGCACTGGGTTGTGCTCTTTCCTGG
>NW_017729027.1:28199452-28201771 GCF_001723915.1 Gavialis gangeticus | reverse complement strand
AAAGAATAAGAGGAGGCCCCAAGCAGAAGAGCTAGCAGTTGCTGCAGGAAGCCAGAGGGAGAACACCTGAAGGTCAAGGGGTAGGAACTTGGGCATTGGAGGAGGTTCCTGGTCCTGGGGAATGACCTAAAACTATACCCTGCTGGGGCTGGATAGTGTGGTTGGACTTCTTATGGCAGGGCAGCTTCCAGGAAATGGCACATCTGTACCTCCCTAGCGAAGGGTGCCAGAAAGCCTCAGCCCCAACTGCTTTGCAGTCACCTCATGAAGGGGAGAGGCTAGGGGAGCACACCCTAACAAAAATTCACAGAGGCCCAAGCCCATTGAGTGGGGCCTGAGGCAGGATTTAGGTATATTAACAGCCACCTGAGTCTTGAGTGGACCATAGACTGAAAGTGGGGTCCAGGCATGTCTACGGATACTTGAGACCACAGTGAGGGGGAAGAGTAGTGGCCCACAGTGATGACACAGTGTAGTGTCCAGAAGCTGTGTAGAGTAGGGCCTTAGGGGGGCCTGAAGAACTGCACATGGGCTGACTAGAGTAGCCCAGTTAAGGGGCCAGGAGAGTAATAGTGGAATTGGATGCCTTCTGTGAGGCATGGGATATGGTAAAGGGAAGGTTAGAGCTGTGTATAGTGCCCTAGGCATCAGGGCATAAAATGGGCAGACTTCCACATTGCTACGTCAGGTGTTATTACATGAAGTCATAGCAGATGAGGCAGGGCAGACTGTCCTAGACGGGTGGGTGGGCTGGCATTGTGACCAGCATTGAGGTGGTACCCTGTCACAACCTGAGGTAGTCATGGTTTCGGGGGGTTTTGCTACCTATCATTCTGGGGACCTAGGTGGAAATGTAGGTGCTTTCCAAAAACAATCTGATAGTCAACAGAACTTAGAACAGGAGTTAGACATGTTTTGAGGTGTATGAGCCCTCCAATGGAACTGCTTCAGAGCATCTGCAAAAGCCATAGTATAAATGCTCATAAAAATATGCAATCCAAAATGGAGGCAGTTGCTGTTTGCACAAGGCTATTTTCAATCATTCTTTGGAAACTATACTGATTGAAAGATCCACTGCAAAAAACCCAGCCTAACAAGGGAGCTAGCAAACAAAAAAACTCAGTGCTTCCTGATGCTCTAAGTGATGCTTGCACAAATGCAAAGCAGAAACTAAAATATATTTGCTTATGTAAGTCTGGTCCTGTAGAACCATTCCCCTCCTAATTTTCATTTCAGACTGGAAATGTGTGGCTTACTATAGGTGAAACAATCTTGATTACTAATCGCACACTCAGATTTCATACTGGCAGGTTGCCAATGCCAGCATTTTAAAATGCTTTTTCTGAATGATGCTGAAACATGTCTTTTGCCAGGCAGGTGTTTCAGTGAACTGATATTTGCTGGAATCACTGAATCATAGGGACATTCTAGCATAGTGGTTTCAGCACTAGCTTTAAGTCCCTAGGGACCAATCTAACTAGTGTAATTTAGGGAAGCCCTTAGGCTGGCTCCAGGGTCGGGGAGTTAAAAGATAGCTCCCCAAGTCCTGCGCTCAGCTAGATTTAGAATTTAGTCCACGTTCATTGTTCTCATACAGACTGTCAAACAACCTAAGAAGCTGCTTAGCCAGGTGGCTAGCAAGACACAAACTTTATAACAAAATGTCAGGTCAATTTGTGTTTATTGTTTTTGGTGACTCAGACATCACCTGGTTCAGTAAAACCTGTTGAGCATTAAGGATACAAATTACTTGTTGTGGTGAGCTTACAGAATGTAAATGAAGTTCCTTAGAATGTCACTGTCATAATGCTACCAATTCTTTTCTTCATAAGAATATGGAGAACCACCTTTCAGAAATGTAAAAAGAAAATCAGGGAACTGAAATCCAGCTTGTGGAATATTTCTCTCAGTTAGGAAGGACTTGTATATTCATTGCCTTGACTAATGATGAAGGTGAAAGTGTAAAGTGTTTTTTAGAAAAGTGAAATGTGTGTATTGTATTTACTCAAATGTAAGATGACCCCCTAATAATTAGATTTTATATTTGGAAAATTATAACCTTGCTATAGTTTTCCAGGTATAGAGTCTAATGATTGGGGATTTGTCTTGAATTTGTCCCACTTTCATTGCTACAGCAGGGAAAATAAATCTGGAAGTGGGGGGGAATCAGGTAGCCCCCTTGTCCTTGCTCCCCCCCCCCAGTTTCTTCCACCTACAGTCCTCCCACCACCCCTTACTATCAGACCCTACTCTCCCTGAGCACATGGAAATGAAGGAGAAATTTGAAAAAAGTGACTTGGAAATAACATACCCGTAGTA
>NW_017729027.1:28192764-28194452 GCF_001723915.1 Gavialis gangeticus | reverse complement strand
CTTACTATCAGACCCTACTCTCCCTGAGCACATGGAAATGAAGGAGAAATTTGAAAAAAGTGACTTGGAAATAACATACCCGTAGTAATTTAGTTAATCCAAAACATATGCTTTCTACCTGCTTTAAAACTTTTATCACAGGTACTTCACAGACACACTCTTAAGCAGTACTTTTGTACCTACTTATATGTAGTGCAAAACATGCATGATATTAGTTTAAAGCCAATAGACTCGTGATCTACCATATAGTTCATTGAGCTATAGTTCAATAGCATTTCAAGCCATGATGATCCCCTAACATAGCACTGCTCAGCATGTGTGTGTACTCCAGATACCCCACACAAAGGATCTGTATGCTAATTAGCCCTCACTCATGACTGGGACCATGGGTTCATGTCACAAGTCCTGGAATTCTCCAAAAATGTATATGTAGATGAGGCACAGAGCAACCTAGTCTGGGTCCACCTCATGGAGGGTAGGGCCACAGTAATCATATGTGACAGGCTGAGAGAGGGGGCAACAGAAGAATTCTAGGTGAACTGTTTGGGGCCCTCCTTTGTTGATGTTTGTCAGATATTTAACACTGGTGAAGAACAAAGGAAATATTAGAAAGGGGAAAGAAAGGCACAGCTCAGCTGCAGGAGTAAAGAGGAAGCCAAAATTCATTCACTCTAGCAGTTCACCATAACTTTAAAAAAAGTCTCATCTTATCTTATTAAGATGGGCTGAATTAATCTATCTCTGTTGTTGGTTCCCATCATCATGTTTTCCTAATATGGGCCATTTAATTGACTTCACAGCTGGTTTTCATTACTGAACCCATACTGCTTTTGTCACCAGTTTAATGATAAAAACAGTATATTTAATGAGGTTTCTTTATATGTGAACATAAGGTGAGGGGCTTTGTTCCCCATGCTGGCTGAGGAGAAAAATGTCTTACATTTGAGTAAATATGGTATATTTTGTCCAGAGTGCTTCTTGATGGTGGAGTCAGAACAAACCCAGTCTAAATGTTGACAAATGGTTCCTGGCCTTGCCTCTCTTTCTTTCACAGCCCAGATTTTCTTTTGAGGAGGTCTAACAACCCTCCACACCAATTGATTTAGAAAAATCTTGGGTTCTTCAAAAATACCTGTTAAAATAGTCTTAAAGCACAGATGAGATTGCATATGAAGTAGTATGACTTTCTGGGAAATTTGCAGTGCCACAAAAACATACCATGAAATACATATAGCTGTTCAAGTTTCTGGAACACTATAAAGCATATCAAGAGTGTGTACAGGCTGTGCAGCCAGAAGGCTATTGTGCAGTGACTCCAGCGTGCTTTGTACATAGCTCCATCTTGGAAATGGTGAAGGCACAGCGTAGCTGGCTGCCTGGAGAACCACACTCATTGAGGGACTTCTCCTTCCATCTTCATGCTAGGAGTGCAGAGCTACAGTGTGTTTGGTCAGTGAAAACGGGATGGGTTTCATCACTGAAAAGTGCAAGGCGATTCACCTGAGGAGGGAGAACGAGCAGCATACCTACAAGCTGGGGAACTCCCATCTTGTCAGTGCAGAGGCAGAAAGGGATCTTGGAATCATTATTGATGCCAAAATTAACATAGGCTGACAGTGTGGGGACATGGTCAAGAAGGCTAAACATACCTTGTCGTACATCCACAGATGCATCTCAAGCAGGTCCAA
>NW_017729027.1:28192388-28192753 GCF_001723915.1 Gavialis gangeticus | reverse complement strand
CCCTTGGGGTGCTCTGATGAACAAACGTTCCCCCAGATCCTTGTGAATCTCCCTGATAAACTTATAGGTGCCCATCATATCACTCCTGAGCCTAAGCTTTTCCAGGCTAAAGAGTCTCATAGCTCTCAGCCTCTCATAAAGTCTATTTTCCTGACTTCTGATCATGGGCATGGCTCTTCTCTGGACTCTCTCAAGCTTTTCCACATTCTCCACATTGAATTGTGGAGCCCAAAACTGGACTCAGTACTTCAGCTGTGGCCTCACCAAGGCTGAGTACAAGGGGAGAATGACATCCTGGGATTTGCTTGAGAAGTATCTATGGATGCAAGCCAGCATTTTGCTCGCTTTACTAGCTGCAGCATCAT
>NW_017729027.1:28191869-28192337 GCF_001723915.1 Gavialis gangeticus | reverse complement strand
CTTTCATCCGTAGTACTAGGCAATGTAGCACTACTGAGCCTATAAGGATGCGGCAGATTTTTCCTCTGAAGGTGGAGAACCTTGCATTGTTTGGTGTTACACACCATCAGGTTCTTGTCTGCCCATTTCCTAAGCCTGTCAAGGTCAGCCTGGATTGCCCTCCTGTCCTCTGGTGTAGATGCTTTGTCCCAAAGTTTGATGTCATTGGTGAACTTGGCCAGTCCACTTCTGACTCCAGTGTCCACATTATTAATGAAGATATTGACCAATATAGGTCTAAGGACAGAGCCTTGCTGGACCCCACTGGTCACAGGGCACCATGACGAGTGACTTCCATCAACCACAACTCTCTGGGTCTGACCATGGAGCCAACTTCCCAGCCAGTGGATTATGGTGGACCTGAGGCTATAGTTAGCCAGTTTCACCAAGAGGTAATCATGGGATACCAGATTGAAGGCTTTTTTGAAG
>NW_017729027.1:28191102-28191608 GCF_001723915.1 Gavialis gangeticus | reverse complement strand
AAGATAGGCACCACATTGGCCTTCTTCCAATCTTCAGGCACTTCACCAAAGTGCCAAGAGTTCTTGAAGATCCATGCCTGGGGCTGAGCTATGATGCTAACCCACTCCTTGAGTACCCTGGGGTGTAGATTGTCAAGGCCAGCTGACTTGAAGGTGTTCCTTCATGAGGTCAGCATTGATGGAAGGCAAGGAATCTCCCTCACCCTGGCCTCACCATCCTGTAATGGTCAGGGGAGTCCCATAGGACTGATGAAAGACTGATGCAAAGTAACCATTTAGTAGGTTGGCTTTTTCCTGGGCATCGGTTGTCAGTTGTCCCATTTGGTTTAGCAGGGGTCCAATGTTGCCCTTGCTTTTTCCCCACATATCTAAAAAAGGACTTGTTATCCTTGATACTTGTAGCTAGTTGCAGCCTCGACTTTCCTGGTTTGCTCCCTGCAGGTCTGGACCAGTGCTGAATATTATTTCTTGGAGGTGGATCCCATCCTCTATCCTTTGTAGGTTTT
>NW_017729027.1:28183964-28186102 GCF_001723915.1 Gavialis gangeticus | reverse complement strand
ATTTCTTGGAGGTGGATCCCATCCTCTATCCTTTGTAGGTTTTTCTTTTTTCCAGAGACCTTGCTCAGTTGTGTTTGCTAGTAAATAGCACCATGTATGGCTATGAGAACACAATTGAGGCTCTGGCCATATTTTTTGGTTCACGCAAAAGTTTAGTCTAGACAAGTCCACACCAGGAGAGTGTCAGACCATAATCTCAAACTGAGAACCTTGGCTTGCCCTGATCAGCTGCTTATTCCTGTCTGTCACCTCTCTAGCTGAAAACTCAGGCTGGGCAAGGGTGGCCAGAAACCTCCATCTGGGCCTAGCCACCTGCCCACCAGAGTGGCTGACAAGGGTCAACTGACACCTGACTTCCTTCTACATAAACCTGTGACACAGAACAAGATGTGTTTTGGCAACAGAGTTCACAGTTCTTATCCAAACTGTCTTGCTTGCCCTTGCAATGTGTGCCTCTGCCTGCTCTTTGGACCTTCTGGCTACCTCACTCAGCTTGCTCTTTAACTCCACACTTTCCTTTTATCTTTGGCTACCAGACTTGGCTTACTTTCAGACTGACCCAGTTCCTGGACCTTATCCATCCCAAGATTCCACCCATTTCTCTTGACATTTGGATCTGGTTGCCTTCAACATGGCATGACAAAAAGGCAATGAGGAAAGTGTTCTTGTCTATTTAGTGATTCCTGGATCATGGGCACGTGCCTTGTCAGCCCAGAAGAGGTCACTGGTAAAGGAGGGCTCTGATGTCCCCTTTGCTTCAGAAGGGAGTATGAAGAGTCTTTCACTTACCCCAGTCATGGCCTTTTGTAATTATAGCAACCAAACCAAAGCACACATCTGGGCTACAGAGTTCACAACTCTTATCCAAACTATCTTGCTTGCCTTTGCAATGTGTGCCTCTGCCTGCCCATAACCATCTGCAGTTTATGTGCATTGCCAATTCTGACTCCCCCTCTGCTTCAGGAAAGGGAATAATGGGCTCCTCCTCTGCCCAGTCATGACTTTCCACAGTTACAGTAACTGATCCCTGCACAAAGCACTCTTTAACCTTCACTTCAGTAGAGATGGTGGAAGAGCATGAGAAGAGCTCCTTTGCCCTGACCATGGTTTTTAAGAATTACAGCAGCCAAGCACTGCATGAAATGTATGCACATCTCCTGGCCATGCCCCTACCATGCCACCACTCTGCAGGGCTCTGGAACTTCTTGCACTTCCAAAGAGGTGCTGAAGAGACTTACAGAATTCTTGGAGCAATTGGGAAGGGAGAGGGGGATGGAGGAAAGCCTTTGCAGATGGTGGAAGATTGAACCATGCCCTATGATGCTAGGCATAACTATACAGACATTACATATGGTGATAGAAATTGTAGAATTCCCAAGAAGTTCCTCGTGGAAAGAGCTAATGTTTTATTGTGGAATCTCCATGTTTTTTCCACAACAAACTTCCTGAATGGCTGGCTTATATTGCAATAAATGGCTGAAAGGGCACATTTCTTGCTGCAAGTGTAATTCCTACCCCATGGCCTCTATTGCATTATCTGCGAGAGAAATTATAGCATCATGTTACTAAGCATAAGAAACCAAGATATGTTTATGCCATGTGAAATGTTTTGAGAAATATTGTAGCATAAAAAAGAGTTTTGGCAATAGAAAGTTTAGGATGCTTTTATATTCTTTCATTTGGTGTCTTGGTGACTACTGAAGCACAACAACTCCTTTAAAAAACTTTAGTGGTCTTCCAAGACCCATCAGAAATCACATCTAATCAAAATTAAAGTGGATCCCCTAATTAGCAATATTAGTTATAGAAGACATTAGATCTGCTCTCTGATGGCTCCTAAGGATCACAACCTTGATGTGGTAGAGAGAATGGAATGATCTTCATGCACATTCTTCTCAGTATATTCACTTTCCTTGCTTAGGATATTCTACCCAAGTCCCAATGTAATTTCAGACCATTTAGAGGTACAGTACAATATATCTCTGTTGCTAGACAGCTGCAGGAGAAGTGCCATGAGCAAGACAGAAATCTTTACATGGTCTTCATAGACTTGACTAAAGCCTCTGATTCAAATAACAGACAGGCTCTATGGAAGATCCTTATGAAAGCTGGATGCCCACCAGAATTTGTTACATTTA
>NW_017729027.1:28176627-28178964 GCF_001723915.1 Gavialis gangeticus | reverse complement strand
TAACAGAGAGGCTCTATGGAAGATCCTTACGAGAGCTGGATGCCCACCAGAATTTGTTACATTTATCAGATTCCTTCATGATTACGTGATACAAAACATCCTAAGCAATGGCGTGGAAATGAATCCCTTCCACATTAGAAATGGAGTTAAGCAAGGGTATGTGATTACACCAACACTCTTATCCATCTATATATTGCAACTATTCCACATGTCATTGATGATAGACTTTCAAATGGCTCTGCCATAGGATAATACATGTCCCAGACAGTACTGTCCTACAGCAGAGTTAATTTAATTTACTGTGCCCTAATACAGGTGCATATGTATATGGTGATGCCTGATTGTGGAGCTAATTAATCAGCTCCACTGTAAAGTACACATGTAGCTGCACCCACTGTCAACTTCACTAAAGCCAGAATCCTTTGCCAGTGCATCCCAAATCAACCAGCTGCTCCCCCACATCACAATTAGATGGCAGTTCTTAGAGAAAATGGAACATTTACCCTACCTGGATAGTTACCGTTCCCAAAAAGTAAGCATAGATGATGATATTCAACACTGGATAAAATCTGCCAGTGCTGCCTTTGGACATCTCCAAAATCATGTCATAATTGATCATGATACTGGGATTGAAATCAAACTTCTAGTCTACCTGGGTGTGAAACTTAGATGACTTATTGGAAACACCTGAAAGCTTTGGAACATTACCTTCAGCAATGTCTTTAGAAAATTCCCAAATCAACTATAACTCAGAAGAACAAATGCCAGTGGCATTTATTCTTCTGTGTTATAGCTGATTTGGGAACTTGGTGATGTTTGCTTGAGCCAAACATGACCAACATTGAAGACATATTTATAGGGCACCAACTGTTAGGCAGGGCACGTTGTAAGAATGCCCAACAACCAACTCCCAAAAGAGTTCTTATATAACCAACTGAACAATGGTCACTGTCCTTGAGGTAGGCAAAAGAAGAAATCAAAGGAAAGCCAAACAGAAGAAAATGCTATATTAACATCAATACTAGGGAATCTGAAACACTATATCATCCCCTCTGCACTACACTACAAAATAAGACATTGATCAAGCAAACTGGTCTTACTATGGAGGCAGACATACAAGAGAGATGACAGAAACAAAGGAAAAGAGGTGTGACCCAACACATCCAAAATCTACTCCTTCCTTCTGGAACTATTTGCCACATCTTCAGTTTAACACGTGGAACTCAGATTGACCTTCTCAGTCATCTATGGGTTCACTAATGACTTTCCAATTTACTGAAAAACTGGCATCCTTCAATAGAGCAACTGATGCAACTGTTGGCTTTGACAGCTGCATAACCTTCCTTTTTAATTTGTTTTCAGATGTAATACAAGATGCTGACATATTTAGAAAGCTCTGAGGAAACTGAAACCTTATTATCCAAAAAGACCACCTCTCACCTGATATCCTACTACAATAATTGAGCTAAGAGCTTCTAGTTACAACAACTTGTTGACCAGCTCACAGATGTTATCAGTAGAACATCCTCACCCTTTTCCATCAGATCTGGCATAGCCAGTTGGTTTGTATTATTTTTAATCTTTAGAGTGTATGTATGCATGTATGTATGTATTTTCCCACCAGCCATTTATCTGAAAGATTACATTTATAAGGAGGTAATGTTGAATATTTTCTACATAATTTGAAGTCTTTTTATTTGGGGAATATCTTTTATGATAATTATAACTGTTTTTGTAAATACCACCATGAACTCTGTAACTGTACAGTAGCAGGGCACATCACATGAATTAAATAAATGCAAATAACCAGAAGACTTAGAAGTAATGTTTACATAATTAGTAGGATTAATTACATTAAAACCTTTTAGTGTTTATATTACTCTTCTGTGATGTAACTTCCTTATTCTCCTATTAAATCACGTATTGTATTGGTGGAACTGCTAAAAACTTTTTCTTCGAAGTACTGTATATAGAAAAAATACTTCTTTTTCTTATAAGATGCCCTCTACATCACATTTATTCATAAATAGCATTTCCCTACTCCCTTTCAGCAGCTACACAATAGTCACTGATGGTTTTGCATCTCTCTCTCTGATTATTTTAAATATAAAATGATCTAACTGGAGACTGATTTTGTTGTACTCCGAAAATAAATAGCAATTAACTATACAGATCATTGGTGAAACCACCTTAGAATTGAAATGCTGAACACACTTTTCAAATTTCACAGTAATGTGAATTTGAATACAGAATAAACACTTTGGATTTAGATATTCCTCCACAAATTATAAGGATTTTTCTCCCTAAAGACATAGATCTGTTACCCAAAACAATTAT
>NW_017729027.1:28171288-28171627 GCF_001723915.1 Gavialis gangeticus | reverse complement strand
GAATATGAATACAGAATAAACACTTTGGATTTAGATATTCCTCCACAAATTATGAGGATTTTTCTCCCTAAAGACACAGATCTGTTACCCAAAACAGTTATATCTGATGCAACAAGAGGAATGTATTGTCATCCAGGCTCCTAAAAACTAGATTCAGTAGGCAGAAACAGTGACAGTTGCTGTTGTCAATGACTCAATATAAATGGGCCTTAGTATCGGGTAATTTAAACATGATCTGTACAAAAAACAAATGAAACAAAAATACATGAAAGTCACTGTGACTCTATATCCCTATGGAAATACAGCTAAAAGCAGAGATTTCTCCCTGGCCAAGTTGGA
>NW_017729027.1:28164643-28166288 GCF_001723915.1 Gavialis gangeticus | reverse complement strand
AATGACTCAGTGTAAATGGGCCTTAGTATTGGGGAATTTAAACATGATCTGTACAAAAAACAAGTGAAACAAAAATACATGAAAGTACTATGACTCTATATCCCTATGGAAATACAGCTAAAAGCAGAGATTTCTCCCTGGCCAAGTTGGATTCTTAGTTGGTCATTAACTCTACCCCTTTCTAACCACAAATGCTTTCCTATAGTCTTCTGCTCCAGCAAATGGTTACTGCTTCACAACTCAATTGTCTTCATGGGTCAGGAATAAAATTTTACTTTCTGGAATTTCAAAGTTGAAAAGGCTTGAAAATTATCAAAGATCTGGAATAAGAATATAAAAAATGCCTATGAGCTCATTTCAAAATACTGGCTTACATGTATAAAAATTAATCACTATGACATTTAACTTGTAAGTGCATGGCACCTAGAGTGTAATCCAAAAACCTGTATTTAGGTTCCTAGCCTCCTTCTACAGTCCATGGGGGGAAACATGGATGTCTCTGGCCCCTAGCACATGTTACATTTCTGGTGCAATTAACACGTTAAATGTGCCATAAATAGCAGCATATTAGTCACTGAATTATGGAGCCATAAAATGGCAAACCAGCCACAAAGATATTCCATAAATAATGTTCATCCTTGTGGCTGGTTTATATGGTACCATAAATTGAACATGTAGCATAAATAATGGAGAAAAGACGACTGAGATGGGATTTAATAGCAACACTGAACTACCTGAAGGGTGATTACAAAGAGGATACAGCTCAACTATTCTTAGTGGTGGCAGATGACAGAACAAGGAGCAATTGTCTTAAGTTCCAGCAAGCGAAATTTAGGTTAGATATTAGGAAAAACTCTCTTACCAGGAAAGTAATAAAGCACTGACACAGGTTAACCCCATTTTTGGACATTTTTAAGACCCAGGTACACAAAGCCATTACTGGGATGATCTAGTTGGGGATGGTCCTGCTTTGAGCATGGAGTAGGACTAGATGACCTCCTGAGTGCCCTTCCAACCCTAATTTTCTATGGGCACCTATATACAGGTAGTGAGGCAGTTCAAACATGCTGTAAATACCGTGCTCCAGCAGCCTCCAGCATCTCATCTAACAGCATCCCCATGCTTAAAAATGGTGGTGGGGGCACTTTATCTAAAGCTTGTCAAATAAGCTTTAGACAAAACATCCTCACCACCAATTTTAAGTGCAGGGACACTGATACATGAGGTGTTCTAGGTTTTTTAATTAGAGTGGCTCTCAGACCCACTTTAATTAAACCACCCCTCCCCACTTCTGGAGCATGTGTATAAATGCCCTATGATTCTGATGCTGACAGTAAGCTGATTGTCATCATCAGAACCCATGCTTCCCAAGATCTGGAACTTGTTTGGGGTTTGTCTTGGTACCAAATGCTGACAGTTGATGATTGTTGGCATTGAGATGCAAACTTTTCAGGTCCCAGAACCTTAAAGAGACTTGCCATTTAGCCTCTGCTCTTTAGAGCTCTTTAAGGAGCTGGATCACAGCAAGCCTCAGCAAGTGGGGAAGTATCAGTGTCTGGGACACAGCCCTCTCCTACCTAATCCTCAGGATTAGATGGGAGACAGCCCTGGGTCCAAACTAAGACCAGGGCTGTGCGATATCTAA
>NW_017729027.1:28157444-28159643 GCF_001723915.1 Gavialis gangeticus | reverse complement strand
ATTGTCGGCATTGAGATGCAAACTTTTCAGGTCCCAGAACCTTAAAGAGCCTTGTCATTTAGCCTCTGCTCTTTAGAGCTCTTTAAGGTGCTGGATCACAGCAAGCCTCAGCAAGTGGGGAAGTATCAGTGTCTGGGACACAGCCCTTTCCTACCTAATCCTCAGGATTGGATGGGAGACAGCCCTGGGTCCAGGGCTGTGCAATATCTAACCCTGATTCTCAGCTGAGCATCAGGATGCAGTATCAGGGAGTCTTGGAGTCTGGTTCAAAGCTGCCCCTTGTCCAATTGTCATGATCAATTTGGAAATAGCTCTGGGTCATGAACCAAGCTGCCCCCTACTTTATCTCCTGTGCTTTTTAAAAACAGATGTGGAGATGGTGATGGAGGAATCTTTTTGAGACTTCGCAATATTGGGCACACAATGCCTCTCATGGTGCAGCTGGGGATGGGACTCCTACATTCCCCCACTGAACCCAGTGGTTTAAAGAGGAACAAAACATGAGCAATGGGGGTTAGGGAAGCTCCACCATCCTCCACTGAATATGCTGGGCAGCTTTTTAAATAGGTGAGTACAGCTAGGGATGGGGGAAATTTCCCTATTCCCTGTTGCATGATCCCCTTTAAAAAGTACTCAGCAGGAACATCTGGGGTGAGAGAGCTTTTCCATCCCTTGCCACTGACACTGGATGACTTTTTAAACTGGATACTCCTCCACATCCTTAGTTGCATGGTAGAGGGCACAGTAGGCTCAATCTAACTCCTTTATTAAATGCTCACAGTGACCCAGACCTTTAAAAAGTAGGAATGGAGTTGGGAGCCCTGGATGAATGCCCA
Source organism: Gavialis gangeticus (assembly GCF_001723915.1). Taxonomy (NCBI): domain Eukaryota; kingdom Metazoa; phylum Chordata; order Crocodylia; family Gavialidae; genus Gavialis; species Gavialis gangeticus. Next base: position 28,158,807 of record NW_017729027.1, on the reverse strand, counting down.
CCCACTTTTCTGAATTCTTAGGTATAGGGTGTGAAGTTGGGGATAAGGGAGCTTTCCACTCCCTGGCCCCAGGTACCCCAACCTGTGCTGGAAACTGCGGGATTGGGGTTTGAGGAATTTTATGCCCACTCCCAGAATTGCATGACCTGCCATGCACATCTGGCATGACAGATGATGTGACTGCATTAACATCCGTCAGTAGCCACAGAACAAGATTGAAAACAACCAACAAGGCCCTTAACAATGATTGTGTGGATGTCATCACCATTAGAATATGCTTTAAATAAGTATGTGCCTTATGTAAAGCCCCCTATTTGTTGCTCTTCCCTGCATGGCTCAGAATCCCCTCTGGAATGTAGACAGCAATATTTTGTTTTGTATTGTTTTTTAATTAAAAGACTGTTATTTTTCTCTTTTTAAACAAGGGTAGGGCATGATCACACCTTGCTGCTATATATACAGTAACTCAGTGCTTAAAGTACTCAACTGGCATGTGAAAGACATACTTTTACTATTCTTATCTGCTTGATGGGAACAATCAACCCAATTCTCTTTCCTCTCTGGAATGTATCCTAATTATCAGGTTATAGGCTTGTTGGGTTTAATGAAATCTCCACCCTCCCTTTCCTCTGTGAAGCGTTTCCACCACTAGGGGGGGAAAAAAAGAAAATAAAGATCTATTGGGTTCAGAAGTGGAACACAGCTTGCCCGTGCTTGATCCTCAGGACTGAACAGGAGACCACCCTGGCTCCATGAGACCATAGTTTCCTGAGTGCTGAGGGCATTAACTTGTTTGCTTCTGTATCTTATCCAAGATTGCTTCATGGGACAAGTCCAAGAATCACTTGGAAAAAAGGGAGCAACAGGAAGTATGACTTTTCAATAACCCATTAGCAAGGCACTCACCTGCATTAGCAGTCCAGGGATGCAGCAAAAGTGAGGAGGGCACTGCCCTTGGAGTGGAGTCCTCAATTCTATCCCTGTTCCCAGGACTATGTGCAATACATTAAACAGTTATAAAAATAAAATAACCATAATTAAGAATAATAAAAAGTCCTTTTTCAAATACATAGGAAGTAAGAAGAAGGCACCTGTGGGGCCCCTACAGGTTAGGTTTGACAATCTGGTGATTGCGGTAAATGAAAAAGTTGACTTCTTTAACGAATTATTTGCCTCCATATTCCTGAACAGGGACTGGGACATCTCCCTCACTAGAATTGCAGCTGGACCCAGGGGAGGCACCACCATACCTATGGTCAGGGGTGACCTAGTTAGGGAATTTTTGGAGAGGCTAGACATGTTTAAATCAATAGGTCCAGATGCTCTTTACTTGAGGGTGCTGAGGGAATTGGCAGGGGTCATA
>NW_017729027.1:28146706-28147286 GCF_001723915.1 Gavialis gangeticus | reverse complement strand
GAACGGGAGAAAAGAGGACCCCAGCAATTATAGGCCAGTCAGATACCTTGGTCCTTGGGAATTATAGATACCTTGGTCCTTGGGAAGACCTTTGAGAAAATTATCAAGGAGCATATCTGCAAGGGCCCAGTAGGGAAGGTAATGCTCAGGGGCAAACAACATGGTTCATTGAGGGCAGGTCCTGCCTGACTAACCTGGTTTCTTTTTATGATCAGGTCACAAAGTCCCTGGATGAGGGTGTTGCGATGGATATCATCTGCCTGGACTTTAAGAAGGCGTTTGACATGGTTTCCCACCACATTCTCTTAAAAAAGCCTTGGTGGCTGTGGCATTGATGACAACACAGTCAGATGGATGGCTAAATGGTTGCAAGGAGGAATATTCTGCACTGGTCCTGTCTTGCAGGGAGCAACCCAGGAAAGCTAAGGCTGCAACTGAACTCCAACTAGCTTTGAGCATCAAAGAAAATAAAAATTCCTTTTTCAGATATGTGGGGAGGCAGAGGAAAAGCAAGGGCAACATTGGACCCCTGATAAACCAGATGGGACAACTGACAACTGATGCCCAGGAAAAAGTCAAC
>NW_017729027.1:28141367-28141706 GCF_001723915.1 Gavialis gangeticus | reverse complement strand
CCAGAGGGTGATGGTGGACAGGTCATTTCTGACCTGGAGGGATGTGGGAAGTAGAGTCCCCCAAGTTTCAATCCTGGGGCCTGTACTGTTCAACATCTTTATTAGCAATTTGGATGTGAGTGTGGAATGCATGCTGTCCAAATTTGCTGAAGACACCAAGTTGTGTGAGGTGGGTACACTGGAGGGGAGGAACAGAATCCAGCTAGATCTAGACATGTTACAGAGTTGGGCAGATGAGAATAGGGTGGAATTCAATGCAGACATGTGCAAAGTACTGGATCTAGGGAGAAGGAACCAGCAACATACCTCCAGGCTGGGAAACACCCTTCTTATCAACAC
>NW_017729027.1:28135056-28136367 GCF_001723915.1 Gavialis gangeticus | reverse complement strand
GTACTGCATCTAGGGAGAAGGAACCATCAACATACCTCCAGGCTGGGAAACACCCTTCTTATCAACACAGTGGCAGAAAGGGATTTTGGAGTCATTGTTGACTCCAGGATGAACACAAGCTGCTAATGTGAGGAAGCGGTCAGCTAGGCTAACCGGACCTTGTCATGCATCTACAGATGCATCACAAGCAGGTATGGGGAAGTGATCCTTCCCCTCTATGCAGTGTTGGTTAGGCTACAGTTGGAATTCTGAGCACCACACTTCAAGAAAGATGTGGCTGGCATTGAGAGGGTCCAGAGGAGGGCCACTCACATCGTCAAAGGGCAGCAAGGCAGGCCCTACAAAGAGGGGGTAAAGGGCCTGAACCCTATTCATCCTCCACAAGAGAAGGCTGAGAGGGGATCTGGTGGTCATTTACTAACTCACCAGGAGGGACCAGGGGGAATTGGGGGAGACTCTGTTCCCCCAGGTACCTCTTGGGATTACTAGGAATAATGGCCACAAATTGTTAGAGAGAAGGTTCAGGCTGGACATTAGGAGACATTACAGTTAGGGCTGCCAGGCTCTGGAATGGCCTCCCAAGTGAGATGGTACTCTCTTCTACTTTGGAAGGTCTTCAAGAGGAGGCTGGACAGATATTTGGCTGGGGTGATATGATCCCAGCACCCGTTTTTGCCCAGGGCACAGGGGTTGGACCTGATGATCTGTTTAGGTCCTTTCCAACCCTAAGTACTATGATACTATGAACTCTTACAGCAGGGGCTGGAACCCAAGATTCCTCTCCCCCAGACAAGTGCCATAGCCAATAGGCTACAAAATCATACTTCTTGCAGTTTTTTTTTTTGCTTATAGCCCCCCATAAAACATGTAATCTTGGCTATCCAGATTGTCATATTTAACAGAAGGGTGACCACACCTAGCCTATTGTATGGCTTGGTGGTTAGGCATTTTTCTGGTCAGTGGAAGATGCAAATTGAAATCTCAGGTTTAAAAGGAATTAAATCTCAGGTAACTGATAGCCTGTGCAAATGTAGTTACTATTAGGGCACTGAGCCAAAAGTAGACTACAGCAACTAATTATATTCAGGGTGAATGGGCAGGGTCAATGCCATGCCACTGTCATTTAGGTACTCCCTTTGAGTACCTAAGTGCCTTCTTCTTTGACACGTCTCAATCTTGATATGACAGAAGTGCATTCCTTTCAGTCCTGAGTCAGAAGCCTAAGCTCTGAGAAGGAACCAGGGTTCAGATCCCTATTCATAGTAATTCTTGTTGGCTAGCTGTAGACACTTCTCTGCTGGGTTGTCTCCT
>NW_017729027.1:28128478-28130056 GCF_001723915.1 Gavialis gangeticus | reverse complement strand
ATAAATCCCTATTCATAGGAATTCTTGTTGGCTAGCTGTAGACACTTCTCTGCTGGGTTGTCTCCTCATCTATTGTATAGTAAAACTAGGCACTAATCACATCAATTTATACAAACCTACTGGAGCAAAACATTTAAATTTAAGGCATCAAAGTGCCTAAGTGGAGGTGTCTACACAGTTTATTTGCCTCTAAGTCAATACAATTAGGACTCAGGAGCCTAACTCTTTTAGATAAGTTAGAAAATGTTATCCTCCTCTATATGCTAGTATTACAACTCAGCAAAATAAAGAGAACACTGACACTGGTGCCTAGTTTAATTTAGAGTAGACAAAACAAAGAAAACTTGACAGAACTTTACATTAAGCTGCAATATTATACTTTTATCAGATATTAACAAAAATTAAACTTGTGTCTCGACCAAAAAAAGTCTTCCTAATATACTCACATTGGCTAAGTACAGACAGTCAAAAAACCTGAGACTGAATTAATTCAATCTTTGCAGGTTAGTCTAAGCTGTGTAGATTGAATCAATAAATGAGTGAACAGACATTTATTTTTGATTCTGGAAATGCAGCTACATTCCTGCAATGAACGAGGCCATAAGTCAGGTGGTGCTATAGCATACGTCTCTACTTAACTGGAGCAGACAGCTTGCGACATGACTAGACCACAGACCCTGTGAGGGAGGAGTTTGCAGGGGAGGTGCAAAACCTATGAGGTGGGAGGTGGGATCCTGGGGCATTGTGAGTTTACTTGAATCTGGAGGGGATCTGCAACAGAAGTTCAATACACTGATTTAACATAAATCAGTGAAGTCTGATACTACATCCCTCCAAGTTTATTATGTGCAAGTTCCATCCCTAACCATTATGTATATTTTATATTTGAACATAAAATACTTTTCTCATGCACTCAAGAAGATGTTACTATGGAGCATATCTAAGTCTTTTAAACTTTAACTTGACAAAGACTTTTCAGATAGTAAGACTTAGAAAGAAGAAATTTAGAATACTTAGAAAAATTAGCATTGACTCCAGGATATAATTAAATATTCCTCTTGATTTTTTATATTATTCAGCAGAAAATATTATTAAAGGTTACTTTACATTTTATTCAATGCCATGTTAAATGGGATATATATAAGGAGGGTTTTTTTCTTGTTTTATTCCTTTCATAATAATGAGACATTACATGTACACATTCAAAATATGAAATCATACTAATTGATTTGTGGTAGCCAGAATGCTAGTATTTCCATTAGTTATATTCTTTATGTTCACTTTAAATTGCTTACTATATTTCTCATAAATTCCATCCCAATGATATTATAACCATAATATATCTGTATGGCTGTAATATAAAGTGAGGTTAAAAAATGTAAGATTCTAGAAGGAAGAAGTGTTTGCTAACAAGGATACTACACCAGACAATAGGAGTTTACAACAATGAAAAAGAAAAAAAAAGAAAAAAGGTTTTTGACAGGAGAGTACAAGTTAGATTATTGGAAAGACATAGTTATCTACATTTCATTTAATTCCTACTTCAGGTGCTCAAGCACAGAACTGTGATCCTCAAAA
>NW_017729027.1:28122948-28123478 GCF_001723915.1 Gavialis gangeticus | reverse complement strand
GGAGAGTACAAATTAGATTATTGGAAAGACATAGTTATCTACATTTCATTTAATTCCTACTTCAGGTGCTCAAGCACAGAACTGTGATCCTCAAAACCCTTGTTTAGCTAAAACCTAATCCTGGAGACACTCAGAATGAAATCCAGAGAAGCAATTTAGGCAAAATGGGACTTCAATGGAATTTAGGCATTTAAGTGAAAAAATTGATCTATAACCAGCCCTTTCTCCTGTGGCAAGAAACTCATTAGGCCTTAAAATACATTTGGTGCCTACTTGTTGTACTACAAACTTCCCTTAGCACTTAAACCTTGACCAAACATTTCTGTGCATACACAGATGTACATCAGCCAGAGCACTTAGTTTCTCAACTCCTGCTTAACTTCTCTTGTAATCCAGATGTGAAGCAGGGCAGTGCTTAAACTCCACCTAAGTCCCTGGAGAAGTCCAATCATGCCTACCACATACACACAACACATAACATGTCTACACATGCGCTTTAATGCACATTAGCCTTGTTTAATGTGTATTAG
>NW_017729027.1:28114623-28117948 GCF_001723915.1 Gavialis gangeticus | reverse complement strand
CCTAAGTCCCCAGAGAAGTCCAATCATGCCTACCACATACACACAACACATAATATGTCTACACATGCGCTTTAATGCACATTAGCCTTGTTTAATGTGTATTAGAGCATCACCGAAAAGTTGGCTTTTGCTAATTCACATTAAATAGGTTAATGCACATTAGCAAAAGCACATTAATGGATGTCTAGATGCACCCACTGAGGACAACACAAAGCATAGTTCCCATGGTAAATTACATTAAAAATGTGTTTGGAAGAGGAGTGTTTAGAGAAGTTTGCCTGGAATATGAACAAATGAGCTCTAGACCATCCTCATGATATGAATATTCAGTATGTCACACCACTTGCCTCCTAGTCTGAAGGTTACTATGCAAATTGAGGGAGGAAGGACAGTGTATACATCCTAATGAAGCTGAACTTCTGTGAAGCCAGGAATGTAAGAGCTACAGAATCACAAAGAATGTAACCAAAAAGCAATATGACTCTGTAACCCAGTAGTTTGGGTCCCCATCTCAGGTGCAGGGAGGGAAGTACCTGGGTTCAATCTTTGCTGAACTATCTTAAGATTGATTTTCATTTTACTTGAGACAATCATGGGACAAAAAGTAAAAATAATATTGATAATCTTGTTTTGTCAAAAGTAAAAATAATTCTAATAGCAAGGACCAGAACCCAAGATTTTATATGTGCCCTTCCAGAGGCAGGTCCCTAAGTTTTAGGCATTGTAAATAAAAAGTGGATGTGTCCACAATCCCTGTTGAGTCTCTCCATAAAGTCTTCAAATGTTTCTGGTTTTTATATTGAAGTTCCTGAGACATCTTAAATTTCTGTTCTGGATATGCCCACACTTGCCCACCCTCGATGCTCCTGAGTAGCCAAGCTGCTAGATTATGTCCAAGTCCCATAGTATCCACAATCTAGACAGTCTTCTTATATTGCCTTAGGAGCCTGACTGAGTAGCTGTTCTGAGAGGATACTTATAAGAATAGGTTTTGCACAGAATACAGCAGCCACCATAGTTTTCTGTCAAAACAAATGCAGAGGAATAGGTACCTTACTTTATTCAAAATCACAGGAGTTAGAGCACTCATCCAGGATGATAGCAAGCTAGATCCCAATTCCTTCCTCTGGATTAAAGGGTTCAGACCTCAAGAAGTGTCTGTGTGGCAGGGCACTTGATGTGTCTGTCACTTTATGAGGTCAGGCAGCCTGCCGTGTCACCAGCAGGTGGAGGTCAGGGCTAATTGTGGAGTCAGCTGACCCAGGGAGCTAGTAGATGAGGCTAGGCCTGATCAAGGGAATCACTTGATTGGAAGAGTACTGGGTTTAGACATGGTATAAGCCCAGACTCTGACAGTAGGCCTGGCAGTAACATCTTGAACATCACACAGAAGGAGGGCTGCAGCTCCTGAATTCCAGAAAGGAGAATAGCATTGGAAACAGTCTGGAGGTCTGGGTAGGAACTAAAGGGATAGAAGAGGTTCCTTGGGGATCAAGTGTGGGGATCCGGAACACTGAGAAGGGTCTGAGTGCCCAAAGCCTGTTGAGAAGCCAGGTGAACCCTGGGAGATGGGCTGTTTGGGAGACCTAGTAAAGGACCTGAGTGAACCCAGTGAGTGGGGCAGAATATGGGGGCCTATTGAGGTGTCCATATGAGACCAGAGAAGGAAGGGGCTGCATTAAGAAAGACCTGTGGAGGTCTCAGGGCAAGACAAGAAACAGGGAGTGTTCTATGGAGGAGTCTGAGAGGGTAAACCCACAGAGACAAGAGGACTGACATCTGGAGGGCTGACCCTGGGACTCTCAATTGGCCTGCATGGGGCCAGGGCCTGGGAGGGGTCAAAGTGTGAAATAGACCATGTCAGAGACTGCCAGAGCTGGGAAAGCCTGGAATTCTTGACTGGCTGGAGTCCAGGGCCTAAGAGAGGCTGAAGATCCTTGAGTGGCCACAGCTGAGAGGAAGGGGTCAAGGGACATGCAGCCTGAGACGGCAAGATGGCTGGTGCTAGGCCATCTGAAGGTGAAAGATCAAGAAAAGGGGTCCAAGAGTGAGCTGGGGGCCAGAGATGGAGTATTTGGATGGAAGATCAAGCCAGGGCAAGGGGGCACAGTAGTTAGCAGCCCAGGCAGAGCATAGAACATCTAAGGGGAGCCTAGAGAGAGATGAGTAAGATCAGGTAGGCCTGAAGACTGGTCCTAGGTATGACCTGAAACTGCACCCTATTAGGTCTGATTAGCATGGTGGGGCTGCCTGTGGTGGGGCAGCCTCCATGAAATGCCATGCATAGGCCAATCCAGGGAAAGGAGAGGTTGGGGTGCCAGAAAGCTGCAGCTCCCACTGCCTTGTGGTCTACCTCATGAAGGGGGAAGAATAGGGGAACACACCCTGACAGAAAAACACTTGGCAAGGGAGACGGGCAAGAGGCCAGGGAATAGAGTGCAGGACCAGACATGTCCAAGGGGTCTGAGGCCTATAGTGAGGCGCAGTGAGTATAGTAGGATGGGGAATAGAGTGCAGGACCAGATGGGTCTGAAAGCCTGGAGAGTGGCCAAGAAAGTGGAGAACTAAAAGAGTCCAGGACAAGAGACAAAAAGGGGCAAGCGGCTGGAAAGAGTTTGGAAGGGAAACCAAGGGACCTGGTAGCTCAGGGAGTGATTATGTGAGTGAGGGGTCCAATGGCCCCAAGTGGTGCTGAAGGGGAGACTGAGGGGTCCAGCAACCTGAGTGGGGCTGAGACCAAGGCATCTGGCAGCCCAGGAATGGGCTGTGTAGAAAGACTGAGGGGTCTGAGGGCCTAGAGCAGGGCTGACAGATGCTGAGGGGTCAGGAGGCCCAGAGAGGAGCTGCATCAGCAATTGGTAGCACATCTGTAAAGATGCCATCTGAGAGGTATGGGGCATGGTATAGGGAAGGTATGGAACCATGCAACTGGCCCATAAGGCCAAGACCACAATCTTGGTCATCATTGTCTTAAGACCAGGGCAGCCTGCCACACACTGTATAATAACTAACATCAAAGCATGGCAAGTGAGAGCTGGGCAGATGGCCATAGAGCAGGGTATCTCAAAAATATTTTTGAGTACCCTGTGACAGTCTCAACTCCAGGTCATAAGCTATTTAAAGGTGGGGGAACTTCTCAATTTTTTTCTTTTGAAGCTGTTCCATTTGTACAGACTGATTAAATATTTGTTAGATCAGAGGCAGAGTGAGTGAAAAGTGATTCAGACATTCATCAGCAGGGAGACTTGGGTTTCAGACCCTGCTCAAAAAAGTACTTATGTATCTTATTCAACAAATACTTAATCTATAATAATAATAGGCTTAT
>NW_017729027.1:28106489-28109623 GCF_001723915.1 Gavialis gangeticus | reverse complement strand
GTGATTCAGAAATTCATCAGCAGGGAGACTTGGGTTTCAGACCCTGCTCAAAAAAGTACTTACGTATCTTATTCAACAAATACTTAATCTATAATAATAATAGGCTTATTCTGTCTGTCTGGAACATTCTGATTGGTTGTCTCAGCAACCAATCACAATGCTTACTAAAACACCCAATCAGAGTGCTCTGGACAGACAGAATAAGCATGCTGTTATTATAGATCCTGAGGCATTTCAAACCACTATGCAGGCAAGTCAGAGCTAGAATGAAGCACCCCCCCACACACACACATACACACACACCATGGAGTGGGAAGGCTCCACCAAAGGCAAAAAAAATTATGGTGAGGGGCCTGATCTTTTTTTTTTTTTTTTCTGGGGGCTTTCCCCAGTGCTTCCTTCTGTGGCGGTGGTGCCCCCAGGGACTGCCTGGGTGGGTTGCCTGGGGGGTGCTACCACCACAGAAGCAAGCACTGGGTTCCCCAGAGTTCAAGCTGCACAACCCACCAGCAGCTCACTGCCCAGCTATGGGAGATGCAAGCAGGCTCTGAGAGAAAATAAAAAAAAAGATCAGACCCCTCATCACTTTTTCCCCCCCTTGATGGAGCCTGCCCACTCAAGCTGCTGCTGGGTTGCACAGCAACTGGGTAGGGGACCCAGTGCTACCCCCTGAAGCAGCAGAGTGCTAGCTGCACAGGTGCAGTCCCAGCCCCCAGTCAGCATCCACTGGCTATTATCTTTGAAAATTCATGGAAATCAGTGAGGGGTCCTGGGCAAATGCAGTGTCTATCTTTAAGAAAGGGAAGAAGGAGAATCCAGGGAACTGCAGACCAGTTAGTCTCAGCACAGTCTCTGAAAAAGTCATGGAGCAGGTCAAGGAATCCATTTCTAAGCACTTGGAAGAAAAGAAAGTGATCAGGAACAGCCAGCATGGATTCACCAAGGGCAAGTCATGCCTCACCAACCTGATTCCCTTCTAAGACAAGATAATTGGATCTATGAATGTGGGTAAGCAGTGGACATGATCTACTCTTGCTTTAGCAAGGCTTTTGATATGGTCCCCCAAAGCACTCTTGGAAGCAAGCCCTGGAAGTATGAGATGGATGAATGGACTGTAAGGTGAATAGAAAGCTGATGGATCATTGGGCTCAAAGAGTAGTGGCTTGAGGTTTAGTTGGCAGCTGATATCAAGCGGAGTCCCCCAGAGGTCTGCCCCGGGGCTGGTTTTGTTCAATATCTTCATGAACAATCTGAAAGATGGGATGGATTGTACCCTCAACATCTGTGGTGCAATAGATACACTGGAGGGTAGGGCTAAGACTCAGTGATGAGAGAAATTGGAGGACTGGTCAAAAAGAAATCTCATGAGATTCAACAAGAACTGCACTTAGGATGGAACAATGGTACAGGCTTGGGACCAACTGGTGAAGCAGCAACTTGGCAGAAAAAGACCTTGGGGTTACAGTGGACAATAAGCTGAGTATGAGTTAACAGTATGCCCTTGTTGCCAAGAAGGCTAAGAGCATACTAGACTGCAATAGTAGCAGTGCTGCCAGCATTTTGAGAGAAGTAATTGTTCCCCTCAATTCTGCACTGGCGAGCCGACATCTGGAGTACTGTGTGCAGTCTTGCTCCTCCCCTTCCCCCGGGCTATAGAAAGGATGTGGACAAGTTGGACAGATTCCAGTGGAGGGCAATGAGGGGGCTGGAGCACATGATTTATGAGGAGAGGGTTGGGGAACTGGACTTAGTCTGTGGAAGAGAAGTCAGGGGAGAGATTTAATAGTAGCTTTTAACTACCTGAAGAGGGGTTCCAAAGTGCGTGGGGATAGACTGTTCTTAGTGGTGCAGAATAAACACTTTGCATTTAGATATTCCCCCACAAATTATGAGGATTTCTCTCCCTAAAGACATCTGTTACACAAAACAATTATATCTGATGTAACAAGAAGCAACAAGAAGAATGTATTATCATCCAACTTACTAATAATTAATTCAGTTGGTAGAAACAGTGACATTTGCTGTTGTCAGCAACTCAGTATAAATGGGCCTTCCTGTTGGGTAATTTAAACACGATTTGTACAACCCCCCCCCAACAAACACGTTACCTTTCTGGTGCAATTAACTTGTTAAATGTGCTATAAATAGCAACATACTAGTCATTGAAGTTATGGAGCCATAAAATGGCAAAGATATTGCTCAAATAATGTCTAACATCTTTGTAGCAGGTTTATATGGTATCATAAATTGAGCATGTAGCATGTCCCATTATTCTAAGAGAATAATGGAGAAGAGAAGACTGAAATAGTAGCCTTGAACTACCTGAAGGGTGATTCCAAAGTGTATGGAGCTTGACTATTCTCAGTGGTTGCAGATGACAGAACAAGGAGCAATGGTCTCAAGTTGCAGCAAGGGAAGTTTAGGTTAGATATTAGGAAAAACTTTCTTATTAGGAAGGTAGTAAAACACTGGAGCAGTTAACTAGAGAAGTGGTGCAATCTCCATCCTTGGACTTTTTTAAGGCCTGGTTTGACAAAACCATGGTTGGAACAATCTAGTTTCTGAAGTTCTTGCTTTGAGAAGGGGGTTGAACTAGATGACCTCCTGAGGTCCTGCCCAACCCTAACTTTCTATGATTCTCTGATTCTATGCTGCAAGAGGATATGGTACCCCCAAGATCCAAATTAATCGTTTTTTGGACCTGAAAATGTCACTGTTTTATATGGCAATCAAGAATCCAAAGCTCTTAGTTGAGTAGTAGAAGGACTAGGAAAGGTTTAACCTGACTTTTGGTAATGACACACAAAATCTCTTGCAGCCCCATACTACTCTTTCTCCATTCCAAGTAGATGGAAGCTTGAATACCCGCACCCCCTCCATCACCCCCACCCCCTCTCATCTCTATTATAGTGTATCTCTTTAATGAACACCTAGGGCCTCACATGCTACACGCAGCAGCTGCCTGTGTCACTTGTGGCACATGTGCCATAGATTGGACACATCTGGTCTATAACACAAAACCTTTCCATTTGCAAAGTTGTCTATCTGGTACCCTTTTGAGTAGATGGATCTGGTTATTAAGAAAAAGCAAAACACCTTGTCTTGTAAATGGACTGCATTAAGTGGTGAACAAG
>NW_017729027.1:28103951-28105422 GCF_001723915.1 Gavialis gangeticus | reverse complement strand
TCCGACCCTAAATCTATGAAACTATGAAACTATGAAACAAATGGGGAAATAATTCCTCTACAATTATTTTAGAGACTCTTTTTAGAGGAATATTGCAGAAAATGTCTGATAAACCAAGTATATTAGGTTCAATTCTTATTTTCTTTTTTGCTAAAATACTTTATTTTTCACTTGATGGTGTATATACTATATGAAAAAATACTTTCTTTCTCTTTTGTGCTTAAACCAGGTAACAAAGAAGGTTTTATCATTACACTGTCATCAGGAAGCCAAAAAACTCCCATTGTTATGAGTGTTTTTGAAGAGGCAAACATTGTTTGCCTGTGTGTGATATACATAGCATGGAAATATAAAGAATAAACTACACCTTGCAAGGGAGGTTAAAGACAACAAGAAGAGGTAACACCATAAGTATGCCAGCCAGAAAAGGAAATGAAGGAAGCAGTGGGTTCACTATTGACTAGCCAGGAAAACTTTTAACAGAAGATGCAAAGAAGGCAGAACTAGTCAACAGCTACTTTGCCTCAGTCTTCATAAAATAAATTAAGCTGCAGCGAGACATTTAATTGGGGTAACTTTTATAAGGAAAGGGACAATCTGAGGGACAAAATAACAAAAAAAGACAGAGATCTTTTGAATGATCTGATGAACTTCATCCCAGGGTACAGAAGGAACTGATAAAAGAGGTCTCAGAGCCCTTAGCAATAATAGTCAAGCAGGCATGGAAGATGGGTGAACTACCAGAGGACTAGAAAAGTTTTAATGATGTGTTTGTCTTCAAAAAGACAAAAAGGAGGACCTGGAGAACTACAGACTGGTCAGCCTCACCTCAATTCCATGGGAAGTTACCAGAGCATAGCCTAAGAAAACCCATTTGCAAGCATGTGGAAGAGAAAAGGCTAGCACAAGCGGTGAGCATGGATTTACTAAGAGCCAATCATGTCAAGCCTTCTTAATCTCCTTCTTTGATATAGTAACTACTATGAAGTAGATCTAGTGTATGTGGACTTCAACAAGGATTTTAACAATATCCTGCATGACCTTCTCATAAGCTAATTGGAGAAATGTGGCCTGGGCAAATCTACTACAAGGTGGAAAGACAGCTGGTTCAATTACTACAAACAAAGGGTAATTATAAATAGATCTGTTTCAAAATGGCAGCAGGTTTTGAATGGATTCCCACTTAGAATCTGTCTGTCTCATACCCAGTGCTGTTCATCATGTTTACTAATGTTTTAGATGCTGGCATAGAAAGTTTCTTGGACAAGTTTGTAGAAGAAACAAAATGGGGAAGGATTGTGAATACTTTGGAGGACAGAAGCAGAATTTAGAAGATTCTAAACAAATTAGAAAGCTGGACTGGAGCTGACAGGAAAAAGTTCATTGCTGACAAATACAAGGTGCTACACCTTAGTAAAAATAATCAAAAATACAAATACAAAATTGTTGATCCCTAGCTAGATGGCAGCGC
>NW_017729027.1:28097790-28098951 GCF_001723915.1 Gavialis gangeticus | reverse complement strand
AAGTTCATTGCTGACAAATACAAGGTGCTACACCTTAGTAAAAATAATAAAAAATACAAATACAAAATTGTTGATCCCTAGCTAGATGGCAGTGCTATGAAGAAGGACCTGAGGGTCTTGGTAGATCACAAACTCAATATGAGTCTGCAGTGTGATGCAGCTATGAAAAAAACAAATGCAGTTTTGGGATGCATCAACAGAAGCATTACATGCAAGACACATGAGGTGATAGTGCCTCTTTACTTAGCACTGGTTAGGTCCTATCTAGAGTACTGTGTTCAGTTTTGGGTTCCACATTTTAAAAATAATGTTGAAAATTTAGGGTAAAACGTTGGTGACAAAAATGATAAAGGACTTTGAAAGCAAGTCACATGAGGAGAGGCTGAAGCTGCTAGGCATATTCAGCGTGTGGAAAGTGTACTTAAGAGGACATAATAATTGTCTTCAAATACTTGAAGGGTCATGTAACAGGGAACCCTAACCCTGTTACTAAGAGATGGGGTGGCCCCTTTAAGTCCAGAACCTTCCAGTCACGGCCGGCCAGTCAAATAGGGGTTAAGGTTCCATCCCTGCTAGCTGGTCAAGTGACAGGAAGAGGAAGGCCAGGATCCTACAAATGGCAAGCGGAGAAGGCCAGAGCAGCAGCAAGGAAGCGGGCTCCCAATGAATATGGTGCTGTGGCTGCAGTCTCTGTCGGAAGACTACACCATGCCCGGAGCCATCCTCACAATCATCTAAAGTAAGCAGGCATGTTGCCTCGCTTGTTTAATGTTAACAACTGGTGGTTTGGGTGAGGCTATTTGGGGAAGGAGGAGGCCTCATTGGGGGCCCACTGCAGTGTGGGGACCTCAACACCAGAGAAGGCACAGCATTTGGGGGTGCATCGACCCCAGCGCCAGAGAAGGTGCAACATTTTTTGGGTGCACTGACCCCAGCGCCACAGTGGGCACAGAATTTGGGGGTGAGCTGACCCCAGTGCCAAAGAGGGGCAAGAGCCTGAGTGAGGGGGTTTTTTTTGAGAGCTAGAGCCTGGGAGTAAAACCCTGATTAGTGGGTTTTTGGGGGGGTTTTTGACTGACAGACCTAGCTAGAGAGAGAAAAAAGGGGTAGGCTTACAACAGTCTAGACCCCAACATAAAGAGGAATTTACAAATACCATCT
>NW_017729027.1:28094392-28097679 GCF_001723915.1 Gavialis gangeticus | reverse complement strand
ACATCATTTAACTAATTACCAACAAGGCATGGCAGGAAAGAAGGTGGGCGGTTTGCCCATAACAGGTGGGCGGGGTCACCAGTAGGCGGACCCCAAAGAGGCCTCCCCAGTTACAGGTTGCCATAAAGTAGAGGGAAAAACATATTTTCTCTCTTGCTGCATACTGCAGGACATGAAATAATGGTTTTAGGTTGCAGCAAATTAGTTTGAGATTGGGTATCAGGAAGAACTGCTTGACTGTTAGAATGTGAGGCAGTGGAATAGACTGCCTAGGGAAGCTGTGGACTCTCCATCACTGTAGGTGTTTAAGAAGGGGTTGGATAGCCATTAGTCAGTGATAGTCCTGGTGTAACTATGTTTTTGATATATTAGAGTTATTTCCCATGATTCTGAACTATGCTGCTTGCCATGGGGCTGGGAGGAAAGTCCCTCATCCCCCATTTACATGTCAAGGTTTTTAAATCCTTGCTCAGAGGCACTGGCTGTTGCAGTCAAGGCTTGGGATTTTGACTCCAGTTTGCCAATGCTTCTACTGGGACTTAAAGCCAGAGGTTCCTGGATAAAGGATCTTGCCCCACCACTCAGGGTCAGAACAATTGCCATAAATAGGTCAGGAAGGAATTTTACCTTATGGCCAGATTGGTATGGACCGTGGGTTTTTTTGTCTTCCTCTGTGTGTATGTGTGGGAGTGAGGGTGTGGCCCTCTTTTTTGGGATCTCTTCAGCATATTTTATCAACTTTTACAGCAACAGCACTTTGCCTGACCTGGCCCCCTTGCTTTACCTGTGGCCAGTTAAGGTGTTATGTCTTGGCTTGTGTCAGGGTTGACTGTTTAGTTTTGCTAAGAGATAAGGCAATGCATTTGTATAGGATGGTTTGGATAGGGGTGATCCTGCCTCAGGCAGAGGGTGGGACTATATGCCCTCTAGAAGTCCCTTCCAGCCCTACTTCTTTATGATTTTATGGGTGTCTGTACACGAGTGTGGAGGCTATGGGTGACTGGTGCCTCCTGAGTTGGGGGGCACTTGCCCCCACAATGGCCAGTCAGTGACCAGGGGGGTGGTCCTCCCGTGACCAATCAAGCTGACCCATAAGTGCCAGTGGTGCACCCAGAAGTGACAGCAGCACTTCTTCTGGTGCCCCCATTCCCCAGCTGGCACTATCAGGGGGAGCACCAGTGCTCCCACCTGTGCCACCTGCCCATCACCTAAGCAGGGAAAGCTGGCTGTCAAGGGTTGCAACAGCACTTTCAGCATGCGCACACCCGTGCATCCCCTACACATTGCCCCTGATGAAGGCTGTTCCAGTGCACTGAAATTCCAGTGCATCAGAGCAGACTCAGTTAATCAAGTATCCTGGAATGTGGCAACCACCACACTCCAGTAGCTTCCTGTGTCTTGTATTTCAGCATCCCTGCACTTAAAAATGATGGTGGGAGTGCTTGAACTAAAGTTCATCAAACGGATTTTAGTTCAAGTGCCCCTGTCACCATTTTTAAGTGCAGGTATGCTGATACACAAGATGTGGCAGCGATTTAATTACAGCAGCTTTCGGAGCTTCTCTAATTAAAGCAGCATTGCCCCACTATCCCTGGAGCATGTGTAAAAGTGCCCTATGATTCTACTTCAATATTCAGAAAAGTTAAAGGTAACGAACCATGGAAATAGAGGTCAGGGACCCTCCAAAAGTCCCAGTGGCTACAAAACACACTTCACACTTGCTTTGAAAATTCTCTTTCTGGCATCAAGTTGTATTAATTTCACTGACAAAATCATGGCTTTTATTTGCTTATTGTAATACAGTATAGGATTTCAAATCTTTTTCCCAGTTACTTTCACCACTATCCTTAACCCCTATCCTATATTGAATATATGACTGTGAGGTTAATAAAATGAACTATAAGCTTTGTAATTCATACATACCAGTAAATATCTACTATTGTATGTACGTGTCTTCACTTATTCATGTAAGTGAAAATGTCACAGGTAATAAAAAAGGAATATCAAGAACTGGTTACTTACTTCCTTAGAAGGAAGGAGGAGGAGGAAAGGATGCAATTAATGTTAATAAACCTTAGGTTAAAACAGCATGGTGGTCACAGAGTGTCAAATTATTTCAGTAACCTGTGTCTACTTGGGTATTACAAAAATAACTATTTTGTTAGTTACCGTGCATAACCAGGGCTACAAATCTCAAGTTATTCTTCTGGCTGAAAATAATGAAACCTAAGAGTGTCATAAAACCAGTAGTTAACCCCCTCCCACCAAGCAATAATAAAAAAAGGGAAACAAAGAATATTTGTTATAATTACAAATTAAGAAAGACACCTCATTGAGTAAGGTCAGTCAGAGACACAACTACATGACACTTCTTCAAAGTCCCTGCCTTTATATTTTACTTGATAGCTAAATCTTTCAATGCCTTGAGGTCTTAGGAAACAATCTGTAAGCATCATGACTTTCATTACAAAGAAGAATTAAATAGATTATTTTAGGCTATGACCAACTTGAAGTTTGATCCTACTTTCCTCATATACTCAATCCATACATTTCAATTTGAACGTTAGGTGCATGAAGAGTCCAGTCTCAAGTGCCAGGATATATCAGAAGTGTTTTTAGTAGAGATGGAGAAATATGTATGTCATTGTACAAGACACTGATGGGACCTCATACTGCATATAGTTCTGACAATCCATATTCAAGAAAAGCAAATTCCAATGGAACAGATGCATAGACATGTTACTAGAATAAGCACCAGAACCACTAGGCTTTTGGGTAAAATGGAGAGGAATGCCACCCACTATGTGAGCCACAGAAATTGTAATGTCCTGCATCATCTTTTATAGAAGGTTTCAGCTGGCAGGTGTGTTCTTAAAATACCTACTGGCTTAGACTGCTCATGTGAGATTCTGAGGCAACACCTAGTTTACAAATCCTGCCAAAGGTTCAGTATGAATTAAAGTTCAAACCAGACTGCTATCAAGCTTTTTAAAATTCTGTATATATTTACTTGCAACAACTTAAGTTTCTACGGATTTTAGACATCTACAGAATTAGGTAACTGTAATTCCAGTCCTCCCAGTACAAAAATATAATGAAGTTCTAAATATTGTAAATATTAAATTGTAAAGTTTGATCTATCTGTATCACCATTAGATGTGAGAACATATCTCCTTTTGTTTTTCAATAACTACCTGCACATATCAAAAATAGACTGACCTTCAGTCTTTATTTAGTGTGCTATCAAGCTACACTTTAGCCTTGGAGTTTTGATCAAATTAGACTTT
>NW_017729027.1:28080126-28089392 GCF_001723915.1 Gavialis gangeticus | reverse complement strand
CTTTATTTAGTGCGCTATCAAGCTACACTTTAGCCTTGGAGTTTTGATCAAATTAGACTTTGAAGATCACTCCTCCCCCTGATCCCACATTCCTTCATGATGGATGTGGTTATTTGTCAATAAGATTGCTATTCTTATGTGCAGATCACACTGTTATAACAGGAAAAGAAAGATTGAAAAACATGGAAACATTAAAATATTTTGCTGCACTAGATGACTTTTCTTTAGCAATCTGATAATTGGAATGGACTGGGTTCTACAGAAATAGTCTACAATAATGATGCACTTGTTCATAACCTCTGTATATTATGTGAACAGAAATGTTAATGTTAATAAAGCTTTGCAGTATTTTTCCTATGAATGTTGCAGTTTCAATGACCTAAAAGAATTTGATTCCATGTCAGCTTCTGTTACAACTTAATCGAATGCAAAAGAAAGTGCTGAAAGCCATCTAAAAACCAAAACTCATGGCAGAATACTCTGTAAAAAGGGTCATTTACAGATGATCTTAATGTAGAAAATAAAGACTGCAATATAGTCACTTTCTCAGTGATAGAGACAAAATGACATCAGTTGTGATCCATGGCAAGGAACAAAAATGACTATGAAATTAAAAATATTACATTGCATGGAGATTAATAACAAATAGAATATGAATGAATATGTTCTTTGAAATGTGACATACAGTACAGAAGTGAGTCTGGGATATTAACCTGAACATGAGATGCAGATCAGCTAATTAGCTAAGGAATAATTAACCAAAAAATCCCTTAAATACCAGTTTTTCACAAAAACAGTGGCATGTGAGTTGAAATAGGTGAAGATTTCTTTTAGCTTTGTTAAAATAGTCTGTATATACTAATATAATGCGTTATAGAATTACTCTTAAAAAAATATTTAAGGAGAAGAATACATAGAAGCAATATATAAACTCTTCAGGAGTTAACATCTATATTCTTCCTAAGTGTAAGAGATCTCAGGGAGTTTGTGTGAAACAACAGGTAGAAAAAACAATTCTAGTGTCAACACACAAGGCCTATTTTCTATACTGTATCACATTTAGAAGAATTCTTTATTCCAACATCTGAAATCAGGTACAAGCTCAGTGAGCAAAAGGCCAAGAAAAAGGGCAGTTTGTAAGCAGTTTGCTGGAAGCAGGAGGAGGAAGGGGAAGAGGAAGAGAAGCCTGGCACCAGGCACCAGATCCTGCTCTGGCAAGGTAAGTGAGCCAGAGCTGTCTGTATGTTTGGCTTGCTGAGTGTTTGGTTGGCTGCATATTTCAGTATGTGCGCTGAGCTGAGAGAACTGCTACTTGAGTGATTGCTGGATGATTGCTCTGTGTCTGACAAAAGCCCTAACAAGGGGGCAAAACCAATCCAGGCCCAGCAGAGTATAAAAGAGGACTCCCATGAGTGACCACAGAGCAAGCCAACAGAGGGAGTGAACAGGGCACTTTGCAAGTCATATCATAGGTCAGTTTGCCACCCTCCTGTTTGAAGGGTAACTCTTAAGGTAAATTATTTCTTTAATTAAGAGTAACTAACCTATGTACGTTTAGCATAACTGGCTAATACACTTCAGTTAAACCAGTACTTAAGCCCCTTGTCTAATTAGAGTCTGAAGCAAGGCAACAGTTAAGTAGAGAGTTTGCCTGTTAAATTCTCTCTCACTTTCCTTCACTGTAAGCTTGGTGAGATGAAGTAGGTTAGCTGGGAAAAGCGAACCTTTTGGGAACAAGGAGCAGCAAACAGGCCAGCTTCCACAGGCATTTTCTATTGAAGGTCTGCTTGGAGAGAGGGTAAGGAAGAGAGAGGTTGTTGATTAAGAGACCAATAGAAATGGCTGGAGGAGGTTGCAATACCAGAGCCACTGCCACTGCCAGCTCTTCCTGTGCTTGCACAATGAGGTACCTGTCCAGGGAGGACTCCTCACCATCAAGGCTTCCACCCAGATCTTGGTTTGGCACTGTTGAGAAGAGACTGCAGCTTGCAGGTTCCATCCAGTGACTGCCAGTTGGGGAGTGCCTGGGATGTAAGCAGTGCCTCCTGGTGGTGTCCAGGGAAAAGAGCTACAGGTGGAGGTGGTGAGACTCTGAAACATCCTCGCCATAAGTACTTCATTGATTTGGTGCCGGAGAAGACTTCTAGGACTGTGGAGGAAGGACCAGAGGTGGTACTAGGGAAGGAAGAGGAGATAGACTCCAAGGAAGGTGGAAGCTTGTGACGTCTGGCAGCAAGCAGAAATCTTCATCTCTGCCTTCAACAGTTTGCCTGAAGAACAAATATGGAACCCCAGCAACAGAGAAGTAGGAGCATGTTCCATTGGTAGAAGAAACCAGTCCAGGAATCCCCAAGGTTTAAAGGATCAAGACCACTGCCACCAAGAAGAAACAACAGGCAATGATGGTTGAAGACTCCCTTCTGTGGGGGAAAGATGTATACATTTCTGGCTCAACCTATTGTCTCAAGAGGTCTGCTGCTTGCCCAGATCCTGGATCCAAGATGTCACAGAAAGATTACTGAGATTCATCTGGTCCTCTGACTACTATCCCTTGCTGCTCGTCCTTTTGGGCACCAATGATACTGCCAGGGGTGACGCTGAGAAGATCAAACATGATTACAGGGCTCTGGGTGCAAGGAAAAAAGAGTCTGGAGGCTCTAGTGGTGTTCTCCTCAATCCTTTTGGTCAAAGGAAGGGCCCAGGCAGAAGCATATGCATCCTGAAGATTCATGCATGCTTGTGGAGATGGTCTCACCAGCAGGGCTTTGGCTTCTTCAATCATGGGATGTTGTTCCAAGAAGAAGAGTTGTTAGGAAGAGACAGGATTCACCTGACAAAGAGTGGGAAGAGCATCTTTGCAGACAGGTTGCTAACCTAGTGAGGAGAGCTTTGAACATGTTCACTGGGTGATGTATACCAAAGGCCTGAGATAGGTGAGGAAGCAGATGACTTGGAGGAAGCACAAGCAGGAAAGTGCAACAGAGAAGGCCTTCTTATTCTTCCTGAGACAGTTGGTCAATCAGATACTTACCTCAGATATCTGTACATTACTTTACAGAGCCTTGGAAATAAGCAGGACAAGCTGGAAGTCCTTTCACAGTCCCAGAAACATGATGTGATTGGAATGACATAGACTTGGTGGAATAGCTCACATGACTGGACCACTATCAAAGATGGGTATAAATGTTCAGAAAGGACAGGCAGGAGAAAAGAAGGAATTGTGCTTTGTGTAAACTAGACGTGGGCCCATCTACACATGCAATTAATGTGACTGACTTTACTCTAGCACAAATTGCACCAGAGTAAACTAATCCTGATACAGCATTTCAAAATATCATAGAATCATAGAAAGTTAGGGTTGGAAGGGACCTCAGGAGGTCATCTAGTTTAACCGCCTGTTCAAATTAGGACCAGCCCCAATGAGATCATCCCATCCAAAGCTATGTCTAGCTGGGTTTTGAAAACCCCCAAGGTTGGAGTTTCCATCACCTCTCTGGGTAACCTGTTCCAGTGTTTTACTAACCTCCTAGTGAGAAAATTGAGCCTGAATGCAGTAGTTTAGGTCAGGGACACTCCTGGCCAGCTCTGGCTCCCTGCTGTCTTAGCTGCCCCAACCCAATTTTCATTTGCTTAACCATCAACACATTCATTTGATCAGTTATTTACTTCAGCATAGGATAGTAGGTGTGTCTAATGGGACTATCCTATGCTGGAGTAAATTAGTCTACTGTACCCTAATCATGGCAGACGTGTAGATGGTGATGCTTTACTAGCCATGTTGACTCAAGACAATGACTGTGCAGTTGTGTATGCAAGTACTAAACGACTGCATAGTAACCAGCATTACTGTGAAGTTGCGTCCCCAAATGGCTTTTTGGTGACTGCAGTAGCTCATTACTACTTTGCATTAGTGTTGCATCATGCTTCATGCCAGATGACACTACTGTGTAGTAGTAACAACTACTGCACAGTCAGTGTCTTCTGGAGACATAACCACTGTTGGGAAAATTAGTCTACTCAGCCATAAAGCAAACATGTAGAAATGCCCTAACTGGAATCTTGGAAAGATGACTGGTAAGGAGTATAAGAATATAGCTTGGGAATGCAGGAGGAAAGCCAAAGTACAGTTGGAGTTGCAACTATCAAGGAACGTGAAGGGTAACAAGAAGGGTTTCTACAAGTATATCAGCAACAAGAGAGAGATCAGGGAAAGTGTGAGTCTCTTAAATGAAAGGGGGAGGCAACCTAGTGACAAATGAGGAAAAGGCTGAAGTACTCAATTCTGTTTTTATCTCAATTTTGACAAGCAAATTCAGCTCCCAGATTACTGCATCTGGCAGCACAGTTTGAGGACAGCATCCCACAGTGGTGAAATAACGTGTTAGGGACTATTTAGAAAACTTGAAAGTGTACAAGCCCACTGGGTCAGAAGTGATGCATCTAAAATTGCTAAGGGAGTTGCCCTATGTGATCGAAGAGCTGGATGTGTACAAGCCCATGGGACCTGACACAATGCACCTGAGGGTACCAAGGGAATTGGTTGATGTGATTGTAAACCTGCCGGGCATTATCTTTGGCAATTCCTGTGGAACTATAGGCTGATCAGCTGTACCTTTGTTCCTGGAAAAATCATGGAGCAGGTCCTCAAGGAATCCATTTCTAAGCACTTGGAGGAGAATTTAATTAGGAACAGTAAGCAGGGATTCACCAAGGGCAAGTTATGTCTGACCAACCTAATTGATAATTGGCTTTGTGAATGTGGGGAAAGAGGGGGACATAATATACTATGACTTTAGCAAGCCTTTTGATATAGTCTCCCACAAAATTCTTAAAAACAAGCTAAAGAAGTACAGGCTGGATCAATGAACTGTAAGGTGGATAGACAACTGGCTGATCTTCAGGCTTCAAGGGTACTTATCTATGGCTTGATGTCTAGTTGTTAGCAGTATTAAGTAGAGTGCTCCAGTGGTCAGTCCTGGAGCTGGTTTTGTTCAAAATACTTATCAACAATCTGGAAGAAGGGATGTAGTACACCCTCAGAAAGTTTGTGAATGAAACAAAGCTGGGGGGAATAATAGATACGCTTTGGCTTTGGTTCTCAGGAGGATGGAGCTAGATTGTTCTCAATGGTGACAGATGACAGAACAAGGAGCAGAACAAGGGGGGGGCAGTTAGGAGGGGGCACTTTGGCAGCTGTGATATCTCCAGCTCCCAACAAGTGCACTAACCAGTACCAGCTTGTGATCCTACCATATGCCATGTGCCCCATGTCAGAGATGCAACTGCTGTTGCTGACAAGTGTTTCATGTTGAGGCAGCTGCCCCAGCATGGAGCACATGGAGGTGACAGTTCTAGTTCCAGGACTGGCATGGGCCACAGGGCATGTGGTGGCAGCAGCAGGAGGTCCAGAGGCCAAGAAGCTGGGGCCACAGCGGTGACAATGGGCAACATGGTTGTGCCAGGCCCTGGTTACACTCCTGCTGCTGGCAGTATTTTTAGCAAGGCCCAAAGGCTCCTGCATACACCCCCCCTACCCCGAATTTCCACTGAATATAGAGTTCTGCAGGATGAATTTGGCCTCTGGACTATATGTTTTACACCCCTCATTTAGACTGTCAAGATTTCTGCATATTATATTACTGTATTACAGAACAGAATATAGCAAATTACTATTGAACACCTCTGTACTCATAACAAAACAACCAGGTCTGAAAATCTTTACTAAATACTGTAATATTAAAGTATTACATATCAAAGATCCATTTAAACTTTTTTAATATACAGTAGCTCAGGGCTCAGCAATTATTCAGGCTGAAGGTGCACTTAAGTTTTGGTGAGCTATTGAGGACAAAACACATAAAACTAATGGTATTAGAAACAGCTATACTTAAAAATTGTTATGACATTTATAGCATAAACTTTATACATAAGTTCCATAACCAGTTTCCCATAGAATATCACCATATTTCAAGAAAAAATCTCAAATTGCCACATAATTTTACAAATATCATATTTTCATAAACATTTCTTGGGGCCAGGAGCTAAGCAGGGAGCCGGGCACACCGGGGTCCCCGCACGCACGTGTGCCCCCTCACATGATCGGAGGCAGTGTCAGTGGAGGCATCAGTGGAGGCAGCAGTGGGGGGAGCATCAGCTGATCCCCCTAAGGTAAGTGGGGGTGGAGGGAACTGGCACAGCAGAGCTGGATCCAGGGAGCTGCAGCCCCCCAGGTCCCTCTTTGCTGAGCCAGCAGGGAGCCACACTCCCAAGCTGAATGCACAAACAGGCATACTCTGTAAGAGCTCGCTGGCATTTGCACTGGGGTTCATGCAGGTGGGCAAGAAGGAATGGCCATGCGGGAGACTCCAATAAGGGTAGGGTGAAGGCACCACCCAGTAATATAAATAAATAGCAATATATAATGGTGTCAACATGGAGTGCTGCTAGGGCCCCTGCCCAGGGGGCACTTCCTACCAGGCGCTTGTCTGTGTCCTCCATCTGGAAGGACCCCATGGCGGGGCTGGCATCCCCCTCCCCCTGGCCTGCATGGGATGCCCAGCAGGGCTGGGGGGACAGAGAATCTGTTCTGCAGGTGCTCGTCTTAGGGCCTTGGAGGCGCAGGTGAGGGAGTCCCAGGAGGTTAGCAGGCTGAGGGAGATCAGGGAGGTGGAGGATGAAATTGATGGGTATTTTCTCTCCCTGCAGAGCCAAGCATCCAAGGAAGATGCACCCCAGGAGGTACGCTCCATAGTGGAGTGGCAGATGGTCCCCTACAGAACCAGGGCTGCTCACAGCAGAGAAATGTCAGTTCCAGTTCCTCCAGTCTGGCTGGAAAACAGGTATGAGGCCCTGGCAACACTGCAGGAAAAGAAAGGAGAGGATAAGACCTCCAGAGAGGAGGCAACTCCACACTCTGGACAGGCTGAAGGAGCTAAGCAGACCCGGAGGAAGAAACATTGAGTGATCATCATAGGCGACTCCATCCTGAGAGGTACAGAGGGTCCCATCTGTTGCCAGGAACCCTCAACATGCGAGGTTTACTGCCTGCCAAGAGAAAAGATTCAGGATGTGATGGGGATGATCCAGACCATTATCTGCCCCACTGATTACTACCCCATGGTCCTAATCCATGTGGACACTAATGATGCAGCCAGGAGAAGCCCTGATCACCTGATGATGGACTACCATGCTCTGGGGACATGCTGAAGGAGATAGTGGCACAGGTGGTATTCTCTTCTGTCCTACCAGTGAGCAGACGTGGAAGACAACACGAGACCTGCATCAGAGAGGTCAACTTGCAGCTTTGGGAATGGTGTCTTGAGGCAGGCTTCAGCTTCCTAGACAACGACCCACACATCAGGACAAGAAACATGCTTGGGTGGGATGGGCTTCACCTTTCCCCCAAAGATAAGCATGTGTTCTCTTCTATGTTGGCTGATCTCCTCCGGTGGGCTTTAAACTAGGCTCCTCGGGGGAAGGGGAAGACGACGGCGGAGAAAGCCTTGGACCACTAAACCAAGCATCACCCACAAGAACAGCCCAGACTAGACCGACGACGAGCAGAACAAATACCCCGGTAAGCAACAGGGGCCTGGGTAGTACTGAGATTAGGGGGCCAGTGCATGCATCTTCAGGAGGCCTCAAATGCCTCTACACTAATGCTCGCAGTATGGGGAACAAGTAGGAGGAACTCACCCTCCTGCTAGCTAACACCAACCCAGACACAGTGGGGCTCACCGAAACATGGTGGGACCCAACGCATGACTGGATGGTGAATATCAAGGGCTATAGGCTGTACAGGAGGGATAGGACAGGAAGGAGAGGTGGGGGTGTAGCACTCTACGTCAAGGAGAAATACACATCCTCAACGAGTGGCACTGGGTCAGAGGAGGGGCACACTGAAGTGCTCTGGGTTAAAATACAAGGAAGTCGAGAGGGAAAGGGACTTAATGGTGGGGGCCTACTACAGACCACCCAACCAACGGGAAGAGCTAGACTGGGAATTCTTAAGTCAGCTCACGGAGGTAGTTAGGTCAAAGGTCATCATGGGTGACCTGAACTTTCCAGACATCTGCTGGGAAGAGCAGTTGTCCTGGTCTGACCACTCACATAGATTCCTAGCTGAGATACAGGACCTCCATCTAACCCAGCAGGTGCACAGCTCCACCAGGGGAGACGCCTTGTTGGATCTGGTCCTGGCCATGAGAGATGACCTGGTGAGAGGTCTCTGGGTGCTCAATCACCTGGGCGACAACAGTCGTCGCCTGCTGGAATTCATCATCTAGTGCAAGATGGCAAAGGCCTGCAACAGGGCAGCAGCCCTGGACTTCAGGAGAGAGGATTTCGATAAGGTAAGGAGAACAGTCAGGATGGCAATGAGGTCCCGGAGAGGAGAGGAGTTGGCAGTTGGGTGTCCAGGAAGAGTGGTCATTCCTTAAGGAGATGATCCTCCATGCCCAAAAGGAGGTAATCCCAACATGGATCAAAAGGCGCAAGAGAGTGTAAAAGCCCCCATGGCTCACCAAAAGCATACGGGAATGTCTCCCAGCTAAAAAGGAGGCGTACACCCAATGGATGGGAGCGGCCATCATCAGGGAGGACTATACCTTGGTTGCTCAGGACTGTAGGGGGGCAGTCAGGAAGGCCAAGGCAGAGATGGACCTGGGACTAGCTACCCAGATCAAGGACAACAAGCAGTCCTTTTTTAAATACATAGGGGGTAAAAAGAAGGTACCGGGTAACGTGGGGCCTCTGCAGAACTCACTAGGAAATCTTGTCGTCACACCAGACAGCAAAGCTAAGCTATTTAACAATTACTTTGCCTCCATTTTTCTGAGCAGTGACCGGGCCACACCCCCACCGGGACCCCCGTAGGTTCCAGGGGAGGTGCACCCAGGCCTAGGGTCAGTGAGGACCTAGTCAGGGAACATCTGGAGGGACTGGACGCATTTAAATCAACAGGTCCTGATGATCTCCACCCCAGAGTGCTGAGGGAATTAGCAGAGGTCATTGCAGGTCCCCTGGCACAGCTTTATGAGCACTCATGGTGCTCTGGCATGGTGCCAGAGGACTGGAAAAGGGCCAATGTGGTTCCCATTTTCAGAAAAGGGAGGAAGGAGGGCCCAGGAAACTATAGGCCAATCAGTTTTACCTCAGTCCTGGGTAAGCTTTTTGAGAGAGTTATCCTGGAGCATGTCCACAAGGGGCCAGCAGGGGAGATTATGCTTAGGGGCAACCAACATGGGTTCATTAGAGGCAGGTCCTGT
>NW_017729027.1:28078507-28080029 GCF_001723915.1 Gavialis gangeticus | reverse complement strand
AGAAGGGAGGAATAGGCTGCAATTGGACCTAGAAAGGTTACAGGCGTGGGCGGATGAGAACAGGATGGGTTTCAACACTGACAAGTGCAAGGTGATGCACCTGGGGAGGAAGAACCAGCACCATACCTACAGGTTGGGGAACTCCCTTCTCGTCAGTGCAGAGGCAGAAAAGGATCTCAGAGTCATTATTGATGCCAAAATGAACATGAGCCAACAGTGTGGGGAAGCAGTCAGGAAGGCCAACCACACCTTGTCACGCATCCACACATTCATCTCAAGCAGGTCCAAGGAGGTGATCCTCCCTCTCTGTGCGACACTGGTCAGGCCCCAGGTGGAGTTCTGCGTCCATTTCTGGGCACCTCACTTCAGGAAGGATGTGGACAACATGGAGAGGGTCCAGAGGAGGGCCACCCACATGATCAGGAGTCAGCAGGGCAGGCCCTACAAAGAGAGGTTAAGGGACCTGAACTTGTTCAGCCTCCACAAGAGAAGGCTGAGGGGGGACCTAGTGGCTGTTTACAAAGTAGTCGGGGGGACCAGCAGGCATTGGGGGAGTCCCTGTTCCCCCGAGCACTACCAGGAGTGACAAGAAATAAGAATCACAAGCTGGCAGAGGGTAGATTCTGGCTAGATATCAGGCTGGTGATACTTCACTATCAGGGCGGCTAGGATCTGGAACCAAATTCCAAGTGAAGTTGTCCTGGCTCCTACTCTGGAGGTCTTTAAGAGGAGGTTGGATGAACACCTCACTAGGGTTGTTTGACCCCAGTACTCTTTCCTGTCATGGCAGGTAGTTGGACTTGGTGATCTGTTCAGGTCCCTTCCGACCCTACCAACTATGAAACTATTTCCACAAAAGTTCCCAAATCACCACAGACAGCCAAGTTGCCATATTTTCCACACGACCCCTTCCCCTACAACTCCATCCCCATGCTGTGGCAATGCTAGGGTAGCCATCATAGAGGACATTCCAGGTTTCTGCTACTCTGTCCTCTGTCTTCTATTGATACAAAACCCGACACTTTTATTTCATTTGTTTTTCTGTTGAAGAAATATAGAGGACATAAAGGTGTGGAGTTTCATATCGATAGAAGACAGAGGACAACTGGACTGTCCTGTATTGTAGCCACCCTGGGCAATGCCCACAAATGTGGTGCTGCCTATGGCTCTGACACCCCTCCTCTGGCCATGCCACCACTGACCTGGTGTAGACCATGCCATGCTTCCCACTGTGGAACAAGGTCAGCTAGTGCTGGGACACACTATGCCACCATGTTTTCCACAACCTAGAGCACAGCTTGGCCACTGCAGGCTCCCTGGCAGTGGTAAATCCATGTGGGCCTAGGGCAACCAGTGGGGCCAGAATGCAGGTGGTGCGGACTAGTGTGTTGTCAGCCCCAGCTCTGTGGAGGAGTGATTTGTATCCAGCTGCTGCTTGGCCATGACCCCCAGAGCTCAGGGGAGCTTGAGCATGAGGCAGTGTTGTCATTCATTTTCTTGGAGGACATTTCCTGGCTGCTTT
>NW_017729027.1:28050346-28073507 GCF_001723915.1 Gavialis gangeticus | reverse complement strand
ACAAGGTCAGCTAGTGCTGGGACACACTATGCCACCATGTTTTCCACAACCTAGAGCACAGCTTGGCCACTGCAGGCTCCCTGGCAGTGGTAAATCCATGTGGGCCTAGGGCAACCAGTGGGGCCAGAATGCAGGTGGTGCGGACTAGTGTGTTGTCAGCCCCAGCTCTGTGGAGGAGTGATTTGTATCCAGCTGCTGCTTGGCCATGACCCCCAGAGCTCAGGGGAGCTTGAGCATGAGGCAGTGTTGTCATTCATTTTCTTGGAGGACATTTCCTGGTTGCTTTAGCAGCTCCTGTCTATGCACAAAAGGCCCCTGGGTGCATGCCACTGCGCTCTCTGCTGTTGCGCATAGCTGCTGCAGACCACGCCTGGGGTGTCACTCCCTTCCTGTGAGAAAGGGCAAAGGTGAATCATTGGGCCCTGCTGTCCTCCAGTGGATAGCTGCAGACATAGGAGCCAGAAAGGGCCATGTGTAGCTCCAGTTCTCCATCTTTCATGTTTTTTCCATATTTAATTAAAATAAAAACACTTATTAACATGGTAACAAATGTGATACATGTCTACTGAAAACCACATTTTGCCCATCCCTTCACTAGCTAGTTTTTATGAGGATGACAAGCCAGAAGGGAAATGTTTACCTTTTCCAGATTCTGGTAACCCAAGATGAATGAATCAAACTGACTTATTCAGAGAGAGAGACTTGAAAAAAAGCCAACAGTGCAGTAGTTGTCAGAAAATTACTTTTACAAAAACATAAAATGATGTTAGTATTCAATCACCAAATCAGATTGTGTTGCCCCTTTGCTGAATAGGGGGCATATTTTCCACCAAATACTATATTTATATTTATAACCTGTCAGTGACTTATTAATATAGAGAATAGATAATACAGCCTTGCTGTGTAATGATTGTAAACAATAGTGAGAGGTTAGAACAGTTAATTAAATACAACTGAAATACTCCCGCTTTTGTAATTCTTTTCCTATGCATTCATTATCTACAAAACTATTTTCACTTCACAAAAGCTACTTACACACATTCTTTAGCACAACCGAAATAATATTGAACAATACTACCAGCAACCAGATATAGGAACAAATAAGTCATCAACACTAGCGTCTTCCTTGGACATTTTTTCTATAGTATGATTAAGGACAAATGAGTGTAAGAGAGAGAATATGAACCCAAATCTAACTGATGCAGTGATGTGTGCTTGAGTTTGCAAGTAATGTAATATGAAATTATACCTTTCAAGATACAAACAGCCCCCATTCATTTTATCAAAGTCCTGGCTCAACTACATAATATTAATAATTTAAATGCCAATATTCTGCACAATTTTGCCTACGATAGAAACCTGAAGGACAGGAGAGTGAAAGGATCATAGCTGGAAATATGCTATGAATATCTTTTGGCAGAGGTGGGAAATATAGAAAAGTAACAGATATTCTATTTTCCAGACAGGAAATGTCGAACACCAAACAGAGTAACAAAGTCCAAAGATGTTTGTAAGCTTCCTCTCTCCATCTCTCTCTTCCTCCCCCCACCGCAAAGGGAAGCCAGGATTCAAAGCTCAGCAATAAAAAAGGTGTATATTTCATAGCACTTTTAGTAGGTGGGGGGGTGGTTGTTTTGTTTGGGCAGGGTGCGGGTTGTTTTTTGGAGAGCTTAGAAGAAAGTTTTTCAGTGTTTTTCAATATGATCATCAGAGATGGGTTAGCACTCCTTCCAGTTCGTCTGTGCAAGAGGTCTAAGAGTACATTTTGGACATGATTTGATGCAATATAAATGATTTATCCTGTGTACATAAGCCTTACATTCCAGCACCGAACATTAATTCACAGGAAGTATAGACATGGGTGTATGTGTGCAGCAAACCAGTATTAAAGAGATTAGAAGCATATTTGTTTGCAGATATAACAATAACCCCCCAAAAACATAAGATGAAAAATCCCTCAATATGGTATTTTTCCATGAACTGAAACTGCTACTGGCTCAGGGCTGCAAGACCTTTATCTATATTATAAAATACCTTCCATTTTGATTTCCTGGTTTGATTTCTTTGATTTTCTTTTATTGACTTGTACTGCTGATGAGAAATACTGTCTAAGCTACTTGTGCTCTCTCCTAAAGCATTTCACATTGATGAAAATAGCTTTTTTTCCTTAAAATAAAATAATTGGTAATTAACATGAGAAAAGCATTAGTACTTTACCACTGTGAAATCATTACGATATGATTGATAATTTAAATAAGTTATAATCCATATGTGAAAACATCACATCTGTCTTATAGTTGAAAAATATGAAATATACAGATAAGGATTATACTTTCAATATCTATGTACAGCACAAGGAAGTTGAGGGATGGTACCCCACTGCGACTAGATATTGAAAGCTTAATCTTTAACTGTAGATGTTTCTGTTTGTGGATTTAAGTTAGCTACTTAATCACTTCAGAACATTTCATTACTTTTCATAGGTAGTCAAAATACAACTGAATAATAGTTTTTTCATGCAAGAAAAACTAAGGAAGGGTTTTTTTTAGCTAAAATACATAGTTAAAATTCCCATGTACTAGTAAGTTTTCTATGCTGCATTCTTTCTCCAATTATTTCAGAAGCAATAAACACAGAGTAATGAAGTGTTCTAGCAGCACGTTAGAATAGTTTTTTTCAATAATTATATAACTGGAAGAATATTTCTACATTCAAGTATATAACTGACACGAATACTTATTTGAAAGCATAGTGATTAAAAGTTTTATCAATAATTTCCCCTCCTGCTTCACCTTGTGCAGTATTATAGGGCACTTTTACATGTACAGGTGGGGAGGAGGACAATTTAATTAGAATGGCTTTAATTAAAGTGCTGCATCATCTCATGTATCAGCATCCCTTCACTTCAAAATGGTGAAGGGGGCGCTTGAACTAAAGTCTCTCTATATGCCTGAGAAAGGGTGTTAGTACCCAAAAGCTTGAAAAGAACAATTTTTTTCCAACTATTTTGTTGGTCTAATAAGAGATGTTATATCTACCCAAAGAACCTTGTCTGCCTTTATTTTTCCAATGCTCTTCAGTTTTGGATAAAACCATATGCTGAATTCCAAGCAATTTTGGGATCACTTATAATGGATCTGGATTTGCATTTTTGGTGGATATATTATTTGCCCCAAAAAACAAAACTAAAAACCAACCAAAACAAACAAAAATACCCAGTCAGATATATTTGTGTAAATAGTATGTAAAAGATCTTCATATTTAATCAAGTTCCATACTAATACTAATACAGGCATACCTTGTTTTACTGCGCTTTGCTTTATTGCGCTTCGCAGATATTACATTTTTTACAAATTGAAGGTTTGTGGCAACCCCACGTCGAGCAAATCTATCGGTGCCATTTTTCCATTGGCGCCATTTTTCCAACAAATGATGGTTAGCATTTTTTAGCAATAAAGTATTTTTTAATTAAGGTATGTACATTGTTTTTTTAGACATAATGTTATTGCACACTTAATAGACCACAGTATAGTGCAAACATAACTTTTATATGCACTGGGAAACCAAAAAATTCGTGTGACTCACTTTATTGCGATATTCGCTTTATTGCGGTGGTCTGGAACCGAACCCGCAATATCTCTGAGATATGCCTGTATAGCAGCCAATATTCATGCCTACGAAGTACAAGAAAGTGGAGTGGAGGGTCAGGTTGTGTAATATTAATCATGGGGGGTGAAAATGCATATTTAAAAATAAAAAAGAAAGAAAAACCTCTGGATTTTATTTATATTAGCTATACATCATTTTATTTACAAAACCAAATCTATTTGAAAGCAATAACAAGATGAGTAACCTATGACAAGCTGTAATCTTAGTGTCTTTGAATGATTTAAATGAAAGAAAATATTATATTAATACATCTTTGCAACTAGACTTTTAAGAAAGTCAAATCACTGATTTACTAGAATTTACAAGTTAAGCCAACCCAGAGTCTGCTGAAGGCAAAAATCTTCAGTTGACAACAATAGCTCCTTTTGCAGAAATAGAGAGAATATTTTTTATTTCAGTTTGTTTTGTTTCAGAAATTTAATGTCTTCATTACAATGTATTAAACTTATTCAATTCAGTGATTGTCCCATTTAAAGTAGAAAAACTCATAGGGAATTGAAAAAGCAGAAAAGTTTTTATTTACTTTCAGCACATGAATAAAAAATCACTGTGAAAAGATTAGATCAATGATTTGCAAAATAGCGGAAGCACATGGTAACTAGAAACAGTGATTTCAGTATCCTTACAAAAAATAATGCTTGTTTCATCTAATAATGCAATTTTTAGTGTGTGCTTAAAGTTATTTTCCCCACATGCATTTAGCCTATTTAAGGCAGTTAGTTCTATTGAAATAAGATAAATAAATAAATAAAATGGTACTTTTGTGAATACTAATTGGATAATAATTTCTTTCCAAATCAGAAATGAAGGAGTCATTATCTACTCATATAGAAATGCATCATTCGTCATTTTCTAATCTAATAAAAATAATGAATTTGAATTTAAATAAATGCAAGGTAAACTAAATCTTTAATTCACACACATACACATACACACATGCTGTGCCCTTCCATTTAGAAAAAGGAAATGTCAAATGTAGTACAAAGACTATATTTATTGATATGTTTTAATGATTATGAAACAATGGGAATGACTGTTGCTTTAGAAAAATGAATAAAAAGTAAAAATGCAAAATGAGTTTAAAATTGGTTTTACTGTTTAAAAAGTGGTTAAAATGGGTTACCTGTTGCTGATTTAAACCATGATTAAAAATTGGTGACCTACTTCACTTTAAGTCAACCCCCTCTCATACTTGGTGTACATATATTTAACCATGCTCTGCCCTTCTCACCACAACCCCTTAGAGATATATTAGCAAATACTAAAGGGAGAGATGAAAATGCATTTGCCTTTTAATTGTGTAAATATATTGCCTGTGTATAGTGGTATAATTGCAGTACCTTTAAAATGCTGGCATATTGATTTTTTAAAGTGCCTTTTAATATACAAAATTGTAAAAATTGGCACTCTTACGAAGAATGCTTTCCTTTTTTATGAATTAGGGGACATAAAACCAATAAAAATATTAAAAGCAGACTTGTCATTAAATATATGTTATAAATACTAAAAATGAAAATGTTCAATATCTGAAGCTGTCAATAAATTCCTTCCAGTTTCTTGATGTAGACAAATGCATTATGGGAAATTTGCATTTCTGTCTACTAGCAAATACCATTTTTGCAATATCAATTTCTCCATAGTAACGAATGGGGACATTTTGTATTCAGCTAGTAAGTGCTTTCCATAAACCAAATATGAAATATAAGATACAATCTAATAAAAGCATCAAACTGTATTACCCAACAAATTCTTTCCTGATTAACAGCATACCTTATTCACTCAAATATAAGACACCATTCCCCACCCCCCAAAGCAGCGTGAGTGAAAAGCTCCTCATTTAAGATTAGCATACAAGGGACTCTCATTAAATACACTGTCTATCACTAAATGTCTGCTAAAAACAGCATGTGCTCAGTAAGGGAAACCAATATTATTTTAATTTATTAAACACAGCTAACACTGAGCGTGACTAAAAATGCATGGACCATATTGGGCAATCATACTGATGGAAACTTACCACAAGGATAGGTTAGTGCTCTGACTCTTTTTCAAGGCATGGTGAGCCACTACACTAAATACATTCTGATATTCCCCTTTATTCCCATAGCTGAACTGTGCCTTTCTTTCCCATTTTCAATTATTCCTGTTTCTTTACCAGCCTTAAATGTCTGACAAACATCACCAAATGGGGCTTCAAATAGTTCATTCAGAATCTTTCCGTTGCCCTCTCTCAGCCTGTCTCATATGATTAGTGTGGCCCTACACTCCATTAGGTAGAGCCAGACCTGATTGTCCCGGACCTCATCTGCATATAACGTTTTGGAGGATTCCAAGACTTGTGACACAAACACATGCTTCTAGTCATGAATGAGGGTTAATAAGCACACAGTTCCCTTGTGGGGGATATCTGGTGTATACACATCTACTGAGCAGTGTTGAGCTACGGGGTCACCATGGCTTGAAATGCTACTGAGATGCTGTTCTCTGGTGTTGCCCATCCCAATGAACTGTAAGGTAAATCATGAGTCTTTTGACTTTGGAATAATATCATGCATAGTTTATACCTATATGTAAGTAGGTGCAAAACTGCTACTTAAAAGTGTGTTTATGGAGAACTCATGCGAAAACTTGCAGCAGTTTTGAAAAAGGTAAAATTAATTTGTTCTAGATTACCTAAATTTCTACAGGAATGTTTATTTTAAAATCAGTGTTTTCAAATTTTCCCCTCACTTCCATGTGCTCAAGAAGAGGAGCGTCTGATAAGGAAGGGGCTACAGGAGGAAGAAGTTGGAGGGGGGAAGAGGGTAAGAGAGCTGCTAGATACACCCAGATTTATTTTCCCTGCTGTAGCAGTGGGAAGGGGACAAATTCAAGGCAAACCTCAAATAATTATATTCTATTCTATACCCTGAAAATTATATGATAGGGAAAAAATAGGTCATAGTCAGGAATCCAGGCTTTCCATTTCCCATGGAAACAATAGGGAAAAAAGTAGATTTTCCCTTTTAACTGAGAAAAATGCAGATTTTTCATTTTAATGGAGAAACACATGCATTTTCTGAGTTTGCAAAGAGCTCTCTGCAGGCTGGCAGAGTTCCAGGGGGGAGCTAGGGGGAGTGGGAGGAGGACAGTCAGGCAAGGGGTGCCTGGAGAAAAGCTCCCACAGGTAAGTCTGGCAGGGGTAGGGGGAATTGAGGCTCCTGTAAGGAGGGAGAGAGTGAGTTGGGCAGGGCTGAGGCTGGGGCTGCTGCCCAGCCTGGGCGGTGCATGGTGTGTGGTGCTTGGGGCCATGTATGGCTGCAGGGCTCCAGAGGGGAATGGGATGGGGCCACAGGCAGCTCATCTGGAAGGCAGTGGGACAGGCTGGTTCCCCACCACTGCACACACTCCTGGGGAGGCATGTGGGGCACATGCCCCCCAGATCTGTGCATGGGGTGGAGGTGGGGCCAAGTTGCCCACTGTGGGCTTGGGCTCCCCACCCTGCTGCCCTCCCCCCAGGGCCTCCATAGCCCTGTGGGTAGGAGCTGTCAGGGCAGGGCAGAGTGGAGCAGGGAAGCTTGGTGCCATCACTGTGAACCTCATGCTTCCCTGACAAGGTGCCCCCTGCCCACCCAGAAGCAGTGGGGGCAGAGGCATGGAGTTGTTCCCCTTGCTGCTACTGGTCAGGCAGAGGGTACTTTGCCAGGGTGGCGCATGGGTCATGGCAACAAGGAGCTTCCCCTCCTGGCACTGCCCTGTCTTGCCATGCTGGGTCCTGCCTCGTGGGCTACAGAGGTCCTTGGAAAGAACAGCAGTTTGGGGAACCCTGAGCAAACCTGCACCGGGCAGCCTGCATCTGTACCCCACAGGCTCTGCTCTAGCCATGCTGCTCATAGGGGAGGGGAAGCTGACGTCCATACTCTGCTCCCTGCTCATGCTACAGTAGCCACCACCTCCCATAGGCAGCAGC
Source organism: Gavialis gangeticus (assembly GCF_001723915.1). Lineage (NCBI taxonomy): Eukaryota > Metazoa > Chordata > Crocodylia > Gavialidae > Gavialis > Gavialis gangeticus. The sequence continues at coordinate 28,065,889 of NW_017729027.1, read as the reverse complement.
CAGGGCTCAGGTGCTGATGAGAGGGATGGGGGGCTATGGACCCAGGTCCCTGGCCCCATAGCCCTGGCAACTGGAAGCACCATCCAGCGGGCCTGTGTGGGGCAGTGGACTGTGGGTGTGAGGTGAGGGTCATCAGCAGCACCAGGGGGCTGTGGGTGGGTAGTGAGGGACACCAGAAGGGTTAGAGGGCTGTGGTTGGGGAATATGAGGGGCACCCGCAGGGGTGGGGGGCTTTGGGTTGGGAGTCAGGGGCCTGGACCTGCATCCTGGTGAGCAAAGGGGGCAGGGGGAAACTCTGATTTTCCATGATAAAAAACCCAAAATCAAATGCCAAAATTTACAGGTCTTTAGAATTTATTTTATTATAGTGATTGAGGCACTGGTAGGCTTCCAAATTTCTTTAAAATTGTAAATATTTCAAAATAACATTATGTTTAATTGATACATACACACACACACACATACACAGTGTTTTAATCCTGGACTTTGGGTTTTTTTAGAGAATTTGTGATTTTTAAACACAGAAAACCAAGATCCTGGGTCATAATTAAGTGACAGGTGAAAATGCATTCATTCCTTCAGTTGCTTATTCAGTATAGTGACATCGCCTGCTCATATTATCGCCCTGATTAGAAAAAGTGTTAAGAGAAAGGGACTAAACTAAACTCCATTGCCAGATACTAAAAATTTATAAAGTAAAACTGCTTCTAGATCTCGTGCTTTTTAAATTAATGTCCAATGTTTTATTAGCTCCTAGAAATAGTGTACACATACTTACAAAACTAGGTAGATAAAAATGATAAAAATAATGGCTAATAATATTACAAATTCAGATTAAGTGCACCTCAAGCCAAAAGCTCTACAAGAAACTATGCTTTCCTCGGATTGGAGGAAATGCCTTCTGATAGATCAAAAACAATTGCCACCTTTTGAGACAGATAACTGGGTTAGATGGGACTTTAGTTTGACTTAGTATGGCAGTTTTACCATTGTTCATTCAGTAACATTATCCCTCAACTTTCTATCACATAGAAAGTTGTCATGCACAACAGATACTAGGGCTGTGCAAAACAGCACCATTCCATTTTGACTTCCATTTCAGTGTTTTGATGGAACAGTGTTTCAAAGCTTCTATTCTATTTCGTTTTGTCAAAACTGTTGCACTGTTTCAATGCTGTTTTGATATTTTGCCCATAGGCTATAATGGGAAAATATGAAACTGTCTATAATTTTGTAATTTCTTGCCTGACTCTGATGAAACATACAGATATGGTAGCCCCTTTTGAGGACATGAAGCCTGCCAAGGTTCAAGGAGATAGGTGCAGGGGTGTCTGAGAAACTGCACCTCAAAATCTTGAAAGCAAAACTTGTGTCACATGTGTGTTAAGGTGTTAAGGTGAAGTTAAGGCACAGCAGGGTGAAAACTGCAGAGATGGTAGCCCCTGCTAAGGTCACAAAGCCTGCCAAGTTCCAAGGAGACAGGTGCAAGGGTTTCTGGAAAACTACACCTCAAGCTGCTGACAAGCAAAACTTGTGTTACATGTGTGTGTGTTAAGGCACAGCAGGGTGAAAACTACAGGCACGGTAGCGCCTGCTGAGGTCACGAAGCCTGACAGCTTTCAAGGAGATAGGTGCAGGAGTTTCTGGGAAACTGTACCTCAGGCTGCTAAAAAGCAAAACTTGTAACATGGGTGACACTGTGTGTGTGTTAAGGTGTGCCCACACTGGTCCTCGGGCCTCTACACCACATGGTAGTGTGCCCCAATGTGGTCTCCTCCTCCCCTACAGCCTCAGTCCAGTCCAGCACTTTAAATGACAACAGGTAATAACTTAGTAAGCATCACAATAGCACCAGCAGCATCTCAGGCAGCCAAACTGTGACAGAGCCTTTCATCCTCTTCTGCAGGAACCTCTTCTCCAGCAGCTGCCAGAGAACTCTCTCTGCCAGACCCAGACCTGGGGATTAGATGTGCCCAGGGCCCTGCCTCCTTCCGGTCAGGTGCTAGAGGTGTTGGTCTAAGGACATGGCACTGGCAGGCAAGGTCCTTTCCTTTGGGTCAATCTAATCTGGTATGTTTCAGCAAATCAACTGAATAGTTAGTTACAGAAATATATCTTAGTAAGCTTTTGGGTTGAAAAAACCCTTTGTCAGGCTGAGGAAGCACATGCAGTTGGTGTGTGTGTGTGTGTGCTGTTTCTGGATGGAAGGAATAGTAAAGAAGCCACTTTTCACAGCTGGGCCTATTAACTTCACTTCATTAGAGTCTCCTAGGTAGCAGGTACAGAAAGTCATGGACTCAATATAGACAGTGGAATTCTGACACAGTACAGCCAGCCAGACATCTCCCCAGGTAACGCTCTACTTTTACCTGCGCTGCTACGTCCCCCTCCCCACCACCCATCCCGTACCCCAGCCTGTACCTCAACCCTGATGCCTCCATTTCCATTTCACTGACTGGATTTCTCGCCTGCATTGCATGCCAGCTTCTGGCTTCTTTACTATTCCTTCTATCAGGAAGAGCTCATGCACACACCAACTGCAGGTGCTTCCTCAGCCTGACAAAGGGTTTTGCAGCCTGAAAGCTAGCATCCCAGGCAGCTAAGCTGATCTCACCTGGAGCCTTACAACTCCACTGCAACCAGCAAGCCTCAGGCCTGTCAAAGACGTGATGGATCTGGGTTTTCCCCAGCCAGGACTGTGTGCATGCATGTGGTAGCTGGAGGTTATGGCATCTCCTACCCACCTTTCCTCATGGGGATCCTTGGTCCTGGTATTTCCTGGGGCTGCCATGCCCATACCTCCAAGTTCATCCTGTCATGGAAGCTCAGCAAGGACATGTTCTTCCCCTGCTGGCTGGTGATGCAGTGAATGCTGCTTCCAGCTCTGAGAGTGGGGTATTAAATGGCTTTTAAAAAATGAAAACAGGAAATAGGTGCAGATGGAGTGAGGAGGGTGGCATTCACTCGGTCTGCACCTGGAACTTAGGGAACCCCAGGAGCAGGAGGTTCACCTTGAGAAACACCAGCTGCTCCACCAAACCAGGATCCAAGCAGGTGTGGTGGGGTGTCACTACACTCCCAACAATGCTGAACACCCTCTCATTCAAAACACTGGTTGATAAACAGGGCAGGTCCATGGGAATATCTGGACACATGTGGCTGCATCTTGCCCAGTAGACCAAGGGGTTGCATAGCAGCAGCTCCATGTCCTCGGTGAGATAGGCAGCCACCAAGGCCTGAGCACTACCTGTCTGATGGTGGGGTCTGGTGCCTCTGGACCCCACCATGAAAGCCATGCTCTTGGCCCACATTGGCAGCACCTGTGGTGGAGGAGGAGGCTGCCTGGTGGATGGCATGCTAGCATGAGACAGTGGATCCTCCATTTCCACATCCACCTGCCTCCACCATTCTGCCTTCCTGTTTGTCTTCACCAGCACCTCCATACACTGATTCAGGCTTTGGCTGCTGTATATGGTGCCCCGTACCCTTGGGTCATGCATGGCAGTCTGCATGTGGACCATACTTGACAACAAGGGATCAAACCATTTCCTGATGCTCTCCTTCAACCACATCACCAGTGCCTGCACATCTGGTGACAGCGGCTTGCCCCAGCCAGGAACATTGATCCTGTGGAAGCTCTCCATTTGGCTCTGAAGTTCCCTCACTATGGGGATCACCTGGGTAAGGAGGCCATCGCCAGTGCTAAGTGTCTTGGTGGTCTCAAGGAAGGGCCTGAGGACCACCAAGATCTGAGAGATGGTATCTCATTCAGCTCTGTTAAGGGAGCCACTGATCCCAATCTCCCCAAGAAAGGGCATCTCGTGGATGGCCTTCTGTTGCTCCACCCGCCTTTCAAGCATCAGGTAGGTGGAGTTCCATCAAGTCTCCAAATCCTGCATGATTTTGTGGTGTAGGATGTTCATCTCTGCTTGTTTGTCCTGCAACATCTTGCTCCCCTTGATGCTCTGATGGAAGTAGCCTGCCACCTTCCTGCATTTGGCAATGAGCTTGCTGGTGGTGCTGGCACCATCACTGGAAGTCCTGTCCCCCTTCCAAGGTGTCCCTGACAATGAAGTGAAACTTGTATGCCACACAGCAGATACCAACAAAGTTAGCATCACAGACCACCTTGACCATATTGGCCCCATTGTCAGTGACCATGAACACATGAGTGAGCTTGTCCTACCCAATGAGTCACCCCTGTACCAAGTGGTTCATGGCACCCATGATCTCTGTTGCTGTGTGGGACTCATCCATCACCTCAGCTTGAAATAGAGCCCACTGACAGCCTGACTTGTCACACCAGTGCCCTGTGAGGAAGAGGTAGGCATGATCTCCACCCCAGCTGCTCCAGATGTCTGAGGTGAAGTGTAACACCACCTCTGGACTTGCCTTGCACAGCTCCTCCCTCAAGTACTCTCTGCATGCCTCATACTGGAAGGGCACTACTGTCCGGCTGAAGGTGGTGCATGCAGGCACTTGGTAGGATGGGATCATGAGTACCATGAGCTGCCTGAACCTTGGCTGCTCAACTAAGGAGAATGACTGACCATCCACAGCAAGCATCTCCCCAGTGTTCTGGGTGATCTCATTTTCCCTTGCAACGTGCCCCCCTTTCTGTCTGCCTTTCCCCCACTGTTCCAAGATGGCCTGCCTCTGCTTTGGGGGGATGGGGGTTTTGGAGTGAGAGGGGGACTTCCCTTTGGGCACTCTGCCACTGGTGTCAGACTGAGGAGGAACAAGGGAAAGGGGGTGGTGCCTGCAGAGATGCATCAGCATCCCTGTGATGCTCATGTGTTTGTTCCCTTGCCCTGGCTGGTTTGGGCTCAGCAGTGCAGGCAGATAGCAACTGCTATCTGCTAGTGGGATCATCTGCCAGCTCAAAATGATCCCGGACCAAACTACCCGCTCACTTCTGGGGTGTGGGTATATGTGTGGATGCTGCAATTTCCCCCTCTTCAGCAGGCAGAGGCATAGCAACAGGAGCAGTGGACTCAGCTGAACTGCTTGCTTCTGCAACCTCTACCTCAGCCTCCTCTGAAGTGCTGTCTGGGGAAGAAGGCCTAGCTCTTGGAGAAAATTGAGGGGTGTGGAGCACCAACTCAGCTGATTCCAACTGCTTCCCTGGAATTTCCCTTGCTAGGGCACTCAGATCCAGATCCAGTTCCAGATCTTCCTTTGACACTGGAAGTCTCAGCATGGGAAGTGAAATGGGGGTGGAGGAGACTATCATGTTGGTACTGGTGGGGGAGGCAGGTTATGGCTGCTGCATCCTTGGAGAGGATGCAGTCTCAGGCAGAGGCAGTGGCACTGGCACTGCTTCCCTCTCCTTGCCACTTCTGGAAGCCTCATCCCTGCTAGTTGTAGAAAAGATGCTGTCTCTCAGGAGGGGAACTTGCACCTGTCCCTCTACTCCCTTTCCACCTCTCCCTGAAGGCTGCCAGCTGCCTTTCCACCACACTGCATGGTATTTCATAGTGTCTTGTTTTTATACAAATATATAAATGTATCTGCATACCTATATAAATTCTATAATGTATGTAATATGCTGAAAGGTATAAATGTATACAAATAAAATATAAATGTATCTCCCTTCCTACATAAATTCTAGAGTGTAATATTCAATATAATTATAAAATTGAAAAGAATAAATCGATGAATATAATAATAAAATAAAAAGGTCTAGAAGAAAGCAAAAGGTATTTTGGAATCCCACTTGCAAGGCTAGCATGTAGGAAATCCTTCAAATCAATGCTATTAGTAGCCTTTGTTGTGTAACGCTCCTGAGCTGCTTGTCAGACCCCAAAGCAGAAAGCAGGCCAGTTCAAACAATGTTGCCTTTTATGTTATTTTTCCATCCCTCTCCCAGAGCACTGGGCTTGGAAGGGACCTCAGGGAAGGATCACAGTCACTGGCCAGCTACACAGTCAATACGAGAGCAGTCCTTCCCCACCTTCCCTCCTCTTCCCCCTCCCTCTCCTTACCTTCTGTTTCCCTGCAGGCAAGCCCAGCTTCAGCTTCAAAACTCCAAACATTTCAAAACTTTCAAAATGTTTCAGCTGCCCTCATTTTGTTTCCAGGTTGTTTCAAAAGCCTTTGTTTCATTTCAGTTTTACTGTTTCAAGCTCGAAATGAATTGAAACAGCATTGAAATGAAACAGCCAGTGGAATTTTGCACAGTCCTAACAGGTACCACTGTAATTGTTCTCTTTGCCCTGTCATTAAAGATGTCAACAAAATATTCTCCAGAGCACATCTTCCTACAACTATGAGTAATATCAGAAGGATGCTCATTTCCTCAAAATATGTCCCAGTTTCAGGTACAAGAAAATTCTCCAACCTATTCCCCATTACCTAATCTATCTCCAGTCTTTTAAATACAACTTACAGCCTCTTGACTATGCCTGTAAGTGGGCAATCTTAAATATAAAATATGACTTGTTCTAGAGACCTAATGGAAATAATCCCTTAATTTTAGTATTTCACACTGGTAACATCATATGCAGCCCAGCTAGGGCTTCTAATAATGTGATATATTTTTAACAAAGAAACATTCTGATTTTTTAATGTTTACACAAAATATTTTGACATTAAACTCTGCCAAAGTAGTAAGCATTCATATTACTAATGCTGATATATGCAGAATAGTTAAAAGAATACCAAAGTTATTTTAGAAATATTTCAGTACAGCACCAATCGGACCTAGACAGGTTACAGAGGTGGGCGGACAAGAATAGGATGGGATTCAACACTGACAAGTGCAAAATGATGCACCTGGGGAAGAAAAACAGACACCATACCTACAGGTTGGAGAACTCCCTTCTTGTCAGCACAGAGGCAGAAAACGATCTCGGAGTCATCATTGATTCCAAGATGAACATGGGCCAGCAGTGTGGGGATGCAGTCAAGAAGGCCAATTGCACCTTGTCATGCATCCACAGATGCATCTCAAGCAGGTCCACGGAGGTGATACTTCCCTTCTATGTGGCACTGGTCAGGCCGCAGTTGGAGTACTGTGTCCAGTTCTGGGAGCCGCACTTCAAGAGGGATGTGGACAGCATGGAGAGGGTCCAGAGGAGGGCCACTCGCATGATCAGGAGTCAGCAGGGCAGGCCCTACAAGGAGAGGCTACGGGACCTGAACCTGTTCAGCCTCCAAAAGAGAAGGCTGAGGGGGGATCTAGTGGCCTGTTACAAACCAGTCAGTGGGGACCAGCAGGAACTGGGGAAGTCCCTGTTCCCCTGAGCACTACCAGGAGTGACCAGGAATAACGGTCACAAGCTGGCAGAGGGTAGATTTAGGCTAGATATCAGGAGGCGCTACTTCACTGTCCGGGCGGCTAGAATCTGGAACCAACTTCCAAGAGAAGTGGTGCTGGTTCCTGCCCTGGGGGTCTTTAAGAGGAGGCTAGATGAATACCTTGCTGGGGTCGTTTGACCCCAGTATTATTTCCTGCCATGGCAGGGGGTCGGACTCGATGATCTGCTCAGGTCCCTTCTGACCCTAGAAACTATGAAACTATGAAACCACCTGTTAAATTATTCACCGTTACTCCTGTATAACCTTAAACCTCAGTACTAAAGGCAATGATACCAACCATATAGATTACTGAATTCAAAGTCTCAATAGTTTGAAGATCCAAAAGACAAATTAATTTTGGGGTTATGGTGGCAATATGCTATATTTCCCATGATCAAGATTTATGTTCAACTATTATAGATACAAAACCTGATAAAAACTGACCAATTTTAGCAAAAGAATATTTCAATCTGTCTATAAAATTTACTCTCCACCTGCAATATATTTTTTTCGCTGGATTAAGAAACCATTGCTTTTTCTTTTGTGCTGTATGACCTTTCTTCTAATGTGCTTTAGTTAAATATCTGGATGACTTGAGAAATCGTAAATCAAAAATAATGTAAATAGACTTGACTCAAAGTTCCATTTGAATTAATTTGGATTTCTCCTCTAATAATCAGGTGATCTCCTGCACTCCCCTAGGCATAGTTGAATGTCTTTGCTTATGCAACAATTTAAAAATGCAGAGCAGAGGTGATAGCCACCTTCCTTGTGGAAACAGGCTCACATTCAGGGAATGAATTATACCTGTGAATCCAGGGAGGCAAAGACACCGGTAGCCTCCAAGCTTGTTTAAGCAGCTTCCTCCATGTAAGCAAGGCAAAACTTCACACTCATCTATATCCAGTTCACAGAGTGACCCATAGTATCCAGGTGTGCAATTACAGGAGAATCTCAGGGAAAGGAGAAAAAGATAAAGAGAAATCAATAGAAACAAACAATATGATCTACTGAAGCACTGCAAAGCTTTCCATATGGTTGTTTTTTGAGCTGTGATCCCTTATCACCAACCATGTTAAAATAATCAACAGACTTCACTCATTTCCATGTCTCTGAAGTAAATAGTGTGATTTACAGGGTTTTTTTTTAAATTAGTAGAAAAACTGTGCTCAGTAAGTTCAGTGCAAACTAAAAAGAAAGAAATAATGGCTAAAGTTGTGTGTGTGTGTGCATGTGTATTGATAACTACAATGTCTTAGACCTAAACACAACACATATTTACAACAGAAAAGCTGATTATGTGAAGGTAGAGAATAACAGGATTTCAGTTCAATCATTGTACCTGACGGCTAATATTTCTGATTCTAATCTATGGACAAGCTGCACCAAAGCCAACATCATAATCTCACATAGACCATCAGTTATAAGCAGGGATGAACCAGGTGGGATTCAGAGGGTTTTACACCTCTTCAAATGTGTACTTCATGCACAATGATCTCTGAGTTCAGTGACTTCTCAGTATGGCTCCTGCTAGAGTTGTCACTTTTGTGCTGGTTCAGAGCACAAAAGGAACAACATCACTACCACTTGCCCTCACCCTCTTTTCTTCTGCCACCAAATTTGGCAGAATTCAGTTGTAAGCAACTGACACAGCTGGATATGCTTAATCTTATCTTAGTATAGGCAAAATCTGGCCACAAATGGTAGATACTAAATGGTCAAACTAATAACTGAATAATTTATTTGACAGCAGAATCATGTATCCATTTTCACTGAGAATTACCTATGCACAGGGTATGATTCTTACCAATCTGATGCTTATTTCCAACTGTTTAGGAAAATAGTTTCTCTGAACAAATATAGCCTATTGATTTAACAAGAAATGGATGCTATTAGTATTCACTGTTTGAGATTTAGCAGTAGGCCACCTAAACAGCACAAATAAGTAACTCATATTGTTTCTGTTCTTTGATCAGATGATTTAGGGGTTTTTTTTCTGTGCAGAAATTCTTTATGTCTGTAATAAATGGGCACTTAAATGTCCCTTGCTTATGCATTGGTGATCTTTTTTTTATAAAATGGGTTATTACTTAAAATTGTATATGAATATATTATGGAAATACCAGTGGCAACGTGTAGGGGGTTCATGTGGGTGCCCAGCAGGAGTGCTGATAGCCCCCCTGCAAGCACTGGCTGGAGAGTGGGGGCATTAGGAGAAGTGTCACTGGTACTTCTGGGAGATTTGCCTGTCCTTCTAGGTTGGCATGATCACTTCTCCCACCCCTCCCGTTGGCAAGATAAGCCGCAGGGGGACCCCCAACCAGCTGCCCATGGTAAATGCTAAAAAGAGTTAAACAATATGTATGAGTCTTTCTGCAATGACAATCCTTGTAAATAGCTCCATTGCTGTGTTTTCTGCAAACATTCATGTGAAGAAGAATATGACTTTTCACATATATTTGTCACTAATGAACATTGCAAGTACTATCAAAGTTAGTAGGTTGATTTTATACACAAATAAATTTGTAACTGGTTTTCATGCAGCTTTAGTTACTAACCTGTTTATAAGATCTAGGCAGGTTGCATTGTTTTTGCAGGGTCTTGATGAACATTCATTAATGTCCACTTCACACTGTGACCCAGAAAAGCCATGTTGACAGGAACATCTAGCAAATAAAGTGGCACTGGCTGAATGTGACAAACTTTTCCATTTATTATAAATTATGAAAGCAACAATGAAGTAGTATATTTTGGGGTTTTTTAAAAATAGTTTTCCCCAAAATGCTATTAGAATTACTGTTGTCATAAAAATGCATTTGGTTTTAGTTTAAAGAAATCAGGGAGAATTATGAAAGTATAATGATCAAACTGATCAAACAAACAAGCAAACAATTCAGACAAAGTCATGGAACAAAAACAGAGAGAAAAAAATAATTAGAGTATCAAAATTAATATTATAATTTCTCTGCCTCATAATACATAGCTTCAGTATTCAAAGGTCTTCTCACCTGTAACTATTAACCCCATCTACACAGAGACCATGGTTCCAGCATGGATGGGAAATGCACTCATCAGTGTCAATTTCACAGTAAGCACCTTCAAATCCTGAAAGATAAATGATAACAGTACGGATCAATGATCTCTACTACATTGCATGAATGTCAGGATCAAAGACAACAAAGACCCTGGTGAATGCCATCTAAATGGAACTTGTAACCTCCTAGCATTTTTATCCCTCAGCCTTAACAGACAACATTTTCCCTTAGATAATATAACAAGTTTAATCATACTTTAATGCACACAGAGGACTTGTATGCAAAAAATGAGCACCAAAATGTACTGGAGAAATGTAGCCTATTTTAAAAGTTTGAAAATGCTTTATCAGGAAGTGAAGGAGTAGCTCTAAATGTTAAAAAAAAAAACCAACAGATCCATATTGAATACAGTTATTTTAAATTAATCTTGCAGAGATCACATTTATTCAAAACAATCAGTAGATGAGGAAAAACATGTAATTGGTTTCAACACTGAAATGCATCAAAGAAAGCAGTTCATTATAATTCTTATCTGCATAACTCACCCATGCCCATGAGAAAAAAGAATTTATAGAGTGATACACAAGAAAGTTCATTTACTGAAACATGCCAAATCTTAACATTCCAGCATAAAATAATAATTTTGTTAAATACAAAAACTTGTCAAAATGGTACAGGAAAAGCTGTAAACATGCAAAGACAGTTTTCCCAATGACTGACATCGAACATAACACAACTTTCTCTGTCTAGGTTCTAAGCCCAGGGAAGTGAAGGGGGACCTTTCCACTGAATTTTGAAGGGTTTGGAAAACACCCCTAAAAAATACCTTTCAGGCAAAATTTTAATAAAACTTTACAAATTTTATGATGTTTCTCAAGCTGGGATGCCTGCTTGGGATCAGCTTTGTCTGATCTCTGCAACTGTCCTTAAAGTAAGCCCAGGTATGTCTACTAGAGCAGGGGAGGAACCCTGGCTCCTTCCTACTCTGATATTCAGGCCTTTTGTTCCTAATCCACCCTAGTTGTTCTACGGCTCTGCCACAGAAGCTAGATTTTACTCCAGCTCCTAAAAGAGAGTCTTTATCTCTTGTTGGGGAGAACAAATGCAACCTGAAGTTCTAAACAGCAAAGCAGTCTCTTCCGTAAAGGTGTTTATTTTGGCAAAGGCCACAGAGGAAAAAGGTCCTACTCCCTGCAAGGAATTAAGCAGTCCCTCTGTCCCCAGTCCATGCTGCACAGCACTGAGCATTTAAAAAATAACTCAGTTTTCTTTCTCTAGTCTACCCAGAGCCCCAAAGCTGTTCCTTGGTTTCTCTTTCTAGACTGTATTCCTAACCAGAGAACACCCAACTTGTCCATCCTTGTTGAATCTATTGTAATGTTTATTTCTCTCTCCTCCTGGGTGTTACCTAAAATCCCCACCTTTTTTGAAGTGTCAGCAAAGCTATTCAAGTCTTGGGCTTTTCTATATCTTTAACCCGCTCTTTCTCCATGTACTAGCTTTATAGGTTGTTGATAGTCCCTTAATATGAGGATGACAGTCTTCTAGTGAATGGGAAAGTCATCAGTGAATCACTGGATGACTGAGGAGGCTGATCCCAGATCCACACTTTTGATTACAGACTTAGCAAATAATTCCAGGAGGGAGGAGTAGATCCTGGTGATGTCAGGTCACAGCTCTTTTACTTTCTCTCTTTTGTCTCTCCTCCCTCACAGCGAGATGAGTTTCCTTGAAATTATTGATGCTCTGTTGTACACCATCATATCATTGGGGATAATTCGGTATTTGAGTCTTCCAGGTATTGACATTAATATGGGAGTATAAGACCCCTGCTCGGAGCAGGTTGTCAGGCATTGTTATGGCATGCTTTGCCCAACGCAGCTGGTGTTGTATAAATATGGCTTCAATGCTGGTGGTATGTTCTTGAATCAGAACAGTGGTATTAGTTTTTCAGTCCTTCCAGTTGATATGGAGACTTTTCTGAACTTGTTGCTGATGGCAAAGTTCCTAAACTTTCAGATCTTTCCCACATGTTGTCCAACTTTGACACCTATACAAAAGTGGGGATGATGAGAGCCTGGTACATGAGAAGTTTGGTTTGAGTTCTGATATAATGAGCAGCAAAGACATGATTTCAGAGATGTCCAAAGGCAATATTGGCAGCTTTTATCCAACATTAAATATTGTCCCCTATGTTTACTATTTGGGAAAGTGAGTAACCAGGTAGGGAAAATGTTCCACATCCTCCAAGGATTGCTGTATAATTATAAAGTAGAGAAGCTTGCTTTGATGTTCTTCAAGGCCTTTTGTTAAACTGGTGGATATGAAAGATAATTCTGAATAGATTGTGTGGAATGACTTTGATGAAATTGTCTCCAACACTGAAATCTCACTTCAGGAGCTCTTGAAAGTACTCGTTCCAGCATGTGTAGATGTTGGAGCTGTCTTTAAAGAGTGTTCCATCCTTGAATCTCAGAGGGACAGCTCCCTGTGTGTTTGCCCAATAGATAGCTTTGGTTGCTCTGAAGAAACTACACATGCCATTGCTATAAGCACACTTTTAAATCTCTTTTGCCATGCCCTCCCACAACTTGTTCTTCCACTTTCAAATTTTCCTCTGGGTCTTGGCTAAAATGTGGTGATAAGTGCCTTGCTTTTTGCAACTGATGTTATTCTGCCAAGCTTTGAAGGCTCTCCTTTTTCTGTCATTGAGCTCTATCATTTTCATTGAACCAGTCCTGACGTTTCTTTGTGGAGAAGCCTAGGGATTCTTAGCACACCTCATGGATTCATTTCCTGAGACTCTCCTAGTGATCAATGATGTCAAGATAATCAGGGAGTTTAGAGTTTCTCACTGAGAAACTTCTGGAGATGTTTGCTTTTACCAGGGTCTCCCCTATGCCTGGGAGCCATCAACTGCATGAAACCTTTAGGGATCATGGCTGCAAATGCAATCGTGTGAATCACACACTAGATCCCAATGCACCTTTAGCTTTACTATGTTTCCATATTCTAAATCTAGTATTGTGCCCTGTTGTGGCAAGTAAGAACTGAGCATCCTCCCTGACTCTACATAATTTTTAGGCCTGTGTGAAATGGCTACTATTCACTTCAGATTCAGATTTGGCTGATTTGGGGGACAGTAATTCGATTCAGTGATTCAAATCACTGTCCTGATTCGATTCAGCTGAATCTGATTTGGACATTCGGCTGCTGCCAAATCTCCAAATCAGCCAGGCCAGGTCCATCCCCCATCCACTCTCCCAGCCAGGGGAAGGTTGCCCTGCCCACCCCAGCTCCCGGCTCTTTGGAACAAAAGCCCCAACTCAGTGGGTGCTACTGGGTGGGGTGTGATCCCTGCTGCCCTCCACTGCATGGGGGGGCTCTCTGTGAGACCCCTGACCCCCCCCCACTCCCCCAGCTCCTCCATGGGTGCCCTGCCCAGGCCAGCTCTGGCCCTTTAAGGAAAAAAAAATAACCCAGACTCACCACTCCTGCTGGCAGGGGAGGGGGCAATCCCTGCTGCCCCCCACACTGTCTCATGCCACATGGGGGGGCTCTGCACAATCCTCCCAAAGCCCTGAGGCTGCACCAGCAGCAGTGAGTCCTGAGGCTTGATTTGGTTGGGGGTTTTTTAAGGGCTGGAGCTGGCCCAGGTGAGGCACCCATGGGGAGGCTGTAGGAGTGGGGGGGTCAGGGAGCTCATGCCAGAGCCCCCCCATGCAGTGTGGTAGGAAGTTGGGATTGCTCCCCCTACCCAGCAGCATCTGGTGAATACCGTCGCTTTTTTTTAAAGTACTGAGCTGAAGAAGGCAAGGCAGCCATGGGGAGGCTGGGGGAGTCAGAGAGGTCAAGGGGGCTGGCAGGGATCCCACCATGGTCCCCTCCCTACTCCTCCAGTTCCCCCTCCACTGCCCCTAGTACTTACCAGCTCACAGTCAGCTGCAGCTCCATGCTGCAGCCACTGGGGACTCCCTGAATCACCAAAGCTCTTTGAATCTTTTCTAAAGAATCAGAGAGCTTTGAATCAATTCGGGCCTTTTAATTTGTCTCCTGACTTGATTCAGATTCAGAGATTCGGCCACCAAATTGGGCCAAATCTCCTTCGAATTGAATCACAACCTGAAGCTTCGCACAGCCCTAAGAGTTTTAGAAATAATCTGGGCCAATCAAGACAGGAGCTTGTCTAACAACTGCTTTCTCTTGTACAAATTAAATCATGTTATGATTTTTAACATATACTGCATCATCGCACCAACATGTTATAAATTGTTAACATGTTGTCCCCATTATAATACCAAACACACTACTATGAAGTAACACAGTCATGCCACAAATTGCTCCTATATACATGGAATTATATGTCTATAACTCAATCTTTATACTGTCCATATATCTTTCCCATATAAACCTTTCAAGAGCTGAGTCTGTATATTTCAGTTGATATTGTAATGACTCTATTATATTGCTCAAACTATGCCATTATAATCAAAGATTCATGGTGTAACAGCACTAACATGCATGACCATTGACATTAGATTGACTGTCAGCTATTATGGTGACAATCAAATTGCATAAGAGTATCATTATATCAGAAATTTCATTAAAACAGTTATGAAAAAATAACTAGTGGAATTCAAATGACTGTTATTGCCCAAAATGTGAGGAATGTTTTGTTTGACACTATACTAAATGTCAATGTTGGTCTAAAAGCAGTAGATAGATTTAAAAAAAATAATAGCACTATTATAGCAATGCTTTCCATTTATATCAATCTGAAAATATAAAAGTTTTTCAAAAAGTGCTTGGGGTAGCATTAGCTGATTTTTACAGACGGAGAAGCTCAAGTACCAACAAGTTAAGTGGTTTGACTAAGGCCATAGAATCATTGGCAGAGTTCTGAATGAAACCCAGCTCAGCTGAATCCCTACATCAGTGATATCCATCACAACATATGAACTGTGAGTTGCCAGATTGTTGAATTTTGATTTAGTAATTAGTTCTTTGGCCTGATCTTGTGCTGTGCCTTTTTTGTGTTTTTGTTTTTTCCCCGTAGAATTTTGGTATTTCTTCATGTCACCACATTTTTTATGTTTAATTGATCCACCCTTAAAACGGACTTTTGAATTTTGGGGTAAATGAAATGTGGAGGCTTGAGCCCTTCTATGTTATTTTTACTTGGCCAGTAGGGGGTAGGAGGGGAGGCTGA
>NW_017729027.1:28025267-28045346 GCF_001723915.1 Gavialis gangeticus | reverse complement strand
TTGTTGAATTTTGATTTAGTAATTAGTTCTTTGGCCTGATCTTGTGCTGTGCCTTTTTTGTGTTTTTGTTTTTTCCCCGTAGAATTTTGGTATTTCTTCATGTCACCACATTTTTTATGTTTAATTGATCCACCCTTAAAACGGACTTTTGAATTTTGGGGTAAATGAAATGTGGAGGCTTGAGCCCTTCTATGTTATTTTTACTTGGCCAGTAGGGGGTAGGAGGGGAGGTTGAAGATCATAAAACAGGGTTTGGCTTGAGGAATTTACAATTGATTAATATTAAGAATGTATAATTTATTAATTTTGAAGTAGAGTTCAGTAGTTTTGTTGAATAATGTGATGGGTTATATCAGGTACTTTGCAGTCATTGACAATAAGCTGTTCTTCATGAACTGTTCTTTGGTACAGGGTGCCCCAGTGACACTAAACAGCAAAAGAAAAGGTGGCAACTTGTTTCTTTACCTAAGGTTCAGCTGATGAATCAGAAGAACATGCCAAACCTGTGAGAATAGGACCCAGAGGAGTGTCTATGGCCAACTTTCTCTTTTGTGATTTTTTCTTTATTCATTATGTTTGACATTTCAGACTGAGCTTTCTTACAGACTAGCAGCCTCTGTGAATGGGCTGGGGAAATGAGACTTCACTGAAAAGCAGTACACAGAAAAAGAAAGTAAACGTGTATAACATATTAAATAACTCCAATAAGTAATGGCAACCTATTAAAGGGAACGGAGTAAGTTATTCAATCCAGTTCACCTCAGCCTTCCTCACCCATTGAAGATGCTCTGCAATCTCTTCTGTGTTAATTGATGTTGAGCTCTGTAAACATAATACTAAACTTAGGCTCAAATCTACTCATATCCATCACACTCTTCCCAATTCTATTAGCTATGAGCTCTGTAATTTAAGATCATATGCAGCTCTAAAATTCCCACTTTTTCCTAAACCCAGAGCAAAACATAAGGACCTTAAAAGCAAACCAAAGTAGTATAAATACTGTATAAGTTATTTTATTAATCATATTATACAACATAGAAACACTTAGGTTTGGTTTGCTTCTTCATCATGTCTCCAGTCCAACCTTTCTGTATGGTCTGCTCCCATATTCTGCATAGGCCACTGCTTCTGGTGTTGCCAGGTCTTGTGGGTTGCATTGTGGTGCTACAGGGCATCCCAGGAGATGATGCCTGGTTTGCTTTTCCTAACAAACACATTGGTCAGTCACATAGAGGCCCCATGATTTCAGGAGTACGTTGTATCTGCTGAGACCTGCTCTCAATCTGTTCAGGCTCTGCCATGTGTGCCATTTGTAGTTGGAACCTGATGCTAACTCCTCATGGGGGGAATTCCTCCTTGGCTCCATTGAACAGTTTTGCCACCTAATTTCTCCCGTTCTTTTTGCCAGAGGGTACTTCTGTCTGATTCTGGTGATGTAGTCAATGGTTTGGTAGAGGTCCTATTTCTTGATAAGAGACAATGGTGCTCTGGTTAATGTCCATATAGCGGGTGACAGTCGTCTGACTCTTGTACCTGCCAGTCAGTGTTGCTCGCTACTTCCCTCCTGATGTAAGGGGGCAATACGCCAGATAACGAATATAGGCAGGCAACAGGGGTGGGTTTTAGGCAGCTTGCTATAATTCTGCATGTATCATTTAGGATGCTGTCAATATGTGTACCAAACACCAGCTTAGGTTTGGTTACAAAATACCACCAGGTGGCCACTGTTGTAATCTATCATTTAGTTAAAGTCAGTTCCTTCCCACATTGAATTAAATGAACCTAAGCATTCATACTTCAGTAAATGGTAAGATAAAAGTCAATCCTATTTTATGTAACCATATATATTAAGAGAAAAAGAGAGGAAGTGTTGAATTGTTGAAGGAAATTATTTTTCTCTTCAAAACAAATTTTTAATGAAAATTTTACAGTAAATTTCAGTGACAACATTAGCACTCATATAAAAAATGGTGTTTAACATAGAAGTATAAAGCAATGAGCAATATTATTTTAATTGCCTGCGCAGGAATCCTGTGGCAAAGGCAGGAATAGAATACAAATCACCAAATTCATGCAAGTATATTACTTATAAAAAATTCCATTTTCATCCTGGAACTGCCTGACTCATTCATTTGTTCCAAATTTTGAGACAAAATAGGCAGAGTCATAGAGCTGAGTCACCTTGCTTTACTTTATGTTGGGTATAATTTCTGTAGATCTATGCTAACATCTATTTATTAAGTAAGCACAGGGCATGTCTGAATTAGAACTAATGTTACAAGACTTTTTTTTTTAATTCTGACAAATGTTCTTTGAGAACATTCTGAAAACAGAGCAACAGAATATTATATGCATCCCCAATAAGCAGGGGAGTTCAAATTCCATATTAATTTTTTCCTTTAAAATACACCAGAATGTTGGAATTAAAATAATGTTTGTAAACTATTTTTCCTAAGAGGAACATCAGAAAGACACACAATGATATTTCACTGAAACATGAGCAAATATAACATTGAAAAGAAATCACTGAACCTTGAGGATAAAGTATTTTTAGGTTAATTTAATTGTGTCATAGGGTGCTCTTTAGTAGGGTGCTTCCTCGGGATCACTGCAGCTTTATTGGGTCTCTGAGAGAGTCCTCAAAAGCCGCAGGGGTAGGGTGGCCAGCATAGAGGACAGTCTAGTTGTCCTCTGTCATCTATTGATATGAAACTGGATGCCTTTATGTCCTCTATTTTTCTCTTGAAGAGAAGCCCATGTTCTTTCCTACTCTGACACCCTGGTCTTTCACTAAATTGCACTCCTTGGAACTCCATGGCCCTTACTCAAGGAGCTAGCATCCAGTTTCCCTTCTGAAAGAGGAGCTTCATCTCCTGTTGGGGATGAAGCTCCTAAAGTTCAGCACAATCTAAAGTTCCAAGCAGCAAACAGACAGCTCTGCTTCAATAATACCATTTCTTGGGGCAAAGGACGCTCAGGCAGAGGTTTTCTGCCTCCCTTCGAAAGGTTAAGCAGCCCTTTGTCCTGAATACAGCCAACACAGTCCAGAGCACCCTCCAAAGATTACTCTGTTGTTCTTTGTTTAGTCTCTCCAGGCCCCTGAGCCCTGAAAGCTCGTCTCTTGGGCTCTGACTCTTTACACTTTCCTGCTCTAAGTAGCTGACACTAGGCTTGTTCACATTGTTCACTCCTCTACATTGTGATGCTCATCTCATTTAGCTTCTCTGCAGCTGTCACATCTGTCATGACTCATTTTTGGTATTAGATAACATATAGTAACCACAGTTCATATATATTTTTTAACGGAACTGCATATACTTGTGATACTTTATAACAAATTGAGCATATAACAAATTAAACTAGCAATTACTGTCAAAAGTAACAAGGATCCAATCAGGTAGTCAGCAACATTTTTCTGTGGGAATGGGGGCCAAAATGACCTAGCTTGGGTTGGAGAAGGTGGGCATTTAGGACTGAGCCGCTGCCACTGCTTGTCCCCACTGCTCCCTACTGCTCTGCTGCAGTTCGACACAGCAAGAGCCTGACTGGCACACCACTGGCAGAGCTTCCTCTCCACTGGAGCCCCAGGCATCTGACTACGGTATGATGCAGGGAGGAACCCTTGCAGCCAAATGCTGCCAAAGTTATGAACCATGACCTAATCCAAAGGCTCCATGGGCCTGATGCAACTTGTCAGCACAGGTTGCCAGCCCCTTCTATAGTGCATTAAATACAGAGAAATGTATTGCTGCAAGTTTAAACAGTAGGTACCAACCCTTGCAAGTTTCTAGATTATTTAATGTGGTCTAAGAAACAGAGGAAAAGAGTATCAAAAAACACCTTATCTCCTGTTTAACATTTTAAATTTTTTCTGTTCAAATTCATAATTGTAAATTAACACAATCAGCTGCAAATATTATCAGCAGCTAACTAGCAGTTGTTCAATACATTTTACAATACATATCGTATCTCAAAAACTAATTTATATATAGTGTTCAGAGCACAGTTCATTTATTTAAGTTACAAAACAGAACCATTTTTATTTTAAGGAAACTGTTTTGTAAAGCGGCACATTAATTGAAAGCTTGGAAATATGCATCTTGCTATAATGTATTGTTCCCATAATGATATCTAGTAGCCTGTGTACTAAAGTAATAGGCACATTTAAATGCAACTACTTGCTGCCTTTGGTAGTGCAAATTAGTCAGGCTTTGAATCTAAATTGTAAATCAATAGCACATGTAAATGATGGGTTGTAGCTATCCAGCAGAACACTTTACAAGGTGTCTTTTTCACATTTCATAGCTAACCAAGACATTATTTAGAGGAGACCTTTTCATTTTTGACCTTGCTACTTTTTATGTGGGAAAAACAAAACTATCATTTGAAGGTAAAACAACCTAGTAAACTTCCAAATGAAAATATTAGTCTGATCAATAGCAAAGAGAAAATGACTTGTGTTGCTGCCTGCAAATAAGGAATAGCATTTAGAAACCTGTTTAAAATGGCCAGTTCTGGTCTTCTGAAAAATTATCTTATAAGTAGTGACAAACTCAGAGGACCTTTACTACTTGGACTTTTCTCAAATGACTAATACAAAGACAAGACAAATGGTAAAAAATAAATTGAGAAATAAATGGGTATTATTTGTCAGCCATGTCATATTCCATTTTTTTAACAAGAAATGGTTTGAGAAATGGAAATATGCTGTGAATAGAGTCCCAAGGCTACCATGACATTATTCTCAGACTTGATCTTTTCTGACAAAATAATTTCATGCATATTTCTGTCTGCTTCTGCCAAAAACATAAAACACAGCATTCAATTGAAAAAAATGATTTTTTTTCAATCTTGTGGTTCAGAACTGAAAACTGGTTTTTGAGGTGTGATTCTCAGAAACAGACACTCAGAAATATTAACAGTTTGCAAAACAACAGGCTAAAACTTGAAGCTTTTCAAAATGTTAAGGTGGGGAGGAAGGTGAACAAGGAAAATTAGAGACAATTATATATATTTGTATGTAATGTGTAGGAAACCACTGATCCTCCAGAACCTGTGAGACATCTGGTCAGGTGCTTGATGAATCTATTTATAAGAAATCCGGTGACCACCACACCAAGATCTTTGATGCATATGCCTAGGCAAAAGTACGGAGAAGTGAAGGTAGCCCAAGACCTACCATCCCCACTTTAGACCACCGAGACAGAATCCAAAGGCCAGACGGAGTTCAAAGGTTCAGTGCCTTGGTGAATGTAGCTTCTGCCACAGAGCAATAGTTAAGAACTGTTGCTGACCGCCTACCACCTCAGCAAGGGCACATTTCTTTCAGGGTAATGTCCCTTAGCCTCTTTCCAACCAAAAAGTACCCACAAGGCAATAGAGGCTAGGGTTTTGAGGTGTCCTATACTCACCTAACTCTGGTGGTTGCAACATTGTGGTATTTTATAGGGGCTATCCCACCAGAAGTAGCTTCACCACATTCCCATCAGGCTCTGCAGTCAGATACAGTTTATGGTCACATCCAGGATCAATGTATAATGTGATTATGCAGCTATATAAATATAGTTATATATGTATATAATATAGCTAAGGTGTTATAGAGTTGACAGAGCTGGGACGTGATTTTAAAAATAAGATGGATATGATTACCTATAAAAATACTATTTTTTTTATTATAAAAATCCTGCACCATTGCATATAAATATTAAGCAACATTTCTAATTCCCAAGTCCTAGTTATTGTTTTCTGTTAAATTCTCTCAGTTATGTAATGTTATATCATGAACTGAGCATCAAATACTACTTTTGGACCTATTGGCCAAGTACAGACAGTCCAAAACCCTGAGGATGAATTGATTCAATCTTTGCAGGTTAGTCTAAACTAACTGAACATCTTATTGGCTTCAAATATTATGCTTTCAGGTATAATGGGTTTTCAGATCTAGTCATGGGGTTTTGGCTGTAGAATTCAACTGCCACTTCTGAGTGGAGGACTGAGAGGCCAAAGAAAAGAAAATCCCTAACGTCTATGCAGCAATGGTGGTATTGCCATATCTTGTAATGTTATCATAACAGTAGACAATTCTAGCCCCAGATACCTGCTCCCAGGTTTATTTATCTATTCTTTACTCAGCAGACTTTGGATTAAAACTAAACAAACAAGCAATAACCCTGTCAAGGGCAGGAATGCTGGACTCTTTTCATCTCTGGGCTACAAGACATACTGTATTTTGTAGGACATGATAGATATGGATCTGAATCTCCTTACACTAATGGAGTCCAGAACCTGGGTCTCCCACTTCATGGGGGGTAGTCTCACCAATAGACTCCAGGATAAAAAATAGACACTATCACCACTGTATTTCAATCAGGTAAGACTGGGTGTTCTGCTTTGCACCAAACTAAATGGTTCTGTAGGTTGTTGGCAAACTCTGAGAACACCTAACACGTTAGGTTTCTCAAAGGACTTTTCAGACCAGAGTATTTTGGTATTTTTCAGACCAAAATAGAGACACTAAACAATTTAAATACTTAAATGATTTTCTTGCTGTTGAAGCGGGCATGAGCTAATTTTTTTTTCCCCTGTGATTGAAGTACCTAGTTAAGCTGAGTTAATTTAAATCATCAACTCTCTCTACAAGCAAGATAGCCAAATAGAACAAAGGACAAAAGAAGCCACTTTAAATCTAAAGTCAGGCAAAAACTCATTTTTTCTCCTGTCATGTTGAAACAGCTTAGGTGTTCTGTCATTGGCCTCCAAGGCCTCTGCTTGGCTGTGTGGGGTTGGAGCAGCAGGAGCATACCCTGTCCCTTAATTAAAAGGGGCAACTCCTATGTGTGGCCAGGGAGCCCCATGACTGAAAGGGGGCAGGGCTTTAAGACACATAAACCCAGGGTGTGAGCCAGAGTGGACAGTCACAGTTTCTATGCTGCAGGGAGAGGTGGTCTCCAGGGCAGCTGATTTCAGGAAGCAGGCTCATGGACACCCATAAAAGTGAGCCTAACATTATGAATTATTACGGTAAGGTATTGAACCAGAACAGGAAGGAGTTTGTGGAATAAGTTTGTTGATATTTCTCTGATATGGATGCTAATGTTTATGTGCTACTGAGGGACCAGGTGTGGCTGATAGGGATGGTTTGGATGCCACAGGGGTGCTGCAGGGGCACCCAGCATAATGCCCTTCCAGGGTCGAAGAACCTGGTGGACTACATGGGGAATAGCCCAGATGCTTTAGTGGCAGGCAGCAGTAGCCCTGCACAGTTAGGTGGCCCAGGAAGCTGAGCCCAGCTGAAAGGCCAGAGGCTGGCATATGGGAAGTCAGCAGCCTTGGCCTGAGTCAGGGATGCCAGGGGAGCTGAGCTGAACCAAGAACAGTTTGCCCTGAATCAGGGATGCTGGTGGGCAGGGACAAAGCACAAGACAGGGCCAAAGGACCTGGAGCCTGGAGACACAAAGAGGGTTGAGGTTGAGAGAGCACGGCCCAAATCAGTGGGCCAAGGCTGGAAGTCTGCAGCTAGAATAAAGGGAGCTGAGGCCTCTACAAGAAAAGTAAATTGTGGACAGAGTAACATCTGCGAGGCATGGGTGTGATTATGGGTGTGACTATGGGGATGGCTGGAGGTCATGATTATTGTCCTTAAGGCATCAATGGGATTGTCTTAAAGGGGAAATCCACCCTGTAGAGTTTGGGACAGAGAAGCCCGGAGGACCGTATACTTACAAAGGACACGTAGGAAGAGGCTACCTCAGCCTCTGGAGACATCTCCAGTTAAAAGTCCCAAAGATCAAGTCATGACAGGTGAGGGATGGGAGGTAAAGAGAAACCAGGGCATGTGGACAGGAAGGTATGACCACTAGGGGGTGTCAGATATTGAGCAGATTGCCTGAGCCAATGACAGGTCCTCTTCCAAGTGTAGACCACGTGGGAAATACACAATCTCTGCCAAAAGCTTTTCATCAAGGGATAAACAAAAAGAGATTGTAACTGAAATATTAACTGTTTATTGCGTTTTTATTTGCTTCCTTTATTAATAATATTGTCACAGTTAGCAATTGTGATAATTTAGCTTTGTATTAACACTGACATTTTTTAAGGGCAAGAAGATCCAGATGAATAAAATACAGGGAGCTGCATCCCTGAAGGGGTATTAAGATTAACATATTAAGATTTATATGTTATGTATTATTTCTCTCAACTATAACGTTTTAGTATCAAATCATTTTATTTTAAATACTTGGGCTGTTTTAACACCATCTAATATGTCCCAAACAATTTCTTCAGGTATTTCAATAATCTTCCTGATCCTTCCTTACCTAAGTCCTTTCCTTTTTAGGTAAGTCCTTATCATTGACAGGCTACTTATTCTTATAGTGTAAAACAAAGCCAATTTGAATTATTTTGTCTTCTTGTATCTGTTTTTCTTTCACTGGTCTCTCACACAGATCTCAGGATCTTGAACTAATGGTTATGACTTTCATAGGATTTTTGCTTTCATATGAAATCATTTGCATTTAAGTGAGGTATAACTTCTCTAACATCGACATCAATATAATTTTCTGGCTAGTGTGCATTTTGCCAAATCCTGTGTGTTTAACCGTTAAAATGGTGGCACTGCTTTGCTGTAATATTTTTGTATGCTTATGCTTTTTCATCCTTCAACACTGATGGGCCCCTTAGTCATTTTTTCTTTTTTATTCATAGTTGGTAATTGATTATTTATATATCTTTAGGATCTATGTAGCACCAAATAATGGATATTCTCCATCCCTTGCAAATTCTTCTCTATATACATCCTGCATTAAAGTAATCCCTTACCTATTTGGTGTGGTTATTTGCATCTAGAGGAAAGTCATACAGTGTTGCAAGGTCTAGGAATTCCTGCAGCTATGATCTGTTATCAGTTCCTACCTTTGGAATTCCATCACGCAGCTTTGCATCTGAGAACTGTTCCAGCTGTAGTATCATTCAGCGTGACTTCTCCAGGGAAATTGATAATTGAGATTATTACAAATGGGTGGTCTTCTCTTCTCAGGCTGAACACATTAATTCAGACTTTGCCCTATGAAGTTATTACTTGTTTATCTGGTATCAGTGTTTCTTTCTCCTAAACATCTCCATACTTCTGATGTGTTGTGCCCTTTGTTCACCATTTTTTTGATGTTTCTAGTCACCTGTGGTCAAAATACATCTCTTATTATCCTTTCTGAATTGACCATTTCAAGGCTTCCTTCATGTGTTCATTCTCATATTTTCCTTCTCATCACTGGAAAAAATCAGTTTCTATATCCTTCAGGAGTTCATTTTTATACTGAGAATATGTAGCTGAGAATATGTGTGTGTGTCTTTCCCTCCCTCTCCTTTAATTGAAGTTTGTATCGTTGCTTGCAGCATTTCATCTTTATTGGTTTTGGTTTTAGTTTATTCTGTGTACCTGAAGATATAGCTTTTTATCATGTTCACACATCTATGTATTCCATAATATTGGACCGTGCATTGATAGAAGGAACTGGGAAGTTCAGATTAGAACTCAAGTGTTAATTCATATATTTAAATATTCAAAGTAGCTCATGTACTGTAGGTGGAACTTCTCCAAGTTCTTTTTAGTAGTTTGTGATTAGTTAATACATATTTGTCTTAATACTGGGTTTTTTCTATAGCATTGGAAAAACTCATGCTGACTGCCATATCATTGGCATTATTCCTTGCTATACATGCATCAGTACTTGGGCAATTCAATTACTATGAACATTTCCCTGATGATTTAGTTATGATACTGACAGTCATATACTCAGTGCCTTTCTTAGGGCTGTTTATTTGTGTTTTTGTTTGTTCCCTTCCTTGCCATGTATATATTTTACTTTCTTTATTGATCCATCTCCCTAAGTAACTGTTCATTTTTGTTTTGTTTTGTTTTTTTAATACTACATCCCAGGACAATCTGGGCTTTAAAGAGAATCTTGTAATACTCCATACTTCCAGGCCTGGCTTTTTAAGTTTAAGTCTGTGACAAACTTCTTCATGGTTTCTCCTTCATTCTATGTTCTCAACCTGAACATATCTTTTGTAAGATATTTCCCCCCCAGGAACACAATGATTCTCAAACAATTTACTTATTTCTGGTAAGATGTTCTCTCTTTCCATGTTACCATCTTCATGGAATGTATTTTATAGCAGTGCTGCACTGTTAAGAGCAGAATAATCTTTTGCTCATCCTCCAGTTTATTTGCTCCTGTGGCTTTAGCATATAGTTCTAAACACTGTCTGAACCATTCCCATGAATTATCAGTATTTCCCCATTTCTCAGGGCTGGTGGAGGAATTTATTTGCAATGACACTAGCACTGCAATGTTTTTCTCCTTATGGTACAATGAAATAGATTTTTTAATAACTAAGATTGGCTTCAACATTAACTTTTTTTCTCCCTTGGAATGGAGTCTATGAACAGAAATATGTTTAAAAAAAGAATTAATTCACTAGCTGTATCCTGTGACTGTCTTGTTCCCCTTTGAATATGAATAAAACAATATGAGGTGCTGTACAGAGAGGAATGCAAGCAAAACTAAAATGACAAAACTTGAATATAGAGTATACAAGCATCATAGTTTAACAGAGAGCCTATGGCTCCTGTTAGTTAGAGCGCAGGAAATAGGGGCACACTCTACTCAGGTAGTAAAGAATGGGGCTAGCTGTAATGGAATAGGCAGCCAAAGCCCACAGAATGGGAAGTGCCTATTGCTGTGCTAGGCACAGATACTGCAGTGCGAGTAGATCCCTGGCAGTAGTACGAGACAGTCTTGTGTGAGAGACAAGGCAAAACTGCTGTTAGATCTGGTACTATAGGCTACCCTGAAGGCCAATAAGCAAAGCTCATTAAAGGAACCTGAAAACAGCCCAGGGAGTCACCAGACCACAAGGTGTGCAGGGGTCTGTGGCATATAAACAGGAAGTCTGACCCTGGAGGCTGAAGCTGAAGGAGTTCTACAGTAAGATGCCTGCTGATAAGAGCTCAATACAGACCTTGCTATCCCAGAGAGATGTCAGTAAGGAGCTAAGGGCTGGCAGGGGGTTAGACTCTGTGTGGATGGGGATTGCAGAAGAGAGCCAGGGTGTTTAGATAATTACGTTATAGCAAGTGAATATTCATATTCAAAGGGTTTTGGCTTGAGGTTTAACTGGTGGTCTAGGTTTGGAACTGTAGGGAAGGTCAGGAGGTCCCAGTAGTTCCTGTAAAGCATATAAGCTTTGAGGCTGCTGGGTAAAGGAGAGGACAGGACAAGTGGTAGTATAGCTGCCCAGGAGGGGCAGTGATAAGGAATCTGCAGCCCAGGAGGGGAAGAAATGGGGTTAATGAGAGCCCAGTACTCAAAGGAAGGGCAGAGATGGGCTAGAGAAATCCCAGATGCAAGAGGGCCAGAGAATGACAAGAGACTGAAAAGGTAGATGAGAGATTGGGGCCTAGGGTCCACTGAATTGTTTGACTGATACACCTATAAAGCATGGGCCCTGGTGCAGGGGCAGATGGAGGTCATCTGTAATGGGTGCCCTTGGTGGTGTGTTTGGGTGAAGAGGGCCCACCTAGCAGGAAAGAATATTTGATTGGGAACAGCAGGGTCTAAGAGGGATCCACGGGTAAAGAGGACGGGTTATGGCTTGTTCTAAGACACTTTGGTAGCCTCCTTTTTCAAGTTTCTCAATAAGATCAAGGAGTGACAGGCAAGAACACAGGAAGGATTCCTTAGAAACAGAGCAGAGCAGGAGCTGAGTCTCTACCGAGGGAGAGCGGGAGGGAGGGATGATGGCCACCTCTGTTACACTGGCCCTATTACATCGCTACACTTTCTAAAGAACTTGTTCTATAACAGAAATAAAATGGTTAGCCTCTCTCCTTTTTCTCCCCTGAACAGACCAGACTCCTACATTTAAATATGACACATTTTATGGACTCAAAGCACGAGGTTTAATCTTTTTACACTTCATGAACTCCAAAGGCAGAAAGGACCACTGATAATGCTCTAGTCTGCTTTCTTGCATACATACACCATAGAATTGCTCCCTAAACCTAAAAAAATGTCATTTAGAAAGATGCCTAGTGGCAAGTCTGCCATTTCACTTGAAAAGGTATTCTGATGTTTAATTAATCTCAGGGTTAAGAAACTGCAACTCATTTGATGATTAAATTTCTCTACCTTCAACTTCCAGCCATTGGCTTTTATTATACCTTTGTCATCAAGACTGAAAAGGCCCCAATTATCAGCTGTGTCTGCCATCTGTAATGACCGAATATAGCAATTAAATTACTTTCCAGCTTCTTATTAAACTGAATAGTTTGAACTCCTTAGCTAGCATCATAAGACTTGTTTTCCAGCCTATCTTTTTTGTCCCTTCTTTGAGTGCTCTCTGAAATTTCCATACCCTTCCTAAACTGTGTATACCCAAACTAGACATAATATTCTAGGAGTTGGGGGTAGGGGGGATCGCCTCAATCCTGTGTACAAAGGCAAATTCGCATAACCACTTCTACTTGATATTTTCAATTTTAGAAACCTAACAGTTGCAATTAGCCATTTTAGCCACAAAACTACACTGCAATCTCATGCTGATGAAATTCTCTTTAATGAACTTCGAGTTCTTTCTGAGACACCATTTTTCAACAATCCCTCAGCTATGCATAGATAATCTATTTTCTTAGCTCCTAGATGTAACACCTTGCATTTGCTTGTTTTAAAACTAATTTTGTTGGATGGTGAGTATTTAACCAGGCAGATAAGACTACTCTAATGCGCAACCTGCATTCACATTAACAACCTAACCAGTCTTTGTCATCTACAGACTTTACTAGTAAAGATTTTACAGTACTGTCTTGATAGATAAAAATGCCGAATAGTGTTCACCAAGAACGTTTCTCTGGGTATCATATAAGTAACTGACCCACTCATTTATAGTTCTTCATTAACAAATACATTCTGAGATCTGTCTCTCAGCCAGTTTTTAATCAATCTATTGTGTGCCCTGTTAATTGACTGTAATGCTAGTCATTTAATCTTATTTGATTTTATTTATTAGTCAGATGACTTCAAGAATCCAAGTGTATAAGCATCATCACAATTGCTTTTATGAACCAGAACTTGTGCTCTCAATTCCCTGCAAAACACAAGGTATTTCTTTGCCAGACCTGGCTTCCATGAAATCAACTTGTACTAAGTTGCCTTTTTAGCCTCTAATTCGTTTGATAGAGGCCCAAATGATCAACTCTATTGTTTTGACAGGACAGGCACCGGGCTAATAATGGAATTTCTCCATTTTTCCAATAGTTGTTAAAATTTAACATTAGTGATTTATTGAGCTGTTCAGCTAAAAGTTTTCATACTTTAAGAGGTAAGATTTTTGTACCTGTTGAAATTGAAATGATGCACCAAGATGTTTTAACACAAATTATTTGTTTGTTTTATTTGTTTCTAGGAAATTTTATTTAAAAATGTCAATACACTTTACATTTCATTTCCAAAGAAGACTGCAAAGGCATCATTTTATATCTAAAGTGTTCTTTTAAACTATGCTCAAAAATATTAATGGCACCATTTTGTGAGCAGCTTATTTCCAAAATTAATGAGACCTGTTTTTCAGCATTCAGTAGTGACCCTTTCAAAATAAGTAATAATACTTAATAGTTATCATGGAATCATTTTAGGGTTGGAAGAGATCTCAGGAGGTTACCTAGTTCAACCCCCTGTTCAAAGCAGGCTCACCGCCAGCTATATCATCCCAACCAAGGCTTTGTCTATTTGGGTCCTAAAAACCTCCAAGGATGGAGATTCCAAAACCTCTCTGGGTAACCTGCTCCAGTGTTTTACTACCTTTCTAGTAAGACATCTTTTCCTAATATCTAACCTAAACTTCCCTTGCTGCAGCTTGAGGTCATTGCTCTTTGTATTCTCTAGCTCCATCCTCTTTGGAACTACCCTTCGGGTAGATGAAGGCTGCTATTAAATCCTCCTTCAGTCTTCTCTTCTCCAAACTAAATAAGTCCATTTCCCTTAGCCTGTCCTCAGAAGTCATGTGCACCAGCTCCCTAACCATTTTCATTACCCTCTACTGGACTCTCCAGTTTGTCCACATCCTTTCTGTAGTGATGGGCCCAAAACTGGACACAGAGCTTCAGATGTGGCCTCACCAATGCTGAAGAGGTGAATAATCACTTCCCTTGATCTGCTGGCAATACTCCTACTAATGCTTCCAAGTATACCATTAGCCTTTTTTGCAACAAGGGAACATTGTTGGCTCATATTTAGCTTACTGTTTGTTCACTGTAACCCCAGGTCCTTTTATGCAGAGCTGCTGCTTCATCAGTCAGTCCCCAGCCTGTGCTGGTGCATGGGAATGTTCAATCCAAGGTGCAGGACTTTGCATTTTTCCTTATTGAACCTCATGAGATTTCTTTTGGTCCAATCCTTCAATTTGTAGAGGTCTCTCTGAATCCTAGCCCTACCCTCCAGCATATATACTACTTCCCTTAGCTCTGTGTTATCTGTAAACTTGCTGAGGCTACACTCCATCCCATCTTCTAGGTCACTGATGAAGATATTGAGCAAAACTGGCCCGAGTTTTGCCACTCACAAACTGACAGTTGGAAAACATTTTGTATTCTGTGTCAATTCTTATCTTTTTTACAAACACACAATGGAGTGCCATGTGAAATACAATGCATTAAACATTTTCAAGTTCACTGGAAAGTTCTATTAAACTACAAAGTATTAGTTATTTTGGTAACAATGTCTTAAAATCCAACACAATTGCAACTTTTTCATGATTTAATAGGATGTCTAACACTCACACACTGACAATAGGAAAACACTTTGTACTCTGTGCCAATTCTTACCTTTTTTGCAAACACACAATGGAGTGCCATCAACCTGTGCCAGGCAGGTTGAATTGTTTATACATGGATTGTAGTGTGGGTCACAGGGGTTGTAGCGCTGCTGGCAAGAGTCTCCAGTATAAAATGGAGGACAAAGGCATATAAACTGCCCCTGGACAACAGACTCATAGCAGGTCCCTCCATTCAAGCATGGGTCAGAATCACATTCATTTATATCTTCATTACACTGTGACCCTGTCCAGCCTGCTGTACATGTGCATCTGAAAAAAGATAGGGTGAAGTTGAGATGAATATGCTTATTAAGCTTCATCAGTTCATAGCATTTACTACACTTTATCAATTTATACAAATTTTATTCATAACAATTAGTAAATCCTTTCTCCATGTAAGTTGTGCCTGTGTAATCTGTTTTTATGCTCTGTGAATGAAAAAATGTACTGTCAATTTACATAAAATGTATAGAATTCATGCTACTTAATATGTGATTTTTCCCTGCTTCATAAATCAATTCAATGATCATGCAATATTAAGTCTTTTGAATAAAAGTTTTCCTTTGCTTTTTGACTTGCCACTACCCTAAAAAACCCCACAAGTATTATTAAAAATTTTAAAAACTCTATATTTCTGGAGTGTATGTATATAAAGGCACAAGGCAGTAGACAGTTTTTCAGCATATTTTCTATTATGAGTCAAAAAAAGAAGGAAAAATTACAGTAACTATACCCAGATTCTTCCCTTTCTTCTGTGTATTCTGCTCCCATTTTGCATACATTTTTGTAAGAAATGGATTCTGAACACAGAGGACAAAATTGTGAACAAGCATTTATACTTCCTGTGACCCTTATAGCTCCATTTTTTTGTGACATAAACACATCCCTGTCCTCTTTTACAGCATAAACATGATGACAGGGTCTTTGAGATTTAAACACAGATTACAATTCTGTGACTAGACCAATGAAAGTTTTACCACTGACTTCAAAGGGAATAGAATCTTCCTTGCATTTTTGCTTGCTTAGGAAATAATGAAGTCAGCTGCATTGTAATTGCATATTTGAATACCACTTCTAGCTATAGCCTTGATTCAAACACATTCAATTAGTCAAGTGAAATTCAGTCTGAGTACAATAGGTACAATTAGGATGGTGTTGCTTGACTAAGTAAAAAGAATTGGAAAGCCCTCTTGTTTTACAGAGATTGCCTGCCTCACACAACAACTTCCCAGCATAATGTATTTTATGCAGACTTTTGATTATGTTTTTCAGTTAGATAGATATATAGACTCAATACAACAATTATAATCTTAAATTGACTAAATTAGTGAGTGGAGGTTGTGCTTGATGATTTAAAAAATAGTGTTGATCCCAACTAAATTAACCTTTCACCACTAAACTAACACTTGTGACTTCAACTCCTATTAAGCCCTAACAAAAATGAATATCACAAAAAAAACTGCTAAACTCAAGGAGGAGTTAGAACTCTAAACTTTAAAGCTGTTTCAAGAGTCCCCTCATCCACAAATAAAGATAATTTGTGGATTTAGAAGATGATAATATTGCTGGGATGATTCCATCAAGGAGTTGAGTCAACAAAAGGGTGACAGCAGTGAATATTTAGGTTTCATAATGCCCTCAAGAAGAGTATCTTGTACTTCTACTGTAACTATGAACAAAGAAGAATATACATCTCTTTCAGAATGAAGAAAGCAGTGTAATATGCTCCTGTCTCAACTTTAACAGCACTCTCATTCTCATTTTGTCCCAGCATGTTCATCTCATTGCTTTCAAGTAAGCAAATAGTGGCAAGAAGACAAAGAACAAAAGTAATCTTTTACAACATAAAGAAGCCTTATTCTGGTACAATCACACTGTTAGACCTGCAACACCTAGGATTGGAGAAAGTTTGCCAAAATAAATGTCAAGGGATTTGATTTGATTTTTTTTTCTGTAATGATATTAATGGAATGCTGAAATGCTTCTATGATTTTAAATAGCAAGAGCTTCTCTTGTTAAACACCAGAATGGTTTAGTCTGTATTCTTAGAGAGAAAACATTTGCTAACACTGGTGAACAGAGATAAATAGTATATGAACATGAATTTCTAGTAGTCATTTATTTGCCTGTCTCAAGACATATCCCTGAATGGCTTCTTTTAAGAAATAACTTTTTAAATACCTCCTTTGGTTTTATAATACTGTGGTAACATCATTTTAAAATGGTACATGTTATCTATAATAAAGCAAACAGGTTTCACCTAACCTTAGGTGGACTATAAGCTAAATTGTATAAACATACATTAAGCCAAAATCACTATAATTTTGGAAATAAAAACCTTTAATCTTGATTTATTTAGGTAAAACATTCCCTCCATCACTCCTATCTCCCCTCCAATGTAATACAAGATGCACATTTAAGTATCTACAGAAGATTCTGTTCCACAGTACGTTTACTTTGAACAGCCATGACAGTACATAAAGCAAAAGATTCTCCAGGTATATGAGGAATTAAAGGAGGGGGTGTTTTAAGTAAATTATACATCTTAAAACAGTACTCATTAAGTAGATTATATAATGTAGATTATACCTTAAAAAAAGGTATAATCTTAATTAAAAGCTGTCTGCAGATAAATATATGAAATTAACGGGAAATGAAATACTTGTTTATTACTTTTGTTTTCTTTATTAATTAATTTTTCTTTGTGGTCTTTAATAATGAAATTGTTTTAGTTAGCTTAACAGTTGTAATGATTTTGTTAAACTGTGGTGTCCCCTAAGGTATTGTTCCCAACGCATCTGACTAAAACTATAGGAGTCCCATATCTGTGTGAGCATGAAGAGAAAAAAACAAGATTTAAAATCTGGTATGCCATAAAATTATTTGAAACTCAGTAATGAAACAGACCCTTCTTTAACTCTTCACATACCTGGAGAATCTTCTGTGCTGTGTACCATCGTAATTGTTCAAAGGAAACATATTATGGAAGACAATAGTCTTTAGATACTCAAATCTGCATCCTATAATATTTATGCCTAATGACTCAAGAGTCATTTACTGGTTCTCTCCTACAGAAGTCATTTGTAACCATGCCATCTTTCCATTTCTCCTTAAGGAACTACTATCTGTGCAAAATGTTGGGATTCTTCAGTGGCTTTCTTCCAGCTGGCGATTGCCTAGAAGTGAGTGCCTTCCAAATCAATTTAACTGTAAGCAATGTGAAGATTAACACAGAAAGAAAAATGCTGTCTTGACAAGTATCATAATGAAGCCAATT
Organism: Gavialis gangeticus; assembly: GCF_001723915.1. Classification (NCBI taxonomy): domain Eukaryota; kingdom Metazoa; phylum Chordata; order Crocodylia; family Gavialidae; genus Gavialis; species Gavialis gangeticus. The sequence goes on along the minus strand of NW_017729027.1, from coordinate 28,027,201 downwards.
AGAATTGACCACACCAAACAGTTCTGAAATAACAGTATTGCTTTCAACTGTTTAACTGCAGATAAACAAAAGCAACTGCTCTTTTTAGTTCCATGTATTCTGTGTCAAGTTTGCACAAACCACCCCTTATCTTTGCCATAGCGACAGGTATGTCTCCTGAACAAATTGATAGATTTAGAAGTGCAAAAAGGAACTCAATAGTGTCAAATCGGTTTCTTATTTAGCATACAATGGAAAGAAATGGATGTCTGAGTCAAATTCTTAGATGCACTGCCAATCATTCACCTGCTTCTTTCTTTTGTAGGATCTTGATAGAAAATGGCATGACATTCAGTGAAGATTAAGTCAGCCTGTGCACACACCAACGGCTCATTTTGCAAAAAGGTTTGTGCTCTCAACAAAATCAACCAGCAGGTTACAGCTCTGTAGTACTGAGTCATTAATTCCACTCTCTGCAAATTAGAGGGTTCTGCACAATTTAAGACAATGGAAGGAGACCTTATTTTCGGTTCATTTTAACTATCTAGGAATATGCCTACCATGCACAAGTACATGCCACAAAGCTCCAGCAAAGTTGGGCCTTCAACTACTGGGCCTTCAGTAGCATATGTGAAATGAGGTGATAGTCTCAGTCCAAGTAATAATAATAACACGTAGTCCTTCTTTAAGATCTCTTAGCCTCTTACATACCCCCCTAGCATTGTACATACAATAACAAATAGTCCTCTCGACGCTTCTGTATGAAACAAACATAATACTCTCATTTTCCGAATGGTGAAAATGAGGCAGATATATAAACAGCATCACAAGAAACAGAAGTATATTTACACAGCATCACAAGGAACAGAGGGATGGAGCTAGGATTATAATGAATAATTCTTCTAGTCCTGTTTTATTCTTTCAGTCACACAGCAGGCCTCTCCAGGACCCTCAAATAAATAAGACTCTTGATAGCTATAATTGCCATTACTTGATATTATATTTGTAATCTTGGAAGACTGGACATCTCCTCTCACCCAGAAGCAAACTAAGTCATATTTGGAAACCAATGTAAGAAAGTGATATTATATTACCACTACACTGGCTAGTAACAATTATAATTATGGCTTGGTTTAAATTGCGAACCCAGCTTGTGGTGTGGTGACTCCTTTAATGTTGGACTCCCCATCCCTCCTCCCCCACCCCACCCTGCATGTCCCTCTGCTACTGAGTGGTGGAGGGGCCCATTGGCCCCACTGCTCACCTCTTGCTCCTGATAGCTGGGAGGCAAAAACTGCAATTTTAAATATGCTGCAGGTTTTGTCTCCCATCTGGTCAACAGCAAGAGGCATGAGGCAAAAATCATGGCATATTTAAAACAACAGTTTTTACCTCCCAACCATCAGAAGTGAGCAGTGAGTGGTGGGACCGCTGGCCCCCTCCACCAATTAGTGGCAGGGCACATGTCAGGGGAATTACAAGATTAAAGGAGCCACTGCACCACTGCAAGCTGAGTCCACAATTTAAACCAGGCCCTAATTAAAGTTTTACTAGGAAAAGAAATAATTAATTGGTTCAATGCTCAAGTTCAAAAGAAAAAAATCCTAAAGGTGGGCAATTTAAAAATGGTTATTCACAGCAAATATTTTTTTCAATGGTGTCCAATATCCTTGAAATTCCTAACAAGGAGCTCCCTAAGCTCCTCCAGCCCACAGACCATTATCCCATGCTCCTTATTCATGTGGGCACCAATGACATGGCTTGGAGCTCTCCCAGCCGAGTCATGAGGTGCTACAGGGATTTGGGAGCCAGCCTAAGAGTCTGGGGGCACAGGTGGTGTTCTCTTCGATCCACCCAGTCTTGGGGTATGGGCAGAGGAGGGAGAGGACAATTCAGGTAGTCAACCAAAGACTGGGGCACTGGTGTCATAGGGAAGGCTTTGGCTTCCATGACCA
>NW_017729027.1:28021944-28022885 GCF_001723915.1 Gavialis gangeticus | reverse complement strand
ATAAAATCAATGAAATCTATGAAACTGAGGACAAAGAAATGGTAGATAGAAAACTTTTCACCTATAAGGGCCGGGGAATGGTGATTAAAATGATTTTTTGTTTGAGCTTCATGTGTTTTCCAGAGTTCTATTACAATAACAAAATTATAAATTTCTTGGAATATTTGTGAAAACCCCTGAAATGTGTGAAATAATACATGTGGAGTTTAAAAGCCTGTTTCCCAATGCAAAGTGTTTTTGAAGCATCTGTTTACCACCATTTGATTTTTTTTCTTTATTCATTCTGCTTTCATTTTTCTGAAGCTACATGTGTACATTTAAAATAGATGACTGCCACATGCACAAGTTATAATAGTAATTTTCTTCTTTTTTCACTCTGAGAAGAGATTCTAACCCATCCATTATCTATTTCCAAGTTTCCTGGATTAGCATTCAAAAAGATTAAGCGCTTTTCACAGTCTACCACAAAATGCTGTAAAGCAGCATGGTAAAAATTAATAATACAAAAAATTTGCAAATGTAAGCCTTTCAATTAAAGCTGAAGATAAAGAGTATATTGACCCCTATATTGTGGAAGAAAGGATTTCATATGCATATAACTGGAGAGAGAGATAAAAAGATGATTCTACTAGTATAATAGTATATGCATGTGCCTCCTGTTTGATTTTATAGAGAAGAATTTTAGAGGGCTTAGGTGGTTTTCATTCCCTTCCAGTTTAATTGGTTCATCCCTTTTTTGGCTTGTCCCTTTTCTCATTTTCTTGGATTTGTTTTCTGTTCTCCATATGCTTCTGCTCCTATAATCCCCCACTCACTTTCTCTTCTGTGGCAACAACAAAAAGACACTTATTCCTAATTCTGTATAAGCAATGGTATGTCAAAAGAAGAAAAAATATTTTAGAAGCACAAATAGATAAAATGATATTTGCTTATGCCACTGA
>NW_017729027.1:28015834-28016944 GCF_001723915.1 Gavialis gangeticus | reverse complement strand
CTTTCTCTTCTGTGGCAACAACAAAAAGACACTTATTCCTAATTCTGTATAAGCAATGGTATGTCAAAAGAAGAAAAAATATTTTAGAAGCACAAATAGATAAAATGATATTTGCTTATGCCACTGATTTTTTTCCCTTCATCCTCCCTTTGAAACAGTGAGTTCAGGTGATCACAATGTAAAATTCGGCTCAGTGAGACAGCAAGCTATATTTCAGTTTTTAGCTGCAGTTCAGCTGCAATGCACATATTACTGTTTCAGGAAACAAAGGATTTTTTATGCTCTGAAAAGCTACTTCTTGCTTTTAGGCAGTTTGGCAGAAATGCCTAACACAACTTGTTCAAACTTTTAGGTGCATCAGACACTTGGGAGCTGAGTCTAAAAAAATACACAGATGTCAAGGGTTTCCCATGTGGGAAGTGATATTGTGATATAGGGCAAGTTTCAAAAAGGTATTTAGGTGTCTTAGGTAATTAAACTCCCCCAGATTTCACCTATGATACCTACATTTCTTTCTGAATGCAGGCCTTGGAACTTAAATCAGTAGCTTGAATAGAACATAGAAAGGCCTGAACCTGAGAGAGGACTGTGCACTTTTAACAGTTATTGAAGTCAATTAAATTCTTTGCTTTCATAAAACAAGTGAGATTTGGGTCTAAGTTGCTTGTGACTAGACGTCCCTCTCATTGTATGTCTCGTGATTGATCTAGATGAAATGAATGGCTCCTAGCAGAAAAGTGTTCACATCAGTAAAATACAAAAAAAAAATTAAAAATCATCACTTTGACTGGCACAAGTTGATACTCTCAGAAGAAGAGATAAAGCCTGAATGGTCAGAGTCACTGAACTAGTCTACCCTAGAAACTTCATCTGAGATCAAGGAAGAAGCACAATAGTGACAGATGAATTACACTGTCTGGCTTGGACACTGATCACATGACTGAGATCAGAAAATACATGTTCAGATCATAAATCAGGGGTTGAATCTCCTCTGTTATCTATAACCACAACCTGTACTTCTCCCATGCAGTTTTAGATTAAGAGTGGAATCTCCCATGAATAAGAGGGTGGCTTCCGGGAGGGTGGATTGCTGGGGCGGGATGGGCTTCA
>NW_017729027.1:28007784-28015823 GCF_001723915.1 Gavialis gangeticus | reverse complement strand
GGTCCCTTCCGACCCTTAATCTATGAATCTATGAATAAGAGAAGCTATGAGGAAATAACTGGAAGAGGATTACAAAAAAATAAAACCCCTCTAAGTGTTTTTTGTATGTTTTGTTCAGAATGTTATTTGTTATACAGAGTTTTAATAACAGTAAAACTGTAGTCAAGGAAATAGAGAAGAAACCTAAACTATCACTTCAGCGAAAAATACAAGTAGTATCTGTTGCATCATTATGCTCATCTAGTATAAAACTAAAAATATATTTATATATACATTTCCATGACTATGATGGGTTAGTGGTGACAATTAAAACAAGCAAACATACTACAAGTTTGAAGTGATGTACTTAGGGTAAATTCCAGATTGGCTCTGTGGGTACTACAAATTAAGCTTCACCTTTCCTCAGAAAGGAGGTACTTAATCCTAAGAGAATGATTAAAGAAAAGAAAAAGAAAAAAATCAGGCTGGGTTGCATAACCTATATGTATAGCACATAGGAAGAGTTAGGTGCTTCACAAGGTTATAATACTCACCCATACTGGGAGCCCAGGATTCAGGCCCCTTCTTAGATTGATGGGATTCAAATGCATACTCTGCCACTCCCCAAGAGAACACAATAACTACCAAACTGTAGATTAGATTGGTAGGAACATTTAGAAAGGCCTAAATTTCTGTCAGCCACAAGTTACTTTTTTCTGATGTTACAAATGGATCTGCAGGGAGCAAGGGCTTCTAAACAGAAAATAGCAATTTAAATACATTGAAGCAATCTGAGTATAGCTGAGCAAGTTGCTTGCGTGGATTAAAGTCTATTTCATGGTTAAGATATCTGGCTAGGAGATGGAGACTCAGTTTGTCATAAAAGAGCATTTTTTTGCAAAAGTTGGATTAGTGGACCACACTGACAAAACAGTCCTTCTGCTGCATTAATTAAACCTTGCATTTCGAACAATGTGCCCAAGGCCAATTAGCAGATTTTAAAAGTGATATCCTACATATGGGACTCAGAAGACTAGGGCATGGCTAATCATTGGGTATCATATGGTTCTTTGACTCCAAAGTTCAGATTTTTTATTCAAATCAATAATCAAACAATTCTTTAGAACTATTGTTAGTTTAATATATTGTTCAAGTCCTAGCTAGGGGATCAGATAGGAGCTAGAAAGCTAAGACAATTTTTAGTGACTGTGAGAAAGAGAAAGAGTCACAAGGCTCAAAAGCACAAGGGCTAAACAAAGGGCCAGTGGCCCCAGACCCACAGCCTGGCAGAAACCCTCCTTACCCAGGTGTTTCTGGAGGGGAGGGGCTGGGAACTCCAATGCTGGTATAAAGAAGAGCCCGGAACAGACACGAAGGGGTAGCGTGGAACCAGGAGGAGGATCCAGCCGAGCCACGCTGCAGGCAACCTTGAGAGCAACGTGGAGAGCCAGTAGGAGACTCTTCCAGAGAGTGAGCTCCCCAAAGGGAACTTAGAGAGAGAGGACTGTTTACTTGGCAGTACTTGGAACTGCTTGTTACCACACTGGGAGCCAGCAGAGTCCGGCAGAGTAAGGTACCATAAAGTCTCTAATAGAGGGTGCAGAATTTGGTACTGTAAAGTCCCTAAAAGGGGTGCAGGAAAAAAATGTTGTCACAGATGGACCTAATGGGATGAGGGGAATTGTGATGACCTCAATAAGAGGCTCGGGTACAGCCACCAAAGAGACGGTAGTGGAAGAAAAGAGGGACTGACCTCACGAACGTCAATTTTGTTTGTGCTTTGCTAAAAGGAGCAGTAACAATAATTCAGGCCAGGAGTGCTTGGTTTTGTTTGTTTTTTTTGCTTTTTTCTTCTTGGGTTGGAGGTAATGTGGAAGGACCAAGTGGCCGATCAGAAACCGGTGAACGGGTGAGGGTGTAGAGGTGGCGGAGCCCTCAGAAACGTAGGACCTTCGTGGGACGACTATTGGATAACTAATTGAACTACACATCCAAGTACTAAACCAACTCCTTTAAACACCAAGTTGTGGCAGGCGAAAGTGTGGGTGTGTAGAACTCCAATTAAAATCTGTCTTACTTGAGTCGGCCAGCAGGCAGTGTCCTACAGGCCTGCAAGTGATGGAGATACTTGACAGTGACTTAAACTAATGTTTTTAAAGGAGTGTAAGAGGTCTAGACACTTACGTATTTGAAAGGTAAATGTATCTTTGAAAACACCTGCCTAAAGAAACATCTGCTAAAATAGTTTATTAAGATAAAAATAGACTTTTCTCATCCTTGCATTTGTATATATCATTAAAAGACTTCTGTACAAAAAAGTATGGAAAATCAGATTCACTTTTAATGAGGTTTACAAGCCTTCTGAGTTAACTACATACTTGGAATCTGGAAAGATATATTTTTAAGCTTTAAGCAGGCACAAATGTTCAAGCAGCAAAATGAAATATTTTAAAGATAAGTTCCACAACTGAGAGTCATATAAACAGAAGGAAAAGAGCCAAAGTAAGTACTATTAAAAAAATTTTACTTTAGTGTTTTATAATGTGCAATGAGATGTGTAACAAGCTTTAGAAATGTTACAGCTACAAGATGAAGCAGTGATTTCAATTGTACAAGCTTATGTTACAACTTATCACGTTGCTCCCTGAAAACCAACATTTCCTTCATCGAAAACATCATTGTTTTGTTTTAAAAACATAAAACGAAGAAATAAAAAATGATTTTCAAGTGCTTTCCAAAACTCAGCTATGTGTTTATCTAACTTTAATATCTACTATAATATAAACACTTCTACTTTCTACTCAGGCTGTCTTACTGAGTTATTCCAACAGAGTAAAACTCTGATTGCCCCTTCCAGACAGGAGATGCACAAGCCTAATAACCATGCATCAAATACCTAAGTACTCTCATGGAGATACGTGACTTTTGTATGTGTACCCCTGTCCCACACTTGTGTCCTTCAGAGATAAAGACTACCTATTTTCAGTTTGATAGAGTTCTTCAAACATGCAATCTGGCATTTAGTGGAAGCAAATGTGATAATTACAGATTTTGCTTTAGTCTGCCTATATACTGGTGAAAAAAGCATTGCTTTACAGAGGTTTTCTAGCAGTATATTATTTGTAATAGTAGTCTAAATCAGCTTTTCTATAATACTTGTGTTGATCGAACATAAGAGAACAGTTTAAGTCCCAGCCAAAACAAGATAACTATAAACTAAAATTCAATTATCTGTAGAAACTACTGGTAGGGAAGATGATGATTCCATAATTATGTATCGTGTAGAATGCACTTATGTTAGAATGTTTTCACATGATATATATATTTTTCCACAAAAAGCACACATATTTACATTCCAAAGAAGCAATCTCTGTAGTAGAGTGTTACGCATGAATCCGTCACACTTTCCAAATGCATGGGTATGCTGTTCTACAAAATTATTTTTCTAGTTGATATTGCACTTTTAATCTTTAATTGGAAAAATAAAACAATACCTCTACAATAAACTTCACAAAAAGAGGTAATTATGGTAATTTTTTTTGTTGTTTTTCTCTCCCATCAGCGTAAGGACCTCAGAGTCATGTAGTATCTAAAACACAGATCCTCAATCATATTTAAGCATCTGGCTTACTGAAATCAATGGAATCTGGGCTCAAATGCATTTCATTAATGCACTAACTGACGTGACTAAAAACTAGTCCTGGGTGTTTCATTCTCTCGCTTATTCTTTCTCCAGAAAGAAAATTATTTCTGCAGTACTATGCTTTTGAAGAATACATATAGTCTGCTATTTTTGGTAGAGAAGGAAAGATCAAATAAGTTCACCTTGCATTTAGAAAAGAAAGTGGCAAGGTGGGTGGCAGTCTTTTGTTCCTTTGGGAGTTCTATCCAGAGTCTTGGACCAGGCCTTGAAGAAAACTCTCCTGTCCGCACAAATGAGTTTTTTTTCTTTCTGGTGGAAAGTTCCATTTTGTCTGTGAAGTAGAGTGCTCAGTCATACTTTTCATCTGAAACCTTCAAGCAATCTTTTAGATACTGTGGATTTCAGGTATTTGCCACCTTGAAAACAAGAGCACAGGCCTTAAACTGGACTCAGTATTCTGTGGGAAAGCTGTAGAAGACAAAATGGAGGATATGTTTGATGTTCTCATGGTAACCCCATTGCTAAGGAGTTTCCTAAGTTTGATGGTGTTGGGTCCAAACATATGTAATTGCCAGCCAAGATGTAAAAGTGGTATGTATAACTGATGTTGGATCATTGTCCAGCAGCATGGATGGAGTCTCTTAGACAACTGAAAGTAGTATAAAGTATTACTCACAGATATGGTTACACAAAAGCTTAGAATGAAAAAGGCTATCAGGAATACTCATTAAATATGGATAAAACTTACTTTTGTAGGTATATGCTTTGAAAAAGACTACTCTATAGCTCTAAACTTCTTCCTACATGTTCCTCTTCCCTCCTTTTGCAGGGTTCAGCTTCACCTTGCTCTTTGAAATCCATGAGTTTATCTTTAGCCACCCCCACACAGAAGCACCGTCATGCCCCAGCCAGCCAGGACAGTGCTGCTGCAGAGTTTTTTACTCCGTAGCAGGATAGTACTTGTATTTACACGTACTATCTGACTTTTACATGTACTATCCTGCTGTGGACTAAATTAGTTTATTTCAGCCTAATATGTACTAATTTGCCCCCTACCATTGTAGTACCTATTCACTTCACAATCTTAGATTTTTGTTTCTCATAATATGCCTGTAAAGCTATTATCTTCATTTTATAGGAGTACTGACAATGCTAAATTATTTGCCTTCATTCACATATGTCATAAGTGGCAGAGCAGGGAACGTAGGTTAGGTTTCCAAGATCCTAGACTGACATCCATACCCCTGAAACATCCTTCCTTAGTTCAACTACTGGCAGCATAAGTTACAAGTGAGGGTATCTGACTATGGCCTTAATTAAGAAATGGTGCCTGCTGTTAACTTATATCCTTCTCCACACCAGTTAAAATGCAGGGTGCTCAGAATGGTCAAAATACCTGTACTCATACCCTTTATGTCTACTGTAGAAAGTTCAACTTGTTTCCTTTTGTAATTGTTCAGGAACACCTTCATAATTTCATAAAGAAAGCAGGCTAATTGTGTTTTAAGGTGAAAAAAAAGGACTATTTACTATAAAAGGAATTGTGATAGTATCAAACCTAAACATTGTGTTCAAAGTTAGCACAATTTAACTGATATACTCTATTAATTGATTAAACCTGTGCTGTTTCAGCAAATACAACATCAAGTTCTTATTAGTAACCTTTTGTGAAAGAAAAAAATATAGATTTTACTTTGAAGAGATTGGTGATCTACATCCCATCCCTTTATGTGGAACTGCTTATTACCCATTCTCCATGCTTCAATAGGATATAATGTTAGTAGCAATTCCCATAATCTTTTCTAAATTTTGCTCCTTTGTGCATGTCTTAGGCATTGCCCATGCATGAAACATCTAATCTGTAGCTAACAATGACAGATGGTTTTCTCATTCATTTCTAATGAGCCATTTTTAAAGTGCCTGTACCATTTTTGTTTGTTTGTTTAAACTTCATATTTTATTCGGGTTTTCTGAGAGCAAAATATCAATGCTCTTTCTGAGAACTGTTGAATGAAGGGCAATAAGAACAAATAAAATTGATTCAGTTATGACTCATCTGTAAGACATGCATTATAAAGGATTTGGATTAGAAATAATGAGGTCAAAGTCTCTCTCAAGTAATTTTTGTGCCATTCTTCTGTTCATCCCCCATCTTATTTCTCTGTCTCCTTTAGTTTTAACTCTCCCTACACCTCCCAAATTGTTAATAGAGAATAGCAGATGCAAGTAGTGCCTGGAGTTGCAACTGCATGGAAAAGGGAAAAAATGACCATTCTTGAGTTTTATTATAGCAGAATTCAGATGTTGTAACCCAGGAAAACTTCTACTGAAGTTCTAACAGGTAAGGAAAAAAAACCAATTGTTTCAAATTATTGTACTCACTCCTGGGTCCACATAACAAGTTGGCTGAGGCAACAGCAAAAGTAGTAAGTCTTGACCAAAGGAATCTAGCTTATATGTTATCTGTGACACAGAAATGAGAGGAGCTCCTTTTCCTGTCTCTTTTCCTCATCCATTCCCATGATCCCACTACCTCATCAGGAGCTTCCAAATACTCATCTTCTCTTATTTTCCCTCATTTTAGTTATTATTTCTCCTGACATTTTTCCATTTTACCCTACCTGTTAGAAAATGTTACTGTATCTCCTCCCTAAAATAAAAAGAAAGAAAACTCCCTTAGTTGATTCAATCCATTTATACAGTCCCTTTAACAAGCAGTACATTCAAATCACAAACTCTCATTTTCCTTGATTAGACTTCCCCCTCTAACACTTTCCATTCCATCTTTAGCCCTACTCCTGCTATCTGAACAATGTTTCTTCCTGTAGCCACACAGAAGCATCAGTTGGTACAGGCATTGATTAGTACATGTACTAATCAGGGTTTGCTGAAGCACTGACCATTGTAGGTCTCACTAGAGCAGTGACTGATACAGACCTACATACACAAATTTAAGCTAGAATATGCACATGCAGGCTAATACTGGATAGTTAAGAATAACAATAACACTTACAATGTGCAATACTGCCAGGAAAAGAAGTAAGAGGATAACAGAAAATGGTACAAGATGCAGTATATTGCCAGGAAAAGGACTGATGGAAATAAACACAGCAAACATCAGGTTATACAGTACTGATATGTGTTGCAGGGCACTAGGGTACCCTGCTCCTTTAAAGAGCTGAAACTGCTGGGGGAAGAGTCCTAGCAGTGAGTTGGAAGCCCCAGCTGCTGGTTACTAGGGCAGCCAGAAGCTAGTTGGCCCACACCTGCCTGCAGTCAGCTGACCAAAAAGGGCAGGGCCTGTCTCATATATGAAGCCCAGGGCTGAGGCCAGGAAGGCAGTTCCCTGATAGCAGCCAAGGGGGAAGGAGCTCTCCCAGAGAAAACAAAGGGGAGAGGCCTGACTGCATGAGCAGTTCCTGATACTGTTGTGGGATGGAGTATTCCCCGGTAGGGTTTGAACGATGTTATAGCCGGGCGCCTTGAATTTATGTTACAGCCCAGGAGCTTGTGTTTTTGTTTATTGTTGTATAACACTGGTGGTTTGGGTAAGGCTATTAGGGGACCCACAGCAGCGTGGGGACCCCAGCGCGAGAGAGGGTGCAGCACTTTGCGGGGCTGCAGAGACCCCAAGCGCCAGTGAGGCGCAGAGCAAGACAGGGCTGCAGAGAGCCCAAGGAGGACAAGGGGGAAAAATTGCAGCAAGGCCCAGACCAAACAACGTCAGTACCTTCTGCAAGGCTTGGGACATGGTAAAGGGGTGGTTGGAGCTACACGTAGCCCATAAAGCTAGGGTGCCCCAAAACACCTGTTGCAACATCTATCTTGGAGCGGGACCCACCAGGGGTCTGGAAACCCACAGGGTCCAGAGAGTCCATCAAGACTGTGTCCAAGAGGACTGAAAGATGACCTCCCTATCAATCATTCGATCAAAGACGTGGCGGGTGAGAACCAAGGGTGCCCATTGGGCCAACTTGGCATGGTGAGGGGGCCTTGGGGAGATCACAGCCATCCTGCAGAACCCCATCCCATTAAAATATGTTTAAAAAAGAATAGGAACATAAATTGAGATTGTATAACAGCTATGAGACATCCCAAAGTAGCAGCAGAGTGTAATAAACAGATTCTTCAAAACATATAAGTCATATAAGGCCAGTCAGCCTTACCTCGATCCTGGGCAAGCTGTTCGAGAAAATTATTCTGGCACGCATCCAGGAGGGGCCAGCAGGGAACGGCATGCTCAGGGGCAACCAGCATGGGTTCAACAGCGGCAGGTCCTGTCAGACCAACCTGGTGGCCTTTTACGACCAGGTCACTAAATCATTGGATGCAGGGGTGGCAGTGGATATAGTTTTCCTAGACTTCAGGAAGGCTTTTGACACTGTCTCTCACCCCATTCTCATTAGGAAGCTGGGGG
>NW_017729027.1:28001880-28006706 GCF_001723915.1 Gavialis gangeticus | reverse complement strand
GGTCAGGGCGGCTAGGGTCTGGAACCAGCTTCCAAGTGAGGTGGTGCAGGCTCCCACCCTGGGGTTTTTAAGAGGAGGTTGGATGACCACCTTACTGGGGTCATTTGACCCCAGTGCTCTTCTTGCTATGGCAGGGGGTCGGACTAGATGATCTGCTCAGGTCCCTTCCGACCCTAGAAACTATGAAACTATATTTTGCTAAATGTACAGCTTTTTCTAATCAGCATATTTTTCTTAGTAACGTGAGTTTATCTGTATAAAAGGGGAGCTGGGAAACTTTGATTGCCTTGGGGAACGTAATATGATTCGATATCTTTGATGTGATTGGAATAACCTAGACTAAGTGGGATAGCTCGCATGACTGAAGCACTGTCATGGACAGGTAGAAACTGTTCAGGAAGCACAGGCAGGGGAGGAAAGGAGGAGCTGTGCTCTGTGGAAAAAATCTGTATGATTGCTCAGAGCTCTGGTATGAAACTGGAGATAGGCCTGTTGAAAGTCTCTGGGTAAATGTTAGAGGGGAGAGCAACAAGGCTGATGTTGTGGTGGGTGTTTGCTATAGACCACCAGACCAGGAACATGAGGTAAATAAGGCTTTCTTCAGATAACTGGCATAAATTTCCAGATCACAGGCCCTGGTTCTCATGGGGGACTTCAATCATCCTGACATTTTCTGGGAGGACAGTACAGAAGTGCACAGGAAGTGTTTGGAGAGCAGCAGAGACAACTTGATCTACTGCGCACAAACAGGAAAAATTGGTGGGGGATGTAGAAGTGGATGGCAAGTTGGGCAACAGTGATCACAGGATGATTGAGTTCAGGATTCTACAGAAAGCAAGAAAGGAGAGCAGCAGAGTATGTACCCTAGAATACAGAAAAGCAGACTTTGACTTCCTTATGGAACTGATGGGCAGAATCCCCTCGGAGCCAGTCTGAGGGGCAAAGGAGTCCAGGACAGCTGGTTGTATTTTAAAGAAACATTACTGAGGGCTGAGGAACAAACCATCCCAATCTTCAGGAAGAATAGCAAAAGTGGCAAGCAACCAGCTTGGCTTAACAGAAAACTCTTTAGTGAGCTTAAACATAAAAAGGAAGCTTACAAGAGGTAGAAGTGTGGACAACCAAGTTGGGAGGAGTATAAGAATATTGCTTGAGCACGAAACAATGAAGTCATGAAGGCCAAAGTGCAATTGGAGTTGCAGCTAGCAAGGGACCTGAAGGGTAGCAAGAAAGGTTTCTACATGTATGTTAGCAACAAGTGGAAGGTCACAAAAAATGCGAGTTCCTTACTGAATGGGGAAAGCAACCTAGTGACACGTGATGAGGAAAAGGCTGAAGTGTTCAGTGCTTTTACCTCTGTGTTCACAGACACAGTCAGCTCCCAAACTGCTAGACTGGGCAGCACAGTTTGGGGAGAAGTTGAGCAGCCCTCAGGGCTAAAAGAACAGGTCACGGACTGTTTAGAAAAGCTGGACATCCATGAGGTCAGATGCAATGCATCTGAGGGTGCTAAGGGAGTTGGCTGATGTGATTGCAGAGACACTAACCATTATCTTTGAAAACTCATGATGATCAGGGAAGGTCCTGGAAGACTGGAAAAGGGCAACTATAGTGCCCATCTTTAAGAAAGGGAAGAAGGAGGATCCAGGCATCTACAGACTGGTCAGCCTCATGTCAGTCCCCAGAAAAATCATGGAGTACATCTTCAAAGAATTGATTTCTCAGCACCTGGAGTAGAAGAAAGTGATCAGGAACAGAGATCATGGATTCACCAAGGGCAAGTCATGCCTGACCAATCTGATTGCCTTCTAATGTGGCAATTCTAAATGGCTCTGTGGATATAGGGAAAGCAGTGGAAGTAATATACCTTGACTTTAGCACAATCCTTGATACCATCTCCCACAGCTTTCTTGAAAGCAAATGAAGGAAGTATGGGTTGGGTGAATGGACTGTGAGGTGGACAGAAAGCTGGCTGGATTGTTGGGCTCAATGGGTAGTAATCAATGGCTCAATGTCTAGCTGGCAGCCAGCATCAAGTAGAATGCCCCAGGGGTCCGACCTGGGGCCAGTTTTGTTCTATATTTTCATTAACGATCTGGAAGATGGGATGAATGCACCCTCAGCCAGTTTGTGGGTGACACCAAGCTGGGGTGTGTGTCGTAGATGCACCACAGAATAGGGCTAGGTTTCAGAGTGACCTAGACAAGTTGGAGGATTGGCCCAAAAGAAATTTCATGAGGTTCAACAAGGACAAGTGCAAAATTCTGTACTGAGGATGGAAGAATTTCATGTACTGCTGCAGTCTGGGGACCAACTAGCTAAGCAGCAGCTCTGCAAAAAAGTATCTGGGGGTTACAATTGACAATAAGATGAATATGAGTCAGCAATGTTCCTTTGTTGCCAAGAAGGCTAACAGTATACTGGGCTGAATTAGTAAGAGTATTGCCAGCAGATTAAGGGAAGTAATTATTCCCCTCTATTCTGCACTGGTGGAACCACATCTGGAGTACTGTGTCTAGTTTTGGGCCCCCCACTATAGAAAGGATGTGGACCTATTAGAGAGAATCCAGTGGAGGACAGTGACAATGGTTCAGGGCCTGGGGGATGCAACTCTGAGGAAATGCTGAGGGAACTGGGCTTATTTAGTCTGGGAGAAGAGAAGACTGAGGAGGGATTTAGTAGCAGCTTTCAACTACCTGGAGGGGGGTTCCAAAGAGGATGGAGCTAGACTGTTTTCCATGGTGGCAGATGTCAGAACAAGGTCTCAAGTTGCAGCAAGGGAAGTTTAGGTTAGATATTATGAAAAAAAGCTTTATCACTAGGAGTGTGTAAAGCAAGGGAACAGGCTACCCAGAGAGGTGGGAGAATCTCTATCCTTAGAGGTTTTTAAGACCTGGATAGACAAAGCCCTGGCTGGGATCATATAGTTGTGGATGGTCCTGCTTTGAGCAGGGGGTTGAACCAGGTGACTTCCTGAGATTCCTTCCAACCCTAAGTTTCTATGATTCTATGAACACTCCAATAGAGCATGCATACACAGAAAACTACACAGACCACACATATGGAATACACTTTGTATGTACAAGTGGTTTGTATTCATCCTTTTTTTTTCTTTTGTTTTTTCCTCCAGTTAAGGCAGCCAACTCCTTCCTCTCTGTTCTGAGTTTACATCATCCTGGATTCTCCTGTTTTTGCCCAGAAAACTTCTTGATGTTAGTTTTAAAAAAATGAAGCCTTCTCCTTGCCCTCTTATTATTTCTCCCAGGGCTCTGTGCCACATTCTCTCTCTGTCTTTTTCCTTAGTCAAAAATGTGCTAGCTTTTGCTCCAAAGATTTTAGATACTGTGTCCCTTCAAATGATTGACAGATCTCTCTCTTTCACCCCAGCTTCTCAATCTCTGAGAAATCACACATCTTCATTTGCCCTTCTATCCTTTTCTCGTAAAGAATGCAATGTTACCTTGGAGTATTGAGCCCTGAGAAAATGAGAGACACAAGAGTACCTAACACTGTTCTAAAAGGCTAGCAAGGGATTTTTCTGACACTGGGGAATCCAAGTTCAAACCATGTATCATTCCCCCTCCCTTTTCTGTGGAAGAGGCACAGAAGGATTGCTGTTTGCATACAATACAGTTCAGTGATTGTATAGCAGGGAAACAATTTCTAAACCCAAGTAAATTACAGATCTTAGTACCTTACAGTAATAGCCAGTTGGTACTCGTCCATCTCCTAACATAAATGTGTAGAAACAAGAGATGGGAGGCTTATGGATGCTTTTGCTTCCACTCCTCCACCTCAGTTCTGCCAGTTAAGTCAAATATATTTTCAGTGGCATGCCTTTTTCTTTTGTTAGGCCCTTTCTTTTAGGCCTTTTCCTCCTCGAGTCCTTTATGCCCAGAAATTAGGTAACTCAATTTCTATTAGTGGTAGACACAGAGAGGAGGGTATAGTGGTGTGGATGTGCTCCCTACTGCCACTGCTGTCCCTGGCAGATCCAGATGCAGGGGGAGTCCCAGAGCTGCTTCTAACCCTCTTTAGCCAGGGGTTGCAGCTGTATGAGGTTCAAGACGTGGTGGAAACAACAGCAGCAGTGTGCAGGTACTTTCTTCCAAAGCCTGCTCCCTGCCTGCCCCTCTCCCACAGGGGTCTATCTTTGGCCAGAAACAGGTGCTGGAAGGAAGAACCTGCACACCCCTGCCACTGTTTCTGGCTGAAGCAAGTGCAGGGGGAGCCCTAGAGCTACTCCTGCAGTAGGAATGACTGTGTAGGGAGAAACATTCACTTATTTGTACTTCCCTTACTCTGGAAAAGTGTCATCTGTTAGTTTATTAGCGGGGAGGTTGGGGGGGTTAAAGAAAGTTCACATACATAGTGGATATGGAAAGCTTCTGAGACTGCATGCATCTCAAGCACCTTGCTACAAAAAGAAACTATCACTGCACATACACGCTTAACCTGCATTCACCAAAGTGAACATCTTCATGGCTCATTAGCTGCTTTTGGATGAAAGGGGAAATAAAACATTTCTTTTTAATGTTATCCCTCAATGATTTTCAAGGATGAATTCTGTCATGCAGGAAGAATAAGTTGATACTTTATCTTGCAAAAATTCTATGCCATAGATAGTTTGTTTGTTTTTTAAATTTCACATTTTATTTCTTTTATGAGTAAAAGTATTGCTGTGTTTTCCAAAGACTGTCTCGGGGCAACAAAATGTTAGTTGCTGTTTAGTATGTTTCACTGAAATGTAGAAGGGCCTTTGGCAGCTAAAACCTTGGATCCAGTTTCACATGTAAGAGGAATCATGGCATGTATTTTTGGTGGTT
>NW_017729027.1:28000313-28001869 GCF_001723915.1 Gavialis gangeticus | reverse complement strand
GTATACTTTTTATTTTAAGTTTTTAATTTTTTTTTTGCTGTGTTTTCCAAAGACTGTCTTGGGGCAACAAAATGTTAGTTGCTGTTTAGTATGTTTCACTGAAATGTAGAAGGGCCTTTGGCAGCTAAAACCTTGGATCCAGTTTCACATGTAAGAGGAATCATGGCATGTATTTTTGGTGGTTTGGAACATTACTGCAAATATGAACTAAAAGCATAATATTTGTGTCTGGATGCATGGGTTTCAGAGGATGTGAAGGTACAAGATGGACAATTCCCTTGTTTGGTGATTCACAAATTTGTTTCAGATACATTTCAAAATCCTCATTTCCATTACCTAACTCCTTGAAGATGGTCCAGAGAAGAAGTTTGTACGGGACCCTATACCAATATATTAACAAATAAACACCAAGTTAAAAGTAAAGGCCAGTCAGATGCACAATAGCCAAATCATGAAACAGTTCTGCAGTAATTTGAGGAAGAGCTGGCCAAGGAACCTACAAGAATTGCCAGGAAAAACAGCCAGATGCTGCTGGCAAAAAGTGTTCCAGAGTGTGGCACCTGGGACCTGTAAGTGCCATATAGTTCCCATCTGTGGCTGAAGCTGTTGACTGCTTCTCGGGAAGGGAAAGGAGAAAGAAAGGGGACAGCAACAGTCCAAAATAGCACCAGTGACAACAGAAGGCAGGCTGAACTCAGCATTCAAATTACATTATATATTCCAATTTACTGCCATTTCTATGATGCTGTGAAAAATCCAGTTGTTTGAAAGATAAACATAGTTTAGGCATATAAAACTCAAAGCCATGCACACGCACACATGCATATATATCAAGGAATTGTTTTAACTTTCTCTCTAAATACGGTTTGTCTAGTACAGAACAAAAACAATTTTTTGTTGCCCTGCTGTATAAACATTGCAATCAAAGCCCAACCTTTTTCTTTCCCTAGTTTTATTTAAAAAAAAAAAATCAGGAGAAGAGCTTATGGAACCTTCCAGAATCCTAGCCATTTAGGGTTATCTATATATGAAGTATTTATTGTTGAGGATACATATGTTCTACTATAGAAAAACTAGCTTTTGATTTTGAAGAGCTGATCTGGATTTAAATGCCAAGAGACAAAAAAGAGTGTAATTTTAGAGAAAATACTTTATAGGTTGGACTGGACTGAGTTTGAGCACAAGGGAAGCAGAGTACAACTAACTATGTGAGATAACATAATTGCAGAGATTGTAAATTGACAGAAAATGAATATCAGAGGAAAGAAAGTGTTATTATGGCTACTAATTTAAAAAGTGTTGCTAGAGAAGAAAAGCATGGTTCAGGATAAATGATTCCTCAAATAATTCAGATATGAAGAGTAAGAGGTTGTGAAATTCAGAAAAAAAAGAAAACAAAACAAAGCTTCTATTACAAATCAGGCAAAAAAATCAGAGTACTCATGGTGAACTAATAAATTAATATCTTCTGCAAGATAGCCCCTGGCAAACAACAAGAAAGAGTTTAAAGCATACTAGGTGCATCTACACATGCATTTACTCCAGCCTAGATTTAC
>NW_017729027.1:27991108-28000302 GCF_001723915.1 Gavialis gangeticus | reverse complement strand
TTTCTTTCCCTAGTTTTATTTAAAAAAAAAAAATCAGGAGAAGAGCTTATGGAACCTTCCAGAATCCTAGCCATTTAGGGTTATCTATATATGAAGTATTTATTGTTGAGGATACATATGTTCTACTATAGAAAAACTAGCTTTTGATTTTGAAGAGCTGATCTGGATTTAAATGCCAAGAGACAAAAAAGAGTGTAATTTTAGAGAAAATACTTTATAGGTTGGACTGGACTGAGTTTGAGCACAAGGGAAGCAGAGTACAACTAACTATGTGAGATAACATAATTGCAGAGATTGTAAATTGACAGAAAATGAATATCAGAGGAAAGAAAGTGTTATTATGGCTACTAATTTAAAAAGTGTTGCTAGAGAAGAAAAGCATGGTTCAGGATAAATGATTCCTCAAATAATTCAGATATGAAGAGTAAGAGGTTGTGAAATTCAGAAAAAAAAGAAAACAAAACAAAGCTTCTATTACAAATCAGGCAAAAAAATCAGAGTACTCATGGTGAACTAATAAATTAATATCTTCTGCAAGATAGCCCCTGGCAAACAACAAGAAAGAGTTTAAAGCATACTAGGTGCATCTACACATGCATTTACTCCAGCCTAGATTTACTGTGCAGTAAACTACTTCACAGTAAGTGTTTTTGGGTAGGTATCTACACATGCAGAAATTAGGAAGTCTGTTTGCTCCTATTTCCCTACAGCCCTACAGTGTGGCCACCAGGGGGAACCCCAGGCTCCCCCTGCATGCTAACCCACAGGCTGGCAGGGAGCAAGCACTAGGCCATCATATCCCAGCAGTGGCCCCACAGTTACAGAGCTGCTGCTGGGAGATAAGGGTCTTCTAGCCTGCTGCTCCCCTATTGCGATGGTGGAGTGGGGTCTGGGAGATAAAGATCTCCCAGCCTCCACTCCACAATCACGATCTGGGAGCAGGGGGCTTGGAGCTCCCTGCTGCCAAGGTAGCAGGGGCATAGTCCTCACTTGGGCTTATGTGCCAAAACCTGCCCTGGCAGCAGGCAACTCCTGGAGGCAGGGAGCTATCTCCCACCCCCTGGTGGATGGCTGACCAGGAGCTCATTTGGCTCCTGGCCACGCGTCTACACAAGCAATACAGCACCATTACTGATGCTGAGTAAATTTGCTACTTGCATTTGCAGATAGCAAATTCACTTGGGATTAGGGAGATTTACTGTTAAGTAAGCATGTGCACATGTAGACCCATGTGCTTCCTTCACAGTAAGCTATGCTAATTCACTGTTAAGTGTCTCATGTAGATGTGTCCCCCATGTGAACAGTATAAATGAATAATGTGGTTTTTGTCTCATCACATATACATGCATTTATAAGTAAGAGAAATGGAACTTTCAAAACAATGAGGAACATAAGAAATAAAGAAAGCTGAGAAATAAATAAATAAATAGATAAAACAAACCCTGGCTAATCTATATTGGTAGCATGTTAGATATTTGCAATTGGGAAAGGCATTCAGAAGACCACTGCATCTTGTCCAAGTATCTGGACAGAAATGCATATGCCAATCTTTGGATAAGCCCTAACACTTGTCAAAATAAGTAAAACAATACCACAGTGTAACAGTAAGACAGGAAAAGGGCAGGCTATTTTGCAGATTGTGTGACCTCTAATGTATTAGGAGAGGCTGTTTCTGGCAATTGGAAGACAATGCTTCTTAACTCTCAGATTATTTGCAAAGGCACAGCAATTGAATTTGGAAAAAGCAGGAGGTCTTTCTTTTGATAGAGCTGTGACTGATGGGATGAGGTAGTGACAGTTTGGGGAGGACAGTCCCTCTGAATGTAGGCTCCAAGGAAGTTTAGATTAGTCGGTCATTTATCTCACATGCTCCTGGTGAGCCAGTTAATGATTTTATTGATCTTCAGCTGTGTTTAATGCCTCATAATTTTGTTGGATCAGACTGTTGCTGTTTTTCAGTAATATTTTAAGGATGCTAATACAGAAAAGGGTTTTAAATTATTCACAGGGTAACTCAGTATAATAGTAATAATTAGGGATAGGCTTGAAGAAAAAAATATTCCTTTGAGCACTTACTCAACTTTGTTGTGAACTGGGTACAAAAAGAGGTGATAATAACTCAATATTATTTGGATAATTATTTGAACCTTGATAATACAATCTGTGTTTTAGCAAGATACTTAACATGGATGAGTATGAACATATAAGATGGCCTCAACATTTTCATCCATATGCTTCTTCTAAAGTTTATGAAAGGGAGTACATGGGATATTGTTGGGAAAAGGGCTGAAAGGCTGTTTAAAGGGAATGAATGAAATTATGCGCTAGCCTTTCCTGCCATTGTATAGAGTATCATATATAATGAATAGTCCTGCTAAGCAGTTAGGGAAATGTGCAAAGTAAGTGAAAGAACTAACACCTGTTATTTTCCAGAGTCTGTACAAGATTTGTAACAAAGTTCCAAGCCACTACTAACTTTTTCTAGCAAGGGAGACCCAAAGGCCTTAATTAGGATATGTTGTTTTTAGGACAGAATGAAAGGTATTTCAGAAAACCCAGTAAAGTAGGAATTAGTAACAACTGAGAAATTGCAACTGGTCATGGATGCATCTGGCTGTAAAAGCTTGGAGGCATAATTTTAGGGTTTATGATCTGTTGAGAATTAGAAAGTGAAACATAGGGTAGAGAAAATAAATGAATGGGACAGTACTGAAGTTTCTTTTCTGTCAATACTAAAACCAAGAAGAAAAAAGACTCTCAACATACGAACTGAACAATTTGTTTTGTAATTAAAAATGAGTACAACATTCATCTTGATTGTACATTTAATAACTTTTTATATTTTAGATGCAGATTAATTAATATGAACTTCATAAAGCTATACTTGCTTAATATGTGTAATCAAAAAAAGTGTGGGCTTTGTCACTGTCAATAGTGTCATTTCATCTCAATAGCAATGGAATCAGACGAATGAAAGCATTCAGTCTTGGAATACTTGTAGATCCTTTAACTGTAACAGCAAAAGGCTTGGTACAAAAATCAATTGGGTTAAGCAGATAAGGCTCTTATCAGAAAGATTTAAAGAAATGTGCAACCTTTCATGGAGATGGTTTGATTTATTCATCTCCAGTGTCACAAAGTCTAGACATGTTAGTTTTTTTTAAAATTAAGGGGAACAGCAGGATTCATTAGTAGCCAAGAACTACAAAAAGGATACTAACATATCCTATCTTGTATTACTGCACAAGAATTATTCTGTGATTCTTAGAATAGTGTTTTCAGCTTACTTTGACAACCACTAAGGGATAAATAAGATACATAGCATCAGAAAGTGTTAATATCTGTTCCACTAACTTGTAAAACTCATGGCTAATAATTAGCTCTCGAGTATCAATTTTGGGTGCCCAATTTGAGACAGATTAGAGTTTCTGGTTTTCAGAAAGTTTATAGGACTCATCCTCTGAAACCCAGGCCTTTTCCAATGTCCCAGAGTAATGTCACCATATTTAAAAATCTACTATGTCACAAATTGCTTTGAAAATAATGGCCACACTCTGTGGAATTTAACATCATAGCCATGCAGTAATAACTACTGTAGTTAACTTTGTTGAAATTTGTCTGATAAACTGCCAATGTATAAAAACAGTACACTTTTAGTGCAAAACTTTCAGCCTTCAAAATGAGAAGTGCCATATTATAACAAATGATTTATTTTATTTTAGAAGAAAAGAATATGACAGGAAAATGGCTTACTGATAAAGGAGCAGTTAATAACAAACTTGATGAACATGAGATAGGAATTCTCATTTCTACATCAGAGTAAACATGCAATTAACAGGGTACTTTTACTTCCTTCAGGTTCATTTACTTCCAGGCATCACCAACACACTTAGAGGCTTGGGAATGACCCTCTCAGCAGCACTGTAGCAGAAAGGGATCTCAGAATCATAGCTGACTCCAAGAGGAACATGAGTTATCAAAGTGATGAAGTGATCAGTAAAGCTAAACGCACCTTATCATGCATTAGCAGGTGCATTACAAACAGGTCCAGGGAGGTGCTCTATGCAGCAGTGGTGAGGCTGCAGCTGGAGTACTGCATCCACTTTTGGGTGCCATACTTGAGAGGGTCCAGAGGAGGATCACTCATATGGTTAGGGGCCTGCAGGTAAGGCCCTACATGAAGAGATTGAGAGACCTTAATCTCTTCAACCTCCACAAGAGAAGGCTGAGATGGGATCTTGTGGCCATCTACAAATTCATAAAGGGGGATAGCAAGGGATAAGAGATGCTCTTTTTACCAAGGCACCCCTTGGAGTAACTAGAAATAACAGTCACAAACTGACAGAAAGCATATTCAGGTTAGACATCACGAAGAACTTCTTTCTGGTAAGGGTTGCCAGAATCTGGAATAAGCTTCCAAGGAAGGTGGTGCTCTCCCCTGTCTTTGGGGTCTTTAAGAGGAGACAGGACAAGCACCTGGCTGGGGTCATCTAACCACAGTGCTCTTTCCTGCCTGGGGCAGGGGGTTGGACTCAATCTGCTGAGGTCTCTTCCAACCCTAATATCTATGAATCTATGAATCACTGTAAGGAACTAGGGTGAAGGTAGTCTGACCTAATGGTTAGGCCAGATGCTGAATACAAATCCAAAGAGAAATCCATAAGGTGAAGTCCAAAAAGGTTCCAGTAGAGGCACGAGACATGTGGGTGCAAGCCTGCTGTGCCCCCGCTCCCCCAAAGCTCCCCAATAACCCCCAACTGCTGCAGAACACCCCTGCCGACCCCCAGCAGCAGCCGGAGGTAAGCGGGGTACCTGGTGGGAGGGACTAGCCCCAGCCTAGCCGCGGAGAGGCAGCTAAGCCAGAGCGCAGGAGGGTCTTACCCTGCCCCGGCCCCTACTTCACTCAGGCCCCAGGGAGCCACATGACTGGAGCCACACGAACAGGCTGCATGAACAGGTGTGTTTGTCTGCCCAGCACGTGAGTTAATGCAGCGTTTGTGCAGGAGGGTGCACGGGAGGGCCTGAGGGCCTGCCTGTGAGCCCGCTAGGATAGGCATTCCCAGCTGTAGCCAGCCTACCAGCAGCATGCCACAGATGGGCAAACACCACAACCCGAGGGTTCCCTCGGGGCCTGTGGCTTCTCCCTCTGGCTCCTCAGAGGCCTCCACCCAGATGGAGCCCATGGTTCCAGGCTCCACACAGATGGATCTTCTTGCTCTCAGCTGTGGGGGCCGCCTATCACTTTTTCAGGCTCTGGGGCCCAGGAGGATGGCCACCTCCCCTCGTGAGGTCTGCTCCCTTTTGGGGTCTCTGGCATGCCAGCTGGAGGAGCTTCAGGCTGCAGTCCAGAGACTGCATGCCATCAGGGACTGTGAGCAGGAGATCAACTCCTATTGCCGGGCCCTTCGCCCCCAGGAGGCAGAGGGTAGATCACAGTCACCCTCCGGGACAAGGGAGGGCTTGGGGACCTCCCATTCTGTCCAGTCCAGGGGTTGGACCAAGGTGGTCAACAGCCCCAAGGCCCACCGCACCAAGGTCCCTGCCCTGCTGGAGCTTTGCAACAGGTATGAACCTCTTGCAGCCCCAGCAGAGCCTGCTGAGTTGCCAGCTCCTGCAGGCAACACAGACTCTACTGTAGCTACTACCCCCTGCTTTCCCCAAGACAAAACTCAAAGTGTTTGTCATGGGAGACTCCATCCTGAGGGGGACTGAGGGGACAATTTGCTGTCCTGACCCCTTAACCCGGGAAGTCTGTTGCTTCCCAGAAGCCTGAATTCAAGTCATTGTGGAGAAGATCCCTAACCTCCTCCACCCCACTGACCACTACCCTATGCTCCTTATCCATGTGGGCACCCATGACATGGCTCAGAGCGCTCCTAGCACTGCAGGGTTTGGGAGTGGGGCTTAAGTGTCTGGGGGCAGAGATGGCATTTTCTTCAATCCTCCCAGTCTTGGGTTATGAGCCAAGGAAGGAGAGGAGGAGCCAGGTAGTGAACCAAAGACTACGGCACTGGTGTCATTGGGAAGGCTTTGGCTTCCATGACCACAGTCTGCTCTTTGGTGAGAGAGGCAGTGAGCTGCTGGGAAGGATCCGTTCCCTGTAGGTCTGTACCAGTGCAGAATATTCCTCCTATTGTCCATTCTTTGTAGGTCTTTCTTTTTAGACAGAGGAGGTCCTGTGCTATGGGCCTCTTCAGCCTGGAAGAGCGCAGACTCAGGGATGATCTGATGGCCACCTATAAATTTATAAGGGGTGTCTACTAGGATCTGGGGGAATGCTTGTTCACCAGAGCACTCCAAGGGACAACAAGGTCTAACGGTTATAAACTCCGGCAAGACCGTTTCAGGCTGGACATAAGGAAGAATTTCTTTACTGTCTGAGCCACCAAGGTCTGCAATAGCCTGCCACTGGAGATGATTCAAGCACCTACTTTGAGCACCTTCAAGAGAAAATTGGATGTTTATCTTGTTGGGATCCTATGACCCCAGCTGACTTCCTGCCCCTGGGGCATGGGGCTGGACTCGATGATCTTCCAAGGTCCTTTCCAGCCATAATGTCTATAAAATCTGTGAAACAAAGCCAAACTGGATTCTGGGTCCAAGACCAAGAACCACAGGGAAATGCAAAGCCAAAGTCAAGAAATAAGTCAGAAAACAGTGTCAGGAACCAAGCCTCAGCAGAACTGTTGACTGGCCTGCTCAGAGTCCCTGACAGTACTGGGCCCAGTATGGGCTGCCTGATCAGTGTCCCTGACAGTCACACCAGTTCTTAACAGCAGAAAAACAACTGAAGACATGAGCAGACCTAGAAGTTTGAAAAGCGGGGGTGCAGATGGTGAGGTTTATCATCACATATAAAACAACCCATATTTTTCTCCAGTTAAAATTAAACTAGATCCTTTACTAAGGCTATATTAGTCAATTTAAGATTGAAGCAAAAACAAATATAATTTCTTTGGAATGAGTTAAACACAATCTGTAGGGCTGTGATATAGGAGCTTTATTACCACAAGCAGCTAACAGACAGCAAAATAGCAGAACAAAGAATCGTTTGATTGGTGGAACATCAAGACCATTCAAAGGAAGAGAGAGTCATTAACACCTGTTGAACAAAAAGTTTAGACAGGCTCTGAAAGATTATAAAGAGCCATGAAATCAAGTTACTTCCTCAGCACTGCTTGACAAAAAACGTTACTGCCAAGCAGTTGGTTTTAAACTTTGGGTGGAGCAGAAATCAGAGGGGGTGCAAGTGCACTAGTGCACCCTACCTGGATCTCCCCTTGGCTGAGGGTCAGTTTCCAAATGGAAGTCAAATTTTCAGATCTCTGGTCTGAAAAGCATAATTACTTTTACTGAAATTAGATTTATCATGGATTGTGATTATAATGATCTATAATTATGCTTAGTATCACAATTATATTATGACATACAAGAGGTAGAGTTCTGAAGGAGTGAATGAGTTCCTGCTTTGAACCATTTATTTTAAGAACATTTTGCTAGCATGGTCCAGTCCCAGAAGGTAGTCTGCTAAGGATTTTCTTTTAAATAACTGGGGTCTTCATCTCTATTATAGCAGAGCACAGTGCAAGAATAAAAGAGAAATACCATTATAACTTGTTGCATGGATACAGTAGGGGGACCTGACTAAACTGCAAATGCATTAGCGCTTCAAGGATGTTCTTGTTTCCATTCAACTGTCTTTTCCCCAAGTGATAACCAAAACTTTCTTGAGTGTAGCATTTTTATCCTTCTCTGATGATAACAACCACAAGACCTCCAGATGCAGTGAAGATAGGTAGGAGGTATTCTCGTAGATTTATGCTCTCCAAATATCATTTTTAAATCAGGGGTTTTCTTTGGTGGAAGTTGTGTGGGATGGCATGGGTTTATGGCCCTCTACAGCAGAAGAGCAGTGCTAATAAAGCCAATATAGCATAAAAGAAGTAAATAATTACATTTAGTTCATTCTACAGGTTAGTTACAAATAAACTACTTTAAAAACTTTTCATGGTGCAAACAAACTTAAAAAAACTCTCATGAACAGCACTCTTAAAGCTGTACATCCTTAGCACAAGCACCTGGAATACTACCATAACAAAAGAATGGGCAAATTCTACTTGATGAATAGTTTATTCACTGAAAAATATATTTTCAGGAAAACTAACAATGTTTGGATCAAATTCAGAAAACTGTTCAGGCTGAAACAAGTGTGGAAGGTGAAGGGGAGGACCCAGAAAAATCAAACCATTTCATTTTAACAGTTACAAAATATGTTTGTTCATTTGCTAGCTACAAATTGCCTTTGCATGTTTACAAGGGGTTTACAAAGACGGAGGGAGAGGGTTGTTTCAGGTCAGCTGAAATCTTTTTCGAATTGAAGGCTTTTTTACCATTTTTTGGTTCAGTCAGCAAACAAAACAATTCATTTATGCACACAGCTGTAATCATAAGGCATATTTCACCTGTACATAAAAAGCCATAAAAGAATACTACAGGACTTTCTACTGAATTTACCTTCTGATTATATAATGCTCGTTGTATCTTAATGTTTGTTTAATGTGTTAATCTGTAGCAGGTTTTCTGTCTTGCTATGTTTACTGTATTGAGCATACTGTAGCTTGCAAAAAAAGCAATGAAATAATGGAATGGTATACAGTAGTTTACATCTCTTGTGCTTTCCAGCATTCTCACATACTTCACTTAGAATTTAGATTCAGCTTTGGAAAGACCATTTTAGTACTGATGTAAAAGGTGACATACACACACCATAATAATGAGCAACAAAAACTGACTGAAAATTGTTTTACATTGCCAGAAGAATTTTATCATATAAAAAAATTATGAATACACAATGTGCTAAACTAAAATAAAGATTTGAGTTTGAACTGAGAACAGTACTTCTTTCTATTGTCAAATCCATACTGTCTCTCATACACCTGCTTGTAATTTACAGGCTATTTTACTACTTTGTCATCATCTTTAGCCACAAGGTGGCAATAATGATACAACTAAAGGGGACTTCTCTATGTAACATGGTTCCCACCCCCACTGCCTTTACCCCAAAAATATCTCCTACAGTTAAGGGGCAGATACGATAGAAAAATTTTTGGGCCAATACCAATGGCTGATTTTTAATGAACCTTACTGGCCAATACCAATCCAATTCCAAAATGCAGCTGGGCAGTTTGGAAAGC
>NW_017729027.1:27977543-27986108 GCF_001723915.1 Gavialis gangeticus | reverse complement strand
CGATAGAAAGATATTCCTTATTTCCTATGATGAGCTCCAGTTCCGGATTAGATTACCTGCTAAGGGTTTTGCATTGATTCATTTGTTTCACTTGCCATCTGTAATTTATTATGGCTACTGATATCAAATGAACATGTCAGGACTTGGAGCACTATGTGCATTACAGAAGTTTTTTGTTCATCTTCATACAGTAATTCTAAATTTACCAAATGTAAGGGTGCAATGATTTGTCATTGCAGGAACCTGATCATATAACAACGAAGAAAATGCTTACTGATAGCTGTTGAAAAGATCTGTGCAGGTGCCGTTGTTTTTGCAAGGCTCTGGGTTACATTCATTGGATTCATATTCGCAAAATGTTCCTTCCCACCCTGGCAGGCATACACACTGGTAGCTCTGTAATGAATTATAAAAAATAAATCATTGCTGTCAATTTTTGTCTTTTCGAGGACATTTGTACAGGTGCTTTTGCTGGTTGGTGTTTTCTTTGTCTTTGAAGAAGTATTCAAGTCTGTTTCCTCATTTTAAAAGTTGAAAGCCTCAGAAACAAATTGACAGTTTTGCTGAATAATATGCTGAAAAAGATTATATGACATAAATGCTATACTAGGTAAGAAAACATCTTTTGTTGTATAATAGCATACATTTGTAATCAAGGGGAATTAAATAGTATTAAATAATAACAAAAATAAACATGAAGGAATATGTAAGAAACAAACATTTGTCTAAAAATATCATTTACACATTTTTAAAAGACAGGACAGTTTAATCATTTTATAGCCAGTTATATCACCGTATCCCATCTATATATGATGCTTCAGGGAAAAGTCTTAAACTAAGAATCAAAACAAAGCATATTTTTGTTGTCTATATCATATCTAAAGAGAAAAGCTTGAGAACATCTGTTGAATGAATATTAATTATGGATGGGCTGCAGTGCAAACACTTCTACTCACCAGGGGCTTAATTCACTTGTTTTGATAACATGTTCCCTTCTAGCAAAAAACACTTCTTTCTACCCAAAGTTAGGAAACATTTTCAGGATAAACATGAACAGTGCAAATTATTTCAGTGCTCCCTAAACAGCATGTTGGGATTTAGGAGAAGATTTTTAACCATATTTAAATCCATGTATAATCATGTCCATTAATACATCAAAAATCATAAAACATTAAGATGTTTCAGGTAAATTTATCAAACCTGAATGTCTAAAATGAGCTTTTAAAGTCTGAATATGAGAAGTATGGTCCATATTCACCAATATTGTTGAAAACCATGGTGGCCACATAGGTAATTGTTTTGAAAATCATGTCACTTGTAATGTTATTTTACTTATTATTTTGTATAAATATATAGTTGAGTCTAATTGAGGCACCTCAGTGTTAAAGGGTGAGACTTTACACTTGTGTGTGTGTGGTTATGTTTATAAATCATAAAGCAATAAAGCATATATAAGCATCATAAAGGAATAATAAAACAAGTTGGAGCATCATGTCACAACAAAAATTATCCATATTGACTTATGAGAAATACCTATAAGAAAGCAGGAAATAGTGCTGAAAAGCAACCTCTGCAGCTGGATGAGGGCAGGAAATTTGGGAAATTGTGTAGCAGATGAACAAAAATTTGGACCTGTATAAAGATGTTGTGACTGCTATGCTTCTGACCCTATGCAGTGGGAACCCAAAAATGTGAGTCTTGAAAAGTGAAAGGAAAATTAAGCAACCATTGCTATTAGACAGCCTCATCCTGCCACTGAGTTTAAGAAAGTTTTAAACAAGAGTGCGGGGCTGCTTAATAGCAGTGTGATACAGCACAGGAGTAGGCAACCACTGGCATGGGTGCCAGAGTGTGGCAGGCACAGGCATTTTGCTTGGTGCATGTGCCTCTGGGCAGGCAGCAGGGAAGAGGCTGGTGCTACACTGCCACAGTGAGGATCAGGCCCCTCATGGCTTCCCCGCCATCTGCCCTGGCATACTAACATCTTACATATCCAGGTTGCACGTGTTTTTCGCACTGCGCCTGAAAACTTTGCTTGACCCCTGGTATAGCATCTGCTTGCATTCTATTGACCAAAGTTTGGGTAAGAGAAGAAAAGTCAAAGGAAATAAGCAAACAAGAGAATGTAAGAAGTGAGAATAATTTAAAGATATTCTAGAATGACAGGTTAAAAAAAAAGTAAAAGGTTGCTCAGAGAATATTTAGTGACTTTATGCCAGTTAGATCTGGGTTAGGACAAGATATAGCTTAAATGGGGGATAAAAATAGGCATATGATAATTAGAGTAGAACCTATTTGGAACATTGTTTTAAATGTTGGCTTTATTTAGTAAACTTTTTTTATACTGATTCAGGCAATAGAGTATAACTTTCTCTGTTTACCTCAGAATATTTGCTCTTCAGCCTTGAACTACAGTTCTGCTGAATAGCTTATCTACAGATAAATCAAGATAAGGATGCTTTTAAAACCCAGTTTAAACCTAGATAAGAAGTCCTTTTCCTTAACAGGCTGGCCGTCTTTAAGACTCTGAAAGACTTTAGGGTTTAAAAAGTTTTTTTTTTTTAGTATTTCAAACGTTAAGAAGATTGTTATATGTTTAAATGAATGCACATTTTATCTTTTTTAATAATTTCCTTGGTATGCTTTACCTGTTTGGTGATTTATATCTTATCTGTATTTTATTATTATATTTGCTATTAAAATGTAACTACACGCATGTTTGAGTGTCTAATGTTGGTGGAACTGGCTTTCCGAACCTTTGGAGATCAACAGGCACTCAGGGGGTTAACAAGAGGAACGAAAGAAATTAAATGCCCCTTGGCACCCTGCCATTTGGTTTACATCCAGATCCACTCTTCTGAATGGGCTGGGGACATTCTGTGTTTGTGGCCAGTTATGAAAAAAAAGAAATTACCATTGTGCCCCCCTCCCTTTAAATATATTCTATTATATTTTGGCAGTTTGCTGCCTCTGTGCTACTAAACAGGACACATTTTGCTTGTAACAAAAAAGACCCTGCATTCTAAGAACGGGGTGCAAACTTGTCAGCCAATGTTAGAGAAGCAAGTAGTAGCAGAAGAGTTACAGTAGATTGAGATAAATGTACAGACAAAGAAGTGATCATGGAATGGAAATGCCTTTTTTTATAGTGAGGGAGAAACTGCTAGACTGGGAGACCATTAAAGAGACAGACAACTTTCAGGGAACTGTGCAACAAGAAACTAAACAAAACAAAAAACCTAACAATTTTGGTACAGTCTTCACTACCACCTATCCCACATGTAAGTATCTTCCATTATATTTAAAATTAAATTTAATATCCAACTGGCTTTTTAAATATTTTAATGCTTTTATTGCATTGGAGCTGTTAATGTTATTGTTTGTGAAAAATGTCTCCCATCTCCACAGAATGTTCCAAACAGACGGATTCAGAGTACCAAAAATATTAGAGAAACAAAAACACTAAAAAACCTGTTAAAGACTTGTGAAAAGTTATACAATTTCTCAGTTTAAGTCTACACGTACTCCAGGCACTGGAGACAATAACTTTTTCAGTATTCAATCAGCTAGTCCAAAATAGGTTATATAGACTATCCAACATGCTATGGAGCAACCGGGAAGCAACATTTAAGAAACAGCGATAATTCTCACTTCTTAGTCATTCTTAAAAAATATGGTAGCTCTTAATTTTGACCTGTCATTGAAAATTTTTGCTTGGGTATTTTATTCCTAACTATGGTATTAACATAGCACAAAAAGAAAAAAAAAATGTATCATAGCAATACAACTTCAGCTCTTGGAAAACAGAGTACAAAAAAAAAATAGCTGGCACTTTCGACTTTTATGTCTCTGTGCCTCAGTTCTCCAGATGAGACCCAGAGATTACAGCCAAAAGTGTCAGCTAATTGTATAGGCTTGATTTTTCAGAGTGCTACTTCACAGTCTAATAGCACTTTTTATATCCAATGCACACCTCAAATCAACTTCAATTGCAGCTGTAACTGTACAGCAGTTTTACAAATCAGACCCCATATGCCTCATAAAGGGCATCCAGAAAATCGGGAACATCTATTTAGTACACTGCTGTGAAAATGTAGGTTTATCTGACTTGCCCAGGATAATACAAAAACTCTGTGGCAGAGGCTGGAATAGGATCTAATAATCTTCCAGGGCAGCCTTCAAATTCTCTAACCGTAAGATCATCCCTTCTCTTCTTTCAGTCCTCTCCCTCATTCAGTATTCAACTTGAAGCTTCTTCAACAATTGAGACAGGGTCCTGCAGACAATGGCTTCCTGCACTAAAAAGCCTTGCTCTATCCAGGGATCCTATATAGAAAAAATACAATACGTATGTGATAATTCTATATTGTATCATACTACTATTTATAAAGGGGCAAATTAAGGTTACATGCACAACCTTAATTCTGTCCTTTCCTAATTTAAGGATGTTTAACATTGCAGTTTGCAGTGTTAGAACTCAACCCTGTTTCACCTTTACCCGCCTAAATGGCACTTCCGTAGCTGCATACCTGCAGTTTTTTGTTTGTTTGTTAAGTAGCTTTTAGATTCTATTTCTATCTGTGGCAAAACATGGTCATTCAGATATATGCAGACCTATGGGAAATACAACAATGGAGAAGGTCAAGGACATTTTAGGACAGCACCTCATGGAGGCACACTTTTTTGGATTGTTTTCTTCCTCCTAGTTGCTCATATCTCCCCTTTCTGGCTGCCCAGTGAGTCAAGTTCCAGAGAAGAGCTGCAAAGTGCTTAGTGTAATGTCTAGTCCATGGCCTAGTGGTTAGAGAGGCAAATAGCTATATTAGTCTCAAGTTATGCAGGATAGATCTGCAGCTTATAGATGAACTAAATCAGGTATACGTAGCATAAGCTTTTGTAAGCAGTAGGTTACTTGTATTTAATGAAGTAAATTTATCCTGCCTTTTGCCTGTGGTTAGAGTCTTTTGCTAGGCAGTGTGAGATTCATGGTGTCTCTGTTAGAGGGATGGTTAGAATCTGGGTCTCCTGCCCCAGGAAAAGTAAAATAAACAGTAGACAATTGAGCTAAAAGGTAGGAGGACCTTTCTTTCATCCCTTCTGCCAGCAAGTCAGTTTTGTACAATTATACTTTCAGGATTTGACAGCTTTGTGTGTATGCTGCGGTGATTTTATTTTTTTCCAAAGCCTACACAGCCAAAGTGGAGTCTTCTGAGCATGTTCAAAAAAGAAAGCACAGGGGAAGCATAATTATTCAAGTGATAATAGAATCCAAACTGTGCATAAGTGCCATAAATTGCTATTAGGCAGTCATAGAAGTGCCACTTAAGTGAGAAAAAGTGAAAAAGTATTTAGCCTTTGGTGTTCTTTTTCTGCTCCTTTTACTTTTGCCGGTTTCTGGGCCAATTTACTCCTTTCTGCCCCATGCCAGACAGTTCCTATTTTGCTCCTGCCTTACTCATCCCATGCAGCACCTTTCCTACCTCTGCTCCTGCATAACCTCCTTCCTTCATTTTTTTCCCGCCTGCAGTCAACAATGATTGGGTCTTTATCCTACCTTTTCAGAAAAACAGGAAGATGCATGAAATCATATTACCTAGCTGAAAGTTCGGAGCCAGACTGCAGTTAGAGTGGTTGGTACCTTGCCCATCTCTCATGACTTTGTGAATATCATTGCCAGTCTCTGAAATGCCTCCCAGGTCCTTCAGTACCTTGGGATGAAATTCATCTGGCCATGCAAAAGCTCTCTGACTGTCTCTCATAATTTCATCTCTCAGCTTGTCCTCTTCCTTATCTAGATAATTCTTATGAGGTGGCTAGTTGCTGCTTAACTTATTTTGTGAAGACTGAGGTAAAATAGCTGTTGAGTAGTTCTGCTTCTTTGTATCTTCTATTAAGAGTTCCTCCTGGCTAGTTAAAGAGT
This sequence comes from Gavialis gangeticus, assembly GCF_001723915.1. NCBI lineage: Eukaryota > Metazoa > Chordata > Crocodylia > Gavialidae > Gavialis > Gavialis gangeticus. The sequence continues at coordinate 27,980,188 of NW_017729027.1, read as the reverse complement.
AGACCCACAGGTTCCTTGGTCTTTCTCTTCTGCCCAGTATACTTATATAACGTCTTCCAGTTGTCTTGGACCTTCCTTGCCAGGTGCAGCTCATTTTTTACCTTTGCCTTCCTTACTTTTTCACCACAGGTTCTTGCTATTTCCTGGTATGCTTCCTTGGTGATCTTCCCATTTTTGATTGCCTATGTGCTTTCCTTTTGATTTGAGCATTCCTAGAAACTCCTTGTTTAGTCACATTGGTGTCTTGTTATTCTTTTTGTGCTTCCATCATGTCAGACCAGTTTCTTGTTGGGCTTCCTATTCTGTGCTCTTTAGAAGCTCCCGGCACTTCTGGGTGCTTTTATGCATCAGTCCGTTTTCCTATGGCACCATGCTTATTAACTCTTTGAGTCAGGTGAAATTCTCCCTTTTGAAATACAGGATCCTAGTTTTGCTGACCTCTTGCTTTCCCCATCTCAGGATCTGGAATTTTATCATATCATGATTGCTTTTTCCCAAGGTGCCCATCACCTTCACATCCTTCATCAGTTTTTCCTTACTGGTCAGGACAAGATTCAAGAGAGATGATCCCTTACTTGTACCTGCCATCTTCTGCAAGAGAAAGTTATCCTCCACATAAGTTAGGAACTAAGTATTTTATATTTGACTGTATTGTTCTACTAGCAAATGTCTGGAAAGTTGAAGTTTCTCATCTTCACCCTCCCATAGCTTTTGAATAGATTTGTCACCTCTTTTTACTAATTTGTTAGCTTATAATAAATCCCTACTGTTATATTGGTGCTGCATTTTTCATTTTTTATCTTCACCCAAATGCATTCTGCTGTACTATCATCTTTCTTCTGAACCAGGGAACAAGTATATGTGTTTTTGACATACAAGGTGACACCACCACCTTTTCTCCCAATCCTGACCTTCCAAAACAAAGTGTAAACCTCAGTGTTGACATCCAGTTATAAGACTTGTCCCACCAGATCTTTGTAATACTAATCAGGTCATAGCTCTTTTCACAGGCAGCAGCGTCCAGCTCATTTTGTTTATTCCCCACACTTTTCACATTTTTATACATATACTGGATATATTTTGCATTTTGACCTACTTGCTTCACTTTTGCACCATTTGTTGCTGTCCTGTGGTTCTCTGGCTGTTTCCAAAAGTTAAGATGGTTCTTCTAATCTTTTCTCCTCTGAATTGTATACTCTGCTGCAGGAGGGTTTTGTTCACCATCCCCCATGGAAACTAGTTTAAAACCCTCCTTATTAGGTTGGCCAGATGACATTCAAAGATGCCCTTTCTAGTTGTGGTCAGATGCGTACCATCTCTTGATATCAGTCTTCCTCCCCAGAACATCAACCGTTGTGGAAGAATCCAAAACCTTCATACTTACATCACCATCTTAGCCATGCATTTACTTCTAGGACGGACATGATAGACCCTACCTGGGTCCATGCCTTCCACAGGGAGAATTGATAAGAACACCACTTGTGCTCTAGGAGAGATGGCCCAACCAAACAAAATGTATATCACAAGTACTTTTGCAACTATGCAAACAGCAGGCAAGGTACCTAATCTCTTGTTGCCAGGGTCAAACTTTGTTTCATATTTAATCTCTTGTACACATACCATAAACCATGCATGCACACCTGAACTGCTTCATCCAATTAACTGTAACTGGTAAGAAAGTTTCATTTCATAACATTTTCATGTTTTGTCCCTTCACAGAAATTCCAGAAAAGAATTAATAATTTTGTTAAGCCTTATTCAATGTTAAGTTACTAGAAAATGGCAGCCAAACATCTGACAAATATGTAAAGGGTTCATATCACACAACAATAATCTGAATTATGAACATGTCACATTGTGAAACCTATGCTTCATATTTGTAGCTTAAAACAGTTTTATCATCATACCAATATGGGTTCAGTCTTGTTTTGATTGTTCCATACCTCTCTGGAAAATGTTAACACAGTTCCATTTTCATTTTATCAAAACTTTATGTGGGGAATTTTGACTTTTTGATGAAATAGACAGTAAAATAAAAATTGCCTGAAAACAGACACATTTATGCAAGAATCTGAAATATACGGACTCAGATGGAACAGTGATGCTATCTGGGAGTAGCAGTTCAAGTCAGTTATGCTCCCAGTTTTCCTTATGCACTGGATGCTTTAGTCTGGCCATCCCTCTTATAAATGTTTCTGCCTTTTGTTTAAGATAAATCATGTGTCTCAAAATTCTTTGCCTGTGTTAAGTGACGTATTTCAGTGGGAGTGCTAGAAGGACAACAAGAAGTCCTTTTTTAAATACACAGGGGGCAAAAAGAAGGCTCTGGGTAACGTGGAGCCCCTGGGTAACGTGGGGCCTCTGCAAGACACGCTAAGAAATTTGGCCGTCACACCAGATGACAAAGCTAACCTATTTAATGACTTCTTTGCCTCCATTTTCCTGAGCAGGGACCAAATCAGCCCCCCACTGGGCGTCCCTCAGGCCCCAGGGGAGGTGCACCTAGGCCAAGGGTCAGTGAGGATCTAGTGAGGGAACTTCTGGAGGGACTGGATGCATTTAAATCAGCTGTTCTGGATGATCTCCACCCCAGAGTGCTGAGGGAATTAACTGAGGTCATTGTGGGACCCCTGGCATGGCTTTAC
>NW_017729027.1:27970983-27977009 GCF_001723915.1 Gavialis gangeticus | reverse complement strand
TGCCAAGATGAACATGGGCCGGCAGTGTGGGGATGCAGTCAGGAAGGCCAACCGCACCTTGTCACCTGGGGGTCTTTAAGACAAGGTTGGACAATCACCTTGCTGGGGTTGTTTGACCCCAGTACTCTTTCCTGCCATGGCAGAGGGTCGGACTTGATGATCTGCTCACGTCCCTTCCAACCCTACTAACTATGAAACTATGATAGAGAAACATAGGAATATACTAATTTGATTTTCAGGGATTCATTTTTTTCAACATAATATTAACATTTTATACTGAAAGTGTAGAATCCTAGAAACTAATAATAATAATAATAATCCTAACTGCAATACTCCCATGAATCCAAATCATTAAAACCTGATATTCTGTATATAGTAAACCAGGAATGCTCAACCCTACACACGCCAGATCCAGCCCACAGAGCCATGCTATCTGGACCACAGGGCTGGGTCCAAGAAATTGGTAGCAGAGGAGTGGTGGCAGCTAATTGATGCTTCCTGCTGTCAAATTTTTGGACCTGGATGGAGCCCCGTGGACCAGATATTATGGCTCTGTAGGCCTCAGTGGAGCTGCATCAGGATGAGTGAGGTAGCACAGAGGCAAGACGGGTGGCACAGGGCTGAGCAGGGTGGCACAGAAGTGTGGGGCAGTGCAAGGCCAAGGCCAGTAGCAAATCCTGGAATGTGGGACATGATCCTGGTGTGCAGGGCCCAATCTGGCCCACGGACCAGCCCTACACCACTTATCTGGCCCAAGGAGCCAAACGATTGAGCACCACTGTAGTAACCCTAATGTTAGTTTTATAGCAGAACTTAAATGCTCCTCATTTGAATCATTATTGTATTCGGTATTAACTTAGAAGACCATAAGATTAATTGAATGAAAAAAAAAATCCTACATATTTTTAATATGACAAAGAAAACTGAGGCTGCAATACCATCACAAATAAATGTCACAGATTAAAAAAATCAGGAATCCTATTCATCTTCAGCGATGCTAAAAAGTTTAAATAATCCAACACTGTAAACAAAAGGTGCATAGATAAAAACCAGGCTGAGTTGCACTATTAGACTAGTAAATTGTTTACTTATTCTCTACAGTAATGGAGAGCAGTGAATGCTGTTTCTATTTCCCCTAGATGGGAAATGGCTAAGATTCATACTTATACCACCTGCATCACTACAGTTTCCAGAATTTTTGTCTTTAGTCTGGGGTCAGACATAGGTCATACCAGATCAACATTTTCTGCAGAAAACTGACATGAATCTGTGGCACTCAGAGGATGTGTTGAGGAGGATAGGGAGTCATGAGGTTATATGTATATATTTGTGTTTTTCTCTCCCAAATGAGAGGCTAGAAGTGATAAAAGATGGAAGCCCACTGAATGAGGCATACGATTGGTATTTGATACTGGAGATGCATATAGCAGTGTTGAAAAGTTATCTTAATTTGTTATCAGTACTAAAGAAGTAAACATTAACTTTAAAGTTGCTTTAAAATATACTAGTACAATGTATTAATAGAATTATTAACTGAATATCTATCACTCTACAATTCAACGTATCTAGGTATTCTAATTTCTGTTCTTTCTATGATTCAGAGAAGAGCATTTGATGCATATGTAAAAGGAGACACTTCAAGAAATCCACATAATTTTGAATGTTTAGTTGCACTGTCCATTTCATTGACTATCTACAAAAGTTCAGATAATATTCTGGGACATTCAGATATTAGCTGAATCCCAGTTCTTATTGTACACAATGTATATAGGTGTCTTCCTATATAAACATCTTTCCTCAAACCAATAGGGTATGCTGGAAATGCTAATGATATATTCAGGAGTGTAGGTTTTGATATATGCATAGGGAGATAATGGTATATTCATTCCTTTTCTTCAGCTGCTTATATTTTTGTGCCTGAAATTACTATACATTATTTACTTAGGATATATTAATTAATAATAAAAATTAAGTTTTTCAGTCATACAATGTGCAACAAGGTTTATAGGTAAACCTGTGAACATTTTGAACTTGCTGATTTTTCCAGACTTTAAATCATCTATTAACTAATTTACTGAGAGAGAATATTTAAAATTTGCTACTAGAGCCAAACTCTGATCAGTTTTAATTAGTTTTGTTTTGCATAGGAACAGTAAACTATATCTGCATATATTAAATATGTCTTAATAAATGCATGCAGATGTCTCATACCTCTCTTGCAATGAAAATATACCTGTTAGAATTATTTGCTGAGCATTTGTCATTCTACAATACAGCATATCTGGTTGTTTTAATTGTTGTTTCTTCTATGAATCACAAAAAACCATGCATTTCACACATAAACAAGACACTTTTTATATACCAAGTTTGCATTTCCAAAAACAGCAACTGAATGTGTCTGCCCCACTTAAAATATTTTTGTTCATCAGATCTAGTATATATCTAGAACCATAACTGAAATAGTTTGTATTTTGGGTCCTCAGGAAAATTATATTAAAATCGAATAGTATGTATGGCAATAACCGTAGGACCATGTCCAGATGTGTGTGGATGTTTGGTTCCTTGGGGACAAGTAGTGGCAGTGCACCTTGCACCATCAGTAGTTGTGCCTGGGGAACCAAACATCCACATGCACTCTGGTAAGTTACCCCAGGTCGGGTAGGAGAGGCTGCCTCAGCAGCCTTACTTGGGGTCCTGGGGATCTTCTGGGGCTGCAGCAGTGCCAATACTGCTGTGCAGAGCCTGGCTGGCAGCAGAATATAGCTCTGGCCAGCCAACCTGTGGTTTTGGGCAGTGCATGGTGCCACCATGTGCACTAATCCACTTTTTCTTTTGCAGGTTTTTTTGACCCCTGGATATCCCTTGCAGTACAGAGAACAACTGCATGCAGTATTGGCCCTGCAGATGGGTCGCCGGCACCACTTACCACACGGCTGTGTTCAAGGGCTCTGCGAAACAGCACCATTTTCTTTCAACTTCTGTTTCACCATTTTGATGGGACAGTGTTTTGTTTTGAGTTTTGTATTGTTTCGAAAGCACTGTTCCATTTTGTTTTGTGAAAACTGTTTCACTGTTTCAACATTTTGCCCATAGGTTATAATGGGGAAGTATGAAACTGCCTATAACTTTATCATTTTTTTGGCAGATTTGGATGAAAACAGCAGGGATGGGTAGTCCCTGGTGAAGGCATGAAGTCTGTCAAGTTTCAAGGAGATAGGTGCAGGGGTTTCTGGGAAACTGCATCTCAAGCTGCTGACAAGCAAAACTCATGAAGTGTCACTGGTGCGGGAGCTTCTACACGACATGGTAGTGTTCCCCAACTTCCTACAGCCCAAAACTACAGCCCAAAACCGAATGGATCCAGTCCATGCTGTGACAAGACACACAAAACGTGTCAACAATATCTCCAGTATGGAGGTAGCTTTACAAGACAATATATAGCTCCATCAGGTCACCAAGTACCCTGATGGAAAATACGTGGAGATACCAAGAAACAACTGCACACCAGAATGAACGCACACTGAAAATTTATCAAAGACAACAACAGAACACCCCCTGTCTCCAATCTCTCAGGCCTGATCCTCAAAGGGAATTTAGAAAACACTTTTCACAGATGAGCCTATGAACTGCTCTTCATCAACCTCCTAGGTACAGAAAGTCATGGACTCAATATAGACACTGGAATTCTGACACACTGCAACCTGTTGGACATCTGACTCCCCAGGTACCTCTCCACTTTTACCTGCATTGCTTCTTCCCCCTTCCCCCTCCACCCCAGCCTGTCCCTCACTACCTGACACCTCCATTTCCATTTTCACTGACTAGATTTCTTGCCTGCATGGCATGCCAGCCTCTGGTTTCTTTACTATTTCTTCCATCCAGGAACAGCACACACACCAACTGCAGGTGCTTCCTCAGCCGCACAAAGGGTTTTTCAGCCTGAAAGCTGGCATCCCAGGCAGCTAAGCTGAGCTCATCTGGAACTTCATACCTTCACTGCAACCAGAAAGCCCTAGGCCTATCAAAGACATGATGGGTCTGGGCTTTCCCTAGCCAGGACTCTGTGCATGCATGGAGGTTGGAGGCTGGAGGTTATGGCACCTCCTACGCACCTTTCACCAGGGGGATCCTTGGTCCTTTCATTTCCTGGGGCTGCTCGGCTGCCAGCAGTCCCACCAGGCCTCCCTACCCTGGCAGACTGCATTTTTAGTGGTCATGCCCAGGACCTGGGGCCTCCTCCTTCCCCATAGCCCCAGTCCATACCTTCAAGTTAATCCTGGCATGGGAGTTCAGCAGGGACGTGTTATTCCCCTGTTGGCTGGTGATGCACTGAGTGCTCCCTCCAGCTCTGAGAGCAGGGCATTAAACATTTTGGGGTTTTTTTTTAATGAAGAAAGGAAATAGGTGCGGGCGGAGTGAGGAGGGTGGCATTCGCTCCATCTGCACCTGGAGCTTGGGGAACCCTAGCAGTGGAAGGTTCACCTTGAGGAATACCAGCTGCTCTATCAAACCAGGATCCAAGCAGGTGTGGTGGGGCACCACTACATCCCAAGCAATGCTGAATACCCTTTTGCTTGGAGCACTGGTTGGTGGACAGGACAGGTGTTCCCAGGCAACCATGGCCAAAGCCGGACACGTCTGTCTGTGGCTTGCCCAGCAGGTCAAGGGGTGGCACAGCAGCAGCTCCACATCCTCAGTGAGAAAGGTGGCCATCAAGCCTGATGGTGGGGTCTGGTGCCTCTGGACCCCACCATGGAAGCCATGCCCTTGGTCCGTATTGGCAATGCCTGTAGTGGAGGAGGAGACTGCCTGGTGGATGGCTTGCTAGCATGGGACAGTGGATGCCACTCTTCCACGTCCCCCCGCCTCTGCTGTTCTGCCTTCCTGACTCTCTTCACCAGCACCTCCATACACTGATTCATGATTTGGCTGATGCATGTCTAATCTGCCCTTCACCCTCAGGTCACACATGGTGGCCAGCACATTGACTGTACTAGATCACAAGGGATCAAGCTGTTTCCTGATGCCTTCCTTCAGCCAATTCACCAGTGCTTGGACATCTGGTGACAGCAGCCTGCCTCAGCCAGGAATATTGATCCCCTGGAAGCTCTCCATTTGGCTCTGAAGTTCCCTCACTACAGGAATCACATAGCTAAGGAGGACATTGCCAGTGCTGAGGGTCTCAGTGGCCTTAAGGAAGCGCTCGAGGACCACCAAGATCTGGGAGATGGTATCCCACTTAGCTCTGTTAAGGGGGCCACTGATCCCAATCTCCCCCAGAAAAGCCATCTCATGGATGGCCTTCTGTTGTTCCACCAGCCTCTTGAGCATCAGATATGTGGAGTTCCACCAAGTCTCCATATCCTTCATAATTTTGTGGTGCATGATGTTCAGCTCTGCTTGTTTGTCCCACAGCATTTTGCCCCCCACTTGATGCTCCAATGGAAGTAGCCTGCTACCTTCCTGCATTTGGAATGAGCTTGCTGGTGGTGCCGGTGCTGTCACCAACAGCCTTGTCCCCCTCCAAGGTGTTCCTGACTACAAGGTGGAATTTTGTGTGGCACACAGCAGATGCCAACAAAGCTGGCATTACGGACCACCTTGACCATATTGGTCTCTTTTGTCAGTGACCGTGAACCTGTGGGCGAGCTCACCCTACCGAATGAGGCACCCCTGCACAAAGTGGTTTATGGCCCCCATGATCTTGGTTGCTGTGTGGGACTCATCCATCACCTTAGCTCGAGGGAGAGCCCACCGACGGCCTGACTGGTTGCTCCAGTGCCCTGTGATGGAGAGGTATGCATTATCTCCACCCCAGCTGCTCCAGATGTCCAAGGTGAAGTGTAAAGCAACCTGTGGACCTACCTTGTGCAGATCCTCTCTCAAGTACTCCCTGCATGCAGGGAGGATACCACCATCCTGTTGAAGGTAATGCTGCGGGCACTTGGTAGGATGGGGCCATGAGCAACATGAGCCACCTGAAACCTGGCCACTCAACTAAGAAGAAGGGCTGGCTATCCACAGCA
>NW_017729027.1:27964930-27965983 GCF_001723915.1 Gavialis gangeticus | reverse complement strand
AGGTAATGCTGTGGGCACTTGGTAGGATGGGGCCATGAGCAACATGAGCCATCTGAAACCTGGCCACTCAACTAAGAAGAAGGGCTGGCTATCCACAGCAAGCATCTCCCCAGTGCTCTGCATGATCTTGCTCACCCTTGCAATGCACCCCCCTTTCTGTCTGCCTTTCACCCATTGTTCCAGCACAGCCTCCATCTGCTTTGGGGGATGGGGGCTTCAGAGTGAGAGGGGGACTTCCCTTTCGAGACACTCCTGCTGGTGTGCCAGGCTGAGGAGGAGCAAGGGTAAGGGTGTGGTGCCTGTGGAGATGGTGTTCATGTGTTTTGTTCCCTTGCTTCAGCTAATTTTGGCTCAGCAGTGCAGGCAGATAGCATATGTGGGATCATCTGCTGTTCAAAATGATCCCAAACCACACTACCCACTCGCTTCTAGGGAGAGGGTGCATGTGTGGATGCTACAGTTTCCCCCTCCTCAGCAGGCAGAGGCACAGCAACATGAGAAGCAGACTCAGCTGAGCTAGGTGCCTCCGCAACCTCTACCTTAGCCTCCTCTGAAGTGCTTTTTGGGGAAGGAGACCTGGCTCAAGGGGAAATTTGAGGAGTGTGGAGAACAAACTCACATGATTCCCCCTCCTTCTCCAGAATTTCACTTGCTAGGGCACTTAGATCCACCTCCAGCTCTTCCTCTGGTACTAGAAGGTTCAGCATGGGAAGTGAAATGGGGGTCTGTCATGCTGGTGCTTTTGCTTCTTGTCATGGTGGTGGTAGGGGCGGGGGGTTATGGCTGGTGCTCTTGGAGAGGATGCAGACTCAGGCACAGGCAGTGGCTCTGGCACTGCTCCCTCTCCTTGCTGCCTATACTAGTGGAAGCCTCATCTCTGCTAGTTGTAGGAAAGAGGGTGAGTCTCAGTTTGGGGGGTGGGCAGAACTTACACCACTCCCTCTACCCCCTTTTCCATCCCTCCCTGAAGACTTGCCAGCTGCCTTTCCAGCTCATTTCATGGTGCTGAAGCATGCATCATGCTTCGTGTGTGTTTCATAGCGTCTTGTCTTT
>NW_017729027.1:27958912-27959930 GCF_001723915.1 Gavialis gangeticus | reverse complement strand
TTCCAGCTCATTTCATGGTGCTGAAGCATGCATCATGCTTCGTGTGTGTTTCATAGCGTCTTGTCTTTATAAAAATATATCAATGTATATATGTGTCTTCCTATATAAACTATATATTATAATATGCAATATAATTATAAAATTGAAAGGAATCAATCAAGGAATATAATAATCAAATAAAAGGATATAAAAAGAAAACAAAAGGTATTGCAGAATCCCACTTGCTAGGCTAGCAAGTAGGAAATCAATGGTAGTAGCCCTTGTTGTCTAATGCTGTTGAGCTTCTGGAAGATAGCTCAGTAACTGGCCCTAAGGCAAAAAGCAGGCCTGTTCAAACAGTGCTGTTTTTTATGCTGTTTTTCCATCCCTTCCTGAGAGCACTGGGGTTGGAAGGGACCTCAGGGAAGGTTTACAGTCACTGGCTGGCTACACAGTCAATATCAGAGATATCCTTCCCCCTTCTTCCCTCTCCCTCTCCTTACTTTCTGTTTCCCTGCAGGCATGCCCAGCTTGAGCTTTGAAACTCGAAATGTTTCAAAATTTTCAAAACGTTTTGACTGCCCTCATTTCATTTTGAGGCTGTTTCAAAGACCTTTGTTTTGTTTAGATTTCAGTGTTTTTACTTCAAAATGAGTTTAAACAGCACTGAAACAAAACAGCCAATTAAATTTCACACAGCCCTACTGTGCTTATCTGGATGTAGCCTAGATGTCCTATCCATGATTAAGACCTCTTGTGTAGCACCTTGTACAAAAAAAAGTCACTATTCTGATGAATTTATAGTAATGTATTATACTTTAATGTTGAATGCTGTTGAATAATACTTTGTAAAGTATATTACTTTGTTGAATATGTAGTATAGGTAAATTTGGTTGATTCATATGATTAGTGATAGAGTGCTCCAGAATTTTTCAAAAGTATCGCTTAGTGACTTTTATGCAGTTATTTAATGCAGTTGACATGAACACATACTAAAACCAGAAGCCTTGTTATCTGTGATTTCAGGAGTGAAATCCAG
>NW_017729027.1:27951603-27953912 GCF_001723915.1 Gavialis gangeticus | reverse complement strand
TCAAAATGAGTTTAAACAGCACTGAAACAAAACAGCCAATTAAATTTCACACAGCCCTACTGTGCTTATCTGGATGTAGCCTAGATGTCCTATCCATGATTAAGACCTCTTGTGTAGCACCTTGTACAAAAAAAAGTCACTATTCTGATGAATTTATAGTAATGTATTATACTTTAATGTTGAATGCTGTTGAATAATACTTTGTAAAGTATATTACTTTGTTGAATATGTAGTATAGGTAAATTTGGTTGATTCATATAATTAGTGATAGAGTGCTCCAGAATTTTTCAAAAGTATCGCTTAGTGACTTTTATGCAGTTATTTAATGCAGTTGACATGAACACATACTAAAACCAGAAGCCTTGTTATCTGTGATTTCAGGAGTGAAATCCAGACTTATTATTTCCCTGAGGTTGTTCATGTATTATGTAATTCAAGCAAAATGGCAGTGCAATGGAGTTTCTTTGTACATTATCAGTTCAGTGAATGTGGCCTTCATTTCTCAGGATGACCATTCTAAATAATTAAACTTCCTGAGAAGAGGAAAAAGACATAGTAGGTATTCTATGACACTTTTGGTCATTTTAAGCATGTTTGATTGAGATGTTGACAGTTGATGGAGTGGAAGTTTCTGTTTTTAAAATGTGAGATGCAATATTGTATGTTATTCTTGAAAGAGTTTACAAGAATATTTACAGAATTCTCTTCTCTGCTTTTAATGGTTAGTCAGGAAATATGTCAAAGAAGTTGGCTTCAATGTGATAGGTACCAAAGAATAATAAAAACTAATGGAAAATAATAGCCTGAAGCTGTATGTGCAAAATAAACCAAATAACTAGTCCAGATAGTAAGAGACCTTTGAGTAGCAGCCTTTGATCGGTGAATCTGGTTTGACATATAATTTGATTGTACAATGAATAGTTAAAGGTCATAAACAAATTTCAAATTTGTAGAAATACAGACAAGAACTCAGTGCACCTAGAAGCTTGCCCAAAGCTTTCAGTATGGTCCTAGACCTTAGATAAGAGCAAAGCTATGAAGTTACTCTGGTGTTCTAGAAGAACTCTCTGGAAACTGACATGTTAGACATAGCACTCTGCACCAGATTTCCTGTATCAGTCATTAACTAAGTAACTATTTACCATGAAGATGCAAGTAGTAAAGCAATTATGGTATAGTCTACCTTTCTCACAGAGCAAGAACTGGCTTGAATCTTTATCTAAAGCAAAGTTGTAACAAATCCACACATCTAGGAGGTATTTTCAATACCACATTTTTGCTTTTCACAGACAGTCTTCAATCAGCAAAAATGACTAAGCATCTTATCTTTGTTCAAGCATCAAATCACTAGCAAGGCAGCTTGCTCCAAAGACATTTCAAACCCATGCAACCCTAAGAAGCATCCAGACTTCATAAGGTTCAATGATTATTTGACTTCAAGTTTGAATTCTCAAAATTTCACACATTCTTATTTTTAAACTTATATATAGACATTTTTTCAACTTTGTATTTGTCCTGCGTAAGTAGATCCAGGATTTTTTAAAGGGGAGTCCAGAGCAGTGACCAGCACTATAAGAGTCACTGCACCACTTCTCCTAGCTTCTCCTCCTTCAACCCAGTAGGTTGGGCAGATCATGCCATGAGAATAGCAACTAGAGACTTTAAGTCCTTGAATCAGGTAAGTTTCCCCCATTCCCCTCTGTCCTCAGACTGCGACCCAACCTAGATGTGAGGGAAACGTTCTTTGAGTTGTAAAAACAAACAAAAAGATTCACCATGGTTTAATACTAATCTGAGAAATATGGGGTACTGCTGAATTGCAAGTGAGACAGGTAATATAATGTCCTGAAACGTTCTAGCCAGCCCTTAGCTCAGATAATATTCTCCCCTCCTTACAAAAATTCACAACCTGAAAGAAGGGAAACCCTGAGAGATCTATTACCTTTCTTCCCATTTGAATAAAGATACCTGTTTCTCCACCTTTGAGGTCTCATGGATTTCATTCTCTCTCCTTGCAGAAGGTAGGGTAGGCTGGCACTTTAGGGTGCATACACATGTACATAGGGTGCATGCACAGTTAAGCTGACTTGACTTTTTAAAGTTGACTAAACTGTCAGAGCGTACACATATATGTGGAGGAGAGTTGACTTAAATGCAGTACAAGTTAACACACCTCTGAGGTATATTACCTTGCGTCATAGATTCATAGATTCATAGATTAAGGGTCGGAAGGGACCTAGTAGATCTTCTAGCCCGACCCATCGGCTGGCATAGGCTATCGGTCGCTCCGCTCCTTCCACCTGCTGGGA
>NW_017729027.1:27941688-27946603 GCF_001723915.1 Gavialis gangeticus | reverse complement strand
GCCACCATGTATGCTTTGACATGGCTTAACTTAAGTTGCCTTACTTAAGTTGACCTAGTTAAGTCACCTTATTTTATGTTGACTTAGTACGTGTGTATGCACCCTTAGAGATGGGTTCAGAGAGGCATGAACTTTCAAAGGAAGTTCTCACTCCATTCTCAGCATCTTACAAATATGTTGCTTTAATAGGTTGAACTATTGTTCTTCCTTTTTTTCCTTAATACAAGATTAAGAGTTTTAGTGGTGGTTGATATACTGCAGTAAGTCAGCGACAACTTGACATGTCCTGTTATGAGCTTTTAAAACTCTCAGAAGAGTAATCAGGGAAGAAGGAAGCAGGCAAACTATGAGCACAACAGTTTTCTATAGGAGGCCAGGCTGCTCTGCTGGGGATCAGAACAAACGAGTTCCCTTTTAGTGCCTGGGATGGGCAGAAGGGCTTTGTTTGTTTATTTGCTGTTTATAATTGTATTTGATTTGGGAGGACTGGCACAAGAGCTCCTGGGGGAGCAAGGCCCACCTTTAGAAACCAATATACTAGGTAATCCATTTATATGGATATTAACAGGAAGATGGGGATTTCAATTTCAGATGGCATCATTTATCTTTGGCAAGGTAGAGGTTAATAGCTCCTTATGTTCAGTCATTTTTTTCCCCTCATGAGAGAAAAAAGAGAAGTCTTTTCTTTCTCTATCTTTCTCTGAGGGAAGCAAATTTAAAGACTTTTATTCTAATAGCTCTTACACTATCAGACATGTTTAATATGAGTCATAACATTTTCTGTCTCAATTGCACTTGCTGAAGGAGTGGATGTTATCAAGGGTATCTCTCTAACTTGCAAGGTCCCTCTCTAACCCTCTCTCTTGTGCTTTCCTGATGCTCATCTCTTATTAGTGTAATGAGGTTCGACTTCTGAATTGCAGGATGCTTGCTCGAGGAACACCAGGAGCTTCAAACTTCACATTAGGTGGATAAACCTACCAAACTACTTATTCCAGTTTTGTTTCACTTAAAAACAAAGGAACAGGGGTTCTCTCTTCATTGCTGGGATTTATCACTATTCTTATTATTTCCTCACTTTGTATGACCTACCATGATCACTCAGATAAACTTGAATAATGTCACTAAGAAACTCGTCATAAATGTTCTCTATCAGTAAACACGCAAAATAGAGTATATCTTAAACTCTTGATATGTGCTATTGCTATTAAAAGTCTAGTTCCAGAAATCCCTATGATTAAAATAATTTATTAGTGTCCCCTGGTATTTTTTCCCCACATTACTAGGGATTATTAGGAGTTATTACTAATTTTGATTATAATTATTATTAGGGGTTAATATTTATATATTAGGAACCAATAAATTTATATCACCTTCCCAAATAAGACTACGGTTTAGGCATAGCAATGCACTTTCTCAGATGTAAAATGGAATGCTTCCTTCTCTTCCTCCATTCTTGCAGTAAAAAGGAAGAAATTTACTGCAGTGCTGAAAAGGACATAGCTTATTCCCCCCAGCATGTCAGCTCCAGGATTGACATCACAGAAAAGAATCTGCAGCCAAAAAGAGCTCTTGCCAACATTTACTAATGAAAAATTGTGAAGGTTGGAACCAAGTGCAAAACTTGATCTATTTTTATAGATGAGAAAAGTTTGAGAAACTAACAAAAATAGGTACAGATTATGTTTGGGCATGGTTGTAAATAAATCTTTTTTATTTTATTAATTGCTTGCAGCTGAATCACATACAATGTAGCTAGAAAATCTCCCTGCTTGCATATGCCAAAAGTTGAAAGCATTTTTTAAATCTAAAAAAATGGTTTCAAGTGCTGTACCTGCTTGTAGTTTCATTTGCATAATGTGTATGTAATCTTCTAAAAGCTAATACGGGCGAAAGAAACAAAGCACAGCTTTTCAGCATTCTGTACATTGAGAAATCAGGAGTTAATGGAGTGCACCAGAGCATCTTCCTATTTTGATATTTTATTAAACATGCACACCATGAACAAGAATAAAGAATATTTGTTTGCAGATAAGTACAAAAAGCCAGCATAAGCACTATTCTGAATTATATGCAGTCATTGTACTCAATAATATATGAGGAGGCTCAGTTTTAAAAAGAGAACAGGATGCTGACTATATTTTAGAAATAATAATCAGATTAAAATGCAATGATCTGTTCTGTTTAAAAAATGTACACAGGAGGCAGATGCAACTATTTTTCTCATTAGAATCAGAACTTTGTGGAATAAATTATGATATACAAAAGCCATTTAATTAAAATAATTCATGTTATTCCGTGTATATATGCATAAGATTGTTCCACATGCTTTTTTCTGTAAAAAAGGAGAGTTTGTAATGGAAGATGCTTTTTCTTATGTTAATTTGTAAGTACTACTACACTTGATCATAACCAAAGGCATGAGTTTGGAGCTGGAGACACAGCAGCCACCTGCTCAACTGGTACTTGAATCCAAGACAAGACATTTTTACTCTCATGCTGACTGGCAGTGGGAATGGGGTGGGGGGGAGGGGACTTCCTGATTTGATTTGACTAAATACAGTAATATATTTAGTCCATTTCGCACAAATCTGAATGCATATACTGCTGTTTGCAAAGTGAGACTGGACTATGTATTTGTTTTTTTCAGATATGTATATAAACCTTTATTTCATCTTATTCTTTTACATTCCTTTGGTTTCTTCTCAATTTTTCAAATAAATTGAAATTAAATCTGGTTCTTGCCATAGACATGTGGGTCTAATATTACTGTTTTTAAGTCTGTAAATTCTTGCCCTGCAAAGGCTTGTGTTGAGTAGGGCTGTGTGAAATTTCACCAAGTATTTAGTTTTGATGTTGTTTTGACTTATTTTGAGCTTGATACAGGGAAATCAAAATGAAACAAAAAGTTTCACAACAGCTTCAAAATGAAATGAGGGCACTCAAAACATTTTGAAAGTTTGAAAAAGTTTTCAGTGTCAAAGCAGCCCAGTGGTGGGAGGCAGGGGAGATCCAGGGCTGTGCTCCGAGCGGCTCTGCAGCCTCATGGAGCTCAGTTGGCAGTAGGAGGTGGAGCGCAGCCCTGGCTCTCCCTGCCTCCCACCACTGGACTACGTTCCACCTCCCACTGGTTGGCTGAGGTTCATAGGGCTGTGGAGCTGGTTGGAGTGCAGCCTTGCAGCAAGGGGTGGGGAGAGCCAGGGCTGCGCTCTGACTGGCTCCACCAGTCCCACAGAGCTCAACCTGCCTTCCCAGTACTGCTGAACTCTTTCCATGGGTGCAGGTTCTGGATCTGTGTACCAGATGACAGGAGGCTGCCGTTGCTGCCTGGGACCAGTGGCAGCAACAGTCTTCCCCAGCACTGAGTGCAGGCTGTGCCCAGCACCTGTCCCAGGTGGCAGCAGCAGCCTCCTGTCATCCAGCGCAGATCTGGAGGCCCGCACCCCTGGGAGGATTATGGCACAACCCTCCTGGGTGTGCGAGCCCCCTGATCTGCATGCCAGGTGACAGGAGACTGCTGGTGCTGGCAAGTGTTACAAGTTTTGCTTTGAACAGTTTGAGATGCAGTTTCCCAGAAACCTCTGCACCTATCTCCTTTAAGCTTGGCAGACTTCATGCCCTCAGAAGGGCCTACCATCCCTGCAATGATCATCCAAATCAGGCAAGAAATGACCAAGTTTTAGGCATTTTCATGATTCCCAATTATAGCCTATGGGCAAAACATCGAAATGGATGTCGAAATGAAACAATGGTGTTTCACATGACCCTAGTATTAAGTATGTTCTCAACAGAGACTCTAGAATCTTATCCCATTACATGGGCTAGTTTTATAACCTTGGGTTCCTTATTGAGTTAACTGCTTTGTTTACCCCTTTTGATCTCTTTGACTCACTGTTTTCTTTCTCAGCAGTGCCTCTTCCTTGTATTATTTCCACTCTTTATCCCTATCCTTTATAGTTAAAATCAATTTATTTGCTGTCTATTTAGCATCCCTGATCTCTGCAGTCCATTTGTAGCATCTGATAAAGTAGACTGTTGCCTAGGAAAGCTTATGGTTCTCTGAATTAGTCTTTAAGGGTGCTGACAGACATGAGAGTGATGCTGAAAGATGTGACAATTTGTTGCACTATCAGGCACTGACAGTGCTCTACAGACATGGACTGACATGGACTGTATGGCTACAGAGCCAAAAATGCCCAATTATGCAATATTCTGAATTCTTATTATATGAGGTTTGGATGAAGGTGTTCCAAAGAGGAGTATCTTCATTAATATTTGTCAGCATGGCTGGGAGCCCTGCACTGTCTTTGGAATGTTAGGGAGGAAGGGGAGTTGAGGGAGCTCATTCTAGGGGGTGCCCAGCTGGTGCTGAAGGGTGGAGTGTGTGGACTGAGGACACTGGGGGCTCCAATCCACCCACACCATCCACCACCCGTCTGGGGGCTCCAATCCATCATGCATCTGGATAACCCCCAGAATGAGCTCCCTCCCCTCCCTTCTCACTTCAGCATGGGGGTTTGGAGAGGGGAGAGGCAGGACTAGGGGGAGAGTGGCTGCAAAAATGCAAGTGCTCTAAACTCCTAATCACCGGGACCCAACAGTAAACATCTGTTGGGTCCCAGGGATAGCTGTAACTTATGGCCCTTCCTGCAAAGTTTCATGAGTTACAGTGGGGAGCTGAACATGTGTCGGAATCCCAGGATGCCATCCTGCTCTTCCTTCTCACAAACTTGCCCCACAGAGGTTACTTAGGCTGTATTACAGAATCTCTTGACCAGTAAAATGGGATAACCACTATGCCTGCCTCAGACTGTGGACTTAATCAACTGTCAGAAAAAAAAACTTTAAAAAGTACACATTAATTTAATAAGTTAAACAGCAGTGGGTATTTAAAAAACCCAAACAACTAAATGAT
>NW_017729027.1:27931344-27936688 GCF_001723915.1 Gavialis gangeticus | reverse complement strand
AAAAACTTTTAAAAAGTACACATTAATTTAATAAGTTAAACAGCAGTGGGTATTTAAAAAACCCAAACAACTAAATGATTTAGAAGCTTAAATGTCATGTTTTAAAAGTGAATTTCAACTAGACTTGGGCTCAGAGAGACCCAGGCATGCAAAGTTTTTTATTTATGTATTTTTAATTGCCAAACAATGTAAGTACAGTAAATTGTATTTTATCCAGAAATATACAAGGTTCTTAATTTTTAATGATTCTTTTTTTTATACAAGGCTAAATCTTAAATTCTTTACTCAGGCTTTGCTCAGTCTTGATTCAGGTATATTCAGTGGGAATACAGGGGAATGCAGAGAAGGACTGTAATTTATTGGGATGGAAAGGAGAAGGAAGGAGTATTTCTGCTGATTCTAACATTTTTCAACTTTTTAATGTGTTCTAATATGTACAGGTCTACTTAATAATGATTCTGTTTTTCATTATGAATTTGTACCTTGTCCAAAATTATTCATAATGGAAGGATTGTTTCAGAGGAATTAGGCTATACCAGAAGTGAACAAAACATGGTCCATGAGCCAGATCAGACCACCAGGCCACTCTATCCAGGACTCCTTGAAAAAACAATTATTACTGGTCCATGGCTGCCCCTCTGAAAGTCAATGGGAGGTGGGCTTTCAGAGGTTGCATGCCATAGGAATAGGTGGACTCTGTGCCCCCACCTCCATGGGGCTCCCAGCACCCCATATTGGAACCCCGTGTGGAAACACTGAGAATGATGGTGCATGACTGGACAGTTGGAGAATGGGGAGCTGAGCTCCTGTTTGGAGGCAGGGGAGGGTTGTAGGTTGGTGTGGTCCCCAGCCCCTGCTGCCAGCAGCAGCAGCAGGCCTTTGGGGTGCTCCTGGTCTGCTGCAGGCAGAGCCTCCTGGTAGTGTGCAGCTCCACATCAATCCTAGGAGCTGCACATGGTGGCCTGGAGCCAGCCCATCTCAGCCTGCTGGCATGCACCTTCAGTCCAAACCAGCCTGGATCTGTGACAACATACAGGGTTCTTGGCACTATAGGTAGGAGCTGTGTGCCATCAGGCTGGCCCGGGCCAGCTCCATGCCTCCATGTGGGGCTTCCAGCACTCCAGTGGGGAGCCACACATAGCAGCACTGATCCTACCTCTCCATGTGTGATGCTCCACTAAAGCACTGGAAGCTCTGTGTGGAGGCATGGAGCCAGCCCAGCCTGGCATGGCTTAATGGCACATGGCTTCCACCTACAGTGCTAGAAGCCCCACATGTTGGCACAGACCCAGCCCAGTCTGGGTCAAAGGTGCATGCCAGTGGGTTGAGCTGTGTCATGTGCAGCTGCTAGGATTCAGCTGGAGCTGCACGCCAGTGGGGGGCTCTGCCTATAGCAGGCCAGGAGTGCTCTGAGGGCCTGCCACCTGCTGCTCCTGCTGGTGGTAGAAGTTATGTGCCATGGAGGCGGTGGGGGGGCAGGCACACCACCCTCCCAAAAAAACTGCACACTCCCCCAAAAACCCTACCCCCTACACAAACCCCACGCCTACCCATACCCCCACAGACACCCTCACAAACCCCACATCTGCACATCCCTTTACAAACCCCCTTAAACTTGCCCACACACACCCACACCCCTTCACAAAGCCTGTATATACACCCCCATAAATCCCCCCCACACACATACACCCCCCCACACACACAATATACAAGAGTAAAATTTTATTTTGAGCTATTATTCAATCACCTCTATATATACTATGCAAACACAAGTAAATTAGGACAAAAATATTTTTTGAAATACAATTAAAATACGTTATAGTAGATTTTTTATTTTTAGTATATGATTTAATTTTTGTTCCAAGACAGCAAATCCCTTACTCTAAAGGAGTACTTTGGGGTAGAAGTTGCAGGGCTAGGCGAGAAGCACTTCTGGTGGCTCTAATTTACTGATAGTACACACAGATAACTTTAGATCAGCAGTGCCTAAACTTTTGGTCTCATGGGCCAGATAAGTGGTGTGGGTTCAGTCTGTGGGCCAGATTCAGGCCAGAGGCCAAATCTGGCATGTAGGACCAGGACCAGGGTCTGAACCAGCGCATGGGGCTAGCTCAGCCAGGGCCTGAGCTGTGTGTGACTGGTCCAGTATGTGGCTGCAGCCCGATACACCAGGTTAGGCTGTGTATTCCGCCCTGCATGCCAGATTTGACCCTGGACGACATGGTTCCATGGGCTGGATTTGGCCATGGGCCGAACACCATTGACTAAGGCTATATTTCCATAATCTTCTTCTTTAGATAGAAAAGTTGTCATTGGATAGAACCTTCCTAAAGTCAATGCCATGGAAGCTTAGTAAAGTCAGCCTGATATCTTTTGGACTTCTCATGTGAAGGGCTATTCAGTGTGCAGATTGTAGGAATTTGTCCAAAGAAGGTTAAGAGGGAAGGGAGGAAAATCCCTTATTCTACCTTGCTTCAGTGAAGTATCTTAGATTACCTGACTACAACAGTGAACCAAAGCTTCCTAAATGGATTACCGTAATCATAGGTTTTTGCTTGAAGTACCTTGGTCAAGGAATGAATTGGGAGTAACTCATCTGAAACCACAGCTTGCAACTCAGTATGGACAGCAGCTTGGGATTTTCTGGCTGAAAGTTTGTCCCTCATTAGTCAGCCTGGACACACAGATTATGTGACAGTGCACCAATTGCCTAGATTTTTGACCATATGTTCCCATGGTTTTGTGGCCAATGCAAAAACACTGGCCCATAAAATAGCCAGAACATGCAAAATAATTGAAGATGCTTAACTCTGACTGGTCAATAACAGAGCATCTGATGCCCTTTCACCTAAATTAAGGAGATAGCAAGTAAGACTCTATGCACATCCACTTTTCAGAAAGATATCAGTAATTGTATTAGGCATTAAAAGGCAAGATACAAAAGTTAAATTGGATTATCCTCATTCATAACATCCCTATGAACAGAAGCAGACTTACATAGCTAGTTCCAACCATAAAAAGCTGCAACCCTGAATATAACTTAATACTCTGCTGACACACATCAGGAGAAATATGTGTGTTTGCTTTTAAAGGTAACTGGCTATCAGTATACTGTCATATAGCTTTACTGTGTGTCAGGCCCAATGCATATGTCAGTGTCAATATTGTCTTGATAGATACATGGTTCAGGTGGTGATGTAAAAGAGATACAAAGTTAGGAAGCATTGCCAATTACTCGATGTTTGAGTTCTATAGGTGGATTCTTGAGCTAGATTCAGGTTCTGAAACAATATCCACTGTGCCATCCTGTTTTGTATGTTTATTTATTTTGCTGAAACAAAAACCTTTAAAACCGTAAAATCATGAAAAAGGACGCTAAAGGATTTAACTTGGTTTCTAGGAAGTTACTAGTTCATAGCTTATTCTGTATTTAAAAAAAAAAAAACAATCCTCAAGGGATTAACTTGTACGTCTAGCATAAATACACTTTTCCCACCTTTTTCTGAACACTCTCATTTGCTATGTTATACCTTAAGAAGCAAGACTATATCCTATATCTGCTTATGGAGGTATCTGAAACAGAGATGATATCATATAACCCAATACAATGTAATGAACTATTTATATATCATGCACATTATAACAAAAACAAAAAAAACTTTTTTCCTGTGTTAAAACAAGTGTGTGTGTGTGTGTGTGTGTGTGTAAATCTTTTTTGCATATTCTCTATATATGAGTAGCATGGCACTGGGGTGCACCTGCTCTTTAAGAGGGCAAGCAGCCAGAGAGGCAGGAGATAATGGGAGAGTAATTTGACTAGAAGAGGGCTGGGCTAGAGCTTTACAAGTCCAATGCTTCAGCTGGTCAGGCAGTCTAGCCCTGGGTAAAGAGGAGCTCCTGGCTAACTAAGCAGCTGGGCTCCTGAGATCACACTGAAACTGGGAAGTGACTTTGCAGGTCTGTGAGCTAGAGAAAGATGCCTGGGGCAGAGAGAACAGCCATTTGTACAGGCAGAAGTTCCTATTTTATGTTAAGTCGAGAGAGTTTGGGCATCTGCAAAAACGCATAGGTATTCTGTTTCAAAGTTACCCTGGTGGCTTAACCTTGAGCTGTCCTGGGGCAGGCTCCTAAGAGGAGCTTTAGACAGAGACTATCATGGGTAAGGATGCCATGTGGTCCCAACTGGCCTAGGATTGGGGTCAGGGACCAGGAGCAGCCAAAAGGTCCAAGAGGGAGCACCACCAGCGACTGAGAGGATCAGGGACCCACAGGCAGAGAGGCTGGAGCCTAGAAGTTGGGTCCTGTACCATGGGCCTGGGCAAAAATGCCCAGTGAGAGCATAGAAGGAAAAGGCTGATAAGGCCAAGACCCCTACATGGTGCATAATAGTACAGTAACACCTGCAAGACTTGGGCCATGGCATAGGGGAGGAACGGAGCCATGCAATTTACCTTTAAGGCCACAGGTGCCCTGGAAAGGCATAGAAAAGCTGAGAAGGGCCTATTAGGAATGCATGGTCACCAGGGGGCATCACGGTCACCCCAGTGCCCATGAACCTGCTACAGTATGCAATGGATCAGGTAAAAGGCATCTAAGTGGCACTTAGGTATTTAAGGATGGGTCTATGCAGCTTTTCCATCACTCCCAAGCATACCTCCTATGTATGTGCTAAGTGATGTGGTAAACCATCCACTTCTTACATATGTGCAAAATAAATGATTTATCTAAAGACAATCTCTTCTTTTGCTTTTTAACATGCTAAAAAATGAGATCTCAAAAGGAGTGGCAGGAGATTTCTCAGAGTAACTTTACCACTTCACATCTGGATATGATATATCTGGAAAGGGAAGAGGTAGATAAGGTGTTCATAAGACTGATGTAGCCTGGACACCCTGAAAATAAAGTATAGATATTCCTTAAGTTTTTAATTGTAAATTTATATACCTAGCTTGTTTCCCTGAAAACCATCAAGGAAGTCACTTCTTAATGCATTATGTCTTATCTTTAAGACCAAGTCACAAACAGCAGCAAGGAGGGACAGGAACCATATACTTTTTATGTGACCAGTTTTCCAAAAACTGGGCCACTTATAACAGGACCATACTTCAGCACTTACACATTGGAGTGTAACTTCAATATCTAATAGGGGAAACATATTTCTAAAAAATATTTCAGAAAACTAAATACCAAAAAACAAAATAAAAATGTGGATACGATAGTTTGTTTGTTTGTTTTTTTAACAATTGCATGTTTTGTACAATACAAAAAAGACAGCACAGCTTCTGCTTGCTCTCTTGCCACTTGCTGATGCCTGTCCATCTAGGATCCCTGGCTATTTGTTCAC
>NW_017729027.1:27921728-27926344 GCF_001723915.1 Gavialis gangeticus | reverse complement strand
TTGTTTTTTTTTTTTTTTAACAATTGCATGTTTTGTAAAATACAAAAAAGACAGCACAGCTTCTGCTTGCTCTCTTGCCACTTGCTGATGCCTGTCCATCTAGGATCCCTGGCTATTTGTTCACACCACAAAATTGGCCTTTAAAGTGGCTTAATACCCTTTTGCACCTCTTTAATGGTGCAGCTGTTTTCATGTATTGGGAGCGCAGTGTGCTTTAATGGTGGGCTGTTTGCACATGCCAGTGGCATAATGCACATTAAATGACATTGGGATGCAGCAAAATAAAACATCTCCAAAGTGGTTTAGTTTGCTGTGGAGGGAAGCACTGGGCCCCATGCATCTCAGGGGCTGTGCAGGCAGCATCCACTGGAGAAAAAAAAAAAAAAGGGGCGAGCCTAATTTTTTTTTTTTTCCTCCCTGGAGCCTGCCTGCCTGTCTGAGCTGCACAGGGGCCTGGTGCTTCCCTGCAGCACCGGGCTGGTTCAAACCCCCATTCCCTGCAGCTGTGGTGCCCTCTGGGACCACTCAGGCCAGGTGCTTTCTAGTGGGTGCCACTTGGGGGGCTCCACTGCTGCCGTGGACAGAAGCACCAGCCACCCCCCACCCCCCAGCTCAGGGACCGCTCAGCCCACTGGCAGCTTGCCTTCCCTTCCCCACCACCAGAAAGGCAGGTAAGGGTTGGACTGGCCCTTGTGTACATGCCACAGGGGTTTACGTCACCTTAAATCGAAGCAGTATTTTTAAAGACCCACCGCTTCAATTCAGGGAGAATTAAACCAAAGTAAATGCCCATGGCATGTCCAAACACCCCCTATTCCTTATTCTAGAAGCTTCCACGTGTGGAGTTCATAGAATCATAGAAAGCTAGAGCTGGAAGCAACTTCAGGAGGTCATCTAGTCCAACCCCTTGCTCAAAGCAGGTCCTTTCCCAACTAGTCATCCCAGCCAAAGATTTGTCTAGCTGGGTTTTGAAAGCCTCCAAACATGAAAATTCCACCACCTCTCTGGGTAACCTGTTCCAGTGTTTTACTACCCTCCTAGTGAGAAAATTCTTCCTAATATCTAACCTAAACTTCCCTTGCTGCAACTTGAGACTATTCTTCCTTGTTCTGTCATCTAACTCCACTGAGAAGTCTAGCTCCATCCTCTTTCAAGCCCCCGTTCAGGTAGTTGAAGGCTGCTATTAAGTCCCCTCTCAGTCTCCTCTTCCCTAAACTAAATAAGACCAGTTCCCACAGTCTTCCCTCAAAAGTCATGTCCCTTAGCCCCCTCACCATTTTTGTCACCTTCCACTGGGCTCTCTCCCATTTGTCCCCATTCTTTCTGTCCTGGGGGGCCCAAAAATGAACACAGTACTCCAGATGTGGCCTTACCAGTGCTGAATAGAGAGGAATAATCACTTCCCTTGACGTGCAGGCAAAAAACCTACTAATGCAGCCCTATATGCCATTAGCCGTGTTGGCAACAAGGGCACAATGCTGGCTCATATTCAGCTTATTTTTCCCTGTAACCTCCAAGTCCTTTTCTGCAGAGCTTCTGCCAAGCCAGTCATCATAGAAGGCAATCAGGTTCGTCAGGCATAAGTTGCCCTTGGTGAATGTACGCTCACTGTTCCTAATTGTCTTTTTCTCCTCCAAGTGATTAGAAATGGATTCTTTGAGGATTTTCTCCATGATTTTTCCAGGGACTGAGGTGAGGCTGACTGAGCTGTAGTTTCCTGGATCCTCCTTTTTCCCTTTCTTAAATATGGGCATTATGTGTGCCCTTTTGCAATCATCCAGGATGGTCTATTCTTGCACTTGAAGTAAGGCTTCTTTAAAGTATAGCCAGTTCTCCTGGATTCCTTCCCCCCTCAGACTGGATTCCCAGGAGGTTCTGCCCATTAGTTCCCTGAGTGAGTTGAAGTCTGCTTTTCTGAAGTCCAGGGTCCTTGCTCTGCTTCTCTCGATCCTTTCTTTCCTCAGGATCCTGAACTCAATCATCTTGTGGTTCCTACTACCTGAGTTGCCATCTACTACTACATTCCCCACCAATTTTTCCCTGTTTGTAAGCAGCAGCTCAAGAAGAAAGTGGCCTCTAGCTGGCCACTGCAGCACTTGCACCAAGAAGTTGTCCCCAAACATTCCTGGATTGCCTGCACGCTACTGTACTGCCCTCCCAGCAGATGTCAGGGTGACTGAAGTCCCCCATGAGAACCAGGGCCTGTGATCAGGAAACTTCCAGTAGCTGTGTGAAGACATCCTCATCCACCAATTCCTCTATAGCAGACCCCCACCATGACATCACCCATGATGCTGTCCCCTCTGACCCTAACCCAGAGACTCTCAACAGGCCTATCTTCAGGTTCATACTGGAGCTCTGAGCTATCATATGGCTCTTTCACATACAGTGCAACTCCTCCTCCTCTTGTCCCCTGCCTGTCCTTCCTGAATAGCTTATACCCATCCATGACACTGTTCCAATCATGCGAGCTATCCCACCAAGTCTCTGTTATTCCAATCACGTCATAATTCCCTGACGGTGCAAGGACTTCCAATTTTTCCTGCTCGTTTCCCAGGCTTCATACATTTGTATACTGGCACCTGAGGTAATTAGTTGATTGCCCTGATTTCTCAGGATGTATGAAAACATTCCCCCTGTTGCCCCCTCCTGCTTACTTTTCCTCCAGGTCTTCCACTTCCCCACTTACCTCAGAGCTTTAGTCTCCATCCCCCAGTGATGCAGTAGATAATAGTTTTGTATACAAAGTTCTTGCAGCACTGGAGACCATGAATTCTGCATGTGTGAGCAAGAGGCAAAGAGAGGAAGGGCAAAGTGAAGAGGCTGGCCCTTTTAGTATCCAGAATCTGAAGTGATAGATCACCTAGGCAACATTCCCAGATTCTCCTGGCTGTGAACATATGTTCTTTAGTTATGTTGTAATAGTTGTTTCTACATGAGGGCAATGAAGTATAATAGTGTCACCTGTTCATTCCAGGTTTTAAATCATAGTGTTAATTTAACTAATGGCATTAATTGTGAATCATGTTTTTGATATATCTTTCTATTATTATACAAGAAAAAGAGAAAATACGTATTTCCTGTTAATATATTTTCAACAATGGGAAAAAATATGTCCTTAAGAGAAAGACATGGGGACAAATTATGAGAGCAGCTAGAGACCTTGATGGTCCAAAAAGCCAAGGAGCAAGTAATATAATTGCTAACACAGACCAGCTGAACAGGTATTTCTACTACAATCCCCTGTTCTCAGCTGCTCTGTCTCAACACAAATGCCAAATGTAGAAAAGAGAAATGAGCTCAAAACTCAGCATGAAGGAATAGTAATAGCACATATCAAGAGAGAAAATAAAGGCTTTGTCCTGAGTACCATTATAAAAACTGGGCAGGAGCCATAAAGGACTTGACTTTGAACTTGCACCTGTTTCCGTCTTCTATGACTTTGTTGACACCAAGGGAGTCATTCTAATTTTCTCTGTTGTAAAATGTGAGCAGAATTAGCATCAAATATCTACAAGTCTTCCTCTATATTCTCTCTCTTTTTTCCACGTCTTAATCCTCTATTTTTCTCAGTATCTCTTCCATCATCCTTTTCTACCCATTAGATTTTACTGCTTCCTTTCATTGTCATCTATGTTATTCTTGTTCAATGTGAGATAACAGTCTTAAATCTGAGAGGATAGCAATATCTACCCTCCTTCCCCTTCCCCAAGACTCACAGGAACCTTAAAATATATCTATTTCTTTGTTTGTTATTTTACATGACAACTAGGTCCTCCTCTTGATGGTGACGGGACCAAGTTAGATATCATTTTGTCTAAGTTTCTACTGACACCATGGGTGCATCTATGCTTTCATTAATGTACTTTTGGTAATGCACATTAAATTTAGTACCTCCATTGTGACGTACTAGAAAAAGGCTCACTAGACTATTTTAATATGCAGTAGTGAACTTATGAGTTTTTTGTAACACTTTAATGTGCATTAAAATAGACTAATGCACATTGACTAGCCTCAAATATAGAGGTGTAACAAAACTCCCAGTTTTTCTTTTTTTTAATTTATTTTAAAATGCATTCCCTCCCCTTCCCCAACCATTTCTAACTTTTTCTCTCCCTCTCTATTCCCTAGATAAGTATAAGTAAGCTAAGATGTATGATAAGTTTTAACATTTGATTTTAGGTAGTAAGTTTTATTTTTCTCTCCCCTCTTTGCAAATAAGTGCCCTGCTATTTTGATATAGATATCCACTGTTTTATAAGGGATAATGATTATGTTTTGTATTGATTTTTTTTACTGCTTTTATATTATGTGATTACTGTTTTAGGCCTATATATGTAAGTTAGCATAAGTCATGTCAAGTTTCCATCTTGTAATGTCAAGCCTCCATCTTATCCCCATGCCCGGTTGTGTAACCCATGACTCACACTTACTCCTCCTATGTAACTTGGTTCCTGAATGAATGGGGATGAATGAGGGTGCTTGGCAGTAGGTCTAAAAATAGTTCCCTCTGAATGACCGAATCGTCAACACCAATACCTGGACCAATGACACAGCCCTTGGAACCACCCTCAGCATTCAAGAAACAAAAGATGAGGCAACCCACCATTGTGCCA
>NW_017729027.1:27912903-27921242 GCF_001723915.1 Gavialis gangeticus | reverse complement strand
CTCTAACTTTGCTCTCATTTCTCCCTCTCCTGCTTCTGTTTCACTGCCACCTCCAACACCTGTTCTGAGCTCCTCTCTGCCTCTAAACCCCCTGTTTCTTTGCCACTGTCTTATCCCCACTGCCTTTTCCCCTGAGGAACCAGGTTTCTGCCTCAGTTTCTTTCCCGGCTGTCTCCTCCTTGCCACCACTTATCTGCCCCCCCCGTGCCCCCAATATCTCAGCTGTCTGCCTCAGTTTCCAGCCCCAAGCTCCTAGGTTTCTGTCTCTCTCTCTTTCCTGGCTGTCTCCTCCTTGCCACCAGGTTTCTTTTTTTTTCTTCCCTCCCATGCACCAGTGACCTAGAGTAATCCTAGGGCTACTTGATCTTAAGTAAACCCAAGCCTCAGTTCCTCAGTCAGCTTCTCTCCAGTCCACCAGTTATAATCCTGGTTCTGGCAACTTTCACTCCCTACACTTTAACTCTCTCTCACCTTAACCTTCTCCCAGGTATCCCAGGTACCCCAAGCACACACATACATACTGTACCATCCAAGTTAGGAACTTACCTATGTGTAGGTGGGTTGTATGTTTGTGAACTGTTGAGAGAGAGAAATTGTGTGTGTGTGTGTATATATAATTCTGTGCTTGATATACAAATTAGTGATCTGTGTGCTGAGTGTGCAGGTATTGACAGTTGATTTTTGTCTAATTTTTAGTGTGTACGTGCTTGAATTGTTGATAGGTATTCATGTGCCTAGGCTGGTTTGGATGTGCATGTGCCTGAGCTGGTAGTTTGTGTGTGTGTATGAGCCTAATTGATTTGTGTGTTTGTATATGTGCAATTGTGTCATACCCTTCTGTCTAACAGTGCAATATTGAGATTCTGAGAGTTGGCCTGACCCCCACAGGGCAACAGAGGGAACATTTGATAAAGGTTTCTGGCCCAATTTTTCTCTTTCTTTGGAAAAAATAAGCTGGCCTAGAAAAGGTTGTTGTGTCCATAAGATACTAGAGTAGATATAGAACATCAACTAGGGCATGGCACATCCCTTGGATGAGCTAAACTGCTGGTAGGATTTATACAGATTCATCCAAACCTTCAAAGAATTTACATTCAGTATACAAGTTAGTTACATATACAACAAATCAGCAATTTAGCAGTATACACTCAGTGTTAAACTAGAATTATGATAGGACTCTGTGCAATTTTACTTTTCTAATGGTAATACACAGGGAGATGAAACAGTCAGAACTACTACCAAGTATATTCAAGTGTTCAACAATATGCCAAGTGCCCAAGAGAAACAAGTGAATGCATAGTCCTTGTACCAAACAGCTTTCCGCTTAACATTAGGTTCTGAACTGTTTCAGAAACCTATATCAATACATAATAAACTGTAGATCACAGCTTAAATTAAGGTATAATGAAATAAATGAGGGTCAAAAAATAGAAAAAAGGAGATAGAGAGTAGAATAGAATAGAATAGAAACTGGGAGACAACATTCAAGTTGAAGTTTTAAAGCAGGGTAAATCATTTCAAATATATTACTTGGCCAGATCAAATTCTGATATGCTTTCTTATATTGAATATTACTTAAATGTACATGAGACCCATTGAGATCAATTACTGTGACTATTTATGGGGTAAGGTATGTTTCAGATTATATTAGAATCTGATGTTTTTCAACAATATAAATGAATAGAGATTAATCTCACAAAATATCTCACATTGAGAACATTTAATAGGATTTGTGTCATCAGTGACAGAAAAGAAAACCTTCATATAGTCATCAAGTACACTTTTGTTTAATAGGTTGTCATGGAAATAGGAAAATAACATAAAATTAAGACACACCATTGTTATGACAAGTTACTTAACAAAATGTGGAAAGTAAATGTGTCTACAGGAAACATTAAATTGTTTTAGATCTTCCTCAACACTACATGCCAATAATAACAAAATATCAGGGCTGGATACCTAGTGTGATCATGAGAAGTGCACACTGAGAAACAAATTAACACTGTTAGAAAAAGTCACACTATGCTATGGGTAGCTTTTAAAACGTTTCTATGGCCTACCTATGTTCTGCACTTTATACTGAACCACACATATCAGAATAATTTTATTTGTTTAGATATATCATGGACTAATCAATTTTTGGCAGGGAGTCAATGGCAGGAAATTGTAAGTGTGAGTGTGTGTCCATGTGCATACACATGGGTGGGTGTGTGGGTGCATGTCTGTGTCTATATCTATGTCAGTAAAGGAGATGTCTTTTCTATTATTTATGAATAACCTGATGTGTCAAAAAGGGTAGTATTTCAAGGCTGTCAAATTAATCTGCTGTTATTTCCTCTGTTACTTTGTGATTTAGGTTCACCAAGGGCTGGCTGGAGACAAATGCCTGTCTGGAGACAAATGCCTAAGTAAAGAGCCAAGGAACCGGGTCAAAAATTTAGCAAGGAGAATCAATAGCATATTTAGCAGTTGTGACAAGGAGAAGATAGGGCAATTAGTTAGATACCTGAAGCGTTAATATACTAATGCAAGGAGCATGAGGAACAAACAAGAATTGAAGGTCCTAGTACAACCACAAAATTAAGATCCAACTGGGATTATGGAGACCTGGTGGCATAGGTGCTGACTTTTATTTTTGCTGGAGGTGGGGGAGGGCTAAGATGATGGACATGTAAAAGGTTTTCTGCATTTCAGGTGACAGGCCTCTTCCCAAGGGGGTCCTTGGGCCCCAACGTACTTGGCATCTCTGCCTGGTGGGATAGTTCACAGGACTGGAGTATGGTCATTGATGGGTATAACTTGTTTGGGAAGGATAGTTAGGAAAAAAAAGGAGAAGGTAATATATATCATTAAATATAAGAAATGGGCCATTAAAAGAGACTGTTATCAAAGGGGAGAACAGCAAGGGGGATGCCATGGTGGGTGTCTGCTATGGACCACCAAACCCAGAGGAGGAGATGGATAAGGCCTCCATTAATCAACAGACAAAAGCTTCCAAATTTCAGGACCCGTATCTCATGGGGAACTTCAATTATCAGGACATCTGTTGAAAGGAAAGCATAGCAGCTAACAGGAAGTCCAGCAAATTCTTGGAGCGTGTTTGGAATAACTTTTTGATACAGATGATAGACAGGTCAACTAGGTGGGAAGTTCTTCTTGATTTGCTGCTCACAAAAAGAAACACTGAAGACGCTGCAGGTAATTTGGGTGACAGTGACCACAAATTGACAGAGTTTGGATTCTAAGGGGAGGAAGGAAAGAGAGCAGAAGAATAAAGACACTTCAGAAAAACAGATTTTAACGAACTCAGGGACCTGGTGAGTAGGATTCTTTGGGAGGCATATCTGAGAGGAAAAGGAGTCCAGGAGAGCAGATTATACTTCAAAGACTCCCACTTAAAGGTGCAGGAGTAAGCTGTCCAAGTTTGACAGAATAATGGAAAGTGCAAAAAGATGCTGATTTATCTAGATAGCGATCTCTTCAATGAGTTGAAAAAGTTAAATTTTAGTCAAAGTACTAGGAAAGAGTATTTCACAAGCACACAGAAAATTAGGAAGACCAAATCACAGTTTGAGATGTGGATGGCAAGGGATGTAAAAGGCAATAAAAGGAATTCTACAAGTATGTTAAATGTAAAAGGAAGACAAAAAGGGTTCCTTTCAGAAAGCAATTTAGTTAAAAATGATGCAGAGAAGGTTAAAGTATTTAATGCTTTTGTTACTTCAGCCTTCATAAAATAGGGGCAGATACCAGATGATGAGTTCAGTTGGCAGAAAAATAGGGAAGAGAAACATTTTAGAGTAGTACAAGAAGAGGCAAAGGATAAAATAGAGAAGCTAGATGCCTTCAAGTCAGCAAGGCCAGATAGGATGTACCATAGCATACTAAACAAATTGGTTTAGGAAATTTCAGAGCCATTGGCTAACATCTTTGAGAATTTTTGGAGGTCAGACATTGTCCCAGGTGACTGTAAACTGTCAAATATATTGTCCATCTCTAAGAAAGAAAATAAGAAGGATCTGGGGAACTACAGAGTAGGTAGCTTGAGTTTGTGACCTGAAATGATCGTGAAGCAAGCCCTCAAGGAATCTACTGTGAAGCACCTACAGTATAGCACAGGTGACCAAGGACAATCATGGATTCACCAAGAGCAAGTCATGCCTGACCAAACTTATTTCCCTCTGTGATAAGGTAACAAGCTCTGTGCATGCAAGGAGAACAGTGGACATAATATACCTTGACTTTAGCAAGGGTTGTGACACCATCTCTGTTGACGTTGTGTAACCCAGGTGGTATGCAAAAGGTACCTCCTCTCCAGTTGAAGGGATGTAAGTGGGTATGTGTATGCTGTGGGAGCATGGCTGCCTAGCTGTAGGCCAGCTTACCTCCTTTTCCTACAGAGTAGACCAAGGACACTAAGTGATATTTAACTATTTACATGTTTAAATGATACAACACAATATAAAACTTATAACCATTAACTTACATACATACATACATACATCTATCCATACACACACAAATGTGTACAGATACAGTTTTACACAGGCAATGGCTCTTTTTAACCCTGAACTCAGGCACAGGCCTAATCCTCTGTGGTTTTCCAATGAGTCTGCAGCCCCTTCCACCTCAACAGGGTCCTCTAGGCAGCAAGCGAAGGAGCACTCAATGACAATAAAACACAGGTTCATCACAAAATCAATGACAGGAAGATCTGACAGTGATGGGACAATAACTGAACATACACAAAAAGGTCACATCACATGAGATACACATATATATAGATGACCCATACAATGAGTTCAGATATAGAACAGCTTACAATCCTCCCCTAATACAACAATAAGGAAGCAGGGTTACAACAAGACCAAAACAATGGCACAGCAGCTGTGCCAAAGAAGAAATGGCATCCAGGGAAGGATCACGTTATCTAAAAGAGCATCATTTCCCTCTCCTAGAAGGGGCCCATAACCATGAAAACCAATCTTAAACAGGGGCCCTAGACTCCTCTCTAAGCCCAAGGGTGAATCATCCGCTGTCCTCGGAGGCTTCTCATTGATCACCTGTAGTGGGGAGGCCCCTCCTCCCCTGTAGGAATCCCCTTCCCAGGTAACTCTTGACTCCTAGCAGATTTTGGAGGCTTGGGCTCATCTCTATCTGTGGGTTGGAGGTGGGGTGTCCTCTCTCATTGGGGTGGTTGATCTGTCCTGTTGCTGCTCATGGCAGGAAGGCCCAAGCTGCCTTGGGAAGCCAGCAGGGCCTGTCAGCCATCTCTCAGCCCCGTGCACTGCCCTGTGCACCGAAGGGGCACCTGCATCATGCTGGAATGGGGACCTGCGCCACCTCATACAGCCATGGTATCCTGTCAGCTCTATGGATCTGTGCACCAATCTGTGTACCGATGACCCAGCTCCTGCCTCATGCAGAGCTGGGGACCCGCACTGCCTTGTGCAGCTGCTGAGATCCATTTCAACTCTACCAGCCCCATGCGCTGATCTGCGCACCATGGGACCTCTGCCACTCACAGAGTCAGGGACCTGAGCTGCCTCATGCTGTCCCAGAGTACTGTTATCTCTCCAGCCTTGTGCACTGATCCATGCACCAAGGGCTCCTGCCTCGTGCAGGGTCAGGGACCCAACCTGCTTCGTGCAGCTATCGAGGTCCCATCTGTTCTTAGACCCTCTGTGCACCGATCTGTGCACTGACGCCATGGCTCCCTCCATGGTGGGGCTGGCACATAAATGCTTACTGCTCCCCATTTGGCAGAGGTGTCTTCTGGGTGCTTCTAGGGCAACTGCTCCACCCCACTGGTCAGCTCTACCAGTTCTTCACAAGCCCCATCTTTATTGTCCCTCGCCAAACCTGCCCATGTATTCTGCACGTGGGTGTTTTTTCCTTCTGGAGGTTCCATCCTAGATTGGGAAAGGACCGGTGAGGAAGCCCAAAGGGTTATTTCCCTCTCAGGTCCTCTCTTTCACCTTGTCCCTGGGTCAGGGTGGGGCTGCCTTTCTTCTGCCTCCCCTTCTTGGTGGAGAAGGAAAAACTGCCTCCATCAATGAAGCCCAAGTCCTTCAGACTCAAGCTAACAATCCGGGCTGCTGGTGAGCCCACCAGCCAGCCTACCACAGTAGTCATTAACAAGTAAGAAAATACATACTAGAGAAAAGGATGATAACTGGTTGGATCATCGTGCTCAAACAGTATCTTCAATGGCTCATTGTCTAGTTTGGAAGAGGCATCAAATGGGAGTATCAAGTGTAAAAATGGTCCAATATCAATCAGATGAGATTCAATAAAGACTAGTGAAAATTCTGTACTTGGGACAGAATAGGTGAATGGACAAATACAGACTGGGGAATGACTGGCTAGGCTGCAGTGCTGCAGAGGAGGACCTGGGAGTTATGACAATAAGTTGAATAGGAGCCAACAATGTAGCTCTTTCTGCAAGAAGAGTTAGCAGCGTACTGGCTTTTATTGATAGGAGTGTTATTCTCAAGTCAAGAAAAGTGGTTCTTCTGTTTTTTTAAGCAAGACTTATGAAGAAAGGCTGAAAGAACTAAAGTTATTTAGTCTGGAGAAGACTGAAAGGGGATTCAGTAACCATCTTCAAATGCCTGAAGAGAAATTATAGAGTTGATGGAGAAAGCCTTTTTTCCTATAGCTGTAGAGAACAGACTAGGGTCCATGGCCTCATGCTGCAGCAGAGGAAGCTTATGTTGGAGATTAGAAGGATTGTTTGGTTATATGTATAGTCAAGTGTTGTGGCAGGCTCCCTAGTAAAACTGTGGAATCTCCATCTTTGGAAATTTTTAAGAGCATGTTGACAGGGATGATCCTACCTTGATCAGGGGGCTGGACTACATGACCTTGAGAAGTCCCTTCTATCCTTTTAGCATGATCCTGTGATCTGGTAAATTTTCATGTGAATTTTCTGCCATTTTCCCCTATTTATTTCATAAGGCTTACTAGGGAATACTATCACTGAAACTAATAAAACAGAAAACATTTTGGGTGTCAAAGAAAAAGTGTTCCAATATTAATCTTAAGGACCAATGAAAGCATTTTCTTCAATTTAGGTGAGTGAAATTCAAGCACTGAGTAAGATAAAGGCACCTTGATGTATTATTCAAGAATTTGCCTACACAGTCTTCAGAAACAACACATAATAGGAATTAACTCCATGAGGTAAGTATCAAATACTCATGCACTCCTCTAGCAGTTACATGAGTGACACTTTTAGCATAACTTTGAAAATGTAGGGTATGTTGTATGTACAGAGTAGGATGATATCATTAGGACAGACTAGAGGAAGTGCCTTTCAGCAGCAACAATCAAAGAAAAAAAACAACAATACACTGGCTTAAAGAATTCAGTCCCTTTTGCCTCAGTTGCCACAACAAATAATTGTTTTAGGAGTCTCAATGGCATGACATTTATTTGAATCTGATGAATTAAAAAGCAGAACTCATATACAATATCATGTAATCATACAGTACATTAGAACTGTGCTACCTGTCTATGATTTTAAGTTGCTCTGACACTTAACACCTGTTACTTTCGTGGAGCTATAGGCAGAAGGGAGAGGATGGGAAATAGGAAGGCAAGAGTATTATCTACAAAGCTAGAGGGAGAGATTGTAGTCCTGTAGTAGAGCTGAGGGAGTTCCAGATGAGTTCCAGCCAGTTGATTATGATAATCAGTAACCCAAGATCCTGAGCTTATGGCACATTCTGGCCCTGTGAAAGGAGAGTAGGCTTCACACTGAAGGATCCATGAACAAATAAGGTATCCTGAGGAGCTGGTGGGAGCCAGTGGAAAGGGGTAGAGGTAGGTACCCAGCTGGGTTGAGTTTTGTTGGTGTTAAGCTGCTAGATTTTTTTATGTTTGACTGTGATACAAAAGGAACATGCAAGCCACTGAGAAAGCACTGCTATTTGTTTGTTGACAGGAGGCATTAGGCCTGCGAGGCTGCAAGGGGTGCCTAGAAAGGGAGCCATGTCCCCTCTGTCTGGGGAAGAGCAGACATCGGATAATTACACTCCAAGGGAAATATAAATGGCTCCAGAGGGCACTCCAGGAGTACTGGAGTAGCCTTTCCAGGACAGGAAGAGTACACCTGTTTGCAGAGTAGAGCATGGGCAAGCACACCTGAGGACTTGGTCACGTCCAAGCTTAATGCTCAGACTAGAGATTGCTAGTGGGCTGAGTCTGAGCCAAGGACTCTTCAGAATGAGTGGAAGGTGAGGAAATAAGACCAGGACAATGGCTTCTAGACTAGAACCACTGAAACATTGACTTTGGGGTGCCAGGAGCCCAAACAGGGAGTCCTGTGTCAGGTA
>NW_017729027.1:27911058-27912058 GCF_001723915.1 Gavialis gangeticus | reverse complement strand
GGACTCAGGGAAAGTCTGTTCACCAGGGCCCCCCTTGGAGTCACCAGGAACAATGGCCACAAGCTGAGGGAGGATAGGTTTAGGTTAGATGTTAGGAAGAACTACTTCATGGTAAGGGTGGCCAGAGCCTGGAATAGGCTTCCCAGAGAGGTGGTGCTCTCACCTTTCCTGGAAATCTTCAAGAGGAGACTGGATAGGCACCTGGCTGGGGTCTTATGACCCCTGCCATCCCCAGTGCCCCTTCCTGCCCATGGCAGGGGGTTGGACTAGATGATCTGTCTAGGTCCCTTCTGACTCATTGATTCTATGATTCATGTCAGCAAATGTTCTGTGGAAAAAAGGCAAGGGCCAGGGTGTGCCAAGTTTTAGGACAATGAGTTGGAATGACACTGTCACTGGCAAGGCCGGTTGATGGCGATTAAACCAGTTTGATTACTGAACATTTTATGGACAAGACTGTATTTTCCACCAGCATAGAAAGAGGTTGGAAGTGGGAACTGATCACCCAGTTTGAGGTTTTTAAGGAGAGAATGGCAGAGAGCTAGGCCTTTTAAACTGCTGCTCTTTTTATCTTTACAAACTACTTGGGTGCCTCTACACACGCAAGCACATGCAGTTGCAGCAGCTCAAATAGAAGCGGTACAAATTTGAGCCAGGGCTTTTTGCTTCAGTGCACGTGCTCAGACATGCACTTTGGTGTGAAGCAAATTGTGCCACTTGGGGCAAAATACCCCTGCCTGGCTCCTCCCACATCTTCAGCCGGGGA
Organism: Gavialis gangeticus; assembly: GCF_001723915.1. Lineage (NCBI taxonomy): Eukaryota > Metazoa > Chordata > Crocodylia > Gavialidae > Gavialis > Gavialis gangeticus. Next base: position 27,911,292 of record NW_017729027.1, on the reverse strand, counting down.
CACCTAGAACCTGGGGCCAGCACCTGTGCTGTCCCCAGCAGTATAAAAAGCAGCTCTGGCAAGTAGCTCAGGGTTACTAGCTCTCAGAAGCTTGTGGGGCCCAGCCAAGTTGTACCTGGGGCCCTACCCCTTGTGCCAACTGGACTGCTGAAGCAGCCCTGAGAGTTCCCTGAACCCTTTACCCACTGCAGCAGTCTGGCAGTGGGGGCTGCTGCACAGATGCCAGACCTGGAT
>NW_017729027.1:27903221-27906058 GCF_001723915.1 Gavialis gangeticus | reverse complement strand
CAAGCCACTGAGAAAGCACTGCTATTTGTTTGTTGACAGGAGGCATTAGGCCTGCGAGGCTGCAAGGGGTGCCTAGAAAGGGAGCCATGTCCCCTCTGTCTGGGGAAGAGCAGACATCGGATAATTACACTCCAAGGGAAATATAAATGGCTCCAGAGGGCACTCCAGGAGTACTGGAGTAGCCTTTCCAGGACAGGAAGAGTACACCTGTTTGCAGAGTAGAGCATGGGCAAGCACACCTGAGGACTTGGTCACGTCCAAGCTTAATGCTCAGACTAGAGATTGCTAGTGGGCTGAGTCTGAGCCAAGGACTCTTCAGAATGAGTGGAAGGTGAGGAAATAAGACCAGGACAATGGCTTCTAGACTAGAACCACTGAAACATTGACTTTGGGGTGCCAGGAGCCCAAACAGGGAGTCCTGTGTCAGGTAATGATGTAGTTGGTCATTCCTGCCTGAGGGCTCTGATTGGCAGCCCTAATGAATCAGCTAGCCACTTCCTAGGCCACCTGACTGAATGAATATCTGAGAGACATATGGAAGGGGCAGGGTGTTTTTACAAGAATGGACACACACTCGGGCCAAGGCACAGTCCTGGATTGACTTTATCACCCCAGGGGTGGAGGCTGGGACAAAACAGGTCACACTTGTGTCCTTCATAGCCCATTTTATGTTAGGTGCCAGTTGGACATGGGGAAAGGAAGCACAAAAGGACAGTGCATATGGAAATTCAATACACACCTACTGGAAGAGGAGAGGATTTGTAGTGATTTTATGGAGGAACATGAAGTGTGGCAGACTTTAAAGAGTTGTTTTAACAGAGTGCAAGACTGGTGGCAGGTGGGGAAGGGACTTAATAAGGGAATCTGTTTTTATCTGAGTGGGTGCAGGTGTACAAAATGGAAGAGGAGACCTTTTATTTTGCTGCAGTGGAAGTATAGCAGCTTTACCAGTGAGCAGAATAGGGGTGGAACATAAGAGAAGAACTGGAGGAGACAGAGAGAGCTCTGGGGGCAAGTTTTAGAGAAGACACAAGAAAAGGTGTTTTTAGCTTGGGTGGAGAGGGGAAACAGTTGTTCCCAATACTTTCACACCTGGTTAAGGTCTGGGAGAGCCCAGATAAAGGCTGTAGTCAAGGAAGGGGTGGGGGGAAGCCCACTGGGCAAGAAGAGGTGCTGGAAGCAGCTAAAAGGTTTTATGAGTTTTTACACAGATGAAAGGAGGTGAATGAGGAAGGAACTGAATAAGTTTAGAAAGGAGGTGGAAAGAAGGTGGTGGTGGAAGAAGGGGAGAAGGTGGAGTAGCACATGGGTTTAAGGAAACAAGAAACACCTAAAGATTTATACAAAGGAGGCAGATGGCATCCCCTGGAATTTTGTGAAAGGATATGGGATCTTCTTGGCCTAGATCTAGTGGAGGTTTTTAATGAGATTTTAAATGGAGAGGCTGGCAGATAGAAGTTTATATGTGGTCATCATTATTTTATCAAATACAAAGGGAGGCAAGGAAGTATTAAAGAACTGGGGCCCAATTACACTTTTAATAGTAGATTTGAGCTGTTAGTGAAGACATTGGTTGTAAAGATGAGAAAATTGCTCCCTGAGATCATCCATCATGATCAGACATGTGCATTACCCAGGAGGAGGACTGGGGATATGCTCTTGATAAGAGGTGTGATGGTATACTGTAAAGAGCAGAAACTGAACATAGCAGTGATGAAACCTGCCTTGGAGAAGGCATGTGATTGGCTCATAGTTTTTATTCAACGTTTTAACAGAAATGGGTTTTCTGAGAAGGTGGGCAGCAGAGAATCAGAGTTTAATCACCAGGTATTTGAGTGATAGTTTTAAAATACAGGTGGGAGTGAAAGAGGGATGTCCTATGTCTCCTGTACTTTATGTGTGCCATGGAGCTCCTGACTCAATGCCCAACAAGAGATAAAGGTAATCAGTGTAGTGCCAGTGATGGGTGGTGCAGGGTAATGTGGATGGTGTTGTCTGCACATGGACGATATTACTCTAGCAGCAAGAGACATGTTATATTTACAGTAGGCACTTATGCATATGGAGAAATACAGGGAAGCAGCAGGAGCATATCTGAATACAGTTAAGAATGTAATGGTGGGTAACATGGCTGGCCTGGAAGATCTGATGGTGCCGGTGGCCACAGGTACAATTAAAGCGCTGGCGGTAAACTGTAACCCAATCTGTTCAACATCTTCATTAACGACCTGGACAAGGGTGTGGAGAACACCCTGTTCAAGTTCGCTGATGACACCAAGCTGTGGGGTAAAGTGAATACACCAGCAGGCAGGGACTACATCCAGGCGGACCCGGATAGGTTAGAGAAGTGGGTGGATCTGAACAGGATGTGGTTCAATAAGGACAAGTGCAAGGTGCTACACCTGGGGAGAGGGAACCAGCATTATGGTTACAGGTTAGGGGCTGACCCTCTCGGCAGCACAGAGGCAGAGAGGGATCTTGGAGTCAGGACTGACTCCAGGATGAATATGAGTTGCCAATGCGATGAAGCAATAGGCAGAGCCAACCGCATCCTGTTCTGTATCAACAGGGGCATCACTAACAGGTCTCGAGAGGTCTTGCTCCCCTGTATGCAGCACTGGTCAGGCCACAGCTGGAGTACTGTGTCCAGCTCTGGGCGCTGCACTTCAAGAAGGACGTGGAGAACCTGGAGAGGGTCCAGAGGAGGGCCACTCGTATGGTTGAGGGCCTCCGTGGCCAGCCCTATGAGGAGAGGCTGAGGGACCTCTTCAGTCAGTCTCCGCAAGAGGAGACTGAGGGGGGATCTTGTGGCTGCCTACAACTTTATCAGGGGCCAC
>NW_017729027.1:27901295-27902893 GCF_001723915.1 Gavialis gangeticus | reverse complement strand
GTGGCCAGAGCCTGGAATAGGCTTCCCAGAGAGGTGGTGCTCTCACCTTTCCTGGAAATCTTCAAGAGGAGACTGGATAGGCACCTGGCTGGGGTCTTATGACCCCTGCCATCCCCAGTGCCCCTTCCTGCCCATGGCAGGGGGTTGGACTAGATGATCTGTCTAGGTCCCTTCTGACTCATTGATTCTATGATTCATGTCAGCAAATGTTCTGTGGAAAAAAGGCAAGGGCCAGGGTGTGCCAAGTTTTAGGACAATGAGTTGGAATGACACTGTCACTGGCAAGGCCGGTTGATGGCGATTAAACCAGTTTGATTACTGAACATTTTATGGACAAGACTGTATTTTCCACCAGCATAGAAAGAGGTTGGAAGTGGGAACTGATCACCCAGTTTGAGGTTTTTAAGGAGAGAATGGCAGAGAGCTAGGCCTTTTAAACTGCTGCTCTTTTTATCTTTACAAACTACTTGGGTGCCTCTACACACGCAAGCACATGCAGTTGCAGCAGCTCAAATAGAAGCGGTACAAATTTGAGCCAGGGCTTTTTGCTTCAGTGCACGTGCTCAGACATGCACTTTGGTGTGAAGCAAATTGTGCCACTTGGGGCAAAATACCCCTGCCTGGCTCCTCCCACATCTTCAGCCGGGGACACCTAGAACCTGGGGCCAGCACCTGTGCTGTCCCCAGCAGTATAAAAAGCAGCTCTGGCAAGTAGCTCAGGGTTACTAGCTCTCAGAAGCTTGTGGGGCCCAGCCAAGTTGTACCTGGGGCCCTACCCCTTGTGCCAACTGGACTGCTGAAGCAGCCCTGAGAGTTCCCTGAACCCTTTACCCACTGCAGCAGTCTGGCAGTGGGGGCTGCTGCACAGATGCCAGACCTGGATGGGGACTATACAGCCAGTAGAGGCATCTGCCTCCCTGGGCCAGTGGGCTGTGGCTGAAGAGTTGGCCTCTGTGAGACACTACTGCCATGCGTGCCTCTGCCCAGCCACCGGGGCATCTAACACCCAGAAGATATTCCGGGTGTGGTAGCCTGTTTTGAACTGTCAAAGAATGTCCTCCTTGCCCCATTTGGCCAGGAGGTCAGCCACAGCCAGCTGGGTCCAAGGTGCCAGCTCTGAGCAGGCAGGGTCCTGTCACTGGCCTCCCTAGCAGGAATTCTGGTGTTTCCTGTAGGAAAACTGAAAAATCCCTGATGATAAAATCCCACAGTCACTCTGTAAAATATCCCTAAATCCATGTTCCTCCACAATTAAAACAAAAGACCACTGTAAAGAGAGAGAAAGAGAGAATGAGACAGAGAGACAGTGATCAGTTGGGCAATATTTTATTGATCTATCTGTAGTGTTAAAGCAATTTGGAAGACTACCAGTGTCTCTAACATAATAATAAAATGAGCTCTAAATACATGTTTCATGAATTCATGAATACATGAATATACATTTTGCTGCCCTGCAACCAGGGCTGTGGTCCCCCCACAGGGGCTATGGACCCCACACAAGCACCACAGCCCTCCTAACAGGAGCCAAATGACCCCCACAGGGGCTACCACCTCCCCTGCAGGGCCCACATGCCCCACCCCAGCCCCCTGATTGCTGC
>NW_017729027.1:27898403-27900827 GCF_001723915.1 Gavialis gangeticus | reverse complement strand
ATGGGGGTGGGGCCAGGCAAGGAAGGGATCGGGGGGCTTGGGGGTCATGCAGGGGGTGGGGCCAGTTGGGGAAGGGAGTGGCAAAGCTGTGGGAGTGGGCGGGGTCAGAAGGGGTCCCCCCCATAGCCTCTCTTCCTCCTCCAGCAGTATGCTTGAGCACCAGGGTGAAGGCCAACCACAGAGACACTCTGGCAGCCAGAGTGTCTCTGTGAAGGACCCAACCTCTGGTTGCCATGCCCTGCCCTGCTTTTTTTTAGCTCCATTTTTTTTTTGGACCCCTGGATATCCAGGGGTCAAATTTTGCCCCCGCGTTGCAAACCTGCAGTGGGGGGAACCTTTTCCTGTTCCTGCATGTGCCTCTTGCAGCCTCTTAAAGGGGTTTAGTGGCACATGCAGGCTTGTCTGGATGCACCACTTGAATGTATATTGCAGAGCAGCAACAGAAGATGGGAGCAAAGCAGAGAGTTGTATCTGGTACTATGCAGTCCTTTTTTACAGAAATATTGTCTTTATAAGTTCCTGTCATTCTTCCCCTGGGTGTAGCAGCCCTCACTGTATTACAGGAAGATGGAGTTGTTTTTTTTAAAAAATGTTGGTTGGAGACAGTAGATCCTAGTGTTTTTATGTCCCACAAGGAATTGACGGGGGTGGTAAGGGTGAGGGATGTGGTTGCCATGATGCTCTTGTCCTTATCCATGCCAGTGTAGGAAGGGGTCACAGGCAGGTCGCTGAGCGGGAGTCATGCAGATTTGGGGCAGATGGTGGCAAGGTGGGGTTTAGTGGCAAGAGTGACACATTACATGTGGCACATGGACAGGTCTCCATGGTGCCTGTGGGAAGCATTCTACAATCAGGAAACAATCGGATATGTATTCTGGGATTGTGGGTTTATGTGATGAGTGTAGGACAGGGACCTCCTTTTGACATGGGCAACATCCGGTGTGCCCCCAAAAGGCATAGTTTTATACAGGCTAGTTTGATATAGTTTTTGTAATAATAATAACAACAACAACAACAATAATAAAGTCTCTCTGATCCTGTATGCCTAGGTGTCTTCACCCTGATTAACTCTATTCCTGGACTTTGGTTTTTTTGGATATTCTGCTTGGATCTGGTCACCTATGTGCTAAATCTTGGTTCATCCTGATTTCTGTTCTGACTGGTATATGCTGAATCTGGTTCTAAACCTTGGCATACTTTGACTTCAGCTCTATCTCCTGGCTTGTCTGGACTTTGCACTAGTTTCTGACTCAGATCTTTGACTCAGCCTGTGATTTGGACTACCCCTGGACTTCCTTCTGGATCTAGTAACTTGGTCTTTGATGACTGACCACCTGACCTGGCCTGTGGTTTGGTATACTGACCCAGTTGCCTAACCAGTAGGCAAGACCACTAGTTCTTACAGGGATTGAAGCTCAAAAGATGGATGCTGATTGTGGGCAAGAAGCCCCGAGACTGATATCAGTTATGTGAGCTTGCCAAGACCAGGAAACTGAGGAGTGGGTCTAGCAGAACAACTGGGGACTCAGTTACAGACAGGAGGGCTAGAATCTGGTGGGCATAGATAGGCCTTAAAAAAACAAAGAAGAGAAGCCTGCAGGGACCAGCGGGTTCTCTGAAAACAATTACCAAATGGGCCAGAGAGGCCATCCTACGATGAGCATGTCAGAGGAATGCACCTAGGGTGATACTCTAGCAATTGAGAGCTGCCTTCCAAACGTATAATAACAAAGGTGCAGCAAGGAGGATAAAGGAGAAAGAACTAAAAGGCCAGAGAGCACAGCAGATTGAGCTGACTGCTGGGGCATCAGACTCAGTATCACAATGCTGAACCTGCTACAGATACTCTATGACTATTCAGTTATGTCTTTCTTTTCTCTTCTTTCTTCACTTTATCTGCTAGTCAAGGAGAATGAATGGAACAGAAATAACTTGAGTTAGAGTGACATTTTACTCAGGTTATAAGAAAAACAAAATATGAGGTGGCCAGAAATTTCTGCACAGGGATCATTTAGTTGAACAAATGTTAATTAGTAGGCACAAACGAGCAAAAGACACACTGAACAACTAGATGCTCCCTTAATTTGAACTCCCCCAAATTGACTGTGGACTTGAACTGGGCAAGTAACCTATTTTTGATGTGATTTCTCCCAATAAGGTTGGCATTTACACATTAGTAAATTGAAGTACAGAAATAATAAATAATTAGGCTGATATAATTCAGTGAGACATTCATACATTATTCAAGAGAACAGATCTAGAAACTTGACTTCCAAATCTCTATTGTTTCACTGGAACAATCCTTTTCAAGAAAAAAAAACCTCTTTCTGATTTGATACTTGCATTTCTGTTGAAAATGATTTTCAACAAAACTGACATATGGTAGTGTTTACTGGACAATGGTTAATAGTGGCTTTCCATTTC
>NW_017729027.1:27889932-27893403 GCF_001723915.1 Gavialis gangeticus | reverse complement strand
TATTCAAGAGAACAGATCTAGAAACTTGACTTCCAAATCTCTATTGTTTCACTGGAACAATCCTTTTCAAGAAAAAAAAACCTCTTTCTGATTTGATACTTGCATTTCTGTTGAAAATGATTTTCAACAAAACTGACATATGGTAGTGTTTACTGGACAATGGTTAATTTGTGTCTTCATAAATGTGGTTTATAAAGAATAGTTTATAATGCCTGTTAAACAGCAACTCTGTGAAAGTTACTAGGTAGCTTATTGTGTATATTTTGTCAAAACAGCTCCAGCAAGTCATTCAGGTAGTAACTCCATCAACAATCCATTAACTACCAAAAAAACTCCCAAAGCAGGATCTCCTGCTTAAAATATAAGCAACCATATTTTTCACTGGCAGTATTATGACTCAAGATTCCAGACTTCTGACTCAAAATTATTGTAATTCTTGTTCTTGTGTATTCTTGTCTGAATCTATTGTATGTGTCTACTGGCCATTTTGCAATACCCTTTTAAATACCTTTTATAAAGGAAGACTGTGCTCCCATGATTTATATAGTGGTCAAGGCAGAACCAGCTAGCACAATTTATGAGAGCTTTCCTGGACCTTTTGACAAAGTCTTTCGCTAGAACCTACTAATGAAAATAAGCAGTCACAGGGTGAATGGTAAATATAGTGGATGAGAGAGGGGAACAAAGAAAAGATTAACATTGACCATTTATTACAACATGGCAAAAGGTTAATAGTTTAATATATAAAAATGATTTGAAAAAAGGAGTGAAGAGGCAAATGGAATAAAAAATTGCAGATGACTTTAGGTCAGCAAAAGACTAGAGAAGATTGTAAGAGCTCTAAGAAAACTAGATGAAGGGGCAGCCCAGCACAATGACAGATAAAAGACAGTGTTAAAGACAAAATAACACATTTAAATGAATAATTTTAACAAACCATAGCTGCAAGAAATGTATGCCTTTTCTTTTGAAACTGTTTCATGGTGACTAAAGGACAAATGAAAATAGGAAAGTATGAGGAAGTGGTAGAAGTGCTTCTTAGATTCTTTACTAGTTGGGATTTTTATTAATATCTCAAGCACTGATTATTAATATTTGGAAGGACAAAGACTGCTTGCTTAATCTACAGCAACCATAATTCTTTGGAGAGTGCTTTTTAGACAGACTCTGTTCTAGATGTATATCTGCCCTTTGGTGCGTGGGACCAAAATTTTATTTTATTTTTTTTTGAGAGTACTAATGCCCATTTGGGGCCCACTCCATACTATCCCTATGGACAGCCAAGAAGAAAAGCAGACAAGAGGGAGTATGGTCTTGTAGAGCAGTGCAACCTAGGAGGCTGAAGGAATCCTGGGTTCTAGCACCTGCCAGATAACTTCTAACCAACTGCCGAACTAATTCCAACAAACGATAGCAGATCAGACTTAACATTCCCAGTATTTCTAACATGATAAACGTTAATACATAACTTAAAATACAATCTTATTTACACAATGTGAAACAAAAAAGGTCATAGTTTGAATTGTCCAACACAATTTTTGCCAATCACACATTAAGAAAAGTATTTTAAGATTGGAAAAAAATGTACATCTTAAATAGCAGTAAGAGTTTGCTTTAGTTGCAGAATGAGGTTCCTATGTCTACAAAAATTTCTTCTAATGTCTCTGTCTAAAACAAAATCTTCACTTTTTATTTATTGAAATGGTCTAAGAGTAGAAATATCATGCCTGGATTTTCTCTACACTCATGGCTTCTATTAATTTTAATTGGAATTTTAAACAATATATCTATAAAAAAGGATGTCATTGCTGCCTATGGACCAAATTATGATATTCCATTCTGCTCTTTCTCCATATGAAGTCCCGTTTAGGTGAGAAGTGGCATTTGCTTTAGTAAATTTGGGTGTAATTATCTCAAACCAATGGCCTGTGTATAAATATGATTTACTTCTTATACATACAAAATACTTTGTAAACTGTATATGAAGATCATTGTTCATGTTGTTCTTTGCTACTTTACATTACTTTTGATCTTTTAGCATTGAACTATATCTTGTTTTAAATTGCTTAGGAGCAGGATTGTCAACCATAGGATGTAGCCCGTGGAGCCCTATGATTCAGGCCATAGGTCTTGGATTGATCCCATGCCAAAACCAGCACACAGTGAGCCCCAGGGAGAGGCCAGGGCATTGCATGTGTCAAAGGGGCTGGCATGGAAAATGCTGCAAGTGACATCCCACCAGACTGGCTCTGTGTGCTGACTCCTGCATGGTCTGATTCAGTCTGTAGGCATTCAGCAACTCTCAGCTGGCCTGCAGGCCTAAAGGATTTTGACATCCCTGCTCTAAAGACAGCAGTTTTCTAACTGTCCAGAGTTGAACACATCCATCTCAAAGTGAAAAATAACTTGCTTATCTTTAGTTATCTTCTTCTCATCCCATCTTAACTTCTCTGCCTTCTAACTCAAAGTCAAACTTCATGTCTTAATTTCAGTCAAAAAAGTTCTCTGTCAGGTTGCTCCAGCCTGCACTACCAATCCATGATATAATGTCTGAACTCTTGATGTCATTTCTGATAAAGCCATTCAAAAAAGAGGATCAAAGAAGAATCAGACAAATCACCTAAGGGCACTAAAGTATTGATAAGGCTAATAGGGTTCTTAAACTTTAGCAAAGGAATAGTGAACTGTCCTTCCCCGTCAGGGTGCCAAAATAGCAAACTCCCTGCTGACCATAGTACCGTAATTGGCACAGCTGGGAGGATGGGGTCAATGATTTATATTGCAGGGGAAGGATTATCACAAGACTTCATTGTGTTTGATGCTTGATTATCAGTTTATTATAACAGCACCCAGCAGTGCCTCTAAAGATAAGGGTCAGGTACTTTTCCATTTATGAAGTCCTTGCAGAAGGGTTTATAATCATTCAATACAGCTTAGCACAAAAACTTTTCATTTGAAATCTCATCGTATGGGAGAAATTTCTTCCTTCACAAAAAAATAACTTCCACCTAGTTTCTTATTTTCTTAACTCTCCCTATGCTAGGGAAAGTACTTGGGAAAGAAGATTGTCTGTGTCTCATGAGAAACTGGAGTTAGATACAGTTTATATTTTTTTTTTTTTTATAGAATGCTTATGAAAAAATAACTTGTTTTAAATGCAGTTGATACTAGCTGAGTACAAATATATTGTATGAAAGCTGAGGAAGATTGCATAGATAAGAGTAACATAGGTCAAGTAGTTGTTAAAACACACAAATGGCTAAATGGTGGGACTAAAATATGCTCATTGACGTAACTGTAATAGTTTTACCATTAACTTCAGTGGGGGCAAAATTAGGCCACTGCTGAGTGTTTTTAAATTGCCATAATGCATATGCAACACACATCCAAAACTCTAAGTGAAAAAAATATTACTCTTATTCAATTTTTTATATATATATATATATATATATATAGCCAATTAGACTGCAA
>NW_017729027.1:27887971-27889765 GCF_001723915.1 Gavialis gangeticus | reverse complement strand
TATATATATATATAGCCAATTAGACTGCAATAATTTATAATGTGATTGTATTCCAGGTCTATTATAAAAAAATATATATTTAATATACCCCACCCCCAAATATTAAGGGTGCAAAGTCAAGAACTCAAAAGTTAAGAAATGTTAGAATTAAGGTTGTCCATGCAATCTTTAATTTGGGCTTAATCTCTTAGGTAAGGTATTTGCATGCTGCTTTAGAGAGCTGAATTCTATCCCTGCCTCTAATAAAAAGTTTCAATACAATGTTAATCAAGGCTTTAGGTGGGTGGGTAATAACTGGTCATTTTCTGGGTGCCCAACCCAGACCAGCAAATAAAAGCAATGGAACCTATGCTTTGAACAAAGAATGTGCTGTACAACATACAGGCTTTATGGAAAATTGGGTCCTGGGGATTTCAAATTGTGCATTCAAAAATCAACAAATACTTTGGACTTTAATTTAATTGAATTATTCCCTCTCTGCCAAGTGATGACTATAATATGCATTCCTCACAGGCAGTTGTTGTGAAAACATTACAGATATTAATCTGTAAAAAATTCTTATTTTAGAATGAGAAATATCATAGCCCATGAAGAAATTAACAATACTTATCTTCAGAGCAGTTTGGAACAGTGAGCAGTATGGTACAACTTCATATAAAATACCTACTTTTAACAACAGAAGGAACCAATTCTTGTTATAATTATGGTGCAGCCAATTGTCTAAGCCTATTTAGGGCAAACATTCTCTTAATGAACCTTATTTTCTAGTCCCATGGGGGTTCATTATAATGAGCCTGTAATATATGTAAGCTTGCAGAAATACAAAGAATGAGGAAAAAACCCCAAAATACTGAACAGCTGTTCATTAAAGAGAATATTAAATGAGGCAGGGGTCTTGTAGGAAAAAAAAAGTATGCGAACATGTAAGTAAAGACTAAATAATAATTCACAAGCACAAAGAGGACGAATTAAAGTCACTCAGGTAACATTCATTAAGGATTCTCCTACTTTCCTAGTGCTTGATTTTGCAACCTCAGAAAAGTTCCTTTAATATAATTTTGAGGGTATAATTTTCTAGGTTTTTTTTAACCCAGTAAGTTATATCATGTGACATCAATTGATTATTAGCAGGGTTAGATCCTTAAGATCCACATCATACATATCTGACATCATTTACATAGCAACAGTAGGTCATTAGTGTATATGTAGACCAGTGGACAACTTCAATCCTTTTCCCAATGCAAATGTAACCCCTTGTCATCCATTTGCCAGGTCTGGTTTCTCATGCTGGATTGCAAACCTCATTAAGGGCATGGGCTTCCATTACACTAAGCAGCACTGCAATCTTCATCATCTCTACTGTGCAACTGGTCTTCTTCATCTTTACCTACATCAAGATGCTTGAGGCAAAAGGCTAGACCTGTAAATCACATCACTTCCAGGTTCCTCCATGGTGGTGCCAGTTGGAGTAACAAGATGTCAGATAAGCTTCACAGCTTGAGTGCTGATTCCCAGGTCTTACAAGCCAGTGATTTCATATACTCTGAGCCCCTTATATTTTATCCTAAGCAATTTTAATACTTGTGCAGCAGGGAATGGGATGTTTGGTCTTACGTATTTATTTCATCTCCAGCTCCCACCGGCCATCGGTTTATCAGTAACAAGCTAACATCCATGTCCTAGAAATGAAAATTTTTGTCCAGGATTTCAAAGCCAAAAGGTTCAGATGCAATAACTAATATACAACCAAGCAATACTTTTCAGTTCTCTAGAATAACACGGCAGCTCCCAAAC
>NW_017729027.1:27879691-27882971 GCF_001723915.1 Gavialis gangeticus | reverse complement strand
TTCAGTTCTCTAGAATAACATGGCAGCTCCCATTTGAATTAAATGACCAGTTATTTAACAAGAAAACAAATAAATGGTTTAATGTTCAAAACTTGTTAAAATTCTAACAACAGGAAAATGGTATAATGTAAGCTTTTTAAAAATTAGATTTTAACGAGTATTGTTCCTAACTTCATTCATGAGAACTTCTTTCTTCCCCAAACTCTCCCTACATTATTTCTTTTCTAACCCTGGCTATCCATCTTGGTCCCATTTTCCCAACTTTGCTATTACCAGCTCGAATTCTGCCACTGCTTGTCTCTGACCCACCAGTCTCTTTGTCACCAATTTCTCACACACTCAGTCGGTCTCCCCCATGACTCAACCTTAAATAACTTCCCAAGCCTAACTATATACTGCCTCTCCTCCAGCCGATTTCAGTTCCATCTTCTGCAGCTCTCTTTTCCAAGCTAGTTTACCAGTCAGTCCTGGTTCATTCCCTTCATATACCTTCATCCCCACCTCTGGCACAAATTTCAGGCCCTTCCCTCAAGTCCGAGGCTTCCTCACATACCAACTCCCAGTCTCGGTCTTCATCTTTTCCCAAATATTTTTCTTGCTTCTCCACAGCTCTGAGCTCTGTCCTCACTGGAGTCAAATCAGGCAAATTTTGTCCTCATGCCACTCGGGCTAGCACAGGTGTTATTGAGAATACAGGAGAGACTATCATCTGCTTTCAATTCATTTGTCCAGACATGACAAAGCCCATTGTAGTGACTGCAATAATTTTCAGCCTGGGGCCAAAGCATTCCCAGGTGGGAACTGGGAAGTAATCTCTGGAAGCACTGGTGGATTTCTGGAAGATGTCTTATTGGAAGCACTGTCAAAATCTAAGTTTCTATCAAGTGTGTGCAAACTGCTATTTTTGAATGACTTAGCATGTGGCCAAGTTTTGGAAGTGGGAGTGGAAGTGGCTTATACCTAATACAAAGGGTTTTGTCAAATTTCCAGTCTGCTCAAGGCAGCTGAAATATTTAATTGTTTTTGGATAAGTTTAAGGAAAAGGAAAAAGAAAAAGAAGTCTGTAGCAGATGCCTGTTAGGAAAATATTCGTTCAAATCATTAAAGTTTGGCAAAGTTACAAGTGAAGGAGTGGAGGATTTTTAAAAAAAATAATGTAATACTTAAAATATAAAAAAAAAAATATAATGGATGAACCCAAGGAAATCTATACATTCTTGAAAGCCATAATTCTCTCTCATATTTGTATCATTTTTGTCTAATACTTGAAAAAAAACTGGCAGCAGGACTTCAATAATATTATTCTTAGGCATATATCCTGCCAGTATTACTGTGATTTTTTTAGCACCTGGCATTTAACCTTACAACACTGTTGTGAGGTGAGGTCAGAAAATATTATCCTAAATTTACAGACAATGAGACTAAAGGTAAAATTCACAAAATAACTAAAAACATATAAAATGGGATCTCAGTGGAATTTAGAGTCCAAGGTCAAAATCAGAGAAATTCTAACCTCTGTTAGGTATCTGAGATTCTTTGGGCACCTAATGTGGACTGTTGAAAAAACAGATGGAGTCTATCTATCTAACAAAGAGAGGGAAGAGTGTCTTTTCACACAAAGTTACTAACACACTGAAGAGGTCTTTAAATTAGTTGCACCGGAGGGACAGACAATAAAGCCTAGTTTCATATTTCATAGTTGGTAGGATCGGAAGGGACCTAAGCAGATCATTTAGTCTGACCCCCTGCCATGGGCAGGAAAGGATGCTGGTGTCAAATGACCTCAGCTAGGTGGCTATCTAGCCTCCTTTTGAAGACCCCCAGGGTAGGGTCGAGCACCATTTCCCTTGGAAGTTGGTTCCAGTTCCTAGACACCCTGACAGTGAAGTAGTGCCTCCTGATATCTAGCTTGAATTTACTAGGGCAAAGTAAAGATCCAGGGGACTTGGATAAAAGACTGAGTAAATGGAAGCAATAGTGGAAGCCTTACCAATGTTCTCAGGAAGAGTACAGGACCATAAGTTAGATATGTGAAATGTTTATATGCTAATGTGAGAATCATGGGAAATAAATAGGAAGAAATAAAGGTCCTAGTACAAAACAGAGAATTAGGATGAAATTCAGATTACAGAGATATGGTGAAATAGTTTACATGACTGGAGTATGTTCATGGATGTGTACAGTGTGTGTGAGAATGATAGGTAGGGAAAAAAAACAGGATGGGTGTCCCACACACGTTTCTTGACGTGCAATACGAAGTGGAAAGAAGGCCTATGGAAAGCCTCTGTGAAAAGATTAGAGGGGAGAGCAGCAGGGATGATGGCAAGGAAGGTGTCTACTACAGACCACCAAGAAAAAGGAGGTGGAGGTAGATGAGGCCTTTTTTAAACAGCTGGCAGAAACTGCCTAACTGCATGAGCTGATTCTTATGCGGGAATTTAATTATTGTGATATCTGCTGGGAGGACATTTATTGTGGATAATATTCTGACTCAGATGGTAGAGAACCCAACAAGGGAGAAATCTCTTCTCAACTTGTTGCCCACAAACGGGGAGGAATTGATGGAGAATGTAAAGGTGGAAGGTAACTTGGGTGACAGTGACCATGAAATGACAGAACTTAAGACCCTAAGGGAAAGAAGAAAGGAAAGCAGCAGAAAAATTGGATTTCAGAAAAGACAGTAGAAATAGAGGGCAGGGTCCCTGGGAAGTAAGCCTGAGGGGAAAAGGACTCCAAGATAGCTGACTGTAGTTTCAGGAGGTCACATTAAGGGCAAAAGATGAAGCTATCCCAGGCAATTGAGTTCAGGCAATAAAAGAATGAGCAGTACAACACAAGACCAGTCTGGCTAGATTGCTTCAGTGAGCTGAAACTTGAAAAAGAATCCTATAAATTGAAGAAACTTGATCACAATACAAAAGAAAAGCATAAGTGTATCCCATGGGTATGCAGGCAAAAAATAATGAAGGACAAGGCATGATTCAAAATGAAGCTGGCAAAGGAGATAAGAGGGGGAAAAGGGGTTTCTACAAGTATACAAAAAATAAGAGGAAGACCAGTGAACCCATAGTTCACTTCTGGAACGTGGAAGGTGTATCTGGTTCTGAATAATGCTGAGAAGTCCGAAGTGTTTAATTCCTTTTTTACTTCATTTTTCACAAAGAGTCAGATACCCTATAGTGACCACAGTTGGCAGCAAAGATAGGGAAGGAGACAAGCAGCCAATAATATTATAAGAAAAGGTTAGGTTTTACTTAGACAAGCTAAATGTTTTCAAGTT
>NW_017729027.1:27869145-27874691 GCF_001723915.1 Gavialis gangeticus | reverse complement strand
TTTTACTTCATTTTTCACAAAGAGTCAGATACCCTATAGTGACCACAGTTGGCAGCAAAGATAGGGAAAGGAGACAAGCAGCCAATAATATTATAAGAAAAGGTTAGGTTTTACTTAGACAAGCTAAATGTTTTCAAGTTGGTAGGACTGGATGGGATGCGCCCCACAATACTGAAAGAATTGGCTGAGGCAATTTCAGAGCCATTAGCTTTCTGAAAATTTGTGGATATTGGGTGAGGTCCTGAATGTCAAAAAGAAGTGAAAAGAAGGCCTGAATGGCTGGTAAATGGCAAATATATTGCTCATTTCTAAGAAAGGGAAGGATAAGGATCCGTGGAATGACAGAGTGGACAGCGTGACCACAATGCCTAAAAAGATCATAGAGCAAGTCCTTGAGGAATCTATTATGAAGCCTCTAGAGAAGAACAAGAGGATCAGGGATAGCTAGCATGGATTCACCAAGAGCAAGTCATGTCTGAATAACTTAGTCTCCTTCTATGATAAGGTGTCAGTCTATGCGTGCAGGGATAGTAGTGGACACAATATACCTTGATTTAGCAAGGCTTTTGACACTGTCTCCCATAATATTCTATTCACAAGCTAATGAAATACTGACTGGATGTCAGTATTTTAAGGTGCATAATATAACTAGTTGAATCTTCATGCTCAATGAGTAGTCATCAGTGTCTCAGTATCCAATTGGGAGAAGATATCAAAAGGGGTTTCCCAGGGGTCTATCCTGTTCACATCTTAGTTCATGATTTGAATCACAGGATTTAATACACACTTAGCAAATGTATGGATGAAACCAAATTTGTAGACCTGGCACTCTGCGGGGCACTGCTAGGATCCAGATTTACCTGGATAACTGGAAAATCAATCAGATGAGATTCAATTAGTACAGATGTTACATCCTGCACTTGGAATAGAATAATTGCATGCACAAATACCAACTGAAGAATAGCTGGCTTGGCTGAAGTGCTGCAGAAAAGGACGGGGTTAAAATGGACCATAAGCTGAATATGAGCTGACAGTGTGCTCATTGCCAAAAGGTCAAAAGCATACTGTGTTGTATTAACAGGAGTGTCACTTACAAATCAAGAAAAGTGATTCCTTCCACTCTTTGTAGCACTAGTGAAACCTCCCTTGAAGTATTATGTCCAGTCTGGTGCCCCACACTTGAAGAAGGCTGTGGACAGTTTGGAAGGAGTGCAATACAGAGCAACATAGTAGGATATTGGGAAGCAAGACGTAAGAGGAAAGGCTGAAAGAGCTCAGGTTATTAGTCTGGATAAGAAAAGACTGAGGAAGGATTTGATAACAGTCTTCAAATACCTGAAGGATGATTATAGCGATGATGGAGGTGGGCTTTTCTCCATGACCATAGGGGACAGGACAAGGATCAATGGCCTCAAACTGCATCAGGAGAAATTTAGGTTGGAGATTAAAAGGAGATTCCTTATTTTGGGCATGGTCAAACATCAGAATGGGCTACCTAGAGAAACTGTGGAATCTCTATTCTCAGAAAATTTCAAGAGCAAATTGGACAGACACTAGGCTGGGCTGGTTTAGCCAGAGACAGTCTTGGCTTGAGCAAGAGGCTGGATTAGATGACTTTGAGAGGTCTCTTCCAGACTGATTTTCCTATGATCCTAAATTTTCACCAAAAAAAATTACCTAGGACAAAGTTCAGTAGTGCACATAGTTGGTTGTTGGCCCTAATCTCAGAGAGTCTTGGGTCAGGTTCACACAGGGCTGTCAGGGCAGAAAATCAGCTGACCCCTCCTGAGCTGCTGGGCATGGGGTATCAGAGGCTACCTGCAGGAGGAAACTAAAGGCATTCTACCAGGGACTTTAAACCCCATTCCTGACAGCCCATTCCTGCCAGGCATGGTGTTTAAAGCCCTTTGGCTCCCCCTACTGGAAGCTCTTTATCCCCAGCAACCTGGCCAGAGGTGCTGGGCTCAGGGTTTAAAATCCATAGTAGGATTTACTTTAGTTCCTCTCTCCCCCTCACAGCCTAAGGATGGGACTGACAATCAGCTGATCATAGACTCATACAATTATAGAAAATTAGGGTTGGAAGGGACTTCAGGAGGTCATCTAGCCCAACTCCCTGCCCAAAGCAAGACCATCCTCAACTAGATCATCCCAGCCAAGGCTTTGTTTAGCCAGGCCTTAGAAACCTCCAAGGATGGAGATTCCACAACCTCACTAGGTAACCCATTCCAGTACTTTACCATCCTCCTAGTGAAACATTTTTTCCTACTATCCAACCTAGATCTCCTTTGATGCAAGTTGAGGCCATTGGTCCTTGTTCTGTCATCTGTCACCACTGAGAACAGTCTAACTCCATCAGGTAGTTGAAGGCTGCTGTCAAATCCCCCCTCAGTCTTCTCTTCGGCAGACTAAATAAGCCTAGTTCCCTCAGCCTCTCCTCAGAAGTCATGTGCCCCAGCCCCCACACCATTTTCACTGCTCTCTGCTGGACCCTCTCCAACTTGTCCACATCCTTTCTATAGTTGGGGGGCCCAAAACTGGACACAGTACTCCAGATGAGGTCTCACCAATGAAGAATACAGCAGAAGAATTACTTCTCTTGGTCTGCTGGCAATGCTCCTATTCATGTAGCCTAGTATGCTGTTAGTCTTCTTGGCAACAAGGGCACATTATTGACTCACATTCAGCTTATTGTCTACTGTAACCACAAGGTCCTTTTCTGTAAAGCTGCTGCTTAGCCAGTTGGTCCCAAGCCTGTAGTGGTGCATGGGATTCTTTCATCCTAACTGCAGGACTTTGCACTTGTCCTTGTTGAACCTCATGAGATTTCTTTTGACCAAACCCTCCAATTTGTTCAGGTCGCCAAATCCTAGCCCTACTCTGCAGTAGTACTGTACACTCCCCAGCTTGATATTATCCACCAAGTTCCTTAGAGTGCAATTCATCACACTCCTGAATGTTAATCCTGGGGTCAGTCTGGATCCTGGTGCAGTCTGAGGCCTAGGGCTGAAAATTAGCTGATTGCCAGTCCTGCTCACATGATAAATATAACTCCAATATAAACCACCCAGAAAAAAGTTCTGTTATATCCAGACAAGGTTCTTTGGGTGAATCTGATATCTTTTATTAGACCAACTTAAATAGTTGGGAAAAAATTATTAAGCAAGCTTTTGGGTTCAAAAACCCTTCGTCAGGCTGAGGAAGTTTCAGCAGTTGGTGTGTGCTGTTCCTGGATGGAATGAAAAGTAAAGGAGTCAGGAGGCTGGGCTGATACATACAAGACAGGTAGTCAGTGAAAATGTAGATTGAGGAGTCAATGGATGAGAGACAGGCTGGAGGGTGGGGGGCAGGGGGAGAAGAGAAGGGAGGTGAATAGTGGAGAGATACCAGGGGAGTCACATGTCAGGCAGGTTATAATGTGTCATAAATCCAATGTCTATATTTAGTCCATGAGTGTTAGTATCCAGGAAGGTGATGAACTGAAGTTCATAGTCTCATCTCTGGGAAATGTTTTGTAAGTTTCCTTTGAGGATTAGGACTAAGAGATTGGAGAGAGTGATTTTCTTGTGAGAAATGTGCCCTTACAGGTAATTGGGTATTCCTTTCTTTGACAGATTTCCGATGTGCATTCATTCTGGTGAGTAGTTGTTATTTGGTCTCTCCTATGCATTTACCATCAGGGCATTTGGTGCATTGGATGAGATATGTAAAATTTCTGGAGGTGCAGCTGTAAAATTTGGGAATGCTGATGGCTCTGTTGTGGGGTGTAGTAATTGTAAGGGTGGTGGAGATTTGTTGGCAGGTTTTGCATTTCTTGTCATGGCATGATCTGGATCCATTGGGTGTGTTCTGGGCCTGAAGAAGTTTGCTTCTGGTGATGTGGTTAGCAAGGTTCAGTGCTTGTTTGAAGGCTAGAATGGGTGGCTCTGGGAAGATCTCTTTAAGAATAGGGTCTCTTTCTAGTATCGGTTGCAATTGTTTCAGGATTTTCTGTACGGGTTTGAGGGAGGGGTGATATGTCATAACCAGCAGTGTGCGATTTGTGGGGGGTTTTCTTCTGTACTGCAGCAGTTCTTCACGTGGTATCCGGGTGGCTCTTTCAAACACACGATCTCTCTCTCTGGAGGAGTGTCCTTGTTGGGTGAAAGCCTTTCTAAGATTGGTGAGGTGGCAATCCTGGGTGTTCTCTTCAGTGCAAATTCAGTGGTATCTGAGGGCTTGGCTGTACATCACAGCTTTTTTGGTGTGTTTAGGGTGATTGCTGGTTCTGTGCAGATATGTATGTTGGTCTGTGGGTTTTTTGTATAACGTGGTCTGTATTTTATCATTCTGGATACTCATCATTGTGTCAAAAGGAGATGTTGGTGCTGGAGTATTCTAGAGAAAGTTGGATGGAGGGATGCTGATTGTTGACTTTCTGATGGAACTCAATCAGAGATTGTAGGTTTTCAGTCCAAATGATGAAGATGTCATCGATATATCTTAATTATAGCAAAGGTTTGATGCTGCAGTTCTTGAGGAAGTCTTCTTCAAGGTGGCTCATAAAAAGGTTGGCATACTGTGGGGCCATTTTGGTGCCCATAGCTGTGCCAATGGTCTGAAGGAATTGTTGGTTATTAAGAGTGAAATTCTTGTGTGTGAGGATGAAGTGTATAAGGTTAGAAATATTTTTGGGTCTGTATTCTGAGTTGTAATCTTGTTTCTGTAGATATACAAGGCAGGCTTGGATACCATCCTGGTGTGGGATGTTGCTATATAGGCTGGTAATGTCCATGGTGGCTAGGAGGGTGTTGCTGGGAAGGTGATCTATGTTTTTAAGTTTTCGTAGAAAGTCTGTAGTGTCTTGGACAAAACTTGTTCTGTGGGTGATGAGCGGATTGATTCAACGAAACCTGATATTTCATCAGTTGGGGTCCCATGGTTGGATATGATAGGTCTGACAGGGTTCCCTTGTTTGTGGATTTTAGGAAGCATGTAAAAAGTCCCCAGGTTAGGTAGTGGGGGAGGGAAATCAAGGTCTGTAGTTTTTCTTGTAGTCCTGATGGAAATGATTTGATGGTATTATTGAGTTTCTTGGTGAAAAGGGGAGTAGGATCTTCTTGTAGTTCTTTGTAGTAGGTGGTATCAGAGAGTTGGCTGTTGGCTTCCTTTATGTAGTCTTCACGGTTTAGGATGACTGTGGCTCCTCCTTTATCTGCTGGTTTTATTACTATTTGGTGGTTAGATCTTAGAGATTCTATGGCCTTTTTCTCTGGTACAGAGAGGTTGTTATGGTGGCGCGTGTTGCTGATTATTACATTGTTCATTCTTTCCCTGAAGCAGTCAATGTAGTGGTCAAGGTTAGGGTTTCGTCCACTGTGAGGTGTCCAATCTTATGTTTTTGGGGATTTTGGGGGGTTGATCTTTTCCTGAATGTTGTCAGAGGATGAGTTGTTGTTGGGAGTGGAATCACCTTGGTCATGGAAATATTCCTTGATGTGGAGGCGTCGGAAGAATCCTTCTAGTTCTCCACATTGAAGTATTTTATTAGAGTATTTTTCTGGACA
>NW_017729027.1:27857324-27868600 GCF_001723915.1 Gavialis gangeticus | reverse complement strand
TTTCTCTGAAGTTCTTCTGCATAGCTGTGAAGCATATTTAGAGTTGTGTGTAGTAGTCAGAGGATTGTAAATGTTTAGTCCTCAGGGAATGAAGAACATTTTTACTCCTTTTTTCCTTTTATGGAGCCTTAAACTGTATGCATTTGTGGCACCTTACTATGTTAATCACAGCATAAATGTAAAGTGTAGAAGGGTCCAAGATATAAATATGGAAGAAATTCATTTGTATTAATATAAAATTTCTATTTTTCATGACTCATCTAATTTTGAACATTCAAATGTGTCCTAACTGGACTTACTCTAATGTAAAAGAAAAGCATGTAAAATTTCAATCTTTGATAGGAGTAAAATTGATCCATGTATTTCTAAAACAGTAGAAAGGGTAGTGAGCATCCTTTCCCTGCTCTATAATTTAACTCTCATGAGAAAAGAAAGACATTTGCCTACTTTTAAACCAGTTTTCAGAGATAAAAGTTCAAAATTGTAGGGTAACATAATTTGTATTAGTTCTAAAACTGGGCTATTTCTGTGGTTGCTCCAAGTGAGTTCAATGAGTTCTAGCTGCCTTACAGCTCTCTTGTGGAAATGGTGCATTGTGTTGGAATATGAGGATTCAGCAAATCAAACCCATTTATAAAGTTAAGCATTTAAATAGTTGCATTGACATTCATTAAATTATTCACTCGCTTTAAGTCACATATCTTCATTAATTGGCACCTATATAAGCTGGGGCATTGCTTAGAACTTTGTTTTGTTGTGAAGCCTTCATCTTGGAGAGATGCTTTGTTATACTATTCCTACTGGGTGATGTGACCATTCACTCATTTATTTCAATGGAGTTGCTATTTTACATGTATATCAATGCTATCCCCGTACATGGATCAGGTCACCTCTTCAATCACTTCCTCACTCTGAGAGAGACTTTTTTTTCAATCCATCCCTTCTAACCTTTTCCTACCCAATCTCTTCTGCAACTCTGGGCATCCACCCCGCTCCTGTTCTTCCTATCTAGCCATTACCAGCTCCATTCATTCCAACTCTACATCTGCTTGTCTCATTGCCCCACCATTTTTAGAGAATTTTGAGTCCTGGTGAATTTTGTAGCCTCTTTATCGATACCTAGGTCTATCTGATCACCAGTCAAAATTCAGTCAACGCATTAGCTATTACTGGATAAGAAATGGAGGCTGTTGAGGCCTAGTTTCTTTATAATATCTTACTGAGGAGGCTGGGATTTAAGTATGTGCTCCAGGATCTAAGACCATTTGCTATGAATTAAACGGCAGAAGGTGCAGAAGCTAAGTAGAATTTGAGTTTATATTTTAAAGGGAACTAAAAGTATGTATGTAGCATAGCTAGAATGAAAACCAAAAGTGTCTTTTCCTCAAGCACACAAAAAAAATGCCAAATGATCCCATGTGGACAGTGCACAATATGATTACTAACTGCCCTGACCTATTCATTTGTCTTCAGTGTACTAATGTGATGAATTTGTTATTCTTCTGCCTATGTTTACTTTATGAGAGCTGCAAGTTCATGTTGAATTATCATCCAGTGGGTATACTTAATACTTGCTGCTCTTTAAAAGATGGTTATTTTTTTCTTCAAAAAGCTATGGCATGCATGAAAACTGTTATCTATCTGTTATCTTCTTTATATAACTATCTTGAAGCACTGGATGTTGTCATTTGTCCTATCTACAGCAGTGGGGAAAATTAAATGATCAGAACGGTGTCCATCTTATATACTAGAACCCTGATACTTGTTAGGGTTGGATTTTTAGTATCAAGAATAGTTGAGAGTTTTCAAACTAGGTGGAAGTATATAGCTGTAACAAATAGCTGCATGACACCACTGAGATGTGCCAGTTACTTGCTGTGGCTTTTATTTCAGAGGACAATGCTTCTCCAATCAGCTGTGAGAAACTACTGCTGTGCTCCAGTTGAGTGGAAAAGTGGTGTCTTTTGAAGTAAAAGCTGCAGTAAGAAGCTGAGTAGCTCATCCTTAATTTGGTAACCTGCTGAGAATTAGAAGGGTTGTGAGCCATTCAAATACAAAAAATCCAGGTTCTGTACAACTTTTTGAATATCTTGATTAATTTGAGTCCCACAACTATTTTAATCAGGGTTTTAAGTAGGGATTGGCAAACCAATCTGTGCAACTCTGGCTTTAATTAGAGCCCCAACCCAGAAAAAGTAATGTCCAAATAATAATAAGTTAATGTCCAAATAATTAAATATCCCTGATTAGAGGCCAAATATGCTTATTTTTTCCATTTCTTTGAATTTTATAGCACATCTTTCAAACTACTCCAACTTATCTTTTCCTAATCTGTTATGGTACAGCCATCATAGACAACATCTGTGGCTTGTAAATGTACTATATAATTGTTTGGCCTGATTTTGAAAATGTGTTGAGGCTTAGTACTGGGCCTTGGCATGCTTAAGCTTAAATTGGATTAACAATTCAACTTGCCATTCTGTAGATCACCTCATGAGACAGTTCATTATAAAAATCACATATCTTTTCATCTACAATCTTTCAGTGCTTCTCTTTCCAAATGTTAATTTATGGGAGTCCACTCAGGGGCTAAATAAAATATTGACACCTAGAAAGGAAAAGCGGAGCTTCACAAATAGGAATATACATTGTATTTTTTTTTTTTTTTTGGCTACTTTTGTAGCTCGGAACTTATACTTCTGTTTATATGTATTATTTGTTATGTTTTATTTGGCTATTAATAGACATACCCAACCTAAATCATTTCATCCAGTGATAACTCTGTATTGTCATACATCAGGTTGCTTGCCTCTCTTTGCACAATGACAGGATCACCTGCCTTTTAAACCAGCCTCAGATTCCAGATTTTCTACTGCTTTCATGCAGCACCCTGACCATACAGCTGAATTTTATCTAGATACCATATAACCACAAGACGCAGTTCCATTTTACAAACCATTAGACAAGTACTTCCCCTTCCTGTAAAACAAATGTCACTCAGTCTATGCACTATCTAATAATTCACAATTTGTCCAATGTTCTCTAATAGTTCCTTTTCAGGACAGGCAATTAATACATGAAAGTTTGCTGGCAATACAACAACTTCAGTAGCATCTATTTTCTTGCAATATCCTTACAATCAGGCTTTGGAACTGAATAAAAACACTAGCTAGATTGATGGGCTACAAATCTAGACTGATATTATTAGATGTACTGACAACCTTTTTTCTGATTTATGTTATCTGGTGATGGTACATGAGTTGTTAAGACAGCCTTTTGGTTTCTCCTGGGAATATCCCAAATGGTTGTGGTATGTGTTGGGTCCTTTTCCTCAATGGCATTCCCATCCTATTCTACTTTTTCACTCCCTTGTGCATCATATATGGTAAACTGTGAAGGCATATCTATTCATAAGCAGGGATCTGGGTTTTCCATTTCTCACAGAAAAATGGGGGAAAAAAACATGGATTTTCCCTTTTGACTGAGGAAAACAAGGACTTTTAATTTTTGCAAGGAGCTCTCTGCAGGCTGGCAGAGTTCCAACATGAAAGGGACTGGGGGGAGTGAGAGAAGGTGTAGTACAAATTTTTGCATATTAGTTATTATGTTTAAATGATAATAGTATTGAATCGATCAACCTCCATGATTGTATGAACAACTAAAACTCCATTTTGTGCTTGTTCCCTACTTGACATAAGTAGATGAACTTTGTATGCCCTGTGTACACGAGTGTCTGTGTGAGAGGGTAAATGGTGAAAGAATGGTAACTATTTGTATGAAAACAGAAGGTTTAACTGATTATGTAAGCAATAAGGCACCAATGTATGAGTTACCAGACAGTAAACTAATTATGCTAATTAATAGATGGCTAAAGAACTCATCTGTAATCAGGTGCAAGAAGAAAGAATTTTGCATATCCTTCCATTTGAACTACACAATGCTTCAAGGCAAAGATATTGACTACATAATGCTTCAAGGCAGAGATAACCAACTTCACTGGAATAACCTCAAGTTGAGATAACCAGAAGAAACAACCTCTAATTAAAAACTTAGCATGAAAAAAACCCAATGCTGAACAAAGACTTGAAATCCCTATAAAAGTGAAATTCAGACAGGCCAAGATGGAGAATCCACTCTCTGCAACCTTGTGGAACACAGGCATGCATGCCTGTATACCCCCTCTCATATCCTCAATAAGCTTGGACCCAGCCATCCAGTGCTAATATTAAGTAACATCTGCTGGTAACTATAACATCTTACTGGAGTCGTTTTGTCTGTATGTCTGTCTATGTTTGTTTGTATGTATGTTTGTATATGTCTGTTTGTATGAATGGCATGTCCAGGCTTATGTGTCTGCTTCATGTAATCAATAAACACAGCATTTTGCCTTATGCCCCTTTTTAAGGTCTCACTCTTAATTTGAGCTATTGGCAATTTTAAGTAACAAAAGGTAGGTCAGACAGGTGGGGGTGCCATGTGCATCTGCACACTCACAAGTGCACATGGCCACCAGGCAGCCTGGAAAGCAGCTACCCACAGATAAGTCAGGCAGAGGGGAAGGTGGGATGGAAGCCCTCATAGGGAGGGAGGGACAGTGGGAGTTGGGTGGCATGGGGGCTAGGGCTGCTGCCTAGCTGGGTGGTGTGTAAGGCTTGGGGCTCAGAGCTGGAATGCACGGTTGCAGGGCCCTGGCAGGGAGTGGGACAGAGCCACAGGTGGCTCATCCAGGGAGGGCAGGCTAACTCTCCACCATTCCGTGCACTCCCAGGTGGGCATGGGGGACATATGTCCCCCAGATCTGTGCACAGGTGGGGGGAAGGCTGGTCACTGCAGGCTTGGGCAGCAGGGCTCCCCATCCTGCTGCCCTCCCCCCAGGCCTCCACAGCCCAGGAGGCAGGACCCATACGGCAGGGCAGAGCAGGGCTGGGCAGGGAAGTTCCTTTCCACTGCAAGTTTTGCTCTGCCCTGGCAAGGTGCCCCCTACCTGCCCAGCAGTAGCAGGGGCAGTAGCATTGAGCTGTGCCCTGCACTGCTGCCAGGCTGGTAGGGGGCATCTCACCAGCACAGTGTGGATCTCCCATAAGTGGCACTGAGCTTCTCAACCTGGTACTGCTCTGCCCTGCCATACCAGGTCCTGCCTGCTGGGCTGTGGAGGCCCCAGGCCAAGGCTGGAGGGCAAAGAGTCCAAGCCCACAATAGGCAGCCTGCGTCTGCCACACTCACAAACTCTGCTTGAGCTGTGCCACTCATGTAGGAGAGGGAGCTGGGCTTTATACTCCACACCACTGTAGCAGTCACTGTATCCTATGGGCAGCCAGGACTCAGGCACAGCTGTGGGGGAAGAGGGCTCTGGACCCAGGTCCCTGGCTCCATAGCCCTAGCATCTGGGGGCTCCCTACAACAGGGCTGGGGAGGGTGGGGGACCTGGACCTGCATCCTGGTGAGCGAAGGGGGCAGGGAGAGCTGATTTTCCATTAAAAAAAAAACAAACAACAAACCAAAATCAAATACCAAAATGTATAGGTACTTAGAATTTCTTTTATTATAGTGCTTGAGGCAGCGGTAGGCTTCCTAATAGCTTTAAAATTGTAAATATATCAATAAAACACTGTGTTCAATTAATACATACATACATACAGTTTATAAAAATATGAAATTTAAGTGCAAGGTCAATAGATTAAGATTTTAATCATGGATGTTGGGGTTTTTAAATCAGAGAATTTGTAATTTTTAAACAGAGAAAACCAGGATCACTTGTCATGAGTTAATTTTGGTTGAGATAGTTATATTGAGAGCCTCCAGATCCTTGCTCAGGTCCTGCCTACGCCTATAGGCATGCAGAGTCCACTGTCAAACCAGGTTTCCCAATGCCAGAAGAGTGCCCTAAGCTCAAGGTTAATAGGCATGCTGAGATAAGTGACTTGCCTAAACAGTTGGCTGTTGGATAAAGCGGGATGCATCCAGATTTCTACCATTAAAGAAGAGGTGAAGAAAATGACCCCAACACATCATGGCTAATGTCAAGTTTAAGTCCATGGTTTGAATCAGACATAGAAAAGAATCATGAGTAGTAGTTACCCCTTTCTGTGGTCTAGTACAAGACACCTAAGACAGCTACCAATCTGATTAGTTAAGTGAACCCCATACTCAGCTTGTTGCTTTCTCTGAATCCCATTCCTATGTGCCTAACTCTCCCTTTATATTGTATCATGAACCAGTTTGCCTAACTTGGAGCTGAATGTGTCACTAGGTGCTTGAATTCTGTAAGTTAATTATTCCAAACCATTGCCTTACAATGGCATGTCTATTTCTGGATCTAGCCCCAAGGCTCTAATTGGACTAAAAGCCAGGTAAACCAGGGGCTTACTTTTTCAGAAGCTATTTAATGAAAATGAGCTTGCCATGCTTCAGCTGTTGGTCCTAAGGATTAGAATTTCAGTGTCATGTAGCACTTTTTCAGTGGAAAACATGAAGAAAGTGCTTTAAGCTCATGTTTTTTTTTGAGCGTGCATGGATTTCTCTCCCCCTTTCCAATTACACTGATTAATCAAAAGTTTATAAAAATATGAAATTTAAATGCAAGGTCAATATAGATTAAGGCAAGACTGATCCAAAAATTCAACATTAATACAAAATACTTTGTTTCATAAACTAAGGAATAAATGCTAACAGTTCTTCGCTATTTAAAATAATAATGTTCTGAAATTAACTATACATCTAATCACAGCCTACATACTGTAATTATGCACTGAACTTGTGCTTGCTTCCAGTGTTTTCTCCCAACAATTACATTATTATAAAAATGAAAGAACCTAAAGCACAGACTTATAATGAAAACTGGTAACAGATCTTTATCTTTCTAGAATTCTAATATAATAAAAACCTTAGTCTGTCTATCTGTCTGTCCATCAGTAATACTCTGGGCCTATTGCACATGCACTGCCCACAGGGTGGGCTGTGTTTAGCTGGCTTGGAGCATTACAGACAGACAGGCAGAGGCAGTCGGGGGCCAGGGAATGGGCCAGGTGATCGGGGTCATGGAGCCTGCCATGGGGTGCTGCCTGCCACAGGGCACAGCACAATCCCTGCCATGGGCCATGGCTGCATGGCACTTCCACGTGGCACACTGCACCAGGCCTGCTCCACTCCCTGCTGCCTGTTGTTGGGAAGCACTCTGCAGTGTGTCCCCAGACCACAGCCAGCAGAGAGCAGGAGGTGGCAGGGAGGGAGAGGAAGGGAGTGGGTGCAGTGTGCTGTGCAGCCCTGTAGCAGTGCACCCCACCCCACCCTGCTGCATCATGCCCCTGACCATCTGCCCTGCTCCCTGGCCTCTGACCACTTCCACCAAAGGAGGGGGAGAGGGGAGGGGTGGGTGGTTGCACATGGCCAGAGGGGGGCAGCAGCATGGGGGGGGGCAGTACAGGGCAAGGGGTGGCAACTACAGCTGCCATTCTGTAAGCTTCCCCCCTTCCTAGGAGGCAGCATGGGGTGGTGGCAGGAGGTGGTGGTTGTGGGATCACATGGAGCTGAAGCATGTTTTCCCTTTGGCTACCCCACATTGCACCCCTGGACAAGTGATGGGGATCTGATTAGCCCATGACTCGGCCCAGCTGGGGCCCCGTTCATGGTGACTGGGCCTCAACCGGGCTGGGTCATGGGCCAGTTAGAACCTGGTGGCTCCTCTAGGGACATGGCACTGTGGAGCCATGGAGGAGGGGGGCACGTGGCCCCCACTAGTTTGTGCATAGGGCAAGGGCAGGCTGCAGCTGTTAACTGTGCTCAGCCTCTGCTCTATGCCTCACTGCCATTGCTTTGGCAGTGGCATGGTGCAGCACCACATGAGTCCCGCCACTGGGAAGACTGGGCACCAAGGCACATGGTGCCACACCACTATCAATGCAGTGACAGCAAGGCATGGAGCAGAAGCTGAACACAGCTTGCAGCTGCAGCCTGCCCTTGCCCTGTGCACAGACTGAAGGGCCATGGGCCATGCCCCTGGATGAGCCGTGGGGCTCTGATTGCCTCATGACCTGGCCCAGCCGGGGCCCCATTCATGATGACTGGGGACCTGGTCAGACCAGGTCGTGAGACAATCCCCCTCCCCCACACTTTCAGAGGTGTAGCGTGGGGGAGGGGGTGGAATGGGCTTGGGAGTGGGGGAACAGGCCCAGATCCAAACCGGTGTGGGGAGAGGGAAGGAGGGCAAGTCTGGACCCAGACCTGAATGCAGGGGCACCAGACGGCTGCTTTTGTCCCTGTCTTTCTGTTATTCTTGACAGGCAATTTGCTAGTAGAGAATATAACCATATTGAAACATCACAATATACATTTAGAAGGTGTTTGTTTCAAGGATTTATGGTGATATCATGCTGGGAGAGCACTCAGTAAGTTTTATGAGAGAATCAATGGTTTGATCATGAGCAAACTTTAAAACTAGAATAACACCTTGACATTAAATTCAAACTTTTTGTAGTTATTTTCTACTAGTCACGTATTTTTAATGCCAGCTTTTCTGAAAAACATTAAGCCTACATGGATCTTATTGATTTGCTATCTGTGTCTCAGTCCATTTAACACAAAATAGTGCAACTCCGTGACACAGAAGACAACAAATATGTATATTCTGTAGGATGAGAACAAACACAAATGAGGGAAGAAGACAAAGGAAATAAAGCATATGAAAAAAAAGCAAAACTACAATGCAGTGTTGTATATTAAAGTGACTAACCACTTCTTTATGGGTAGTTTCCATTGTAAATGGGTGTCTATACAGGGCCAATTATAATCTTAGAGATAGCACAAAGGTTTGTATTATTTATTGATTAAAAGAAAGCTAGGACAGAGACTGAAGTGTTCCCAAGAGAGATAAAATTCAGTGGAAGTTATGTGGATAGAAACTGTTTCATATTTTGTGGCTATGTGGAGGAGTTATGTTTACTTATTTATTTATAAAACAAGCTATATTTCTATTACTGATTTGGCCCAAAATTATCTTGTTGCTCGAAAGGCTTTTTAAGTACTCCTGTTTCTATTTCCATTTTGCATGAAATATAACATTTATATTTTATTGACCTAATAAAATATTGTATTTGTGAACTATACTTGGAGCATTTAAATGTATCAAACAATATTCTCACAGCTGTTATACAACGTGCATCTGTGTGAACATATTTTGAGTATCAAGTGCTCTCTGTCCTGGTGATTTTAAAATAACTTTGTAAATCTTAATAGTAGAGTCAAAATGTTGTTGATCCAAGGTGGTCCAAGAAATACGTGAGAAACAAAGGGAATTTCAGTTGCATCTTTTATTGGACCAACTCTACAGTTGGGAGAATAGTTAGATAAAGTCTCAGGCGCAAAGTGCCCTTTTAAAATCTTGCAACGCTGTCCTCAACACTATGACGCTAGCTGTCTCTCAGTCGGATGAAGTATGTTACAACAGATTTAATAGATTTCATAGACATTACGGCTGGAAGGGACCTCAGAAGATCATGGAGTCTAGGCCCCCGCCCGAAGGACAAGAAGTCATCTGGGGTCATAGGACCCCAGCAAGATAAGCATCCAGTCTACTCTTGAAGGTGTTCAATGTAGATGCTTGAACCACCTCTGATGACAGACTGTTCCAGACCTTGGGGGCTCAGACAGTAAAGAAATTCTTCCTTATGTCCAGCCTGAAATGGTCTTGCAGTAGTTTATAACCATTTGACCTCATCATCCCTTGGGGTGCTCTGGTGAACAACTGTTCCCCCAGAAAGTGGTGGTCACCCCTGATAAACTTATAGGTGGCCATCAGATCACCCCTGAGCCTGAGCTTTTCCAGGCTAAAGAGCCACATGGCTCTCAGCCCGTCGTCATAAGGTCTGTTCTCCTGAACTGTGATCATACGTGGGCTCTCCTCTGCATCCTCTCAAGCTACTCCACATCCTTTTCGAATTGTGGAGCCCAAAACTGTATGCAGTACTCCAGCTGCACCCTCACCAAGGCTGAGTACAAGGGGAAAATGACATTCCAGGATTTGCTTGAGAAGCATCTATGGACGCAAGCCAGCATTTTGGTCTCTTTACCAGCTGCAGCATTGCATTGCAGGCTCATGTTCATCTTGAGGTCAATGATGACCCCCAAGTCTCTTTCTCCCATAGTGCTAGCCAGCATAGCACTGCCGAGCCTATAAGGATGCTGCAGATTTTTCTTCACAAGGTGGAGAACCTTGCATTTTTTGGTGTTAAACACCATCAGGTTCTCATCCACCCATTTGCTGAGCCTGTCCAGGTCAGCCTGGATCACCCGCCTGTCTTCTGGTGTGGATGCTTTGCCCCAAAGTTTGGTGTCATCAGCGAACTTGGCCAGTCTGCTTCTGACTCCAATGTCCACATCATTAACAAAGATGTTGAACAATATGGGTCCAAGGACAGAGCCTTGGGGGACCCCACTGGTCACAGGGCACCATGACGATTGACTGCCGTCAATTACCACCCTCTGGGTCTGACCATGGAGCCAATTTTCCAACCAGCAGATCGTGGTGCACCCAAGGCCACAATTGGACAGTGTTGCCAAGAGGTGATCATGGGATATCAGATAGAAGGCTTTTTTGAAGTCAAGATACATGACATCAATTTCTTCTCCCTTGTCCAGGTGATAGGTCACCTGGTTGTAGAAGGAAATGCGATTGGGCAAGCAAGACCTACCCGCAACAAACCCATGCTGGCTATTCCTCAGGATGTTGGCATCAGCCAGTCCATTAAGGGTGACCTCTTTAATAAACTTTTCTAAGATCTTCCCTGGGATAGAAGTCAGGCTGATGGGCATATAGTTAGCTGGATCCACTTTCTTCCCCTTCTTGAAGATAGGCACCACATTGGCCTTCTTCCAGTCTTCAGGCACTGCACCTGAGCACCAGGAGTTCTCAAAGATCCATGCCAGAGGCTGGACTATGATGCTCATCAGCTTCTTGTGTACCCTCGGGTGTAGATTGTCAGGGCCGGCTGACTTGAAGGTATCCAGCCTCTCAAGGTGTTCCTTCATGAGGTCAGCATTGATGGAGGGCAGGGGATTTCCCTCACCTGGACCTGCCTGTCCCATAGCAGGCATGGGCATCCCATGGGGCTGATGAAAGACAGATGAAAAGTACCTATTTAATAGGTTGGCTTTTTCCTGGGCGTTGGTTGTCAGCTGTCCCATCTGGTTCAGCAGGGGTCCAACGTTGCCCTTGCTTTTTCTCCTGCTCCCCACATACCTGAAAAAGGACTTTTTATTGTCCTTGATGCTCGAAGCTAGTT
>NW_017729027.1:27850503-27852324 GCF_001723915.1 Gavialis gangeticus | reverse complement strand
ATATATATATTCTTTCCCCATTATTACATTCTAGAAGCTACAGGTGAACTTCTTGACCTTCTTTGGCACCTTACTGCAATATATATATATGTATCTCCAACAGTGATCAGTCCTCATTCTTCCGCATAATATTGCCTGCTGATATGAAAAACAGTAGTGTGTGTGTGTGTGTGTGTGTGTGTGTGTGTGTGTGTGTGTGTGTGATCTATATCTGTATATACTGTATATCAAAATAGTCTAACAGTATTTTAAAAGTGATTTCAAACTCGTGACATTACTCTATCTTTAAAATAAGCTAGCAGCTGAAAAAGCAAATAGCTTTGCAAAAAGGATACAGGAAGAGATATAAGATTGGAGTGAAACCTACTGTAGCATGTTCTTCTACTTAACTTATAAAAGTAAAATTGCAAAAATTCCACTTTCCCCCAAGTGTTGACTTTTTATATTTGAGAAACAGGTTTATTAATTTGTCTTTTGTATTTAATAAAACCATTGTGTTTTTCCCATCAGTGAATTTACATTCCCCTCCCTCCCCCTCCTTGCACAGTTGGTATTTATCAACAAAACATTGTGGGATTAAAAAGAATTTGAGGAAAATGAAAATAAGTATGTAATCAAAAGTTAATTATATAAATTGAGATTTTATAAATTGCTGTGTCTGTCATCCATTTAACTAGAGAGAAATGTGAGTAGGGAAAGAGAAAAGCCTAAACAGAGAGAATAAATCCTCAGAGTATTGTAGTTATCCCATTTTTTTGTATTTGAATCTTTTTCTGTTTTGTTTTATTGGTTTGCTTGCCTGTTATTTTAAATTTAATATTGAGGGGTTGATTTGATAGCAGAGAATAGGGGGCACTTCCTAAGTAGAAGCATGCACATTTTAAAAATTATATTAACAGTTCTTAATAATTAATTAAGCCCTGATCTAAGCTTTACTTTATGCATGTGACAAATCCCATTGAGTTCACCCTACTCAACAGTTTCATAGTAGCTAGGGTCAGGAGGGACCTGAACAGATCATCTAGCCTGACCCCCTGCCACAGGCAGGAATGAATGCTGGGTTCACAAAACCCCAGACAGGTGATCATCCAACCTCCTCTTGAATTTGCCCAAGGTAGGGGCGAGGACCACTTCCCTGGGAAGTTGGTTCCAGATTTTGGCCGCCCTAACTGTAAAATATTGCCTTCTGATCTCTAACCTAAACCTATTCTCCATCAGCTTATTACCATTGTTCCTTGTCACCCCAAGTGGTACTGGGGAGAAAAGGTCTCTACCTATTTGCTGTTGATCTCCCCTGATGAGTTTGTAGGCAGCCACCAGGTCCCCCCTCAGCCTCCTCTTGCTGAGGCTGAACAGGTTCAGGTCCCTCAGTCTCTCCTCATAGGGCCTGTCCTGCTGCCCTCTCACCAAGTGGGTGGGCCTCCTCTGAACTCTCTCCAGGCTGGCCACATACTTTTTAAAGTGCAGTGTCCAGTACTGGACACAGTACTCCAATTGCGGCCTGACCAAAGTCGCATAGAGGGGGAGTATCACCTCTCTGGACCAGCTCGAGATGCATCTTTGGATGCATGACAAAGTATGGCTGGCCTTGCTGGCTGTGGCCTGGCATTGGTGGCTCATGTTCACCTTGGAGTAAATAATGACTCCAAGATCCTGTTCTGCCTCCATGCTTTCAAGAGATGAACTCCCCAGCCTGTATGTATGCTGTGGATTCCTTCTCCCAAAGTGCAGCACCCTGCATTTATCTACATTGAACCCCATCCTATTCTCATCTGCCCACTTTTGTAGTCTGTCTAAATCTATTTGCAGCCTCTCTCTCCC
>NW_017729027.1:27846831-27849286 GCF_001723915.1 Gavialis gangeticus | reverse complement strand
TTTAGTCCTCAGGCATTGCTGAATGCCCTTGCTGAGCCAAGGGAGTTTCTGAGCACTCTTACCCCCCTTGCTTTTCTCAGGGACTGTTATCCTTTGGGCCTGGAGGATCGCCCCCTTAAGGTACAACCATCTCTCATGGACTCCCATCTCCTCTACCTTCTGGGCCCTCAGCACTTCCCCCACTCATCTCTTAAGCTCATTGAAGTTGGCCCTTCTGAAATCAAGGGCTTTAGCCTTGGTGTGAGTCCTTGACACCCTGCATTGGATAGTGAAATCCAGCAGGTAATGATTGCTGTTGCCCAGGTGGTCAAGGACCTGCAGTCCCCTCAGTAAAATAAAGCTTCTAAACAAGTGTTTTCAGACAAGGGAAAGAGTTAATGCTCAACATTTTTGTGAGCAGGCATTATCAATGAGGTCATTATCCACATCTAGGTAATTCTCAAGAGGCAGAGAATTTCTAACAAAACACCACATATAAGTCTTAAGAAAATGTAAACTGAATTTTATGCTTAGGAAACATTTTGCAGAGCTGTTTACATATTCCAGTTTTACTAATATGAGAAAAAGCAGAAGGATTTAGGAGTATATTGATGAGTTCTAGTTCGAACATTGCATCTGTAGCATCATCAGCATCAGTAAACCACCAAAAGTCTATTCTTAGTGCATTCCCCTTCAAGCCTTTTTCATTCAGCAATACCAAATATACTTTAAAAGCAACTAAAAACCCCTTAGAAAGCTAAGTGTTATCACAGTTTTACAGACGAAGAACCTGAGTGATAGGGAGAATAATATAACAGTGCTGCTCCTATTTAAGTAAACGGCAACATTTCCATTGACTTGTGTCATCAGAATCAGGTCCTATGTGATTCATTGTAAATAAAGGAAGTTTATGAAGGATCTAAGAACAGATTTTAGGATGTATATTATTTACAGAAGGAGCCATTTCCTTTTCCCAGCTTTTGGCTTCAACTCGTTGTACTCTTATATTTCACCTTCAGATTAAGAAAACAGTGATGGGTGGTTGTCCAGTGACCAACCGGTAATTGAAAACCAGAATTTCCAAAATCTTGTTTACATAACAACGTTTTGCTGACAGAGCTATATACATTCAAATTCTGAACAGGCTGCCTCTGCCTTGATGCTGAAGCTATGCAAACAAAACCCTGATATGTTAGAAGAGGATTTTAGTCAGTTTACTTTGTGACAGGTGGAGAGGTGGTGTAACTACATTAGCAGAAAAATTCCTCCAGTGCATGATGCATTTCCATTAGGGACCTTAGCTGGCAAAGATATGCTAGCACCACCACAGCAGCAGAACCACCTAAATAACTTTTCTACAGACAATCAGGGAAGTGTTTGAAAGAGGGACGGTCTGAGGTTTCTAAATTTCCTTTACACCTCCACCTTTGTGGTACCATGGAACCAATTGATGCACATCCATATAATCCCAAGAAGTAACCAGCTATTCATTATATTATAATGAATTTATAATTCACTTCCCCTTTTTCAAATACTGTCCCAAATGTCTGTATAAAAGTTATTATATAGGTGCTTCTGCTGCTATGGTGGTGCTAGCATACCTGTGCTAGCAGAGTCCCTAATGGATATGCACCATAAACTGGTGAAGAAGTCTTTTCTGGTAGTGTAGCTACTCCATCTCTCCATATGTCACAACCTAAACTGGTGTGTGTGTGTGTGTGCGCGCGCGCGCGCATTCATGCATGCGTGCGCACACACACACACACACACACACACACACACACACACACACACACACACACACACTAAAAGACCATTAAATCAGCAATTGCTTTTAAAAAAAATAAAACCATTCTTCTTCATTCCTTGTCAATATTATCAAAAATAAAAACATATCTGTGGAAATCTTAATTACAAAACTCTTGTCTACATGCACAGATTAATGTGGATTCAAATCATGTTATAACACAGCCTCACCTCTTCAACAAAGATATCTAAGCAAGTATAACAACTTTTGAATCGTGTACTAACCAGATGTCGATCCATGCATGTAGAATTGTGGTCACAAGCATTGATAATGCAGTCATCAATGTCCTGGTCACACTTTGGCCCTGCATATCCAGGATTGCACAAACAATAGAAGCTGTCAACAACTGCAATTACAAACAAAGTATTTTAGCACTGTGATGCTCATTTAGGGTTTTAGCTATACATTTACAATAACATTTGTCAAGCAATGTTATAACCAGTATAGACAATTCCTGAATGGTATTTTGGACTGGCTTTAAAAAATACAATGCTACATAAGTGTGGAAAAATATAGCCAACATTTCCAAAATCCTTTAAATAACTGTTTAATGTAGAAATCAGTTGTCTTGTAGTGTATATCATCTTATTTTTTATATTTTGAAATAAAAAATAATCTAAATTATATCCCTTTGCCTATTTCTGAAAAAACATAACACCTGCCCATCAT
>NW_017729027.1:27841577-27841831 GCF_001723915.1 Gavialis gangeticus | reverse complement strand
AGTGGGTAACGGGTGCCATGTCTACCGGGGGGCTGGGCAGCACCTGCTAAAGTCCATGGGATAGTGGCAGAATTGTCAGAAATTTGACCAGTGTACCAAAGTTATTTAAAATGCTGCAGGTGTAGGTCGCTAAAGTGTTATAAAATACAGCACTTTAAACTTAAAATCTCATTTAACAAGGGTTAATTTAAAGTTCTGTACCCATTTTTAAAGTGCTGTAAAGCTGTGCACTTCTGTTAAGTCACAACAATAAG
>NW_017729027.1:27840072-27841238 GCF_001723915.1 Gavialis gangeticus | reverse complement strand
CACACACACACACACACACACACACACACACACACACACACACACACTAAAAGACCATTAAATCAGCAATTGCTTTTAAAAAAAATAAAACCATTCTTCTTCATTCCTTGTCAATATTATCAAAAATAAAAACATATCTGTGGAAATCTTAATTACAAAACTCTTGTCTACATGCACAGATTAATGTGGATTCAAATCATGTTATAACACAGCCTCACCTCTTCAACAAAGATATCTAAGCAAGTATAACAACTTTTGAATCGTGTACTAACCAGATGTCGATCCATGCATGTAGAATTGTGGTCACAAGCATTGATAATGCAGTCATCAATGTCCTGGTCACACTTTGGCCCTGCATATCCAGGATTGCACAAACAATAGAAGCTGTCAACAACTGCAATTACAAACAAAGTATTTTAGCACTGTGATGCTCATTTAGGGTTTTAGCTATACATTTACAATAACATTTGTCAAGCAATGTTATAACCAGTATAGACAATTCCTGAATGGTATTTTGGACTGGCTTTAAAAAATACAATGCTACATAAGTGTGGAAAAATATAGCCAACATTTCCAAAATCCTTTAAATAACTGTTTAATGTAGAAATCAGTTGTCTTGTAGTGTATATCATCTTATTTTTTATATTTTGAAATAAAAAATAATCTAAATTATATCCCTTTGCCTATTTCTGAAAAAACATAACACCTGCCCATCATAAGCATGATGGATAAGTCTATCTATGAGAATATTGGATATTTTTACTTAAAAACTGAATTCAAGTAAATATATGAAAATTTAACTTTTTTTTTTTTTTTTAAAGTGAGGACTACATCACACTAAAACGCTATGTATAGAAGTACTCCATGGACATTTTATAGTGCTGTAATTTAGAGCACTTTTTATGGCACTATAAAGTTACAGTGCTCTTAAACACGACAGAAGTGCAGTGTTTGATGAGGAAGCCTCTGATCCTCCCTGCACTTTCCACATGAGAAGGCAGGGGCACTCCACAGCCTCCTGGGGCTGCAACAGACTGCAGACACCAGAAGACCAGTGGAGAAGGCAGATCTCACCCACACTGGCAGCCTGACTCCAAGCATCTGGTCCCCAGCAATGCAGAGAGAGAGAGAGAGAGAGAGAGAGAGAGAGAGAGAGAGAGAGAGAG
>NW_017729027.1:27830082-27839782 GCF_001723915.1 Gavialis gangeticus | reverse complement strand
TGGGTCCAATGGCATGCAGGGGGGGGGGGGGGGGGGGGTGTGCATGCATGCAAACTTTTCATCTGTAGCATGTCCCTTTCACCCTCCCCCCACCCTTCTTAGTGGGTAACGGGTGCCATGTCTACCGGGGGGCTGGGCAGCACCTGCTAAAGTCCATGGGATAGTGGCAGAATTGTCAGAAATTTGACCAGTGTACCAAAGTTATTTAAAATGCTGCAGGTGTAGGTCGCTAAAGTGTTATAAAATACAGCACTTTAAACTTAAAATCTCATTTAACAAGGGTTAATTTAAAGTTCTGTACCCATTTTTAAAGTGCTGTAAAGCTGTGCACTTCTGTTAAGTCACAACAATAAGGCACTTTAAATGGTGAAAAAAGCAACTTCTGTAAAACTTGCTGAAATGTTGGAATTTCACTTCTGATGCAGTTTCACGTTGCACTGTAATCTTCACAAGCTAATGTTCAGAATCCTTCTTCTTTTTCATCATTAATAATGTAAAGAGAGCAGTATCTTTGGAGTGCTACATCTATACAAGGAGCCAGTGACAGCAGTAATTGCAGTTCTTACAGGCCTGGATTTATTATAACCTCAAATAGGTCCCTGGTTTCTTCATTATCTCTAAGATTTACCATGTAATCTATGCTGTCACTCTGTCTCTGTACATGTAGCTGCTATTACTCTCATTAAATGCTTTGGGTCTTTTGTGGAAACAGCATTTTTCATCTGCTAGGAAATGTTTAGCTTTCTCTGACTCCTGGGTTTCCACAGTCATGATTTTGTACACAGTACGGTGGAACTGAGACCACTGAGGAGTACAAGTCAAGCCCAAAGGCATTACAAAAAGACAAGATAACCAGAGAAGAATTGGCACTTTGTTAGTATGAGAAACTTTACTTCCATTCTGTGTCTCATCCAAGTTCATGTTTATAAATCTGACTGATCCAATATGCAGTAAATAAAACACAAATGAATATAGGCTAGGAGCTAAATTAGTATGCTAAATAAAATGTGAAGTCAATTAGCTCATTCCCATATCTAAATACACGGGATGCATAAAACTTGTTAAAACTTAAAATTGTTTCATAAACTCAGAAAAGGAGAGAAAGTTTTATGCAATTATATGTGTAGACATTTTCAATTAGATTCTCAACCGGTATAAATTTGCACAAATATTCTCAAGTCAGCAGAGTTGATTTATACCATCTGCAGATCTGGCTCAATCTTATTATATTCCAAAAGTTTAATATAACACAGATACACACACAGCTCAGGTTTCTTGTGACTTGCACAAAATACAGATTTTACATAGGCTATATTTATAATCAAGACAAATCTAAATTATATATAAATCCATGCTGATGTGTTAAAATGTTGTTTGGAAAGAAATAGATAATGATCATTGTTTATTATTACTGATATTTAGTAAGTTGAAACTGTTAGAGAAGGTAAATTAAGTTAAACTGTTGAATTCCAATATTGAAATCTATTGTATTCATTCATAGGATTCAGCTAGGTACAAGATACATAGATAAAAGTACAAAGCAGAGTTCAGAAGTGGTGTGGACTGAACTGCTCCACTGGTCTTTATCTTTGTCCTCTATACAAGTAAGCAGTAAGAAGGATAGTGTCAGTGCTATTGAGCTTCACTCATCATAAAATCACTCTATTCAGAATCCAGTGAAGTAAGTTGTCATCTTTGTGTACATGCAGATCATAGAACCATAGAAATTTAGGGTTGGAAGGAACCTCAGGAGGTCATCCAGTCCAACCCCCTGCTCAAAACAGGACCAGCCCCCAACTAGATCATCCCAGCCAAAGCTTTGTCTAGTCAGGTTTTGAAGCCACCCAAGGATGGAGCTTCCACCACTTCTCTGGGTAACCTGTTCCAGTATTTTACTACCCTTCTAGTGAGAATTTAGTTGTCACATTGATTGACAACTAATGTCACATTAGTTGTGACATCTAGATGCCACATTTAGTTCAGCTTAACAAAAATGCCCATCTGTGCTGATATTCAGGGGTTTAAAGCAGGCCATAAAGGGCAGGCCTGATCTAAGTTAGTTCACACTCAGGTGAACCAACTCAGACTGGGAACAGGTAAGCCTGATCTATTGAATGTCTGCACACATTCAGTGCACAGCCCCAGGGCTGGGAAAGGTCAGCTGCTCACCCCAGCCCTGGAGTTACATTCTTCCTGCACTTCCCTCTCCCAACCGTGGCTTGGGTTTTTATCCCTTTGTCCCCTCAACCTCCAGACAGACAACTCTCCCTGTAGACCCCCTGATCTCACCACCCCTTTCCCCACCCTCCCACAGACCCTCTAATGCCCCCAATCCTGCCCATCCCAAATTACTTATACCACGTTTGCAGCAAGGCTCCTAGCACCAGCGAATACCTCTATATGCTGCTCCCGATCCATGGTCACACGGCTTAAGGTAAGCCATGTAATCATAGAATGGGTGTGGCACATTATAAAAAGGTCATACCTGTCTAACTGATTAGTCTCTGTCACCCTTTCCTAGTGAAAGTCAGAATCCAGTGGCATTGTGGGTACCTGGAGATGTGTGTGTTAAGCATTTGCAACAACTGGGACTAACTGTACACAATTTTATACACACATGCTATCTATCTATTTATCCACACACATGCACACACTGACAAGGTAGCAGCCTAGCCATGGCGACATAGTATTCCACCCTGACCAATGCAATCTGCACACATCTAAAAGTGCATTAATGCACTATAGTTACAAAACATTGTTTAGTACCAGTAATAACAGTTGCTACGTAAATGCACGCTAACTGGCACTACTGTGCAGTAGCATTGGTGCATGCCTTTTAAGTGACACTAATGCATGGTAGACTAATTCTACTGAGCATTAGTGCAAAAGCAGAGTTTTTGCCATGATGTGCTAATGCATAGTAGAATTTAGAATTTGTGTAGATGCGCCCCATTTCTCAAGT
Source organism: Gavialis gangeticus (assembly GCF_001723915.1). Classification (NCBI taxonomy): domain Eukaryota; kingdom Metazoa; phylum Chordata; order Crocodylia; family Gavialidae; genus Gavialis; species Gavialis gangeticus. The sequence continues at coordinate 27,836,820 of NW_017729027.1, read as the reverse complement.
AAAGAACCATGCAAATGCAACTATATCACTTCTGGTAACACCAACCTTACTGCTACCAGAAGTCAGTCATTAGGAGAGATCTGAACAATGAATGAAAAGGCTTGGATTAAGCCTGTAAATCTCTGCATGGTATAGCATTGTGCTATGCAGACATATCTAGGCATTTGTTATTAATATAACCACTTCTATTTATCTACAGAGTAACTTCTAGGGTTTTAATCAGTCTGCAGGCAAAAAGTGTATGTGTGTGTGTGTAAGTAAATCGCATCTTTTCACTGCCACAAAAATTACAGTACATTGAATGTGTGCATATATTCAGAGCACAGCCCCTTCTCACATAAACCCAGAGGCTAATGAGTGTCTATGGTGAATCTAACAGGTCTTTCCACAAGAGTATCTCCTTTGATAGTCCATTTAGCACCACAACCACTTTGAGAGATGCAGAGAATGGGAAAGCCCTATTGCACAGCAGCACTCTAAATATCACTGTCTAATCATATTTAAGGTGTAGAGAGATTCCTTTTCTAGGCCCTCTGCAACACATTAATTCCAATACAACTTACATTAGTTTTGTGCACCAGTGCACACCAATTTTTATGTACAGGTATAAAGGCAAGCTGCAGTGATACAAGCATCCTCCTGTTTCTAGGTCCCAAGTGAATTTCATTCTAAAAGACCAACTGCGTTTCTATTGATGTTATTCAAAACCCATCCACTGACTTCAGCTGGAGCAAGATTGAGCCTTATCAGTTTAACTTGTCATGTGAACACAATATTATCCTTCATTTTAGGAATCAGAACTACTCATGTGTGGGTCACAGACTCTTTTCTGCCAACACACACACACTTTTTCCTGCCAACACACATAACAAGTGCCACCCTGCCTTGCTTCAGACTAACGTGCCTAACTACTCTTTTGTCATTAACTGAAATGGTGAAGGACTGTTGGAATACAAGGAGGATACAGAAACTCTTTCACTCACTATTGCACTTTTAGTTAGAGATTTTCAAAGCTGCCTAGCCTAGAAGATTTATATGTACAATTTTCACTGAAATTAGTGAGAATTGCATGTCTAAAAGCCTTAAGAATGCTTTGAAAATGTCATCTATAGGATACTATGGAAAGTGTTGTCAAAAGAAAAATTTCCACCTTTACTTTTGTTTACCAGTCATTGAAAGCAGATGGGTAGTAAGTAATTGTACTAGAGACCCATGCAAGTAGCTTAGACGTTCTGGGAGCTACTTTATTTAACATGATAATACTAAAACATAGCATAGTAATTCATCAACTTGTCTCTAAAGAGTAATGAAAAAATATGAAGTACAGCTACAGGTAAGAGAGAGACACCCAAAAATGGCTGTATCGGTTATATAACTAGAGGTGGGCTAGCAGGGTAGCAGCCCTGGGTGCTGATTTTGGAAGGGAATCAGAATGGTGGCACCTGACAGCCTATGCTGTAGCAGTAGCAGCTGAATGAAGAGGTGAGCACTGAAGCAGCAACCTGTACCTTGCCAGTAGCAGCAGTAGGTACCCATGGTGGTTGGGGGGTGGGGGATGTAAAACCTGCATCCCCTGCCAAGGCTGCTAAGTCTTACAGATACTCTTCTGGTTGTATTTATCATTCTAAAGAATATTATTGGTGAACAGGTACTCCATTTTGCATCACTGTGATATTTACTATCATTCAGATTTGTTGAAATGATTACATACACAGTTTCATTGCTCTGTGGAGTTGTTTTCAGCACCTGAAAATTAGCCCTTTGTCAAATGCACTACCCAAGATGTATTTGGCTAATTTAGGCATCAGAAGAGACAACTCAGATCTCATTAAAATTTCTCATTAGTTGCAACTGTGACCCATGGAAACATAAACCTTTCTGCCAGGAGCTGAGACATTCTGGCAAAAGAGAATTCTCTTGGCCCTGGCTCTGTAGAGCTCCAGACAGGCAAAATTTCAGTAAATTATCTACTTGTCTCCCCAGAGCAACTCAGTTGCTATATTAGATTCAGCAGTAGGACTACTCCACATTAAAGTGAGTAACCAGGCTGAACTCACTGTCATAGCAATATCCATGGAGGCAGGGGTTAGAGCTGCACTCATTGACATTGATCTCGCAGCGTGGACCTGCAAAGCCCTTTGTACACTGGCACTGGAATCCAAGGGGAAAGGTGTCCAAATCCATCTCTTCTATGCACACAGCTCCATTCTCACAGGGATTGCTGGCCTCACAAGGCCTAAATTCACAGTTAGAGCCTGAAAAAAAGGCAAAGCTGTTAGTGTTTAACTAATGAACCAATCACTGCAGCTGCCGCCTATTATCAGCTAGATTTTCTTTAGATCCCTAGTTAATGTCCTTCAGTTGGAAGCTCGCAGTAATACTTTATAATCCCTTGTTTACAGTATAACCACAGACATTTCTTTGCTTTACAGTCTTACAAATACAGAAATATACTTCTGGTCATGTTTTCTTATATACTGGTGGTAGCATTTAAATATTTAAAATGTAACATTATTTGAATATTCTTTATGACCTGTATCTTTGTCCCCTAAAATACATATTTTTAAAGTTATTAAGAGTCTATCACAGACAACATATGCTTTGTTAATAGATTGATTCCAAAACTTGAACATTCAGTGAACTGCAAATAATTGCTTTTAAGTTTCTTAACAACTCACAAGCTGACAGTTTCTTTCCACAAAATATTTGTTTTTTGTGTGTGAATCCATTTATCACTCTCTTTCTTCTCTTCAGTAAATGTAATAACTAATTGAATATTACTACGGGCCCATTGCATCCAGGATTGCTGCTCATTGGTTGCCTGTTCACTGGTTCTCAAAGTTTACCTGATTGGTGAGCTTCTTGCTAACCTCTCTTTAAGTTGCTACTATGTATATCAATGAGCTACATACTTATTAGTTCCAAGACAGTTTTTCTTCCTGAGGATCACGTGGGCTCTTCTGAAGCTTTCTCTGCATTGACACTAGTATAATTTATACTGCTGGGCACACCATCATGGTGGGACTTATTAAAAAGTATTGTAGACTTGGTATTTCTTTCCAGATTCGTTGTTTCAGACAATTATTCTCAGAGCTTGACAAAGACACACATTGTCCCAAACCCCATTTAATTCAATTTAGGGATGGCAGAAATATCAGTGATGCTACTTAATACAGCACTGGTATGTTTTACTTCATTTTAAAATATAGCAATCTGTGAGCCAGTTACATGCTTAGACAATTATGTAAAAATATATTGAAAAATATAGATATAGAAAAAAATCTAGATAGAGAAGCATAACAAATATATATATATATATATATATGTATATTTATTCTTATGCCTCTATCTACCTATGATTACTGAAGTGGCTTTAAAAGTGCAAGGCCTTCCCCTCTTCCTGGTGAGTTTAGACCTGAATACAGAATCATTGTGTTCCCAAAGGGAACTTGCTACTTAGATCATGCAAATCCTTCAGAATTAACAAAATAAGATATAAAATTAAAACTGATTTAGTGGTTAATAATATTAATAACAAGACACACACTAGTACTTTTTTGGGTCAAAGTAAATTCGGTTTTGGATTTTTGGACAGCGTTTAGACTATTTTTGTGAAATTATTCTTGTTTTTGGAGAAAAGACAATCAAATACACAATTATGATACAAATCAGCTGAAGCTTCACCTTTCCATCTATTGTCACTCTATTAAATAGCCAGAGCAAACTCTTAATAGAAGATGCAAAGAGGGCAGAACTATTCATCTACAACCAGCCACCTAATAAGGTTTATTTGGATAATGAAGTGAGGCTATGGGATGATTTTACAAAAAAAACAGAGAGCTTTTGGTAGATTTTAATTAATTAGATATAATGTATCTGTACTTCAGCAAGGTTCCTTACAAGGCTTCCCACAAAAACTCTCTCATAAAAAAGGAAAAAAATATGGGCTAGACAAAACTATTATAAGGTGGGTAGACAACTGGCTTGATAGCTATGAACGAAGGGTAATTATAAGGGTATTATGTCAGGATGGTAGGAAGTTTCAAGTGGAGAATGAAAGCTTCTGGGCTTTGCTGGTTGCTACATGGGGCCAGGAAGGATTCCCCCCCACCCATGTTGCTGTGTGTGTTGGGGATGGTGGGGAGAGTTCTTCTTCCTCAGAAGCATTGCGTGTTGGCTGCAGCCAAGGTTGGGGATTTTGGCTGGGGTGTTTTAATGTTCCTGATGGGATTCAAACCCAATTCCTCACTAGGAGATCTTACCTCTCTGCCCAGGTTCAGACTGATCACCATATTTGGGTTCAGGAAGGAATTTTACCCCATAATCAGCTTGGTACAGACTGTATAGGGGGTTTGCCTTTCTCTGTAATGGTGGTAGCATAGGGGCATGGCCCTCTTACAGCAGCAGGACACTGGCCATCATTACCCCCTTTTCCCTCCTCACACTTTACCTGTGGCAGGCTAGGGTATTATACTTTGTAGTTGCGTCAGTGTTTACTGAATAGTTTTACTAATAGGGATTAATAAGTTATAAAATGGACTTGAATGGGATGTTTTGGATAAGAACTGATCCTGGCTCTGGCAGATGGTTGAACTGCATGAATCTGGAAAGTCCCTTTTAGCCCTACTTTTCTATGATTCTAAGACAGTCCAATAATTTTTATAACCAGTCATGAGGATCCTTGATTGCTTCTTTGATCACTTCCAAGGCAGGGCTCCTCCTCCTTTCATCAGGACTGAAAATCACAAATCTCAGCTTTATTTTCAAAACAGCTAGGCAGATTGTATCTCTCTCACAATGTTAAAGACAAATTAACTGTATGGCTCCCTAATTCTGATCTGGTCCTGTTTTGAATTGGCTACCAAAGAAAAGCTATAATACTGACAGAACAATAGGAAATGAAACAGAAAACCAGCCTAGCTAGACAGAAACTTCTTTAGTAAGGGTTAAACTCAAAAACAAATCATACAAAAAGTGGAAATAAAAAACCTTAAAAATGTATCTTACCTGCTGTAAATTAGTGGGAATTTCTGTACCAGTAAACACTATGAGCTAAAGCCTACCACCCCTACTTACAGTGAGGTTCTTATGTCGTATAGAACTTTTAGGGTGCATCTCCAAAATGTGCACATGCAAGGGCGTGCATTTTCTATGGGGACAAATAGCAGCAGCTTATATAGCACATATTTGTGCCACTGCTATTTGTCCCCAGGCTCACTCCTTCACATGGGCTCTGATGTGCAATAAAGGGACCCAGGTGGGGTTGGGGAGGCTGAGGCCAGCACCTCTGCAGCACCTGGGGTACTGGAGGCCTCCTGAGGCAGTAGCGGAGCCAAGCCAGCTGCTCAGAGCCTGGCCGGCAGCCAGAGCATGATTCTGGCTGGCCAGATTCCAGGTTCTGGTGGTGCACACTGCTGCTATGTGCACCAAGCTGTTTTTTTTAGTAGTGTCTTTTTTTTTTACATTGGGTTCTCTGGGTGTCAAAACCCCCCGACTGAGCTGCAAATCAGCAGCATGGTGCATGGGTGCACACGCACTCTGTGTGGTTTGCAGTGCCTCAAGTGGCTTTGAGACGTCACAAAACACACATGCACACTCAAGGGATTGAAGTGTGGCTACTGGCAGAGAAAGCTACTGTTCATTATGGGGATAGCAGAATATGGTCACGTGCACTTATTTTATTGTAATTATAGCCTTCGTCTCCGGTATATGCAATATTTGCTTCAGAAAATCATGTAAACCTAGTTTAAAAATGTCTTGAGCTCAAGTATTACTCCTTTTTTAACTTCAGTCTTCACAAATAGGGGTAACTACCAGATGATGAGAATAGTTGGCAGCAAAGATGGAGAAGGAAACAATCTAGAATAGGAGAATAAAGTAGCAGGAGTAAGTAGTAGCTGTAGAAGGTTAGGGATTACTAAAAGGAAGTAGATGCTTTTAAGTGGACAGGGCCAGATGACATGCACCCTGTAATAGTGAAAGAATTAACTGAGGTAATTTCAGAGCCATTAGCTACCCTCTTTGAGAACCCATGGAGGTTGGGCAAGGTTATGGATGATTAGAAAAGGCTGGGACTGAGGCCTCAGCAGGAGCCAGAGCCAAAAGAGGAAGATAAACACTGGTAGAGAGCAATGGTGAGATGGAGCAGAGGTCATGGGGTCTAGGTGGCAGGAAAGTCAGCAGCTGCATCTCTAACTAGGACCCAGAACCTGAGCCATAATCATGGCCTCTGCCTCTGCTTGCACTGAAATCTAAGAAAAAGGGCTTTTATATGTAGGGTAAAAAACTCATCTTAGACTGAAGTAAATACAGTATATGTATTGGCAAAAGACAAAAAGGATGGCATGGGAAATGTGGCAGAAGGCCACTTCTGTTTCTCCCCAAAAACTCTGCTCTGTGACAGTTTGGTTAAGATGGGCCATGCAGAGGGTAAGGACCTTACCCTATCTCTTTAGGTAACCTGAGCTGGATACATTCCTGAGGGAGGGGGAAACCTGCTCCCTCTGCCTACATGACTGGCATCACATACCTGGGTGAGGGGCTTGGGCTACCTGGGGAGCTAGGAACTGCCCGTCTGCCCAGCAACTAGTGATGCATTTCAAATTGGTTGGCTGACAGCCAACGGGTGCTGGCCTCCCTTGGACCAGGTAATTGAGGTCATAAGGGCTATATAAGTTAAGGACCACCCAGGCGGAGGTAGCAGCAGCCATGAGGAAGACTCAGAGAGAGAGAAGAGCT
>NW_017729027.1:27829444-27830071 GCF_001723915.1 Gavialis gangeticus | reverse complement strand
TGCCCTGCTCCTTAGAGTGGAAACTGCTAGGGAGAGAGCACTAGCAGTGAGTGGGGAGCCCCAGCTACTGGTTACCAGGGCAACCGAAGGGAGCTAATAACCCACACCTGCCTGGTCAGCTGACTGGAAGAGGCCAGGCCTGGCCCACATATAAACCCCAGGGTCAGGAGAGGAGTTCCCTGCTGGAAGCCAATGGGGAAGGAGCTCTGCCGGACTGAGCAAAGAGGAGAGGCCAGACTGCAGGTACGGCCTGAGGGGGGGAAAGATGGAGCAACCCTGGTGGGGCAGGAAGAATGATGGTGTAGCTGATTGGCAGAGATTTATGTTATAGCCAAGGGGCTTGTGTTTTGTTTACTGTTTGACTGGATGTTTGGGTGAAGCTATTAGGGGTTGGAGGAGGTCTCATACGGGACCCACGGCTGCATGGGAATCCCAGCCCCAGGTGAAGGTGGGCAGCGTGAGAAGACCCAGGCAAAGGGGGGCACAGAGAGAGAGACAAGGGCTGTGGCTAAGACCAAACAACATCCAGTACATCAGTGAGGCTTGGGGTGTGGTAAAGGGACGGTTGGAGCCATGCATAGCCCATAAGGCTGGGGTGCACGGAACCCCCATTATAGAAACAAGACA
>NW_017729027.1:27822760-27824444 GCF_001723915.1 Gavialis gangeticus | reverse complement strand
GAGAGAGACAAGGGCTGTGGCTAAGACCAAACAACATCCAGTACATCAGTGAGGCTTGGGGTGTGGTAAAGGGACGGTTGGAGCCATGCATAGCCCATAAGGCTGGGGTGCACGGAACCCCCATTATAGAAACAAGACAAGTGATAGCAGGAGAACCATGGCCAAGAGGACAAAAGGCAGCCTCCCTTCAATATATATAAGAGCAAGACATGGCGGGAGAGATTTGAGGATGCTTTGAGGTGAACTTGGCATGGTGAGGGGGGCTGGGGGGATCACGGCCACCCTTAGGATCCTGTTCCATGACAATAATCTTCCTCATTTCAGATGCAATGCAGCATGGATACTCATGCTCCTAACCTGTGAATCTTCTCTTCCAAGGCAGATACCAGCTTACACAAGTTGCAAATGATGTGCTCCTGACCCTTTGGGAACACAAACACGGCTTGGAAAGGCTGGGTAGGCACCAGTGACACCAGTGTAGGTGGGCCTTCACCCCTTCTTCAAGGCCATCCCAGTTGCACACCATAAAGTTTGGTGGCACCAGGAACGTGCTCCGGACCTTGCAGCCCTCGCGGCACCAAGTGAGGCCCTCTGGCAAATCTGGGGAGTCACACTGATCCATGTGCCAAGCAGCAGGGTATCACTCTCTTGGCCCAGCTTATACAGGCCAAGGAGGCATGTTTGTAGGATTTCTGGCAATCTGTTAGGGCCCACATGTCTTCCTGAGTGTTAAGGAAGATGGTCACATCTGCACACGCTGACAATCAGGGCAGAGGACCAATGGATGGGCCCATAACTGAGGGCAAAGCCACACCACTCAAGTGGTGCTACAGCACCTGCAGCAGTGGCTTGATGGCCAGGGCATAAAGCATGCCCAACAGGGGACAGCCCTAATGGATGCCCCTGCACGCAGGGAATGGGGTGCAGAGCATGCCGTTTACCTTGAGCAGGCTGGAAGTGTCTTGAATCAAGACTTGGAGGGCCGTGGTGAAGATAGGCCTGAAGCCAAAGGCCTCTAGGGTCTGGAAGAGGTAGGCATGGCCCACTCAATCGAAGGCCTTCTCCTGGTCCAGCGAGATGAGGCCAATGTCTAGGACAAAGAGTTTGCTGACTGTTGGTAGGTCACGCAGCAGGAACAGGTTGTCTTGGATGGTCCTGCCCAGCATGCAGTAGCCCTGCTCAGGCCCAGTGATGGAGACCATGGCAGTGTGAAGGTGGGTTGCCAGCACTTTGGCCAGGATCTTGTAGTCCACACACAGCAGGGAGATTGGACACCAATTCCTAATACAGCCAAGGTCTCCCTTCTTGGGCAGCAGCATGAGCACCACTTGGTAGAAGCTGATTGGCAGAACCTTGTCGGCAAGACTCTCTTGGAAAACACGCGGGAGGTAGAGCCTGATGAGAGGCCAGAAGGTCTTGTAGACCTCAGCAGGTAACCCATCAAGGCCTGGGGCTTTGCCGGAGGCAAGGCTGGCCATGGCAGCTACCATCTTCTCCAGAGACAATACCCACTTAAGTTCTCTGGCCTCCAGGGCACAGAAATGTGGCAGGTCCTCATGGAGTTCCCAGATGGCTTCAGGGCAGGATGGTTTAGCTGCAAGCAGGTGATGATAAAAAGTGATGGTATGCTCATGCACTTCGTCCAGGTCTGTGATTACCCGGCCCTTGGGGAACCTGTAGTGAT
>NW_017729027.1:27813671-27817760 GCF_001723915.1 Gavialis gangeticus | reverse complement strand
CGCGGGAGGTAGAGCCTGATGAGAGGCCAGAAGGTCTTGTAGACCTCAGCAGGTAACCCATCAAGGCCTGGGGCTTTGCCGGAGGCAAGGCTGGCCATGGCAGCTACCATCTTCTCCAGAGACAATACCCACTTAAGTTCTCTGGCCTCCAGGGCACAGAAATGTGGCAGGTCCTCATGGAGTTCCCAGATGGCTTCAGGGCAGGATGGTTTAGCTGCAAGCAGGTGATGATAAAAAGTGATGGTATGCTCATGCACTTCGTCCAGGTCTGTGATTACCCGGCCCTTGGGGATCCTGTAGTGATCTAAGACTTTGCTCACTGCATGCTGCCACCCCAGGTTAAAGAAGAAGTGGGTTGGGAGCATCGTTTTCTGCCAGCTCTTGGCAGTGGGTGTGGATCCTTGCTCCACAGGCTGCGCTGTCCGCCAAGTCATACAGGCATTTCCTTTGAAATTGGAGGCTCTCGTGCAGCACCACATCACTGCTGGCAGCCAGCAGGGAAACCTCAACCTCTGCCACATCTTCCTCGAGCTCTCAGATATGGTGGTGCAGTTCATTTGTGGCCAGCTGGGTGTACTGCTGGCAAAAGGCCCAGATCTATACCTTGCCCACATCCCACCATAGCTTCCAGGAGGAGTAGCTTAGTCTTGTGGCCTCCCAGCTCCGCCAAAAGTGTAAGTAGGAGTCTTAAAGCAGACTGATGTTGAAGCACCAATACAGCACCCACATGCAGGATATCCCCAGCAGGCTTAGTTTACAGCAGGCCAGGCCATGATCTGACAGGCCTGAGGGAACGATGTGGCCACTGTGCAGGAGTGGCAGATAGTGCCTGGTGACATAACGGCAGTCAAAGCTGGCCTTGGTGAGACCACCAGCACTCATTCTGGCCCAGGTATACTGGCATGAGTCAGGATGCAGAGCTCACCAGATGTCAGTGAGGCCTATAGTCTCCAGGGCAGACTGCAGCTTGTGGGCTGAGGGCAGGTAAGCCTCAGGCCCCACGCGATCTAACAAGGTGTGAATGGTGCAATTAAAGTCCCCGCCTATGAGGAGCAGGTCATCATCCTCACTAGCATCATGCGGGGGATAGGGGTGGCTAAGGTCTCAAAGAAAGTGACCCTTTCCTGGCCATAAGTGAGTGCATAGACATTGATGAGTAGCAGGTGGTGTTGTGCTATGGTGATGCAGACAGTCAGCAGGTGGCCAGGGTGACCTCCCACACCACTGCAATATCATGTTGTAGTTGTGGCGATAGAGTCATGACCCCAGCACTAAGGTTGGTGCCATGGCTCAGGAATAAGTGGCCTCATCAGGCAGCATGTCAAGCCACCTGGTTAAGCCCATTGGAATGTGTCTCCTCAGAAGGTGATGACCAGCCATTTCTGGTACATGAGCTCCAAGACAACCTTCTGTTTCACTGGATCTCAACAGCTGTTGATGTTAAAAGTGCCAATAGTTGTGGCTGCCATGGGTGTGGGTATGGGGAGAAAAAGCGAGGTAAGGTGTAGGTGGGACAGCAAGCACCCAAGAGTAGAGCAAAACAGCAAAGACAGGTTGGGGAAGGCCTATCATGCCCTACTGTACTCCAGGGTCTCCCCCAGGCCCCACTCATATCTCACTTGCTGTGTATCTCCAGATGGTAAACCATCCGCTGAGTGCTTAGATCCTGTTGCATAAGTTTGGCTGCAGCTCTGGCAGCCTTGACAAAGGGTTTAGGATCTGTGCACCACCAGGTGATGAACCCCACTACATTCTTTTGTCCTTTGGTCTGCTTCAAAAAGTCTAGGAGACCCCTATAGTTGGGGCTGACCCAGTGCGGGTCTATCAACATGGGCTGGACATTTCTGACAGAAACACAGCAAGGCTACACCCCAGGTGGGATCTCACCCACAAATGCAGTATCTACACCCTCAATGTCTAGACACATAAGCCTCTTCTCATCAACCAGGTTGAGGACTGGCTCCAGGAGAGCAATCCCTACCTTCCTGGTGGGGAGAGAGGTCATCCTGCTCTTGAGGTCATTTGTGACAATGAGAAAGCTGGATCTCCATCTCACTAGCTTCCTCATCCAATTTGGTAGGCCGGGACGTGGCCAAGAGGTCAGCAGACTCTTCTGCCACCCCCCCCCCGGGTCGGGCCTCCAGAAGAGAGGCATTCTGAATCACTTGTACTGCCACCCAAGTCCAGAAGCTGGGAGATAGGTGAGGGGTTAGTGACCCCCGCTGTTGCCTCCCGCACCTCCAAGCCATCCCCATCCATGTGCAACAGGGCTGCTGAAGGGAGTTGAGAGAAAAAGTAAAAGAGAGAAGGGGATAATTTGCACTCCTCAAAAGACAAGAGATAAATAAGATAACACCCCGTGGTAGACAGATAAAAAGGAATGAAAAAGAGAAAGAAAGAAAAAGAAACAGTAAGAAAAAAGCTGTGAAATAGCAACTTGCACACAAAGAAACCAGAAGTAAAGGGGGAGGTGATAGAGAGCAGAGAAAAATAATAAAAAACACTGCAAAAATGAAAAAAAAAACATTAGAAAGGGAGATGCAAAGAAGCAAGAGACCTTTACACAGGTGGGAGTTGGAAAAGAAAAGAGATAGGAAGCCAGGAAGTCTTACGCTCAGGATCACCCCATGCAGCTCCAAGCGAGACTGGTCTGAAGCATCCAAAGAGAAAGGAAAGAGGAAGGGGAAAAAAAAGTCGAATACCACAGAAGGGGGGGCAATGGGGGTCAGGAATGGAGGGGGAAAGAGAGAAGTGGCAGGAGAAGGAGAGAAGCCAGGTGGGTAAGGAGCTGCCAGGCTAGTGCTCACTATGTCCTTCAAATTGCTCTTCCACCCCCAGATCACTGCCCTACCAACCCAATCAGCCTGTGAGTGGCAGAGGTGGGAGAGATGCTTTTTTCCTACCTGCTCCTGGGTTCCCTGCAGACCATGCTAACCCTATGCACCAAGATTCAGTCCTTAACAGGTCCTGCAACTGATGGAGGGCTGGGGGGAGCAAGAAGCTGCCAGGCAGCTGCTGAGCCCAGAGGCAGCTGTTTCAGGGTATGTGGGGCTGGTGCAGACTGCAGAAAGCCCAAATGGGCATGGAGGGGGAACCACCACCACTGTTTTAAGGCTAATTAAGGTGGCAGGGCAGTGATCTGGGGGTCCAGATTGGGAGGAAGCAATCAAGAGGGTGAATACACGGGCACACTGGGAACAACAGTGCAGTTGCGCAGTTGGAGGGGGTGATCCAAATTGCAAAGGGCCCCTCCTTTCCACCCTGTACTGTGGTTACAGAGATGGTAAGCGGGGTAAGAATTGAGCAGACTTGCAGCTCCTACATATGTCCCTACTCATTATCCCTCTAGCAGCAGGTCTGGGCAGTGCACAATAGAAAGGGTATTAATTGTGAACATGTGACTGATCACCAGGGATTCTGGTTTTCATGGATCTTTAAAAAAATCCCCAACTTTTAGGTAAAAAAAGTAACCCCAAATCCATATTTTCCCATGATTTAAATGAAACACCACTAATATGTAGATTTCATAGATTTCATAGACATTAGGGCTGGAAGGGACCTCGGATGATCATCGAGTACAGCCCCCTGCCCAAAGGGCAGGAAATCAGCTGAGGTCATAGGATCCCAGCAAGATAAGCGTCCAATTTGCTCTTGAAGGTGTTCAATGTAGGTGCTTGAACCACCTCTGATGGCAAGATGTTCCAGACCTTGGGGGCTCGGACAGTAAAGAAATTCTTCCTTATGGCCAGCCTGAAATGGTCTTGTAGTAGTTTATGACCGTTCTACCTCGTCATCCCTTGGGGAGCTCTGGTGAACAAATGTTCCCCCAGATACTCGTGGTAACCCCTGATAAATTTATAGGTAGCCATCAGATCACCCCTGAGCCTGCGTTTTACCAGGCTAAAGAGCCCCATGGCTCCCAGCCTGTTATCATAAGGTCTGCTTTCCTGACCTCTGATCATGCACGTGGCTCTTTTCTCGACTCTCTCAAGCTTCTCCACATCCTTTTTGAATTGTGGAGCCCAAAACTGGACTCAGTACTCCATCTGCGGCCTCACCAAGGCCGAGTACAAGGGGAGAATGATGTCC
>NW_017729027.1:27806539-27813563 GCF_001723915.1 Gavialis gangeticus | reverse complement strand
CTACCCTCTGGGTCCGACCACGGAGCCAATTTTCCAGCCAGTGGATCGTGGTGGACCCAAGGCCACAATTGGACAGTTTCGCAAAGAGGTGATCATGGGATACCAGATCGAAGGCTTTTTTGAAGTCAAGATATATGACATTAATCTCTTCTCCCTTGCCCAGGTGACAGGTCACCTGGTTGTAGAAGGAAATGCGATTGGTCAAGCAAGACCTACTTGCAACCAACCCGTGCTGGCTATCCCTTAGGATGTTGGCATCAGCCAGTCCATTAAGGATGGCCTCTTCAATAAACTTTCTAAGATCTTTCCCGGGATAGAAGTCAGGCTGATGGGCCTATAGTAGGTATATACATATAGTGGTATTTCATTTTAATCACAAAAATGTAGATTTGGGTTGTTTTTTTTAACTGAAACTTGAGGGTTTTTTCAAATCAGAAAAAACGAGGATCCCTGCTGATTGCTAGCTCTTGTTAACCTTAACACAAACTAACATTCCATAAAATTAGCACCTGCTAACTAATGTGTAATCTCACCCTAATGCACCATGCAGCCCCCTGCAGGAATTTAACTGGAGTCTGGACAATTTGGATTGCAACCAAACATAACTAGGAGTCACATATCTGGGTGATCAAAACAGAATGTTCTAAAAATAATTTCCATGATTATTACATTAATTTTCACAGTTGCTGAGCATCTATCACATTTACTGACTACAGTCAATTCCTTTATTTGTTCTTCAAGTGAAATTGAATGTTCACCTGATATGTAAAACCATCACATCTTTCCATTCCTGTGTTATGCTTGGTCCAATCTTTCTATGTTGATAATGGCTAGGTGCAGGCATGCAAAAGGCACAAGGCAGAATTGATCTAAGTTACATAGTGTTCTGTAAGCAGCATAGTTTAGATAAGCAGCTAACAGAGAATACATTCACCCTTTGCTGGGGGTGGCAAATCTTAGACCAGGATCTGCCAATTTTAAACCATTCTGTATGTGCTGAATTTCTGTTTTGTTATGGGTGTAGACTGATTTCCAATCATCTATATGAGTAAACGTGTAATGTCTGTATGTGCAAAACCATGAAAACCAATATGTGAGAAACCGTGTTGATTCAGCAGATGCTACTGTTGATCAGTAGTTTTCAAAATCAGCTTTCATTTAGATGTCTAGATATGGACTTAGCTGTCTACAATAGTCACTTTATAAATATTTGTTACCCTAATATATGCTACAATTTCTTGTCAATAGAGAGTACTTTTTTTTTTTACATTGTGCACATTTTGGTAATGCAGCTGTGTCTTTCTCTGCATTTCGCAGGTAATCAGAATACTGTAAGTGCTACTACAATATTGATACTACTAAATAATAAATCAGGAAGAGAACAAATGGTTCTGACTTACATTTTCAGACAGTCATTGAGTTTTTTGTTTTAATTATTCTTTATCTCCCTCTACATTTGCAGTTTGATACACATCCAAAGTGAAAGTCCCTTTTGCCTTTCAACTTCCACTTTGATATGGCTCCAATTTCAGTTTTAAAAGAGATAATACAATGAATGGCTTCTTACTTATTTTAAATTAGTAAAACAGCAGCAGTAAAAGAATGGCACCAACGAGAGAAGAGGGAGGAAGCCTATCTTTTTATTTTTCAGGAGAAATGCCAATTGCAGAGATCCCATTATATGAATGTATGAACTACCTCATAACTTAATATTCTCTCTAAAGCATGATAGATAAAACAAGCCAACATCGTCATCACAAAATGTCCTTCCATCTCATTAAGTTTTACTGTCAGATAAATATTATTTCAATTTTTATTATTTTTTTTCCTGTGGAATGACCATCATCTAAATGGATGTTTTTATAATCGCTTTGGTAGGACTCAGGCCACAGATACACCTTCTTTATTGTTTGAAAAGGCACTTAACTGAGACTGAATATATAGGAAAAAGCCCTAATAATTTATGCACCTTGTCAATGGTAACTTTAGTTCCTCTGAAATGTGTGCTATGTTTGTAGCTAATCATAATTTTTCTTATTAGAATTTTTGTGCCACAACATTAGATGCTTCTTTCTGTTCCTGCAATTGAACTCCTAACAGCAAAGTTTAAAAAGTTATTTCAAAGTTAATTTATAGTGTTTTCCAGAATAAATATAATCAAATTGAATTTATGTAGAGTATTTCATTGCACAATGTCAATTAGTTGGGTTCTTTTAAGTCACTGAAAATGTAAACTCCTATACAGCTATGGTTAAATGGCTACTTGAAAAAAAAATCCATGATTTCTGTGAAAATATTTTCCCATGGCCAACTTGTTGAAACTAATTGGTTTTAATTACTTTGTTTTAAATGCCAAAATGGACCAAAATTGTTTACTAATCAAACTGTATGTAGTCCAGGAGCCCTGAATTCAGAGACACCTAAACAAATTGGAGGATTGGACCAAAAGAAATCTTATGAGGTTCAAAAAGAAGAAGTGCAAAGTCTTGCACTTAAGACAATCCCATGCACAGTTACAGGCTGGGAACTCACTGGCTAAGCAACAGCTCTGCAGAAAAGGACTTGGGGGTTACAGTGGACAATAAGCTGAATATGAGCCAATAGTGGGCCCTTGCTGTAGAGAAAGCTAACAGCATACTGGGCTGCATTAGCAGCGTTCTTACCAGGAGATAAAGGAAAGTGATTCTTCCACTCCATTCAGCACTGGTGATGCCACATCTGGAGTACTGTGTCCAGTTTTGGATCCCACTACAGAAAGGATGTGGACAAATTGGACAGAATCCAACATAGGGCAACGAAAATGATTAGATGGCTGGAGAACATGACTTATGAGGAGTGGAGAGAAGACTGTGGGGGTAGTTAACATCAGCCTTCAACTACTTGAAGGGTGGTTCCAAAGAGGATGGAACTAAACTGTTCTAAGTGGTGGCAGATGACAGAACAAGGAGCAATGGTTTCAAGTAGCAGCAAGGGAAGTTTAGGTTAGATATGAGGTAAAACTTTTTCACAAGGAGGGTAGTAAAGCACTGAAACAGGTTACCCAGACAGGTTATGGCATTTCCATCCTTGGAGGTTTTTAAGACCTGGGTAGACAACGCTTTGGCTAAGATGGTTCAGTTGGGGGTGGTCCTGCTTTGAGCAGTGGGTTGAACTAAGTGTCCTCCTGAGGTCCCATCCAACCCTAATTTTCTATGATTCAATGAATAATAACTTTCCATAAACATATCACCAATAATAAATCCTAGAATAACGGGTAATTAGTATTCAGCTAGTTCATCTATGTATATATAATATCTCTAAATATTAAAGTCCTGGGAATTAACTTTCATCACTTTGCTTCCATAGTGTCATTTTTCATGACCTTGAAAAATGTTAGGCATACCTCCTAAGCTTTTCATCTTTTCTATCAGTCAGATGATTAGTTTCATCTATTTCATGGCACAAATCCACAGCTGGGGTGATTAAAGGCTAGTACATGTAGGTTAAAGCCAGAAGTATCATAGAATTGGATTGAAAAAGATATACCTGTAGATGCATGCATAAAATGATTTCAGTTGGAAACTAACAAAGTATCACTCTCCCTGTTTAAAAAACACTAACAAGCTTTTTCTTTTGGTCCAGATTTATAGCAGAGCATAAAGCAACAATGGAAACATTGTGAAATGAAAGTTCTGGCTTCAATTTCCATGAAGGTTCAGGTTTGTAATTTTTTATAGTCTATGCAAAATAGTCTGAATAGGCTTTTTAGGGAGTTGTGCAGGCTGTAAACAATGAAATTCAGTATACATACATATATTTTTAAACAAGAATATGTTTGAGAAGCAGTACTTAGCACTTTCCAAGTAGAAAATGTATTACCTTAAATCAATAAGGAAAAGAAGACCATGCAACCATGCCAAATAGAATCATGAAACAATCTAACATCACAAACTTAAACTGAAAAACACAGCAAAATAAAGTATTACTGTTTCATACCTGAATAAATTTCTGTAAAAACAGAGAGAAAACACAAGTTTAATGTATTACTTATGTAGAAAGTATTTTCTAAAATAATAAGCAGAAATCCATGCAATAAGTTAAAAATTGTAGATTAATGGAGATATTCTCCCACATTTCTACATTTCATGTTAGCTCAAAGCACATTTTAGTGTGTCTCAGAAAGATGATTTATAAGGAAAATAACTGAGCTGTTCAAAGTATTTCCTGGATTTGCTTTTTACAAACATTGAAGGAAAATGTTTATTGTTTTCTTCCCTATGGCTTTAAGACCTTATCTTCGTTTATACATAAGGGTTCAGTAAAATGTCATTCAAATGATTTGTCTTTACTACCTAGGGCTGGATTCATCTGATGAAATTTACCTCTTCTTCTTCTGGGCTTTGTAACCTTCATGTGCTACAAAATAGGTGCATCTACATATGGACATTTATTGCACAGTAAGCAAAATTACTGTACAGTACAGGTGCACACCTACATTTGCATGCCTGTACTGTACTGCACAGTAAATATGGTGACTTATGCCAACTAACCTAATTAGTTACTGCACAGTAACACTGTGTGTATAGACTGACTTGGGAAAAACTTTAGTCTCAAGTCATTCTACACACACAAGGCTAAAGTGCTTTAACACCTGCATGTGTAGAAGCCAGCCTATTCCCGCTTACCACACAGTAACTTATTGTGCAGTAAATTTAAACTCATGTAAATGCATGTGTAGACATGCCCAATATGTAAATTATCTAAGAGGACTTTTTTCCACTTTAGAAAACCACATAGGTTTCATAGAGTTTATCCAGCCAAACTGATATAATTTCAGACATTTTTAGGGATGATAATGTCACCCAAAGTTGCCTAAATTTTTCCACAAGATATTACCATTTTCAGATGCTTAAAGCCTTCCAAAACTCTAACTGGTAGGGCTGGCATTTTCTTTAATAGCCTTAATAGCCTGTTGCAAGTTTTCCCCTCACCCTTCTCCCTCGGCTGAAGTGGTTCTGCCATTCCTGATACTTGGCAGTGAATGGTCTTTGTGCCAAAGATGCATTTTTCCCTCCCTGAAAACTATCCACCCAAATTTGGCCAAGTTATAAGCTTTTAAAAAATATAGTTGATATACACATAGTAGAAAACTCTTTGATTTTAGCAGCTAAATACCCAGAAGGTGCTGTCCCCTAAGATGTGCTCCCACTCATCTGTCAACCTCCATGCTTGCCTGGACAAAACTGGCTTCATTTATAGCTACTAGGTGCAGCTAAAATAAGCATGAACCATCCCTGCAAAAAATAGCTTGCCTTCAACTCATTGCTACAGGTACTCAGGGGGCTCGTCTACACAAGACGTTTTAATGCGCAGTAGCCTATTCTACTGCACATTAAAGCAATGTGGCAAAAATCATGCTAATATCCTAATGCACAGAAGAATAGGCAACTGTGCATTAAATGTTACTAAAAAAGCATGCAATTGCATTATTACGCATTAGCACAGCCTAATGCACATTTATTTAGTACCTCACATTTAAAGTACTAAATGTAATGTGCATGAGGAAAAACACATTAAGGTGTGTGTAGACACACTCAGGTAGATTTTCTTTGCAGTCACTGATCCCATTTGTTTGCATCTAGGTGGAATAAGGTACTAAACTGAGAGTGGGAAATATTTCTTTCTTATACACTGAATAATTCTTCTGCTGGCATATAGGGAGCATAGTAGAAGGATCTGAGTGATTTGAATGGGGGACAGAAGCTAGGCTGAGAGGAAAGAAAGCAGAAGGCTGGCACAAGCAATCTGACAAGCATGAAAATAAAGGAGGAAGAAATCAAAACCAGCGGTCAAAGGGAACAGGTGCTGGTGAACATGGGAATCTAGACATTTGGCTGCAGAAGTAGGTACTGTGGATGGATATGGAAAATGCAGAGAACTGGATATTGTTTAGCTGGGGAGAACACTGAGATCAAATTCTTCTCTAGGGGAGAATAAAAGTGTCTGACTGAAGAAACTGAGACGAGAGATCAAATCCTAGTCCACCTCAAATAAGCACTTGGCACTTTTTCTACCTTTTGGAACCAATAAGCTGGTAGTTAGGGCACTTATTCAGGAAATGGAAAATTAGGTTGTAGGGCCTCCCCAACCAGAAGAGTTTAGAATCCACAAATAGCCCTAATCACAAGGCATTGTATTAGATGAAATCAAAAACAACCTCCATTCTTCTTGTTGAACATGTGTCCCAGTGAGGAGGACACTACCCTGGGAAAAGGGAGACATAGGTTCTGACCCCTGCTCCCATCTTGCATTAAATAATAATTAGATAAAATACATGTGCTGCATCAAAGCTGACTCTCTCCATAATGTAATGCATTCATTTTGCCTTTAAAAAATGTAAATTTGTTTGCTTAATGTCAAGAAAGTAGCAAAAAGGATAAAACCTGCTATTAACTCCTTTCATGTTCCAGCAGAGTCATAATTGAGGCATTTTGGTCCTGAAGAAGCTGGGTTTCTGCACTGGGCCTTGGCACAGGAAAAACTGAGCTATGGTCTGTGAACAGTGAAAAACTAATTGTTCCATTATCTGTACTCTAGTCTTTTGCCTTGATGAGCACTTAAAATTTTTACTTATAATCTGTTTTCTAATTAGCACTTCCCATAACACGGTGTCCTATGCTGAAAATGCCATTATTATTCTAACTTTTCAACAGACTTAAGCATTTTTTTTTGCTGACTTATCTTTCTTGTTGGTTTACTTTCTTTTGCAACATGTTTAATGGCTAATTACCATTTTTGCTTTAATCTTAATTGCAACACATTTGGAGACATGTGTCATTAAGACTGCAACAAATAAGCAGACATTTCCTCAGAACTGAATTTCAATTTTCCTTCACAGTTACATATATTTGATTAAAAAGGGTGTTCCTATTAGCAGTATATAGACCAAATAAAATACAGTGCATCCTTTTAATGAGTTATACATTAATTTGTATCAAAGGATATTTTTCTGTGTGTCAATTCTTTAAAGCAAGCAAACGTGAAT
>NW_017729027.1:27795140-27801539 GCF_001723915.1 Gavialis gangeticus | reverse complement strand
AAATACAGTGCATCCTTTTAATGAGTTATACATTAATTTGTATCAAAGGATATTTTTCTGTGTGTCAATTCTTTAAAGCAAGCAAACAACTTCTTTTCTTAGAAAAAAAATATTCACTCTACAATACAAAGCTGCTAAATATCAAATAAAGCAAACCTCAACCCAACAGGAATATATTATACCTCCTTTTCCCTGATATAAACAATATGGGTAAGTGGATGCCAAAGCTGGCCCAATCCCTGGGAAGTCCCAATCATCTTGTTTGTCCCTACCTCATGTGTCATCCCACAATTTACTGGTTGAAGCTATAAATTTAGCATATATATATGTCCACCATAACCTTCCTAGACCCCATGTACACTATGAGCAACAGTGTGCTTATCTCATGTCTACATCTGACAGAGCTGAGCAAAATAGCTGTCCTTGGGCCTATGGCCCTTTGTTAGTTAACCCAAGGTGAGAAAGGATGAAGCTCCTTCATCACCCCCTTCACTGGCTAACCAAAAAGGCAGATCTCACATGTCCTTAAAACTGGCAGTAGCCATTTTACTTTGGCATCCTAGGGTACTCCTGGAAAACACCATTCCTTACATTGACAGAATAACAGTTCTACAGTGCCTTCAGCATCGCCCAGTTTGTAATAGACATAGCTAAGTCTTTGGTTCCATTTCAGTCATATGTTCAAGTTGATTTTAATGGACAGCAAGTATGAATTTGTATCTATGGAACTATGTGGTTTATAAATATCAAAAGATGCTTTAGGGAATCCTAAATATTGACAGGAGTAATTATAGTGAGAGTTGTAATATCCCAGGGGGAGCACTTGGAAACATCATGCTTTTAGAAGTTGGAATGGCTCCCAGAGAAACTTCAGATACAGCGTGAACACACTGGCTACATAGTTTGTCATTCTTTTACTGGGCAGGGTGTACACATATATCTCTGTGGCGCTAGGGCTAGGGTCAGAAATTATACATATACTGGTTTCAGAGATCTAAAGCCAGTTCAAATTTGTAACACAACAGAAGTTCAGTGCACATAAACCACTTTCAAAAAGGCTGAAACTGGTTTAAGATAAACCTAGATGGATGTAGTATCAGACTTAACTGATTTAGTTTACATTGATTTATTGAACTTCTGTCCCAGATCCATCCAAATTCAAGTTAACTGAAAGTTCCCCAGCATCCCAGAATGCCTTGTACCTCCCTCACAAACTCTGCCTTCACAGGGTAAGCAGGCTAGCCTTGGCCCAAGCTGTCTGCTCCATCTGAGCAGGGAGGTATGCTGTAGGGCCCCCTGTTTCTGGTCTGGGCCACTGGAGGCATGTGGTTGCATTTCTGGAATTAAAAGTGAATGTCTGTTCACTTGCTTATCCATTCAAACTATGTAATTTAGGTTACCCTCCAAAAATGGACTCAGTTCAACCTTAGGCTTTTTGACTGTCTGTGTTTAGCCTAGAAGACATGACTGTGTCCTCTCTGTCTCTCTTAAAATCACTAATGGAATGGCAAGTCTCAGCATTCCCCTGTTCCTTTTGTAAACTAAGCAGAGACCAGAAAAACAAAACAGGCCCTAATCAGGAATTGTGTTGATATATAATAATATATCTCCAAAACTAGGATATTAAACTCTGAAGGCTAAATAAAACTACTGTGCAACCAAAAGGGATGAGAGGCCCCTGAGTTTTGCATGCACAGATGGAGGGATGGCAAAAGAAGCACACAGTTTTAAAAAACAAACACGTGGATCAGTCAATGTCCACCTGCCACTTAATGGTTACATTGCTTTAGTACTGTACTGAAACTGGGAGGCATGGCAGTCTATTCCTACAGTGAAGATCTACAGAGCTCCTTTCCAGCAGAAGAATTTTAAGTTCCATGAAATTTTACTACCATCTACGAATTGTGTAGGACTATATGAAAATTACAACCCTAAACAGAAACTGACTGGTACATTTGGCTTTATGTTGTTTCTGCTTTGAGTGTTACATTTCTTGCTTGCCAGACATACTTTATGAAATGGTAAAATTCTCAGGACTGAAAATGGATGTTCTTGAGTGTAAAAATGCATATCATCATAGGAAAAAAAAGACATATGGTAGTTGTGCAGTACGACACTTACATTATTGCTGCATTTTATCACCTCAGAATGTGATATTTATATTGAATTAGCATTTATTAATTTAATTAATGTAAAATTAGTATTTATTTATGTTTATATTATGTTAGTGTTTAAAGGTCTACCTTGGGGAGTGGGCAATCCCTGAAACACAATATGTTATGCTGCTCATGCAAAGTTAGTGCAGTTATCACTTGTATGTAACAAACTGAACACAGCACATAGGTCTAAGAGAGGGAAATCAGAAAAGTGTTTCTGGATTTGGGATGTTTAGATGGAATTTAAGAATTAAAAGTTTATTAGATGGTTAAAGAGCTCATTCAGTGAAATTTCAGGGTGCTGTCACATACACACCTTTGTTACAATGAGACTATTCACGACATGAAGAAAAGCAAAACAAATGTAGCCCACAGCACATAGATGGAAAAGTCCAGGATCTGCCTGGACAGTAAATAAAACAGGCATGTTTTATTGTTAGCGCCTTAAAAAAGTTAAAGGAAAATTTATAACCCAGACTGGCTGAAGTCTGAAGTGTAGCAAAGAAGACTAGGATGATGTTTGTAAAGAATGTTAAGTTGCCAGTGGACATAAAAATGTAGGTATCTCTTCCTCCTCTAGATTTGCCACCTCTATTGAAAATTAAAGGTTATGTTTTTATACTATCAATACCAAGATTATTCTCCTAACCAGTCGAGCGCTACTGCAAAGTAGCCTTCTAAATTCAGTAGCGGAAGAAAGGGATACGAGTGGCTTCCCAATTAAGCTTGATAAATATATAGAGGGAACAGTATGATAGATATGGGTGTTTTTGAGGTAGTAATTAGAGTATGTGATATGATGCTTCAAGTATTATCTGCCTCTATGAAGGGACTCAAGAAATTTTGGTCACCTTGAGATTTGTGTGCATATGTAGAAAGTGTTTGAAAGTGTAGAACTCCTTAACGTTGCAGAAAATGAGGACATGGTTTGGAGGCAGAGGTTGACACTAGAGAAAATGGTCTTAGGATGAGATGTAGCTTTCCCTAAGCTAGTGGGAGGTTGAGTATTAGAATAGTTCTGAATTGGGGTGATAGGCTTGCAGTAATTCAGGGTCCCTGAGTTCGTGTGCTGTAGATGGGCTTTAGTTCAGGTTACAGAGCATCCTATATCTATCTATAAGGCCACAGTGGATATCCCTGATCCCTGAATAAGTTTGCCTCACTTGGTCACTTTTTTGCCTCTTGAATATTTGAAAGCCTTCATTATTTATGACACTGCATTGTATTGTATTGTACTGTACATATTTTTCAGCGATTATTCCAGATACCTACAATAAATCTGTAGGAGAAAATCTTTTTTTTGACCCTTCTCTATATTACTTGGTTTCTGAGGAGGGTGAGGTTGGGTTTTTTTTCCTTTCATGTCCTGGACATTAACTATGGGTAGAAATAGGTGCTGGCTGGTGACCATTTCCACATATTCATGGATAGTGTGACTGGTAAATCTTGGGTCAGTCAGCATTTTTTTGGGACTGTTTAATTCATTTTTTTCTTTGTTTGGGGGCTTGGGTGGAGGGTTGTGTTTTTGGTTTGTTTTTTTTACCTTCCTCTTTAGTGTGGCATACTACAAGTTTTATTTATTTTGATACTAAAGTTACTAGGATTGTTATGGGGGTTTTACAGGGTATGGGAAGGATGGACTGAAAGTACTTGTTACTTCTGGAGAAGCATTAGCTACATCATTTCCTGTAATTTATTAGAACTTGAAATTCTCCCTGATCCTGTGTGTGGCCCCTTATCAGTTCTTCATTTTTCATTTCAGTTTCTTCATTGTTCATTTTTTTCTCTGTAAAAGAAATACACATCTGTGCACTGTTTGCTATATTCCGCAGGAACGGTAAGGTAACTACAGATAAAATGAGGCAATGTGGACTCTAACATTTCTTGTGACATTCTAGGTTCATATATACATTTTAATTTAATTGCACAGGTCAGTATTTCACCACAAAGACAGTGAATCTATAACTCCACTCTCCATTTAAACAGTTAATACCTGTACATGAAATACAGATTCCGAGTATGGTTCTCTCACTGAATTCTCTACAAAACCACTGAATATCAATTCTTCAGTCATTGTGATTCTATTATAGAAGTGCTACAAGTCTAGAATCACTATTATAATAGAAGAATGATTATAGTAACTCCTTTATTAGGATATTGTAATAGAATCAACCTTATACCAGCATTGGAAGGCCTGCTTAATAATGAAGAAGATACCTTACTGTGAAATATTCCTAAGTTTTTAACCTGACCACAATGGTGGCTATGCATTTTTTCTGAGTTACTGTTTTCAGGCCACAAGTTGGAATGTCTCCTGGCTTGTTTAGTGTTTTTATGCAGAGTTAAGTAATTTGTATAAAGTTGGGCAGTTTGCCTAAGCATTGTACATGCTCAATGGGTCCAAAGGGTGAAAGGTTACAGAGACTGTGAATCTTTAACCTACTATAATATAATAACCCAGTTTTTATGCTTAAGCATGCCCAGTTGGGTCCAAGTTATATAACTTGATTTGGCTCAAAAATGCTAGTGAGTAGCTGTCACTTTCCTAGGGGTGATCAGTGATTTGATTGGAGAGCGGATGATTGATTGATGATTGACAGCACCTCTGTGGGCTCATCTACATGAGGTTTTTACTGCTTCTTGGCCTAATAACACTGAGTAGTAGTGTGTCACAGCAAAAACTGTGCTAATAGCCTACTGCTTGGTGTTATTAGGCTTCTGTGCAGTAAGCATCACTAAAAACAATGTGCTGACACTACTTCACAGTAACTTTAGGTACTGTGCATTTAGTTAGTTCTTTATTAAGGAAGTACTAAACTAAATGTGCAGTATCTAAGACATACTAATGACCATGTAGACACACTCTGTGAGGATGATTGCCTCAAAAGATGATTGACAGAGGTGGTGTAATTGCAGGTTATAAGAAGGTTCGGGGGTGAGTGGGCAAATGGTTGAGGGTGAGTGTGATTTGAGAGTTGTGGACAGTTGTACTTGTGTGGTGCATGTATGCCTGAAGCTGCACCTGTGAGTACACCAGGGACTACACCAGAGCCCACAAGGACTTTGTGAGTTGGATTAGTGTGGCTGCACAAATGGGGTGTCTGAGGCTGATGGAGCCAGGAGGCCAATAGCCTGTGAGGACCCAGCGTAAGTGACAATCCCACAGAGATTGAGTGGGAGCATGGGAGGCCAAGATCTCCTCTGCATGTCTGACTCTGTCAGCATGTTTGTGCTTGCCTTCTGTGAATGCAGAGTGAGGGGCCGGGGGACAGAGATGGCCGTGGTGCTGCTAAAGTGGATTTGTGTGCAAGTGGTGCTGCTGCAGCAACTGCTGGCTGCAGATGAGAGGCTGCATATGCTCTCTAGCACCTTCTCTTGAATAAGTATTGGGTTGTTATTGTTGTTAGTATTGCATTGTTGTTGTTTATGTTGAGGTTCATTGTTTCATATAATTGTTGTTATCCTTTCATTACATGCCTTTGTCATTAATGTGTTAAGTTAGAGCTTGGCTGTAAGCTTAGACTTAATGACAGCTGAGGCCCCACCATTACTGGCCTGGTCTCTGGGAGCATCAACACTCTCATTTGAATAATTATGAGGTCAGCACACAACACTTCTACATTTAACCTTATTCCCACTTCCAAGTAACAACTGCCTTCCTCCACTGTAAACCTGGGTTACCTACAACTCAACTATTTCCTTCAGTGGTGAATAGAATTGAAAATCAGCTGAGCGCCAAAATTCATAATGCATTTCTGATTAAATGCTTTACAGAACAGAAATCTTCAATGTTGCAATTTAAGGATGAAAAAAAGGCTTCATGCCAATAGAATATTAGTTTTGATTCATAGACTTGAACCTGGATGCAGCTACTAATGTAGCTATGTTCTCAAGTTAACAGTTTATGAATAGATGGACTATGTCATACATTCTGAGTTATATGATAGAAAGCAAATAGTCAAATATCTAGATTTAGGCTATAACACAGTGCTTGTATGATTTATACTACTCAAGGGGATTACATAGTATAAATGAGAGCAAGTAAAAATAGCAAATAAAAGGGATAATAAAAGGATTTTTTTCTTTATTGTGGCTTTGGGCTGAAGTAAGTTGAAATTGGAATTTTCTACTTTTGGGTGAAGTATTAGGAAATATTTCCCAGTAAGAAAATACTCACAAATATACACTATATATACTGGGTTGATATCCAAGTGATAAATTGGAAAGGTATATGATGTATGCG
>NW_017729027.1:27785038-27790140 GCF_001723915.1 Gavialis gangeticus | reverse complement strand
TGGGTTGATATCCAAGTGATAAATTGGAAAGGTATATGATGTATGCATTTACTACATAAGTGGACAATTTCTCTTGTCTGTAATGCTGCCATCATTAAATCCTAGGGCTCATTCTAACATTCCTACAGATCCACCATATTAAAACAATAGTAAAAATATTTTAGTCTTTTCTCCTACAAGATTCTGCTACTTAAATGAAGCCTAGCCCAAAAGTAAGGATTCTGGCACCTCAGCCAGTTCATTTCTTTTCTAGATGAAAAAAAAATCTGGATTTTTGAAGTCCAACATTATATCTACCTGCAGGAGAACTATGACCCTGTACCATTGGAAAGGGAGACTCCCATTTTTATGACCTTGATATCACACTGCAGACATATTAAGGGCTGAAGGGCTTTTCATATTTATAAGGTTTTTTTTCTGAGGCCTGAACAATTAGAATAATTGTCCTCAATTCACTAGTGTGCTAAAGCCTAGCATAAGATAAGGTCTAGGGTAAATTAAAGATGGCCAGTTCAGTCCCTATGGGACAAATAAACTAGTACTGTGTCTGGGAAAAACCATAGTCAGCACCATCTGTCAGGGGAGCTCCACTGGGAACAGATCTGGCGGCTTTTTGTCCCCTTTTATGCTAGAGAAGCCAATGTAAAATGACTTCAGGCTATTAGTGAATTAAGCCCATAAGTTGTCAGGGTAGCTAATGTTAAAGTATCCAAGAAAGAATCACATTACAGGTTTTGTAAACTCCCTAAAGTATTCCTAAATATTACTAGAAAAGCCCTAAATGAATACATGGAAAACGTAAGAATTAGAGGAGCTATTGTACAGAAACATCTCATTTAGGATGTCTCAAATTTCCTGGCCACAAATACTCTTAAATATGCACAAGAGAATGGGAAGATGGAAAGAAAGAAGGTAAAAGATGAAGGTAGAGCATGTATCTTTTTTAATTTACCTTATTACAGCATGAGCTACACAACTGTTGATTGGTGTTAGTGCTAGCTTAAATTCATAGCAGTTACACTTCAGGCCAGCAGGGGCCTGGGGGACTGAAAGGTAAGAATACCTCCCCATTCCCATTCCAGGCTTCTCTCCTGCCCCTGGGTCTCCCCTCTCCCCCAGGCTCTTCCCCCTGCCCCCTCCCCGGGGCTCTTAACTTCCCTCCCCCATGCTTACTTGTGGATGTCTGCGCTGTCTGTCACAGGGCAGCAGGTCAGGAAAAGTTAACCTGCCTTGTGGCCACCACTGCTGGGCTGCTGCTGTTCCCTGGGCTGAGCCTGCCTAGACAGCAACAGTGGTAGGAGTGCTGGTGGCCCACCTAGCAAGCAGGTTAACCCTTCCCTGCCTGCTCCCCCAGGTTAGACAGCATGAGCATACATAACTAAGTGGGGGCAGGGGTACAGTGATTGGGGATCTGGTATGCTGAAGAGGATGGGAGAGGGGAAGTGGGAAGTGGGCCTGATCTGTGCCAGCAGGAGAAACAGGGCTACACCTTAGTGTAACACTGTCTAGATAGCATGGATCAGAGATAATCCTGCCCTGGAATGGGATAACTTTGAGTTGCCTAACAAATGCTTAAAATTAGTTTCAGATGTTAATGTGCAGATAATCTAGGTGTTAAAAGTTCCAGAAGTTGTCCAAAATTGCCATGTAACAAGGCCCTTAAATGAGAAAGAAAACCAAGGGATAAGGCTTGGGTGAGGGTGGTTTTCTGTTCTCTCGAATTCTCCTGGACAGTCTCTTATTTAGAGTTTTTTTTCAGAATGTAAAAGTGTGAACAAGCATTAAGTAGAAGGATCTGACACAAATTCAGATAGGAATAGATGTGCAGCTTCAGTTGGCAGAATACTATGAAGACAAAACAGTACTGCTCCAAAGTTGCTCTTACATTCCATTCAATAGATTGAGAATGTAACCTAAAAACTGCACATTATATACTTATTATGTGTACTTAAAACTATTAGCTTAAATTTTAAAAGTTCATTTTGTTGTTTTGTTGTATAATTGGTGTGATTTAGTTTGTTTACTTTTTTAATAATACATTTTTGCAAGATGGATTATTCATGACAAATAGCAGTTGTGGTGGTAGCCATACTGAGCCTTGTCAAATTAGCAGTAGAACATCTAATGGCTTTTATTGTATTTGAATTATTGGAAATTTCTCAGTTGACATGCATGTATGTTATGGCTAGTACTAAAAGAAACAGATCCTGTGTGACTGAAATATAGGCTACATACAGACATTCAGGTTCTCCTAGGAGAGCTGCTGCTGCCCCAGAGGTATTCATGATTTTTCCCCCAGAGCAAAAATGGCTATTCTGGGACAAAAAATAACTCAAGAACAACCCAAGTGAAATGGCTCCCAGGTGATTATTTCTCAGGAGACCAAATGTTTGTGGAGATACCAGTCACTAAAAAGCAGCAGAGCAGTCCGCAGGAATCCCAGTGAACTTTGCTATGTATCCATACCCCCACCACTGCCCCCCAAACACATACATGGGTCCAGGGATAGAGTGTGTCAATCCCAGCCAAGTAGGGAGCAGAACGTGCCCCCTAAGTGCTTTGGGCTGTAAAAACCCAGTGCTGAAGCACTTAGGCAGTGTGTTCTGCTCCTGGCTTTTCTGTTCCATCTTTTTCAGCTGCAGCTAAACTTGCTGTGAACTTGAACAGCTCAGAGTATACTCAGATCAGAGCAGAACTGAGGCACCCCACCCCCAAATCAACTGGACCCAGCTGATCCCAGCATCTCCCCCTCTCTCCACTCCCTCAGACTGTAGCACTTTGTACTGGGAAGCACCCTGTCTGTCCACAACTGAGCTGGAACACAGCACAGAGAATTCAGGGCTGGAAGACTGTGTATGGGGCAAGCACAGACCTCCCCACCCCACTTCACTGGCCTGGCACACCCTCCACCCCCCATCACTAACTCTAAAGACCCTGCACCTCCTACCCTCCACTGACCTGACAGACCTCACGCTCCCTGCTCAGACTGCAGCACTTGGTGCTCCAGAGCCACTTGACAGGCCATTGCCAGTACCACAGGCTGTCTGCTGCTCAGCTTGAATGTCTGCACAGAGCTCTCCAGGTAAGTTTTTTCTGCTGGGAAATCAAACTGGGGAGGATTCTCTCAGGTTATTTAAATGTGTGCATACAGCCACAGATGTCACTGTGTATGTGTGTATGTCCTTTCATTTCAATGAGCATAAAAACAAGGTAAATCAATGCAAGAAATCAATCCTGTGAAGTGCTGAATAAGAGCAATGGCTCAATGTCTAGTTGGCAGCTCTATCAAGTGGAGTGCCCCAGGGGCTGGTCCTGGGGCTGGTTTTGTTCGATATCTTCATCAATGACTGGGAAACTGGAATGGATTGCACCCTCAGCAAATTCACAGATGACTTCAAGCTGGCGGGAGCAATAGCTATACTGGGGTTTAGGGCTAGGATTCAGAGTGACCTAGACAAATTGGAGAACTGGGTCAAAAGAAATCTCATGAGGTCCAACAAGGACAAGTGCAAATTGCTGCACTTAGGATGGAAGAATCCCATATGCCGGTATAGGCTGGTGACAAACTGACTAACCAGCAGAAAAGGACGTGGGGCTCACAGTGGACAATAAAATGAATATGGAATAGTATGCTCCTGTTGCCAAAAAGACTAACAGCATACTAGGCTACATTAGTAGGAATGTTGCCAGCAGATCAAGGGAAATAATTCTTCCCCTCTATTCCCAGCAGATCTATATCCCTCTGTTTGGCACTGGTGAGGCCACATCTGGAGTACTGTGTCTAGTTTTGTGCTCCCTACTACAGAAAGGATGTGAACATGTTGGAGAGAATCCAATGAAGGGAAACAAAAATGGTTAGGGGGATGGGACACACAACTTATGAGGAGAACGACTGGGGGAACTGGACTTATTTAGCATGCAGAAGAGAAGACTGAGCGGGGACTTGATAGCCGCCTTTAATTACCCGAAGGGTGGTTCCAAAAAGGATGAAGTAAGATATTCTCACTGGTGACAAATGGCGGAAGAAGGATCAATGGTCTTAAGTTGCAGCAAGGGAGGATTAGGTTGGATATTAGGAAAAACTTTCCCACTAGGAGGGTGGTAAAGTACTAGAATGGGTTATCTAGGTGTGGAATCTCCATCCTTGGAGGTTTTTAACACCTGGCTCAACTAAGCCTTGGTTGAAATGATTTAATTGGGGATGGTTCTTCTTTGAGCAGGGTGTTGGACTAGATGACCATTTGTAGTCCCTTCCAACCCTAATTTTCTATGACTCTATAGTTTGAAGATCAACTTCAGTTCCATTCATTAAAAATTGAAGGTCCTCAGCATCTTGCATGATCCCTGTATGAAGGCTACATTTCCAATAGAACTCAATTAGCAGTTAAAATAACATACTTGTAGTGGTCAAAATGTGAAAAGTACTCATTGCCCATGAAAAGCACAAGCAGCTGCTAGGTTTTGGGCATTTTGAAAGTCTGAGAACTTCATACCAGTGATAAAACAAGAGCTGAACTCTCTTAAATAATTGCTTACTTATTCAGGCAAATGCATATATTACATATTGAAATCTTCTCCCAACCTGACTCCCTCTGAAGGGACCCTACTTGAAAATGCCTTGTGATTAGTATAACCTACACTTTACTGGAAAGGCTTCTCCTTCTTAGAAGAACTAACTATGGAATTACAGTGAGGACAGACTATCAAAATCTATTGGTAGTTTAGATTACATCACATTATATTGTAATATAGATTCAGTCCATAAATTAAAACTAATAAAAGTGACAGACTACACGGAAGGTTTTGACCATTAACTCAAATAATAAAGCTAATCAAGCAAACATTACACTCAACTGTCTCTCATGAATGATGAATTTTCTGCAGCCATATTCCCCAAAGGGGGGAAAATGCTTTCTTAACTAATCAAGAATTTTTTTTTAATTATTATTCTAACAACCTTTTATATGAACCGTTATATTGAACTGTAGGTGGGAAAATGTTATTTATCTTTATTTGCAAACCAGTATTAATCTTTAACTAATGCTTTGACTTAAATTAGATTTGCTCAAAAATACTGTACAGTTTGTCCGCTTTTTTTTTTT
>NW_017729027.1:27776667-27780038 GCF_001723915.1 Gavialis gangeticus | reverse complement strand
ATTATTCTAACAACCTTTTATATGAACCGTTATATTGAACTGTAGGTGGGAAAATGTTATTTATCTTTATTTGCAAACCAGTATTAATCTTTAACTAATGCTTTGACTTAAATTAGATTTGCTCAAAAATACTGTACAGTTTGTCCGCTTTTTTTTTTTTTTTTATCAGTGAGTAATTAAAATATACTTCCATCAGAAAGACTACCACAAAAGTCTGTTAAATGCATCCTCATTAAAAAACTCAACAGAAAACAGAAACAAACAAGTCATGGATTCCAAAATAAGTAAAAATTGTCATTCTGGCACTCAAAAAATAATATAAAAAATGTCACTGAATTAGAGTTACAATTAAAGTAAAAAAAATCAAATGCAGAAAAACTGACTGAAGTTCCTCAGGGCTGCTTAACAGCCATATGCATGTCTTTTTCTCTTTTGCATAAAATATGGTTTTGTTAGCAAAGTGATTTTATAATATTCACTCTGATTAATAACTATACTTCCTTAGTAAATGCATAAACAAAGTTCATTTCACATTAGTGGCAGCCTAAGGGATAATTGGCTGGTCACTTTAAAAGCTCTATTTGAGAAAATTAACAACTAATAATGCTATTGGAAGAGTGAAATGAGTTCAGACAACTGACAGAAATGCTTTCTGAAGTTAATTATGTTTGCTTTTCCCTCTCCCTTGGTGTTCATTACCTTTAAATGGAGCCACACATTGGCAGAAGTAATTACCAGGTTGGTCAATGCAGGTGGCTCCATTCTTGCAGGGAAATGAAGCACACTCATCTATATCTCTTTCACATCTTGCACCTTGAAGAGATAATAAAAGATTTGAAGATTTAGTAAGACAAGCAGATGTCAATTTATAATTCTTCAATTTGTACTTTAAGAATCGTAAGCCCTTTGTGATGAGAAATAAGCATAAATCAGCCAAATGAGGACCCCACACACATAAGTGTCTGAGTCCACTTATTTTACCTTACCATAAACATGCAACAACTACTTTCTGAATTACTAAACACAGACTAATCTTCCTTAGGTGTGGAAGCATTCAAGGCCTGTTTAGATGTGACCTAATTTATCTTGTGCTGTTTAGTTTACAGATGGAGTCGGTGTTCCAGCTTGTTGGAATGCAAATGAAACATTATGCTAAGGCAGATAAAGAGCAATGAGAAGGAAGCAGTAGCAAATTAGTCAGTAACATTTTAATGCATACCTTGTGGGCTACCTTATCATAGAAAACATGATTCTCTGTTGATCCTACTCACCTGTGAACCCAGGTAGACAGATGCATTCATATCCATTGATAAGGTCTATACAGGTTGCATTGTGGGTACAGGGTGATGAGTAACATTCATTTACATTGATTTCACAAGTTGTTCCTATGAATTAATAAGACATCATAGGGGAAAAGAAAATTATAAATAAATGCATTTATTTTACATTAATAATTGGCCTACTTAGAAACTGCTTTCAAAAAAGTTACATCTTGAGCTTGTATTTCTAAATTAGTATGTCAATATTTTACTCTTTGAGATATTCATCAGTTATCCAAAACCAAAAAAAAATCTTCACTGTCACTGAATTGATTCTTATGACTTAAGGCAGGCAATTTCCTTATAAATTTATATCAATATAGAAAGAGTAGAACGCAAATGACATTGAAATATAATAGACTGCATTTACTATGACTTAAAAGGAAATCTTCCTTCTGTTCTTGATAAGGCAGGAAGCCAAGTCTGACAAAATGGAGAAAGAAATGTGATGTACACAA
This sequence comes from Gavialis gangeticus, assembly GCF_001723915.1. Taxonomy (NCBI): domain Eukaryota; kingdom Metazoa; phylum Chordata; order Crocodylia; family Gavialidae; genus Gavialis; species Gavialis gangeticus. The sequence goes on along the minus strand of NW_017729027.1, from coordinate 27,778,261 downwards.
AAAGGTTAATCTGGAGTATAATTAACTATAGGTAATTATCAACATAGGGAATTGAAGTATAACACATGTCGTATGACTAATATTTCTTTTCAAAATTAATTTCTTATAATTTAAATAACATAAAATGAAAAATGACAGCAATTTAAAGAACTTTGAAAATTTTAAACTATTCTGAAAAATAACAGCATCAATTGCATCAGTTTTGACTGTAACTGGTAGTCAATGACTAGGATTTTTCCCAAATGAATGGTGTTAAAACAAATGTAACAAAAAATGTCATGCAATGTAAAGGTCTGCATTACTGAAGTCTTTTTAATATAGTCAATATACTTATTTCCAATCCCCAAATATAAATTAAAAGAGTAAAATAACTTCATTATGCTATCCAGTGTAAGTCACTATACAAGCACTAATAATTGTACATAGGCTCTGAGTGTAAAGCAATCTATCCCAACAAGTCTGCTTTACGTTTTTACCCAATTACATCAAAACTGCCAGCAGATTCATACCTTTGAAGGAAAATAGTAAATGTCATATGATAAATGTCATTGCTTCCAGCTGGTCCATTTATAGCTCCTAAACTCCCAGCCACCAGTAAACGCCTGTTTTTACAAAACTATGAAGGTACAGCAAGGTGACATTGTTGAGAATGTATTCATGCTAAACTTAAATTTTTAAAATCCCAGTGGAAGTTAAAATTTACACACACACACACACACACACTTTCTGCCTAAGTTTTAACTTATACATATGGAGTAATACCACTTGTGAGCTTTTAGAAGTAGAAATGTTCTGCAAATTCTTTGTTACCTTGAAATCCATCATAGCAGAGGCAGCTGAAAGCATTGAGATGATCAACACAAGTGGCACTGTTGTGACAGGGGTCACTCAGACACTCATCCACCTCAATCTCACAGTTATTACCTGGAAATAAGTGAAGGATTCACTTAATTAGAAACATGTCATTGGTGAGTCACTGGTGCAAGCAGCAACAACAAAATCAAATAACCAAGGTTATGTACAGAGAAGTTTTACCAATGAACCTCAGATTGTCTTCAGAGACTTCACTTTTTTGCAAATTGTCTTCAGAGACTTCACTTTTTTGCTTAAAGAACTAGATATATTTATAGTGTTATCTCATAAGCATCTTTTAGTATCTCTTGGGGGTTTACTGACCCAAAAAGAAGTCTCAGTATTGTCTGAGGGTCAATCATGAGTTTCTCCAATATATAACAGGCAATATATGATTCAAAGATATAAGGCCAGAAAGAAACATTGTTATCATTGCACCTTGTTGTTTGAAGTTAAAACTTCTTTCTGGGGGAGGGTGAAAGGAAGTGAGAAAAGGGGCCGGGTGATTTTGATTTTTTTTTCAGCTTCCATACATGTTGAAGGTCACAAAATTATAAAGACCATTATCAGATTGTGTTCCCTAAGCAGGTACTTGTAGATTTTGATTAAATTTTGGCCATGCATTACGAAGATCTTTCCTAAATGTTTATGATACAGAACTTCAGAGGTCATATGAGAAAATTTACCAAATATGTCAAACAAAAGGTTAAAGGTTATTTTAAATGGGGGAGGGGGAAGGAGG
>NW_017729027.1:27769212-27776652 GCF_001723915.1 Gavialis gangeticus | reverse complement strand
ACTAAACTTTCCACTGAATTCCATCATCTATTCATGGATCTGGCATTTCTTGCACAGGACAAGGGAATGTCATATGCTTCCAGGAGAAGGAACCTCCATGTCCTGCCAGAGGTATAGAACAGGGGTTTTTAAATGGGGGAGGGGGAAGGAGGGGAGGTTGTGTATGTGTTGTTTTTTTTTTCTTTGAAACTTATATTCTAAAGAGATATTCAAGTTCATTTGATGAGAGGTGGAAGATGGTGGTATGGAAAAAACACCTCTGTAAATTAAATAATCAAAAGCAAGAGATGCTCATTCTTAATGTTCTGGGAATCTTTGGATGTATTTGTTTGCAAATATCTGTGAGATCTTACTAGTTAACATTTTTTTCTAAACCTCACTGTCATTGACCTTTTAAAAATAATGACAAAGATTCTGGCTCTAAGAAGTTTCCTACATTATTCAGAAAATCAGAAGCCAAGGTTATTATAGGCAGAAATATGCAAAATTGGTGTAAGGGTCTCAACAAAATTAATGTAAATTGAAGAGACTATTCCCACTTCCTGTTCTATAATGCAAATGCATTGCAGTTGAATAAAACTGAACTACTTTAATATATGGTAACATAAAATGGTGTGGATACTTTACTCTGTAAGTGCTAAATACAAACAACCCATACTCTGGAAGTCTGGAGTCAAACTTTTTAAGAACAGTAACTTAAATATGTATTATAGTATTTTAATTATTCATTGATGTTATCAGTCATCATATTTGAAAGATATCCAAATATTTTGTAATGGTTAAATGCTTCTAAAGATCCATTTCTCCCTTCACTTGCATTCATTATTTCTGCCTTAGGGAATTCCAGTATTTTACTGGACTCTTATCTCCACCCATTTTAGTATAAATTCAGCCCAATGCAATCGGTAAGATAACAATCAGTTCTAAATAACAGTCAATAATGCTTACAGATAGTGTGTAACAAGTCCCTCAGAACTAGCATGGTTTATTGACTAAATTTAAACTGCAGAAATCATAGGAAAATAAGGCTGGAAGGGACCTCATAAGGTTATCTAGTCCAGGCCCCTGCTCAAGGTGGGATCATCCCTGACTAAAACCATCCCAGTCAAGCGTCTGTCCAACCTGCTCTTGAACATTTCCAGGGACAGAGATTCCACAGTTCCTCTAAGTAGCCTGTTCCAATACCTGACCCCTCCATAGTCAGAAAGTTTCACCTAGTCTCCAACCTAAACTTCTTCTGCAGCAGGTTCAGGCCATTGCTCCTAGTCCTGTCTCATACAGGCACAGAGAGAAAAACCCATTCTCTCTATAATTGCCTGTCAGGTATTTGAAGACTTGTCAACTCCCACCACAATCTTCTCTTCCCCAGACTAATCAAAGACTTTCTTTGATTCTATAATTATTTATGGCGATCAAAGTTGGGATTATATGAATTTGTACCAAGAAAGGGAATGGGTTTAGAGTATGTTTACATTCCATTCTGGAGCTGTGACTGCTGTTCAGGTAGACATATCTGGATTAGCTTTAATTTTCTAGTAATGTTTCTGACAACAGTTTAGCCATGATAGCTCAGAACCTGCTGTATAAAGCTGCCTGGGACCTCAGTATGTATTCAGCAAGCTGAAGTCTATGTTGCTTTGGCTTCACTGTTCTTGGTATCTGAGACAGCTAGATTAAAGCTAGCTTGCATATCTCTATCTGAGCTGCAATCATATGTCTTGATTAAAGTGCAGACATACAGAGACACAATATCTAAATTGAGACTGAGCAACTGTTATTGAGGTGGCAATACTCTCCTGAAATTTGTAGTTTGTGTACCTGAGTAGGCCTATTAAGAAGCTGCTTTCACCTAAATCAGTCTAATAGTGCTAAATTGGTTTATTATTAGGTCTGAATTATCTTGTTTTCTTTGGTTAATATCACCTTAAAAAGTTTTAACCAACACATGCCCAACAAATTCTTTGATGTGGTACTTGAAGGAGAAATAGCATACTACTGCATAAACTTTTTTTTTCTTTGTATCTTATATTACATTTGAAATACGGTCAGGTTTGAACTCACCTATAAAACCAGGTGCACAGAAACAGAGATAGCCATCTAATTCATCTTTACAGATGCTTTGGGGTCCACAAGGTTGTGAAAGGCAATCATCCATATCCACTTCACAAAACTGACCACTATATCCTACCAAAAGAAAACAGCCAAATATAAATTAATATTAGAGCAAAATGCAGATAGGATCAGACAACAAACACAACTGAGATGCCAGACATGTTCTTCTGTGTTTTCTCAAGTAGCTCTTTGTTCAGTTCTTTTATATTTATTCTATGGCATCATGTTTTGTAGTTTAACCACTTTAATCCAAAAGATTGCACATACTTTACAAAATATTCAGTATAATGCAACTTACAAAGATGTATGGTTGCAGCTAATACAAAGTTAAGTTGAGTACTAGTAGAACACTGTTGTCAAGAAGTTTATGGAGTCTCAACTTCTCCAAGAGGTCTTATGAAACACTTCTAGTAGCAATGAAAAGAACAGTATTGATTCTTGTAGGACTCCACAAATAAAGACTTTGTTGATTATCATTTTCAGAGTTCTTAGATTAATACAGGATTTTAGCATAAGACATTTCATAAAAACTAATTATTTATAAACACACACACATTTATTATTTAATACACTCTGTGTGTGTGTGTGTGTGTGTGTGTGTGTGTGTAAAAAATAAGGAGCTTGTTTTTAATGGAGAGAAGAAACTCTGACAGTTTTAGTTATAGACCTCCATTATTTCTTGAGCTGAGCAATGCACAGGTAACCAGGAATATATAGTGTCAGCTGCTACTACATTCTCTATAATTAACTAGAATCTATCTGCACATGCATGTGCCTCACATTTATTTTTCCAAGTGCAGACATAAGGACAATTTCTAATGATCATGGTCAATCCACCAATTCAAAGAGACATGCCTTTCTTAATACCAAAGACATTTATTTTCATTGCAACTAACAATGCTATTATAATGAGGGTACAGTCATTTAAAAATCAAGAGCTAATTATGTATGTACAGTGAGAATCTAAGCCTCTCAGCTGACATCTATCTAGACATATGCACACCATGCTTCAAACTTCAGATGTTTTTGTTATAATCATAATTATAACATGGGTTTATTTAAAGTGGGAATAACATATATATAGATATAGATATAGATATATATGTATGTGGATATATATGTGTGTGTGTGTGTGTGTGTGTGTATGTATGTGTGTGTATATGTGTGTCGTGTGCAGATTTAGATCTATATACACACACACACATACACACACACACACACACACATATATATCCACATACATATATATCCACTTGCACAATATGCAAAATGTGCTAGTAGAATTTTCCAGGACTGCCCTAGCTCCAGTGAAAAGTCCCCCATTTCACTTTCCAGTAGAGATGCAGAGAGATGGGCCAGGACCCTGGATTTATTACTACTTAACAATTATATTGTGAGAAAAACTAGAGGTCTAAACCTAATTGTGGCCTACTGTAGAAGGCCAGGTTGACTTCCTGGTTTAACCCTGCCAAGCTTGGGAAACAATTTAGATCAAGATCTGATGAAAAAAGAACTAAGAATGTGTAAAATAGAAAGTTGCTGAAATGGAAGAGAAAAGATAATAAAAAATGTGAGAGACCTGTTTAAGGAATTAATGAATGGAGGAGAGGCTACCAGCCAAGACTGACAGTGGTGTATGACAAAAATTGGAAATCTGACAACATTATGACAATAAATCCTGAAGTTTAGAAAGACTATTTTGAAGAATTTCTAAATGTAGAGTATGAAATGAAGGAAGGGTTATTGAATATCAGACTGCTAAATTTGAAATAGTAGAACCTTTGCTAAAAGAGATACAGATCCCTGTTAAAGATTTCCTAAATAATAAGTCACCAGAGATAGACAGCCAAATACCTGAAATTTGGATTTGAAGCATTAAAGCACCATCTTCACAAAATGAATAAAAAAATCTGGAGAGGGGAACAAATGCCTAAGCGATGGAAGAAGGCAGTAACATGCCACATTTTCAAGAAGGGTGATGAAGGAAAGTATAACAACTATTGGGGTATCTCTTTTAATATACAATGTACAATTTTTTTTGTTCCTTAACTGCTGCTAAGTTGACTGCTCCCATATGCACATGAAATTGTGAGAATTTACCAGTGTGGGTTAGAGAAAGATAGATCATCTTATGATCAGATATTTTAAATGAAATTATTTCTGGAACAGAAATGGGGAGTTGTGAAAGATATGCATCAATGTTACATAACCTTCATCAAAGTTTATGACAGTATTAGAAGAAAGTAACTGTAGTCAGCAGCAAAATATCTGGAAAGACACTAAGATCCAGGTATACAACATAGTCATCATCCCCATTCTCCTCTACGGATATGAAACATGGGTGACCAACCATTCTCATCTCAAGTGTGTGGAGGTGTAGCATCCAAAAATCCCTCTAGAAAATCCTTCACATCAAATAAGGTCACACAAACATCAGCATCCTTGCTGAAGTCCATGTTACAAGCATTGAGTTTGTTATCCTCAAGCACCAGCTTTGCTGGACTGGACATTGCATGCATATGCCCACCTCTCAACTCCCAAAACAAGTGCTCTATTTCCAGATAAGTTGCTGTCTGAGATCTCGTGGTTACCAAAATGCTACAGGTACATAATGAAAGCATACTTCAAGAAAACAGACACCAACATCAAGAGCTGGGAGGATCTGGCTGCTAACTGAGATGTATCACCACCTCAGCTAACTGCTAGCCTGCTTCATGGTAAAGTGTCTTGCCTTCAAATCACAGACGATAAAGTAGAGGAAAGAAAAGGAGATAAATCCCCACCTATGACCTCTCCCACCTGTGGAAAGACCTGTACCTTCTGTGGATGGATCTGTGGCTCAAGGGTTGGACTGTTAAGTCACCTTAAGACCCGTCAATGCGTCATAGTAAAGATCCTTCTCAAACAAGGAATTGCTGACAACAAATTATAGTAAATTATAGTAGGTTTTGGAAAACTTATAATTTTAGAAAATTATAGTGGGTTTCAGAAAACTGATATGCCTTACTAAGATCATGGACTCAATATAGACATTGGATTTATGACACATTACAACCTGCCTGACATCTGATTCACCAGGTACCTGCCAGACCTGACCCTGTACCCTTTTCTTTTCCTCCTCTTCCTTCCCTCCCTGTCCTTTTCTACCTAATTTCCAGCTATTTACTTTTTCACAGACAGCCTCTTTTCTACCGTGGAAAACTGCTACTGTAAAGTCTCCTTTACTTACATTCTCCCTTGTTTCTCCCCTCCCTTCCCTGCTCTACCTTCTGTTTTCCTAATTTCCATTCTCACTGACATCCCATCACACTTTTAGCTGCTTTCATTCTTTGGAGTCTCAGAACAGCAGAGACTTCCTATGCCTGAAGAAGGGTGATTGCACCCAAAAGCTTGCATAGAACTTTTTTTCCAACTACTCAGTTGGTCTAATAAAAGATACCACCTCTACTCAAAGAACCTTGCCTTACTAAGATCAGGTATTCAGGTTTTAGCCATACTGTTTTAGAGGCAAAGGGAATCATAACATGTGGTAGAAGTAATATCTTTTATTAGACCAACTAGATTATTGCAAAAAATATATATATCTTTCAAGAATTTTACTAAGATCAAGCAGTTATGTAAGAATTGTGGAATGCTGTGAAAATAGCATGACCTAATAAAAATCACTGGCAGAATCAAACTGTCACTGATGCTTTTCTGATTGATGCTTGAGAAGGTCATAAGTGCCACTGAAGAAGGAAAAGGTTTGTAGATGAACAGACTGCATCAGGTATTTTTGTATGCAGATGGTATTTCCCTAGAAGGAAAGGAAATGGAAACAGTTCAAAAGAATACAGGAATCATAGTTAAATTCTAAAGTTTGGCTTGCCATCAACATCAGCAAGACATGATAACACCCAGAAATAATCTGAAGACCTCAGGAAGATAAGGATTGGGAATGGCAACATGAAAATGGTAGAGAAATTTAAATACTTAGGAACACTGAGGACAATCAAATAACTGAAGAAACCAAGGCAAGAACTTACTGTGCTAATATATGCCCATGTAGCCTGCATTAAATAACGGCATCAAGGAAATCTAAAGAAACCTTAGAAACCATCTTTATAGTACACTTGTTCAACCTGTCCTTTTATATGGTAGTGAATCTCGGATTCTGACAAAGGTACCATGCCCAAGTAGATCATTCCAGGCAGGGCTTTGCCAGTTTGGGCCTTAAAAACCTCCAAGGATGAAGATTCCACCAGCTCTCTGGGTAACTCATTCCAGTGCTTCACCACCCTCTTGTGAGAAAGTTTTTCCTAATATCCAACCTAAACTTCCCTTGCTACAACTTGAGAACATTGCTCCGTGTTCTGTCGTCTGTCACCACAGAGAGCAATCTAGCTATCTGCTTTGAAACCACCATTTGGGTAGTAAAAGGCTGCTATCAAATCTCCACTCAATTTTCCCTTCTGCCCACTAAATAAGTCCAGTTCCCTCAGTCTGTCCTCATAAGTCCTGTGCCCAAGACCTCTAACCATTTTTGTTGCCCTCCACTGGACTCTCTCCGACTTGTCCAAATCCTTTGTTACCTCTCAGCCCTGTGTTCATGGGGAACCCTGGCACAGGATGCAGGCTGTCTGACTCACAAAGAATCCCCCCCCTCCCCTCCTCTACCTAAGCAAAACTGATTAAGATGCAGTGGGAGACACACCTAAAACCCTCCGGATAAGGGTGGCAAGAGTGAAACAACTGCCCTAGGTCTCATTTGCATCCAAGATGGAACCAGATGACAACTCATTTACATGAGAGATGGAGAACAGAATGCCTGAAGCAGAGACCACAGTGAATTCTGGGATCAGAGAAGCAGGGAATCTGTGCTCCAAATGCTAATCAACCCACATTTACACACACCCAGCTCAGCATCTATCAGATCAGTTCTAATCTGGATTTACAAAGGACTTCCTCCCCCTACACACACCCCTCTAAGCAGAAGTAAAGTTTAATAGGCATCTCAGGCCGTACATTCCCTGGTCCCACTATGGGAGGCCTATTTAAACTTGATTGGGTAAAACTTGGTTGCAAGGTTAGGGAATGCTGAGGCAAAGAGACCGAGTCAGAGGGGGTATGGGCAACATTTGAACAATGGTAAAGGGTTCATCACAGCATCCAGCCCATTGGAGCCCTGATCACAAGTGTTGTCATACTTTTCCAGGGATGACTGGTGGAAGTTCGGCCCACAGAAGGTTATGAACACTCCAATAATAGCCCTAAATCTGTTAAAAGACTATAGTAAGATCTGGAAAAGTCATGCTAAGCTGAGGCTTGTTCACAACAAGTAAAAATCGA
>NW_017729027.1:27767371-27769089 GCF_001723915.1 Gavialis gangeticus | reverse complement strand
GCCAGATTCAGAGGTATTCTGTTTAACTGTGTGCTTGTGTCTGACTGTAGTTATTGTTGCTCTGATGAACTGATTCTTGGCATATGAGGGTGTCAGCCTGTCCATGCTGATCAACCCGGCCAGGTCAGGCATGTCACGTTAATCTGTGTGTGTTTGTGGGTATGACTGATTTGGGGACTAGAGGAACCCAGCCCCACTGAACTGAGTCCTGCAAGATAGCTCCATTGGGGGTGAGGGCTTGCAGGGGGAGAGATACAGCTCCGTATAGAAACACCAGTAACACAAGCAGCACATTGATAGAATTAGCAAGACCCTAGAAACGTATCCCTAATAAATGAGCACACCCCAAGGTGATGGGCAAATCTGGTAACACCTTTGTGTAGTGGGGGCCCAAAACAGGACACAGTACTCCAGATTTGGCCTCCCCAGTGCTGAATAGAGGGGAATAATCACTTCCCTTGACCTACTGGCAGCATTCCTACCAATACAGCCCAGTATGTCAATAGCCTTTTTGGCAACAAAGGCACACTGCTGGCTCATGTTCAGCTCATTATCCACTGTAACCCCAGGACCTTTTCCACAGAAAATGAAAACTAACTACCTACTTATGAGAACTCATCTCTTACATAAACAAAATGCAAAACGATTTATGCTACCCTACAAAAATAGTGTTTGGGGCCACAAATTTAATATCATATAGTTTGATTTTTCAGAATATTTGTAAACAAAACTGAGTCTGCAATAATACTTCAAATCATATTAACTCCCTATGAAAAACAAAATCAGCAGCTGCCTGTATATTTCACCCTATTGAAAGGTACTTTATAAGTGCTGGTAATACACATTTTACACTACAGTATTTAAAAGTATTTGTCAGAGCCTCCCCATTTACATTCTTCAAACATTTCTTTTAGACAGATCCAAATGCTTCCTGACAAAAGTGATTCTTACCAATCAGACTGTTTCACAAACTCTCTCAGGAGATCCTCACATTGTTATCCATTCTGATATAGTCCATCTACACAATGATTTATGGGAATTTCAGTACAATCTTTCTTATATACTATATGGCAGATATATATATGTAGCATGGGTACACCCAGAGGTGTGCCCTGTCTGCAGCTGTAAGGAATGAGGTGGTCAGCCAAGAGTGCTGTGAGAAGGCCTGCCACTGGGGAGCAGTTTCCTCTTTTCTCTATACAGCCAGGCTAGGACAAAGCACTTAACTATGTACAAATTTATTGCTATACAAGATAAATAGACACTAAATATTTAGAGTAGAATTAGTATGTGACACTTTACACAATAACCCGCAATTGAAATTGCACCACTTCAAGGGACAGCAACAAATAGAACCGAGGATTCACAGCATAGGCAATAATTAACCCCCCTGCACAGATTAACATTAACACCCTGGAACAGGTAAGTCAAGGCATCAACACAATAAACACATATAAGCATCAACTTGGATAAAACAAGGTAAGCTGAGGTAGCAATACAACAGACATACACAGGCAACAATACAGGTAAGTTCAGATAATATGCATTAAACATATGTAAGTAATGAAGACAGGTAAACCCATATAAACCCCCTTAAGCAGTACCATAACTATATTATCATGTATAATATGAAGCAAACATCAGACACAAAATATGGAGTATATTCAGCACCCAACAGGGAGTTTTCTGGAGTCCCACCCCTTTAGGGCCCCAGGATG
>NW_017729027.1:27758090-27767345 GCF_001723915.1 Gavialis gangeticus | reverse complement strand
ACCCCTTTAGGGCCCCAGGATGTGGACGTGCCCCCTGCCCCACCCCCCCAGTCCAGCAGACCTGCTGTGCTGCAGTCCATAGTCCAGTTGGGAAGCTTCTCTCCCCTTTAGGAAAGGGGCAGTGCCTGCTTTCCCCCAGTTTTTTCCCAATTGGAGGATTAACTCTACCAATTGGAATCAAGGATTCTCAAGCCCCTGGACACATTGGAGGTAAGTCTGCCACACATGTCTGAAACTTTTTATTAAAGCCTTTCAATAAAAGCTATTGTCAGGGTCACACAAGGATTTGACATGCATTCATTCACTTCTGTGAGCAACTATTATATCTAACATTAGAAAAAATAAAATTAAAGAGATACAGTAAAGAGATGCAAGTTCGGGGCTAGAAAATCAAAACAGGGATGAAGGTTTTTGAACCATATCAGAATTTGGTGCAAATACTAAAAAAAGCCACAGGGAAAATTTGGTCCATCACTTAGATCCTTCAACTTTAACTGGTAGCCATCCTTGAATTCTAACCCTACTCAAAATTCTTGAGACTGATTTAACTCCAAAAAAAATAAAAATAGAAAAAAGAATATTTTAGGCACCTAGCTCCCAGAATGAAATCCAGACCCCATGTATAATGCCTCAGCTCCTTTATACAGCATACATGTAGGGTTAGGTGCCTGAGTATAGGACCCAAAACAGTCAGCATGCTCAATAGAGAAATGCCTCTCACTAAGCAACAGAAAATATTGAAACAAAGTTGTGTCTGGAAATCCCATCCTTGTCAGGTGTCTGATTTGGGGTAAGGAGAAACCACCTACTCATAATTCCCTATCTAGAATCATCTCCCATATACCTATAATCAGACTTCCAAATAGAGGACACCCTTTTTGAACATAGTATGAAAAGCTAAACCTTTACATAATTTAGGGCTTAGAGCACTCACCTTGGAAGACATGGGTTTAATGCCCTTCCTAGTCCAAGAGACAAACTTCAATATTCCACCTCCCAGGAGAGTATCCTAACTACCAGGCTACAGACAAACAGACAGATCTGGGATATAGTACACTCTACACCCATCCTATTGTAGAGTTGTGCTGCTGTGTAGAAAATAATTGATTCATTAAGACAGAAAAAAAGAGAGTACAATAGGACCTGTGGCTCAGTGGTCTAGTGGCTCGGCAATTCACATGAGAAAAGAAGCCCTGGGTCTTAGTTTCTCCTCTAAGGGCTACTGGTCTAATTTATCTTATGTCTGTTTAATGTACTAAATATGTTTACACCTAAAAGCGTTGACTGAAGAGCTACAATTCCCTAAAACTTCATGGGAATTTGTGTTTTGGAAACTGTAGTAATAGCTTGTCAGATGTTTGGCTGCTGAGAGCTACTTGAAGCTACATAAATCCCTATAGTCACAGTGTATTAGATAATGAAAAATAAAATGAAATAAACCCCTTATGCTGGTGTGAGCAGCAGCATGCTTCAGGTGAACAAATGAGTGGACATATGATAGGAGTGCATCAGGACAACTGTATTAGCATGGTGCATCATGTGAATCAAATAACTAGTTGTATTCTGAGAAAAATAGGGAAGACTCCTATTTCTCTTTACATGCCTGAATAGCAGTTTTTTTGGTAAGGTAAATATCTTTTCTGGTACTCATGCAGTTTGTAATCCTCCTTCCTATGCAGTATGGAATCATAAGCATCCATACAGCTACTGAGCACAGTAGGTGGCTCTGTAGTCTAAGGTAGGTTGGCCACTGGCACATCCCCAGAATACAGGACATCTCTTTGATGAAACACAGCCCCCCTCTGCCAATCAGCAATGATGCAGTGGAGCTGCCACCTACTTAGCCAATCAGCAGCAGCGAGGGGTAGGGCCACCTGACCCCTTCACCAATCAGCAGCAAGAGGAAAGGGCACCCCAAAGAAGCCACCTCCCTTTCTCCCTCCCTGGCTGGGAACTCTGCTCCTCTTGGCTGTGCATTACCTTATTTCTAGACACAGCCAATAGACATACAAGGACAAATGATTGACATATATTTCCACCGAAGAACTGAAAAAAACAGGATTTTTGCGGTCTGTGCCTCATTTAAAAAAGGACAGGTTACAAAGGGTTTAAAAACAGGATGGTTCAGTATAAAACAGGACCAATGGTCACTCTAGTGTAAGTGTATCAAACTATATAATATTAGATTTGTGGCCCCAAACACTATTTTTGTAGGGTATATACAAGCATTACATTTAGATTAACCATGGTATAGTAAGTGTTCATCCCAGGGTGGTCATGATGCTCCCTGGTGGCCACTCAGCCCTTGCCAACCTGGTTCTCTGTAGGGCCCTTTCTCCTTTACTCACCCACCATTCCTTGATGTTATTACCTTTTGACAAAAGGGAAGCTGCTCCATGGCTTTCCAAGCCAGGTCGATACTCTTATGACCACAGGTACCCATGGTCATTGCCTTAAGGGCTAATTTTGTGGGCTCCATCCTCCCCAGTACCCACTCCCATGCCTTGCAGATGATCTGCTAACACATGCCCATTCCTGGGCTATAAGCTCCCAGCCCCAGTCCTCACTTTTCTTGGGCTATGGGCTCCTTAGTCCCCTTGGTCTCCAGCTGTGCTCCCTGACTTACTATCCCCTGAGATGCTGGCCCCACTCCTAGGGCAGTTGAGACGTTTAGGTTCCTTTGGCACTGCTAATGCTCAGCCCTCCTAGGCTCCAGAGCTTTCTTTTCAGCCCTTCCTGGGCTCAGGCTTTGTTCCCACACTCAGTGCTGCTTGCATCAGCTCAACAGCTATCTCAAGAGTCCTGCTGCCAGAAGTTCCTATCCTTGTGGCATTCAGAGATAAACTACCTGGCCAGCACAGATCCTGGGCTTATATGGCTCAAACATGGGACCTTCTAGTCAGATGACCCCCTAGTTTGCTCCTGCCACACCTGTAAGCTGCTTTCTGAGCAGTCTCTTCTCTTAAAGTGCCAGATGTGCCACTGGTTAGATCAATCTAAATGGCTGGACATGCAGGCATTTATAGAGCTTAAATCACCCTAAAAATGGCACACCTGATTTAAAGTTAGTGAACAGTTCTGGGAACCAAGGAAGTAAATGTTCAATAGTGCTGAGAACTGAGGAAGTTTGTCAGGGTGTGAGGAGGGACAGGTGAGATGGGAGTGGGTTGATTTGCCCATTCTCCCAACTCCCCCCACACCTCATTCCTATTCTCTGTTTGTTATATAAATTACTTATTTTTTTTAATCTTTAATTTGCCTTAGTGTATGTATGTTCACTTTAACAAAAATTAAGCCAGATTCTCACTTCGCCTGTAACAGGGAGCTATCCTAAGTGGTTGGCTTAATATTAACTTAACTTTTACTTATATATAGCAGCCATTAATCACCTGCATGGTTTTGAGCCTAAAAATTCTCCCACGCTACACATATAATCCAAGAAGAAAGTGACAAATATAATGATATTATGTTGGATCTAGATATTATAGCTAGGGACTACCACATGGATGAATAGGTGGGGAAGAAAAAAGTGAGATAGGATGGGAGTGTTTATGCATTCATTAATGCACCATAATTATGGTTCATTAAGTTTAGTACCTATTATAATAGGTATTAACTTAGAGTTTCATAATCAGTGCTACTGCAGATTAGCCCAGATGAACACTTTTTGTGTGATGCTTAATGCCCATTGGACTGAATCTACTGCACATTAGCATGGTTTTTGCCAGCTGCACTAATGCGCAGTAGAATTTGTCCAATGGGCATTAAGTATCTCATGGAGCCATGCCCAGTGTAACACATTAGATATCATCAGTGTTCAAAGTGTTCATGAACATCTTTACATAATTAAATAAATGATACTTTAAAAAAAAATAAAAAAGTAAAACAATATTAAATTCAATAAGCAAACCATTTTGTAACAAATGTGGGTACTTAAAGAATTAAAGCATTCTTTTAAAGGTAGGATTCTACACCAGCTTTATCAATCCTTTATCTTGTTTTGTAAATACCCTATTTTTGTAACTATAGTATGACCTTGTCTTGTTTTATTTCTTCTTTATTTTTACTTCCCGCTGCTCTTTTAGCCAATGGGGTTTACAGACCCACTATTTCTCTAATTTTTCCTAACAGCTTGACCTGAAAGACCATGCCAACTGCCTTAGAAACTTTTAGACCTCAAACAAGATTGTTCAGCTAACCAATTTAATAAAGCCATCCCTCTATATATCTTTTCTTTTCTTTGAAAATCCTCCAAGCCCAGTCTAATGGGCACAGAGGGCCTAATCAGGTTCTGTACAAAAACAGTATTGCCTTTTCACAAATTCCATTGAGAAATGGATCAGCCCTGGAGGGCAAAGGTGCAAGCAGAAACAGATATATAATATGCCCACAGAAATGCAAATGGAGACTTGTGGTTACTATAGTTGATGTCTGTAGTACAGCAGTCAAACTCCAGCTTACCACTGGAACTCTATACTCATAAGCTACACTGAAATAAGGTGGCTTATTTTTATTTGAATGTGTTTGCTGCCTTGCAGTGTGTCATTCCACATCTTAGCAATTTGTGATGTGATGTAGAAGAACAGGATCCAGCAGTATGTTACAACTCCAAAATTGTATAGCCAAATAACCCTTCTGAAATAATAGCAGCTATCCATTTTAATCTCATCAAAGAGGCTCTAAAGAGATCAGGATTTGTGTTTTTTCCAGATCATCTTCATCAATGATCATGTCACATTAAGAAGCAGGGGTGTATCATAACGTGTCTAGTTTTAATTGTAAATAAGTAATTTGTCACCGTCTTCTAGTTGGTATCTTCTAGTCCTTAAACAATAATTTTTAAAATACCATCTAATAACCATATGCATAATATTCAGATGAATAGAAGACATATAGCAAACTGCTCTTGGTTTGCTTCACGATATCCTTTTATGTTGCATTATGTCAGCATTCAGAGCAATATGACATGTCATGAAGAAGCATGCCTAGAGGACCTAAAAACTGGAAAAAACTTCAGCTGAGAAAAAAACAAACAAACCCAAATAACCTGTGTTCCAAGAAATGCTCTTCTCCTATAGAGGAGCATTCTGTCCATGCTACTTTAATATTTTATAAAATAAATGCTATGCAACAAGAGAAAAAATATTTGATGTGCTCTTTTTTTCCCCAATGTAGTGAAATTAACACTGCAAACTTAAAATATAAATTGGCCTTTTCAGTAAATGCTTTAAAAACTAAAGGTGATACCTGATTTTTAGTGATTGTTGCTCTATATAAATAGTGCTCTGAACAAGCACAGCACTTCTGCCTCAGCCTAAGGATCAGAAATCAGTTAGAATCAGACAGAAAAAAAATCCCCAGCATTGCTAGTACATGGGTATGTAATAGCTGACTTTGTGTGTTAGGCCAGTGGCATCTCCCAAACACAATAAAGCAGATTATTCATCTGGAAGAAAAAAAAAATTTACAGCTCAATGCTCTTGTTCTAGCCAGAAAATATAATACTTAATATTTGAACATCATAGGGATCTGACTCTTCCCCCAACCAATTTCAAGGAAAAATAAGTCAACATGGTATTACAAGACATAAGACATGGAATTATTTGTATAAAAAACAGACATGGGGTGTCTACACATGCAATAATGCACATGAATAAACTTTGGAGCTTATTCCTCCTGAGTTTTGTGCTCCTGGGTGCCATTTGAACATGTCAGAGCATGGGCTGGCAGGCTGACACCCAGGTCCCCCTGCCAGCCAGGGCTGATCCAGCTGGGCTCCACATGCTGCCAAGGGCCTGGCTGGGGCATGCGGGTGCTTCAGCATGGGGCTAGCTGACAGGCAGCCCCCATTCTGATGCATCCTTGTGCCCCAGCAAGCCCTGTCACTATCTACATGTGCACTGTTGTTGTCTACACATTGTCTATGTGACCAGAAAAATAATAGAATATCACCATAATGTCCTGAGCATTTCATTTGGGCTAACTCTAGAAGACGCCTTGCCTCTCTATTGTCATGGAAAATCTTAAGGATGTGCTGACAACACAGAAGAGCTGAAACTGACATGCGCGTTTTACTCTGTGAATGGAAAATTCCAAGGCTCACCCAGCTTGTGGCCCCTGGGTGACCTGAGGACCTGTCAGTCATTACTGACCTACTTTCCCCACAGACACATGCTCAGTGACAGCTAAAAGCATGAGGTAATCAGACTAGAAATTTCTTTGCAGTAAGTGTTCTAACTGGCCACCAAATTGGTATAAAAGGTTAAGGAGCCCCTCCCTCGGGGGTAGATCCGTTCAACTGAGGACAGAGGCTAGTTCTTAGGGACTGTCCCTCAGTTAGGTCTCCTTCAGTGTGGGCTCTCGCTGTGTTTTGTACCTCGGTCTTGCTGTATTGATTTTCTGGTTACTGGACTGTTCTGGCTTGGACTCTGACTTCGCTTTTGGGTTATCCTCAATACTTCACTACGACTTACCTGGTATTCGACCTCGGCTATCATCTCGACCACGATTCTGCGCAACCCCACTGGCTCTCATCAGCTACCTGGCTTCTGGCCTCGACTTGGATCTCCGACCATCCGTTTGTCCACTTGGACTGGCGTCACCTCGTTACAGTTTCGTTGTTTGTTTATCCTTACATGAGCTGTTGACCAGCCCTGGGACTTAAGGAGTGGGCAGCCGCCCCTATCCCTCGCGGGGTAGATCGCAAGGGCTCACTCTGGAACCCCGTGGGCCAACAGACCCCCTTTTGTTGTTCGTTCACGTGTTAACTTGTTGTCCTTGTTACCACTGTAACTGAAGAAGCAGCTCTACCTATGCCTTCTAAGCGTAAGTCAAATAAATCACCTTTGTTTGAAACCATTACGCTTCCTTGCCTCAGACCTCCACGCCAATAATCCCGCCTGTTCATGTTCCAATTGTCAACCCCGGCCCACCGTGACCTTGGGGCCCGATTCATTCGGCGATTTTCCCCAACATCTATAAATCCCATTTTACACCACCTAACTCTTCCCTCACACAGAAGAGTGAGCCTTGGCTTCTAAGACAGGGTTCTAGATTACATGCTGGGGCCAGGTGTCTATTAACTTTACAATATTATAATCCATCAAATTTATTTTACCTGCTCATTGCCTCTAAGTAAGGAATCATTCCTTTTGTTCTGAGGCAGCCAAATAATAACAATTGCTTCTTATTTGTTAACAGACTAATTCTAATTCATCTTCTCTGTGGACTAAGTGGTAACACGGGATACATCTGAGATATTTAAATATGGCAACATACTGTAGAATTAATGGCTCATGTAACAAGAAAAGCATTGAATTGCCAAATATAAGAATCAGCAAGTGAGAGATTTGTGAGTGTTTGGAGAAATTCACTCCTCCAGGCAAACACATAAATCTGGTGAATTGTAAAATATGTCTATATAGCTTTTAACAGATCTTTATAATAATAATTTAATATTAAGGCCAAAGAATCATTTCTGTACCTTTCACTTGGTGTCCTTATCCTGCTTTCTATGCTGAGAAACAAGTCAGTTTGGCTGTTTAAACCTTAGAAAAGCTAGGGCATTGCATAGAAACATTGACTGGTTTGGTGGGGTGGTTGTTATGGGGTAATGCAATATTCTTTGACAGATCACTGTTTTGAATTTGCCCATATTATTAGTACCTGAAAAGTTTCAATGATCTGCTTTGAAACCCTGCCATTGCTGGAAGAAAGATTATAGGTGACTGGTGTCTCCTGAGTCAGGGGAGGCACATGCCTCCCCCCTCGACACCAGTCAGCAACTGGGGGGGGGGGGCCTATTGCACTGACCGGGGTGGGGTCCACAGCAGCCAATTGCACTAGCTGGGAGAGGGTCCCCCTGTGGGCAATCTGACTCAGCAAAAATCACCCAGAAGTCCCACGGCCACTTCCAGAAATGGCACAGCTGCTTTTTCTGGTGGCCCTGCTCCCCAGCCGGTGCTCACAGGGGGGCACCAGCACTCTGCCTGCCCCTCTTCCTGTCACCTAAATGGTGAGTATGGTCTGACAGGGGGTGCGCTGGTGCCCTCAGGGGGTGCACATGCACCTGTGTGCACCTCCTATGCATCACCACTGAGAAAGATGCAGTTCAAGAGGACCCAATCCTGTCCTCTACCTTGTTTCCCCTTCCCCCACTTTGACCCCACTCCTGGACACATCTGTTCCTTGAAAACAAGATAGCTGGCATGGGCTCTACAAGCTGTTTGCATGGGGTTGCACCCCTGGGGGTGGGAAAGTCACACACTGAGGGGCAGGATGCCAGAACCACCCCCTGGGCAGTAGACTACAGGGGTGGAAAATTTGTTCACATAGAACAGGAGAGTTGGAGAGAGGACACTGCTGGAAGACTGCAACTTGGTGGCTCATCTGAGGGGAGTGGAAGCACATTAATGTAACAAGAGCTGGGTAATACAGATCAGAGATAAACCTCTCCTGGAGTGGCTTAACTTTAAGTTGCCTAAAGTATGCTTCAAACTGGATTCAGGTGTTAAAGTCTGGACAATTCAAGGGTTTAAAGCTCCAGGACCCACCAAAAATTAATTTGTAACAGGCCCTCTTTCCTTCTTTCTATTTTTCTTTCTTTTTCCTCAGTCATAGTCAGCCACACTTACAACAAAACAGTTACAAAATGGTAGTAGTCAACACACAGACTATAGTCAACTGTAGTCAACACAGTCCCAATAAAATTAAACACAATGTCAAGGGGAACCAAGCAGGAAGCAGTTTTTGTAGCCTGCTGGCAGGTCCAGACTCTTACCTTCTCCTTGGGTGAAAAAGGACACTGGGCGAGTCCAGATGAGTCCACACATGCCTCTTGCATCATCTCAACCCCCTTTGACATGCTGCAAGAGGAATGTGCAGGAACAGGAAAAGGTTCCCCCTGCTCCAAGTTTGCAGCATGGAAGCAAAATTAGACCCCTAGATATCCAGGGGTCCAAAAAAAAAAAAAGGCTAAAAACAGTGGGGCAGGGCATGGTGCCCTAAAGCAACTGGAGGCTGGGTCCTCCACAGAGATGCTCTGGCTACCAGAGCATCTCTGCGGTAGACTCTTGCCCTGGTGCTGAAACGTGCTGCCTGCCCATGCAAGGCAGGCAGTGTGCCAGCAGCAGGGTCCTAGTGCCAGTAAATAAGGGGTTGGGGGAGCTGGAGGAAGGGGAGGGGACTATGGGGGGGACCCCTGCTGGCTCTTCCCACTCCCTTAGTCCCCTCCTGATCCCTTCCCTGCCTGGCCCC
>NW_017729027.1:27755925-27757739 GCF_001723915.1 Gavialis gangeticus | reverse complement strand
CTGAGGCCCCCCAATCCCTGCCCCCCCCAGCATCCCCCACAATAAAAAACAAACAAACAAAAAGCCCCCAGCACTTAACAGCAGTTCCAGCTGGTATCTGGGTCACTGGGGCCACACCTACACAATGCAGGGTAGGGTGATAGCCCCAGCAGCCCCAGCACTGGCCCTGCTGCCCCCGCTGCCCTGTGCTGCTGGCAGGGTGGGGCTGTGCCAGGAGGCCCTGGAGCCCCCACAGCCTATTCTTGTAGGGTGAGTAGAGGCTTTTTTCTTTCTTTCTTTTTTCTTTTATTTTTCCCTTTTTTTTTAAGTGCTGGTGCCTGGGGTTGGGAGGGGACCCATGGGGGCCTGGGCATGCAGGTGGGGATGTGGCTGGGTGGGGTAGCCACTTGGGGGTCTGGGAGAATGGGGGGGGTTGGGGGGCATCCATTGGGGGGATGCAGCCCAGTGGGGGATGGGGCCAGGTGGGGCAGCAATTGTGGGGCTGGGGTGGGGCATGTGTTCTCTGCAGGGAGGAGACTGTTGCCCTGTGGGGGGCTGTTACCCTGGAGTGGGGGGCTGTAGCCCCTGTGGGAGGCCATATCCCCTGGTGGATGGGGAGCCATAGCCCCTAAGGGCGGGGGCCATGGCCCCTGATGGGGGGGCTGTAGCCCCTGTTGGGGGGCAGCAAAATATATATTCATGTATTCATAAATTCATGAAACATGTATTTAGAGTTCACTTCATTATTATGAGAGAGACACTAATAATCTTCCAAATTGCTTTAACACTGTAGATATATCAATAAATCATTGCCTAACTGATCACTGTCTCTCTGTCTCACTCTCTCTCTCTCTATAGTGGTCTTTTGATTTAATATTGGAGGAACATGGATTTTTGGGTATTTTGCAGAGTGACTTTGGGATTTTTTTATCAGGGATTTTTCAGTTTTCCAATAGGGAGCACCAGGATTCCTGCTAGGGAGGCCAGTGGCAGGACCCTACCTGCTCAGAGCTGGCACTTTGGACCCAACTGGCTGTGGCTGACCTCCTGGCCAAATGGGGCCAGGAGCACATGCTTTAACAATTCAAAGCAGGCCACCACACCCAAAACATCTTCCAGGTGATAGCTGCCCAGATGGTCAGGCAGAGGCACATGTGGCAGTAGTGTCACACAGAGGCCAACTCTGCAACCACAGCCCACTGCCAGCTAGTCAAGAGGGGCAGGTGCTTCTACTGGTTCTTCAGTCTCCATCTGGGTCTGGCAAATGTGAAGTAGGTCATAGCCAGGCAGAAGCCCCCACTACCAGAGTATACCAGACTGAGAGCAGTTCTGACAGCACAAGGGAAGGCCATCCCATCTCAGAGGAAGGCTAGCAACAAGGCACAGCATCACTCTTAGCTCATCAAAGAGCTTGAGGACTGCCTACATCTCAAAAGAGAGACTTATAAAGGATGGAAGGCTAGAATTACAAACAAGGAGGAGTACTCAGCACTGGTCCGTATTTGCAGGGAGCAGATCAAGAAAGCCAAAGCTGAAACCAAGCTCCATATGGTTTCACATATCCAGGATAACAAAAAGTCCTTTTTTAGATATGTAGGGAGTTGGAAAAAAAGCAAGGGTAACACTGGATTCCTGCTGAACCAAACGGGAAAGATGATAACCGACACCCAGGAAAAAGCTAATCTGTTCAATGGGTATTTCGCGTTGGTCTTTCATCAGTCCAGTGGGACTTCTCTGCCTAGCAAGATGTGGAATGGCCAGGATGATGATATATTTATACTCAGCATTGGTGTTGATCTAGTAAAGGATAACCTTGAGAGGCTGGATAACTTCAA
>NW_017729027.1:27750603-27750925 GCF_001723915.1 Gavialis gangeticus | reverse complement strand
CACAATAAAAAACAAACAAACAAAAAGCCCCCAGCACTTAACAGCAGTTCCAGCTGGTATCTGGGTCACTGGGGCCACACCTACACAATGCAGGGTAGGGTGATAGCCCCAGCAGCCCCAGCACTGGCCCTGCTGCCCCCGCTGCCCTGTGCTGCTGGCAGGGTGGGGCTGTGCCAGGAGGCCCTGGAGCCCCCACAGCCTATTCTTGTAGGGTGAGTAGAGGCTTTTTTCTTTCTTTCTTTTTTCTTTTATTTTTCCCTTTTTTTTTAAGTGCTGGTGCCTGGGGTTGGGAGGGGACCCATGGGGGCCTGGGCATGCAGGT
>NW_017729027.1:27740017-27740455 GCF_001723915.1 Gavialis gangeticus | reverse complement strand
TGTCCTTGGACAGGTTCTCTTTAACATCTTTATCAATGATGTGGATATTGGTGTCAGAAGTGCACTGGCTAAGTTTGCCGTTGACACTAAACTTTGTGGCATAGCATCCACACCTAAGGACAGGCTAGAGATCCAGGCTGACTTGGATAAATGTAGTAAGTGGGCAGATACAAAGCTGATGATGTTCAGTTCAATACTGATAAATGTAAGGTACTCCACCTCAGGGGAAAAACCTCCCCAGCATACTTATAGGCCTGGCAGTGCTACACTTGCTAGCACCACTGTTGAAAGAGACTTGGGGGTCATGACTGACCACAAAATGAACATGAGACACCAATGCAATGTAGCAGCCAAAACTGTGGCTTGCATCCATAGATGCTTCTCACGTAAACCTCAGGATGTCATCCTCCAGCTGTACTCGGCCTTGGTGAGTCCACG
>NW_017729027.1:27734152-27735017 GCF_001723915.1 Gavialis gangeticus | reverse complement strand
CCTTGGTGAGGCCACGGCTGGAGTACTGCATCCAATTCTGGGCTCCACATTTCAAGAAAGATGTCAAGAAGCTTGAGAGAGTCCAGAGGAGGGCCACATGCATAATCAGAGAGCAAGAAAATAGGCCTTATGAAGAGAGGCTGAGAGCCATGGGACTCTTCAGCCTGGAAAAGCACAGGCTCAGGAAGGACCTGGTGGCTGCTTATAAGTACATCAGGATCTGGGAGAATGTCTGTTCCCCAGAGCATCCCAAGAAAAAACAAGGACCAATGGACATAAACTCCTCCAAGACTATTTTAGGCTGGACATTAGAAAAAAATTCTTTATTGTACAAGCCCCCAAAACCTTGAAGACTCCCTCCAGAAGTGGTGCAAGCACCTACTCTAGATTTATTTAATAAATGCTTGGATGCTTATCTTGCTGGGATCTTTTGACCCTAGCTGACTTCCTGCTCCTGGGGCAGGGGGCTGGACTTGATGATCTTTGAGGTCCCTTCCAGTCCTAACATCTATGAAATCTATGCTGCAGTGGGTAAAGGGTGCAGGGAACTCTCAGGGCTGCTTCAGCAGTTCAGTTGGCATAAGGGGTAGTGTCACCAGGTATCAACTGGATAGGCGCCAGAAGCTACTGACAGCGAGTAGCCCTGAGCTACTTGGCAAGGCAGCTTTTTGTACTGCTGGAGCCAGGACAGGGCAGATATTTATACTGCTGGGGACAGCACAGGTGCTGGCCCCGGGCTCTGGTTCCCCCTAGCTGCAGATCTGGGAGGAGCCAGGCAGGGTTATTTTGTCCCAAGTGGTACAATTTGCTCTACAACAAAGTGCGTGTCCAAGCGCATGCAGTGAGGCAAAAAGCCCTGGCTCAA
>NW_017729027.1:27718232-27729152 GCF_001723915.1 Gavialis gangeticus | reverse complement strand
TAGCATCCACACCTAAGGACAGGCTAGAGATCCAGGCTGACTTGGATAAATGTAGTAAGTGGGCAGATACAAAGCTGATGATGTTCAGTTCAATACTGATAAATGTAAGGTACTCCACCTCAGGGGAAAAACCTCCCCAGCATACTTATAGGCCTGGCAGTGCTACACTTGCTAGCACCACTGTTGAAAGAGACTTGGGGGTCATGACTGACCACAAAATGAACATGAGACACCAATGCAATGTAGCAGCCAAAACTGTGGCTTGCATCCATAGATGCTTCTCACGTAAACCTCAGGATGTCATCCTCCAGCTGTACTCGGCCTTGGTGAGTCCACGGCTGGAGTACTGCATCCAATTCTGGGCTCCACATTTCAAGAAAGATGTCAAGAAGCTTGAGAGAGTCCAGAGGAGGGCCACATGCATAATCAGAGAGCAAGAAAATAGGCCTTATGAAGAGAGGCTGAGAGCCATGGGACTCTTCAGCCTGGAAAAGCACAGGCTCAGGAAGGACCTGGTGGCTGCTTATAAGTACATCAGGATCTGGGAGAATGTCTGTTCCCCAGAGCATCCCAAGAAAAAACAAGGACCAATGGACATAAACTCCTCCAAGACTATTTTAGGCTGGACATTAGAAAAAAATTCTTTATTGTACAAGCCCCCAAAACCTTGAAGACTCCCTCCAGAAGTGGTGCAAGCACCTACTCTAGATTTATTTAATAAATGCTTGGATGCTTATCTTGCTGGGATCTTTTGACCCTAGCTGACTTCCTGCTCCTGGGGCAGGGGGCTGGACTTGATGATCTTTGAGGTCCCTTCCAGTCCTAACATCTATGAAATCTATGCTGCAGTGGGTAAAGGGTGCAGGGAACTCTCAGGGCTGCTTCAGCAGTTCAGTTGGCATAAGGGGTAGTGTCACCAGGTATCAACTGGATAGGCGCCAGAAGCTACTGACAGCGAGTAGCCCTGAGCTACTTGGCAAGGCAGCTTTTTGTACTGCTGGAGCCAGGACAGGGCAGATATTTATACTGCTGGGGACAGCACAGGTGCTGGCCCCGGGCTCTGGTTCCCCCTAGCTGCAGATCTGGGAGGAGCCAGGCAGGGTTATTTTGTCCCAAGTGGTACAATTTGCTCTACAACAAAGTGCGTGTCCAAGCGCATGCAGTGAGGCAAAAAGCCCTGGCTCAAAGCACTGCCAGGAGTGACCAGGAATAATGGTCACAGGCTGGCAGAGGGTAGATTTAGGCTAGATATCAGGAGGCGCTACTTCACAGTCAGGGCAGCTAGGATCTGGAACCAACTTCCAAGAGAAGTGGTGCTGGCTCCTACCTTGGGGGTCTTTAAGAGTAGGTTAGATGTACACCTTGCTGGGGTCGTTTGACCCCAGTACTGTTTCCTGCCATGGCAGGGGGTCGGACTAGATGATCTACTCAGGTCCCTTCCGACACTAGAAACTATGAAACTATGAAATTTGCACTGCTTCTGTTTGAGCTGCTGCAAGTGCACGTGCTTGCATGTGTGGATGTGCCCATTGATGCTTTACTTATGAAACCATTTACACAACTACTTACATGCTTAAACTGAGCCCCCTCCCCCACCAAAAAGTTAAAGTTCCCCACAAGAAATGCAGGATAGTACTCAGTCCACTTGGCATTTTTTGTCACATTGATGTGACCAAAAAGGTTAAACAGACTGATTTATAGCCTGCAGTACCGGTGGGGAACATTCCTGGGCCTAACAGTAGACCCCAGAGACTGCTCCCTGTTTGGTTCTGCATGACATTATCCTCACTTTTATTGGGTGACCAGCATTTCATAATAGCTTTATTGAGAGGGTGGCTGACTGTGCCTGAGCAGGGATACTGAGGCTCTTAGGGTGCCGATACACAAGTGCAGAGGTTGCTGCAATGGACTGGAATTCCACTCAATTAATTAGACAATTAATTGAATCTGCTGGATAGTGGCAATTGTTGTGCTCCAGAAGCCTCCTGCATCTTGTGTATCAGCATTTCCATGCTTAATAATGGTAGCAGGGCACTCAAAACAAACTCAACAAACCAGCTTTAGGTCAAGCACCCCCACCACTATTTTTAAGTGCGGGGATGCTGATACAGGAGATGTAGCAGTGCTTTAATTAGAGAGGCTCTTGCATCTGCTCTAATCTAAGTGCCATCCCCTCTGCCACCAGCCCTGCAGCATGAATGAAAGGTCCCTTAGATAGCTAGCAAGAGAAAGAGTAGTCCGTGGGAGGACAGAGTGAAGTCTAAGGAGGAACATGGGTGGAATGGTACAATAAACCCATTTGTTTGGAGTGGATCTGCTGTGTTGTTTGGGCACTCTCATGCCTCTTCCCCTCCTCCCCAACACCTCATTCTGAAGCAGAAAAATCCTCCATTCAGAGGAACTGTCCATGAGCTGCAGATTACCAGGAAAGCCCAGGGTAAAGAAAGGCGAGGGTCTCAAGCCCGAGGTTGTTTCTCAAGAAACCACACCAGGTCCGGCTTCAGGGGTACTTCAAGAGAGGGAGAGTGAAGGTAATCATTCTTACTCTCTTCTCATAGTCATTAAACTCTTCACCTTCTCTTTCCTGAATTGTTCTCCTAAGAATTTGTCTTCCTTCTTACCATATTTAGTTTATGAGCACTGTGGAACAAAAGTTGTATTTTACTAATATATGCAAAATGTCACATGAATTAACAACACTACACAAGGGTTTAGGATAATATCTCAGTAACAATTTATTTTCCAGAAATATATCCTGTGAGAAATATATCTTAACTGTGAAAAATATGTGTAATGTAAACAAACATATTCTGTTTCATTTTATTTAAAAAAAACACATACTTTTCTTTGGATTTTGGTAGAAAAATAGAAAATTACTTTATTTACTTATTTTTACATTTTGGAGAGGTAAAATACCTTTAATATTTTCCTCCCCAAAGACCAAAAGGTAACAACATCTAGAAAAAAATGTTTTCTTTTTCTCAAAAGTTAAAATTAAAAAAATTAAAATCTAACAACAAGATGTGGGCCTAAGTGAAGAATATTCTTATGCTGGAGGAAAAATAAACTAATTAAATCAATATTTATATAAACATTAAACAATATTCAAGCAATTAAATATTAGTCTGAATCAGCACTATCACTATTACGTTCATTTAATATTTTTCAAAATCTGGCATAACCATTTTAGAAATAAATCTCACTGTAAATATGTAAAGACTTTGGCAAATATTTCATTAATATGTTTCTTTCTATTTATACAAATTATCTGGCCATTACAAAATTAACCTGTAATATCCAGATAGTATTTGTATTAACTCATCATGGTTTCTTATTTTTTTGCCTCTCGGATTAAGCTGTAATGGATGTGTCCCTCAAATATATCAGTTTTATTATATTTTATAATAACATTTTGTGGGTAAACATGTAAATGTGTAAATTTTCTTGTACAAATTGTGATTTTCACAGTAAACAATCCAAAACATTGATAAAGGTATTACTGAATATAATGGAAAAAAATACTAGAGGTAAAATCACAGATTCCCTGGAACTGAATCACTTTAAAATGATCAATACAGTAAGTTTTACTATTGCCTGCTTTCTGTTTCTATGTATATTTAAAAGCTTGAGGAAAGGAGTGTCACATTATAACCCCACCAAAAATATATCGTTAAAATTATAAAGAAAGCATGGTCACCAAGCTAAGCTTCTTTTTTTGTGGCTTTGACATTTACAGCTTTTGGTTTTGTAAGCAAGGAAGTCAATATAAGTCTATGCTACCTGGGGAACTGAAATAAGTGTGTGAATAAAAGAACCTGATATTCGTGGCGAGAATTACTTTAATACAGAATGAGATATATATGTTCAAAAAGACTATAACCCATATAAAACACACAAAGAGGTTATTCAGAGCATCCAGTTCTCTATTATCAAACTTGCCCCTGTTGCCTTGATCTGGCTATTATCATTTTAACTGCCTTTATAGAGCTGTAAGAGTTTTCAAAATGTGCCATGAATTAGGCTGATGTTTCATACTGTACTGTGCAGGTATAATAAATGCTGAGAGAATCCACCTTTGTAAAAGAACATTTCCAAAAGTACGAATAATGATATACCCAGAACTGACTATGCAAAAATAGCAGACAATACTGGCCACTTTACAGGCTATGTTGAAAGTTACTAATGGTACAAATTAAAGAAAGATGTGAATAAATATACTTTGTTCCAAGAATATATGGCCAGGTACAGACATTATACTTTTACTGGTATAAGTGCTTGGAAACCAATCTAAAACCATAACAGTACAGAAGTTCAGCACACAGACTAGTTTAAAATGGCAGAACATGGTCTAAAATAAACCTGAACTGATGTGCATTCAAACGTAATCAATTTAGGTTAGACCAGGGAATCTAACTTCCATACCAAATCCCAACTGATTCATATTGGGTCACTGTCTGCTGGCTTTCAAGGTACCTTTGCAGCCCCACTGCTAGCCCTCCCTTCTAGGGAGGTGCACTACCACCTACCCCATGCTCTGATGCTTTGGCTGAACACCCAGCTGGCCCTACTCCTACTTCACTCTCTCCCTGGGACTACTCTTTCTCTCACAGAGCTGAGTCAGTACAGTGGCTGATGATGAGGGGAGAAGGTGAAGGGGTACTTGACCATGCTCTGAAACCTGGTTGGGCTTCCTGGGTCTGTGCCTAACTGTGGGTGGCATGGGGATCCCTGTGTAGGTGTGTGGGAACCTACAGAGGGACTCTCATGCCTCCCATGAGCAGACACAGCTCCAGGGAGCATGAATGGGCTGGTAGGCAAGCATGAGTACCTGTGCTGCGTAACTGCAGCTGACATGCCTGTGGTTGACAACTATGGGGGCAGGAAGGCATGCTCCCTCATGCCCAGCAGGCAATTAGGGGTGGCCCAGCTGCTTGGCTGTGCTTGGCAGCCTCTGGAAGCCCAGGGAGTCCACTGGGAGGTGTGCAGGAATGCCTCCAACCTGCTGGCCTCAGCCAGTGCAGGCAGCCTATGTGCCCCCACAAACAAAGGGTGAACATGTATTCTGTTTGCTCCCAAATGGACCTATGCCACTTACAGAAACCTGCATAAGTTTGATCAATTCTGACTTTAGTCTTTCTGAATGTCTGTACTTAGCCATGCTTAAAACATACACCAAACATATTGAAGAACTATACCGAATGAGAAGAAACAAAATGAGAGCTATTAATTTATTTTGGTTTTGTACTGTTCTTCTCTTTGTTTTAGCTGTAAGGAATCTGACTTTGTAAGTCAGCCTAGTACAATTTGGTGCTTTAAAAAATACTAATTTTCCAAAGCTGAAAACAATTATAAGCCAATTCAGAGGGGATACAGAATTTAAATTGAAAAATACGATTTAAAATTAGAAACCGTTTAAGAACATTTTACTAGATCTTCAAAAAACAACAATCCCACAGTTGAGAAAGAAGGCTAAACTGGTTGAAAAAACTGGCTTAGGAAGGAGGTGGCAGGTGTAAAGGTAAATAAACAAGTGGGAAAATGGGAAAGCTGATAGCAATGAAGAGAAATTAGAAGTGTGGAATTATAAAAAATTGATAAGGAAAGCAAAATGATACATGGATATATGTATGGCCAACAGAGATAATTCAATAAGAAGGATTTTGAACTTTTTACCACCATGACAAAACAGATACACAGAGATGGCTGAGCCATCTCATCCCATTGTGACATTGTAGTGCAGCACAGTTGGTTTACAGATTTGGGGGGAGGGGAAGAGTGAGGAAGAGAGGGAGGGGAAGAGAAAGAAAGAGAAACTGAGAAGACAAAAAAAAGATAGTCATGGACAGAAAGAAGGGAAAGGTTGATATAATACAGTCTCACATCTCTCATGCTGGGATTTTTGCCAATACTGTGATGATGGTTAGATGTCAAAGTAGCACAACGGTATCTGGAACAAATTGGAGGATGGACAGCCTTTTCTTTTCACTGAGAACCTCTCAGCTATATATTCCCCTCAATATTTACTTTTTCAGGTTTCCAAAAATCTAATGGGAAGTATAAAATTCTTATTTCTATTATATGAGTCCTGTATGAATTGACAGTCTCTTTGCACCTTTCCCATGGAATATTTTAATGAACTTCATTCACTTCCTCCATGGTTGAACTTACAATCTGCTATGCCGTAAATATTGCAGTAGAGCAGATTTCAATCAATCAAGCTTATCAAAGAAGAGTTAAGGTTGAATATTATGCTATAAGACCCTATATGGGGAACAGCAATTTGATGCATGGGCTTGTGAAACTTGACAATAAAAGTAGAGCAATATTGCATTGCTGAAATTTGAAACTATACACATTTAGGCTAAAACTGAGATACAATATTTTAACAGTAAGGGAGCATAGCCTTTGAAACAATTTACTAACAATTTTGATAGATTCTTTATAATTTTTTAAAAGCCGTACACCATTGACTAGTAAAGCTTTACTGTCCATGCCTATACTTTGCATAAAGGAATATATCTGCAAGTAACCAACCTTTATATATATATCCTGGAAAGCATTCTGTTGCCTTCTGCTCCTTATAAAATAGTTTTACATCCTTTATGCTGAGCTGGGAAAATGGCTCAGTCAAGAATATGCAAGACAACACAGCATGCTATTTAAGGTAAACTTTAAAATATTCACAAAAATTATGTAAATCAAGGACTATCCTAGTGAATCTCTATTTTAATATTATTTTCGCTGAAGCTTGATAGGACCTTATGCTAGGAAATAGTACTTGTATAGTTTGTCTGATTTTAAAAGTTGATTTTGTTTTTGCTGATTATGTATGCTTTCAAATGTTTATAATCACAGGTACAGAACATCTTAATATGTGACCTTTTGTTTTCAAGAGGAAGGAGTTTACTAAGTAAAACTACTTATCTTGCACTTTGAAGAAAAAAAAAATCAGTGTATAAATCCTAAAGAAGGGGCACTCAAGCAGTCTTGCTTTGTGAAAGGAGGCCCTACAGAAAACCTGTAATATAGTAATGCACAAAGAAACATGGGGTGATAGTGGGCAGACCATCAGTCATCAGTTTGCAATATGATACTGTGGTGCAGTAAAAAAAAAATTCCATACATTCTTTAGCTGCTTTTAGAGACATTCTCAAGCAAGTAGAAATAAAACTGCTTCTTACTGCACTGCTTTAACCACATAGAAGGTCTGTTCATGGCCAGGTGGCTATTATCAGTAAGATACTGAGAAGGAAAAAAAATGACTAGGGGCTACAGGTACTTATTTATGAAGATAAATGAATTATATGAACATTAAAGGGAGATATATTAATTGTTCAAATATATTCAGAGGTTGGAAATACTAGGAGACATATTATCTACTTATATGGTTCATCCCAGTTCTGAGCCTGGACTCCAATGGTAGTTGGAGTTCTTCCCTAATTATTTTGCCACTAATTTTGGCTTTGGAGAATAGTCCATCAGGCTTGTTCCAAAATATGGCAGATCACAGGAGCTATCAGTGTGACCTGTGCTCCTGCAGCAGATCCAGTAATCAGTGGTTTCTGTCCAGTTCTCTGGCAGTATGTATTCAATAGAGCCTTTATACCTGAAACTTTGCCTTTCTGTAGCTATTGAGAATTGCCAACAAAGCTGATCTGCACATATAGGATCACAGCTTTCAGTAGATTTAATTTCAGGTAATTGTACTTTGGTATAATAACCAGCAACATACAGTACAGTTCTTCATCTATCTGGATGCAAACACATCTTCTGTTGAACAAGGATGACAGAGTGAGATGGTGACATGTAAGCAGGTGATCTCCCCTTTATCACCTTTGAGTGAGGCAAATTATGCACACTGTCTTTCACTGTATAGATCTGAGAGGTATATTCTGGGATGAAGAAAATAGATTGGGTTTCAAATTACACATGAGAGTAGAACTAGGAGTAATGTAAATACATTAAAAACAGAATTTTCAGACTGACTATTGGGAGACAGTGGGTGTGTCTACATGAGACACTTTACTGCACAGCAGACTAATTTGCTCCACAGTGAAACATCACTGTCTACCCTGTTTACTGTCTGCACAGAAATTAGGGCACAGTAGAATTATTTAGTGTGCTGCTGAATAGTCCAGTCAGATACAAGTGGCATTTAGCAGAGCAGCAAACTACTGCTCTTAAGAGCATATGCAGACAGTGACATCAGGATTACTTTACTCTGCCTCAGTTAAGGCAGAGTATATTCAGTCACATTAATTACATGTGTAGATGAGCCCACTGACAGTGATCTGTGCAAGTCAGTCATGGGTTCGCAATGTAATACTAAACAAACCAAGTTTTAGATGGGTCCCTTCTGTGAAAAATTAGAAGGGGGGGGGGAGAGAGAGAGAGAGAGAGAGAGAACCATTAGAAATGGTAGAAAACTTTCTCCCACATCTAATCTACAATTTTCTATTAAAACACATTATGCCTTCCCTCTTACCCAAGCCTGTTCTTTAAGTAAAAATATTTACTTAGGATGAAGTGGGGCCATATAAGGGGATGTCAGAAAGGGTTGAAATAATATAGAACATTCTTATATGATGGTACAATAAACTTTATAACAGAGACCCTACTAATAAGGACTCATTTGATATACACTTTTTGTGAGCTTTAGCCCTAATCAAATGACAACACCTTGTTTTATCTTATTAGGCTAAGCCAAAACTGCAAACTTGAATTCATCAAGCCAGGCATCTCAAATGGCAGAATTTTCTGCTCCAGAATCACTATTTTAGCAATCGGGTACTAATCATGCACTAATCCCACTGAGAAAATTAGTACTTATGTATTCAGAAATGGTAGGTGTAATGATGGGAGTGTCCTGCTGATACACAAATTGGAATGGGAAAGAAGCATACAATGGATTTAAGGTTTGATAGAATACATAGGAAAGGCGATTATTTATTGGAGTTTTGATAAATAAAACATTCTTCTCTATCCAACATTACAAAAGACTATAAAAGGCTACAAAGAGTTTTTGTTCTTAGTCTCAATTTGATGTAAAATTAGAGACTACAGGGATAGAAAGCCAGTCAGTAAATCATAAATGCAACAAGATTGCTACCTCAAAAAATATGCAGGGCTTGCTTTTCCTCTCAAGTAAGTCAGTACCAAAGCTCCATTGATTTCCACTGATGGGATAAACATTTCCCAACAAACAATATGTGCATATTTGTCAGTCCATTTCAGCTGATGTGCACTGTTCTGCCAATCTGCCCAAAATATATTCTATGCACAAACAACCAGAAGAGAATCCTTACTAAGAGGAATTCCACAGTAACATCATGCATGAAATAAAATAGAGCCACGTCTAGTGTTAGCCACCTCAGTAGGCGAGTCAATCAAGAGGAGGAAAGACACAAGGGTGGAGAATTTCCAGAATATTGTGAAGTTTCACATAAAATGAAGATGTGTGGAGCACAGCTCTTTTTTGCTGATATGCTACTGATGCAATTTATTTTTCGTTCCAGGACTGTTCTAACTGGTTCAGAAATTGTGGAGTTATGGATCTTCAGAGTTATAGAGTTCTGAAGCCAGAAGAATGAAGTCTATGACCCAAGCTAATAAGAAAAGGTTCTATTAATACTCCATCTACTAATAGTTGTACTAATATTTAGCACAGGCTCATAGCAATGGAAACATTAGCATTAGAAAATTAATTATGTTATGGTTTTGCATTTTTATGACAGACAGAATAAACATAATGGAATTCAAGAAGAGACTTTTCTATTTTCCATTAATGCCTAAATTAATTTGCTCACTGACACTTTAAGGGTGAAAGATAAACAAAGGAATCACTTAAGCCAGAGTCACTGAACTCAAGCTTTAATTTTATTTGAAGATTAGTGTAGCTTTAAAAAAGTACTAAACATTCACTGAAGATGCAATTTACTTTTCATTGAAACCCCATTTTGAATACTGTATATCATCCTGGTGTTAACTATGTTCAAGAAAGTTTCACACAAAATAGGATAAATGCATAGAAGGGATACTAGGATGATTGGGGGGCAGAGAACCTTTCTTATGTGATGAGAGTTATGTAGAAGTATTACCTTTAGATTGACCTAAACAAGATTAGGTCTGTCTAATGGCTGAGCATACAGGCATCCACAGGGCATACACAATCTAAATTTAGTTCAACTCAAGAGGTGAACTAACTTTATATGAACCTACATTAATCTCATCTAAAATGGATTGATCTGGTCTAATAAATGCCTGAACACATTTACAGCACATCCCCTAGGATGGGAAAACCCAACTACTCACCCCAGCACTGGGGCTATGCAGCTTGTAGCACCAAATCTAGCTCCCCCTGCCCACAACTGAGTAACCCCTGACAGACCCACTGATCCCCTCCGCCTGAAAACCTACCAGCCCCCTCAGACCTACCAGCCCCAATCGTGGAGCCATGAACCGCATCTGATGTTGCCAGCCCCTCTCCCCCCAGAGTTATTTACCATGGTCTGCCCACGAGTAGCAGCAGCAAAACCATCCACATGCCTAAAAGATCTAGGCTTATTTAGAATCATAGAATCATAGAGATAGGGTTGGAAGGGAACTTGTAGATCTTCAAGTCCAACCCCCTGCCTGAGCAGGAGAAAAACTGGGCTCAGATGACTCCAGCCAGGTAGGCATCAAGCCTCTTCTTAAAGACCCCCAGGGTAGAAGCCAGCACCACTTCCCTTGGAAGTTGGTTCCAGATCCTAGCTGCCCTAACTGTGAAGTAATTCTTACGGATGTCTAATCTAAACCTACTCTCCAACAACTTGTGGCCGTTATTCCTTGTTATGCCAGGGGGTCCTAGGGGAAACAAGGTCTCTCCCAAACCCTTCTAGTCCCCCCTAGTGAGTTTATAGTTGGTCACCAGGTCCCCCC
>NW_017729027.1:27713284-27717995 GCF_001723915.1 Gavialis gangeticus | reverse complement strand
TGTGCTCACCTCACCCCAAATTTTGGTATCATCAGCAAATTTAAACAGGTTGCTTTTCACCCCATCATACAAATCGCTGATAAAGAAATTGAACAGCACGGGCCCAAGGACTGAGTGCTGGAGGACTCCACTGCCCACTTCCCCCCAGGTCAAATATGACCCGTCCACCACCACCCTTTGAGTATGACCCTTCAGCCAATCTGCAATCCATCTGACTGTGTAGGCATCAATGCCACAGTCGCGTAGTTTTTTAATGATGATGGGTTGGGAGATGGTATCAAAGGTCTTGCTGAAGCCCAGAAAGACTATGTCCATGGCGACACCTGCATCCACTTCTTTTGTGACCTGATCATAAAAGGCAATCATGTTAGTCTGACATGACCTGCCCCTAATGAAACCATGCTGGTTGCCCTTTAGTTAGGCAAAACAAAGGCTGAGAAGCAATATGATTGGTGTCTTTAAATATGCTACAGGAAATTTAATGAAGAAAGCTAGTTAAACTAAAAGAGAACACTGGCACAGGAACAAATGAGTTTAAAGTAGCCATGAATAAACTTAGGGTGAAAATTAGGAAGAGATTTCTAACCATCAAAAGTATGTGGCTCTGGAACAGCCTTCCAGCAGGAATAGTGAGGACAAGCAATCTAATTATGTTTAGGCTGACACTTAAGTTTTTGAACAGCATTATCCAATATTTTTGCCTAGGTTGAGCTAGTCTGTCTCTTCTAGTCTTTTGTCATTAATGTGTAGAATTCCCAGTCAAAATCACTGGAGTGCTTTATACAAAATATATAGAAAGTCACCTGTTCTCTTAAATAATGAACTGCACTGAGTTCCATTCTCTCATTGCAAGACATTTTCCATATTGCACATTATTTTTCCAGTTCTCTTTTTTCCATTATAGCCCTATGGTGATTTTTTGGGGGAAAAAAAAGAAGTACTAAATTTCAGAATAATGTGAAGATATTTAAAAGCATAGGAAAAGAAATAACCTTTCTCAAGAAAGAAGTTTGATTTTTTTACTAGCTATGCCATTGGAACAGCTAGTGCAGAAAAAACTGAGATTTGGAACTGAGAGGAAATACTCCTGATGTTTTTTTCCCCACTAAATAAGCTCAAAAAGTTCAAAATTAAAGTTAACATACCTTCCAAAGTCAGTTGAAAGACTATGGATGTAATTGAACTCTCTCAAACTTAAAAGCAAACCCTTAAAGAACACCATGTTGCATACTGACTTTTGCTTCACAGTATATTTTTGTTTCCAGAAGTGCACAAAGGATGAAGCAAAGACTTCACACGTCAGTCCTTATGATTACTAATTGTTATCAGTTTACTAACGTATCTAGAGTTTTCTCTTAGAAATGAAGTTGATTGGTCTTTCAAAAGCAACATGCATTAAAGCAGGATGAACTAAGTTTAGATGCAACCTTTTTCTGGTTATAGACCAGCATGACCTATCTCAGGTCAAAGGCAGGGAAGGACAGGAGGTTGCTAGGACCTGACTGCCACTACTGTTTGTCTCTGGAAGCATGGGGAGAGAGCCTGCTGCCACAGTTGTCCCTGTGGTGGCTTTTAGATAGCCAAAACCCCATGCCACCCACACCGCTGGATCCAGTGGTTCCACACGCCACATGTGGCCTGTGGACCATTGGTTACAAGCCTCTGCATTAAAAGACAACTTTAGAGATTACTGTGTTACTATGTAACTACGTAATATATTTTTCCTTTATTTTGAGCAAATATTACTTATTACAGGGAACCATTAAGCATATTAACATATGATGTGTGTGTATGTATAGGTTTCTATATCCTAAAAATGTAATTGTAAATTATGCATTCATGCACGTGACTTAGTGTTTCAGAACATTAAATCAGGCAGATATTTTTGTACTCATACTAAAGTTGGAGTGCACGCAACAAAAATATTGCTTAGCAAAACAAGGCATAACATTTCTGTTTATCCAGCATGAAAATAGTAATAAAATATAGCCACAAGCACTGCAGTTTACAAGGTAAAACCAACCTGAAATGTCAAAATATAAGAATTCAATTTTAATGAAACTACCATGGTAATAGAAAAGTTGCTGACAAAATTGTAATGTTCTAAATCTTAAAAAATCTAAAGGGCACCGTTAGGTTAAGAAAATCTTTATGCATATAAACCTGGCTCACTTAACATAAAATGGTGAGCACACAATGAGATTGTGTGGATTAACTTCAGTGGGCCTTAGATAAGTTCCAGCCATTACAGCTTATCTGGGCTGATACTAGAAGCAGTAGGATGTTTGTTTAATTTGTTCTTTGTTTTCTTCATGGCAAAGGTATGTTAGAGATGTAGAAACCTGAATTGGTGAAAAACCTCTCTTTTGCATCAGTAAAGGCTGTATAGCTGAGACTCTGGAGTCTCTGGTCAGCCCTACTATTTACAGTCTCTGAGTGGGTAAATGTCCCTATGTGAGCAAGGGAATGGAAGTGAATATAGTGGATAAGTGAACTTCGAGAAGGTAAAAAGGTGCAGCATATAGGAGAGTTAGAAGGAGCTCAGAGGGGAGTTACCTGAGGCACTCTTTCCATATACAATTCTATAGAATCATAGAAAATTAGGGTTGGAAGGGACCTCAGGAGGTTGTCTAGTGCAACCCCCTGCTCAAAGCAGGATCCCCAACTTGATCATCCCAACCAAAGCTTTGTGTAGCCAGATCTTGAGCACCTCCAAGGATGGACATTTCACCACCTCTCTAGGTAACCTTTTCCAGTGTTTTACTATCCTCCTAATGAGAAAATTCATCCTAATATCTAACCTAAACTTCCTTTGCTGAGACTTGAGAACATTGCTCCTTGTTATGTCATCTGCCATCACTGCGAACAGTCTTGACTCCATTCTCTTTCAAACCCCCATTCAGGTAGTTGAAGGCTGCTATTAAATCCCCTCCCAGTCTTCACTTCTCTAGACTAAATAAGCCTAGTTCCCTCAGCCTCTTCTGAGAAGTCACGCGCCCCAGTCCCCTCACCATTTTTGCTACCCTCCACTGGACGTTTTCTAATTTGTCCACATCCTTTCTGTTGTGCAGGGCCCAAAACTGAACAGAGTACTCTAGACGTGGCCTCACCAGTGCTGAATAGAGGGGAATAATCACTTCCTTCAGCCTGCTGGCAACACACCTACCAATGCAGCCCAGTATGCCATTAGCCTTCTTTGCAACAAGGGCACACTGCTGGCTTATATGCAGCTTGTCCACTGTAACCCCAAGGTCCTTTTTTGCAGAGCTGCTGCCCAGGCAGTCAGCCCCCAGCCTATACTGGTGGATGGGATTGTTCCTTCCTAAGTGCAGGACTTTGTACTTGTTCTTGTTGAACCTCATGAGATTTCTTTTGGCTCAATCCTTCAATTTGTCTAGGTCACTCTGAATCCTAGCCCTACCCTCCCATGTATCTACTACTTTCCCCAGCTTGGT
Source organism: Gavialis gangeticus (assembly GCF_001723915.1). NCBI lineage: Eukaryota > Metazoa > Chordata > Crocodylia > Gavialidae > Gavialis > Gavialis gangeticus. The sequence goes on along the minus strand of NW_017729027.1, from coordinate 27,714,540 downwards.
GTCATCTGCAACTTGCTCAGGGTGCACTCTGTACCATCTTCCAGGTTGTTGATGAAGACAATGAACAAAATCAGCCCTAGGACTGACCTCTGGGGCACTCCATTTGATACTTATTGGCATAACTGAATATAGGACAATAGTGACTGTGACCTCCAATTGGTGTATTCTTCTTTTTTCTGCCTAAAGCAATAAGAAATTCCCTGTGCATGAGATGCATGTTGGTGAATACGCCGCAAAAAAAATCAGTGGTTTGGAGGGACAAAAAGAGGAAATAGAGAGCATCACAGAAGATGGGGCACTTGACCAAACTGGTTCAGGAAGTAACACTAAAGTCCAGAAAGAAATGAATTGTGCATCACAGCACCAGAGAAAGTGTAAATCAGAGAGGAGGCCTGAGAGTCTGAAGCTTCCAGAAGCCAGAAAACCAGACAATATCCTATACAACTGTAGGCAAATGAGGACTGTGAGATTGTTACTCCCACAGATAAAAAGACTAAGTGAATACAACATAAGTAAAAGTATCTAATTGCTATAATGAATTTTACCATGGAAAATAGCAAAAAATATTTCCATTGCTTTTATACCAATGCTAGGAATCTAGATAATAAGTAAGGAAGAGGAATTGGAAGTGCTCCTTATTGAGAAAAAATTTGTTACAACTGGCATTGCTGAAACCTGGTAGGATGACTGCATGACTGGAATTATAAAAAAGTACTTGTTATAAATTGTTCAAGGAAAAGAACAGAGTAGGTAAAAAAGGGAGAAGATGGATCTCTATTTAAAGAGATCATTACCCTTTTAAGGCTACTGATATCTCAAAAGAACAGGAACTTGAATGTAAATGCACCAATAAGCTCAGTAATATATTCAAGTAGGGGTTATTGGTGTGGTTGTGTTGCAGACTACCAAAAATCAAGCCAAAGAACAGAAATAAAAACAAATACCTACAGGGACTTCAATTTGGGAGATATGCTGGAGTTTTCATGAAGTCCTAGTAAAACACACTTAGGAGTTTCCAAACATTATAGATGATAATGTTTTATCACAAAAGATATTGTACCCAGCATAAACCAACTGCATTGTGGACCACATCATAATTGGTAACAGTGAATTAATCATTGTTTTCTGCAAGTTAATAGTTTCTAAGGGACCAGACTGTATGTTTTGATTATACTTAAACAACTCAAAATCAACAAGCCCAAAAAACTTGCACTCAATAGTCTTCAAAAATATGGGGGGGGGGGGGGGGGGGGGGG
>NW_017729027.1:27709523-27713092 GCF_001723915.1 Gavialis gangeticus | reverse complement strand
GGGGCGGGGGATTCCTGACTCACTGATGTCAATTTCGTAAAAGAATTGAGAATTTTGGAGGTATGAAAGAGTCTTAGGCTAGGTAGACACATCCACAAAGAGATAAAATGTGCACGTGATCCAAAATACTAAACAGTGAGGATAAGTCACTCATACCGAGCAACCTGGGTCTTTACCAATCTGGTTAAGTTAAAACAAAATACATTTTAATACAGCCAAAAGCAAAAATATAGATACATGTTGAAAAAAGGAATACAAGCCATATTTACAGAAAGAAGAGTAGTTCCCTAGAAAAAAGTGACTGAAAAAGGACTAGTTTGATTCTTGTATGTATAGAATGTGGAGCAAGAAGGAGTAGGCAGATATTCTTGGTAGATCTACACTGGTAGATCAATACTGAACCAGCAGATCCACATAACTTATATCCAAGACCTTTAAAAGTGTTGACCAAAAAGCCTCAGACAGCCTTAATCCTGACTTTAAACAACAATGGAACACTGGAGAAGTCCCGGAGATAGGGGAGAAAGCCAACATTTTGCCAATATTTGCAAAGTATAAGTGAGATTCACTTGAATAATGAGAAGTTTATCAGCCTGATATCATTCCTGAACAAAATAATGGGACACCGACTATCTACTCTACTAATAAAGATCAAATGTAATTGACATAGATTTATGGAAATAAATCATGCCAAACTAAGATGGTATTGTTTTTTAAAGATAGTTTAAATTTGGTAGCTAAAGGAAACACATTGACTAATATACATAGACTTTTACATACTTTTTGACTTGATACTACATGACATTTTGATAGAAAACAAGAATGATACAAAATCAACATGGCACATATTAAATGGATTAAAACTGGCTAACTCAAGATGTAATCATAAATCATAAAGCAGCTCCATTCCCAGTGAGGTTGTACAAGGACAGTTCTTAGATTCACCCATTTAATTTATTTCTTTTAATCAGTGGAAAAAACAAAGTTAATTATTAATAAAGTAGTCAGATGATAGAAAAGCTGAAACAGTGGTAAATGATGAGAAGGACAATTTGTTGTTACAGAGACTAGTAAATTAGATTTAAAAAGTACATGTGAGTAAACACTGGAACAGTTCATGCCAGAATTTATTGTTCCTAGGTACCGCATTTATACATATACCCAAAACCACAATATAATGAGCTGTGGCAATGCAGTTGCATCTTTCAGGGGATCCAGAGGGTAAGCCTGCCAGCCCAGAGTGGCTCCACCCTAGTTCAATGTGCTGTGGAGGGACTAGTTGGGGCACAAGGGTGCTACAGTGTGGGACTAGCTACCAAGCAGCCTCCACACCATAGCTCCCTTGTGCCCCAGCCAGCCCTGGTCACCATCTTCATGTGCATTGTGGCACAGCAAATAACTCCATGGTAGGATAGTACTTACATTGGGCTGTACTATTCTGTGGCAGAGTTAATTATTTTACTGCAGCCTAATAAAGCTCCACATGTAGACACTTTACTGCAGAGCTAATTAATAGACGTGTGTGAAGCTTTGGTCACCAATTCAATTTGGAGACGATTCAGCCTGACTTGGAAGCCGAATCACTGAATCCAAAACAAATTGAAAGAAAAAAAAGCCCCTCCAAATTGATTGGAGCCTCTGAATCAATTTGGAAAAGATTTAGAAAAAGATTAGTAGATTTGGAAGGCAGACTTGCAGAGAAACAGAAACTGAGAAATGAGAGGGGAAGCAGAGGGGGAAAGGCTGGCCAGTGACTGTGATCTTTCCCTGAGTCCCCTTCCAAACACAGTGCTCTGAGGGAGGGGCATAGAAACATTATATAAGCCTTTGTCTGCAGGCTTTCTGTGCCTTTTGTGAGCTGTTTCTGCCTGAGCAACACTGTCTAAAAGGTACTACTGAACTGGCTTGGCTTTCTAGTTTCTTCTTGGAAAGGTCTGGAGCTTACTAATTACCCTTGCCTAGAATCCCTCCACTTACCCCTATCCAATCGATTTCTTTCAATTTATTCTTCCCCGCAAAATCTCTTAATTGTTCTTATATCCCCCCCCACACACACACACACTTTTTAAAAAGAAAGCCGTGTTTTCCCTGGCAGTGTGATCCATCACTGTGCAGGAAAAGAACACACATTACACACACTAACACGCATACAGTAAACAGAGAAAAAGAAGATATATTAGTTAGCTATACAAACACAGAGAAAAAGAGGTATTACAGTTGCGTGCGCGCACACATTTTCCAGCACAGCAAAGATTAATATGAAGTGTCCTGGAAAGGCAGGTACCAGGTCCTCTGGCAGGGGAGGGAGAGTGGCTAGAGAGGGTAGGGGGAGAGCTTCAAGCCACCCCACCCCCCATAGATACATCCTTTTTCCTGGCAGCGATAAGTCATTTGCTGCCAGTGGGAACACTACCTGTCCCTGTCCCTGTACCTGTACCCCCTCCCCTAACACCAGAGATAGGCACCAGAACCAGCACAGCAGTCTTCTCCACTCCAATTTCATCTCCCAGTGTGAACCGCCCAGTGCCAGAGGAGCAGCTGGATATTGAACCAGGGGACCTGAGTGCCCTAGCAAAAGAAATTCTGGGGAATGCAGGGGAATCTGAGTTTGTGCTACACACTTCTCAAAGTTCCCCTAGAGCTAGGTCTTCTTCCCCATGAGGGACCTCAGTGGAGGTTGTGGGGGCAGGCAGCTCAGCTTCCCCTGTATTGTGCCTATGCCTGCTGAGGAGGGGGATAAGGCAGGATCTACACCCTCAACTGGGTTCATTAGTGGCAGCTCCTGTCAGACCAACCTGGTGGCCTTCTATGATCAGATCACCAAATCATTAGATGCAGGTATAGCAGTGGACATAGTCTTCCTGGACTTTCGGAAGGCCTTCAACACTGTCTCTCACCCTGTTCTCATTAAGAAACTGGGGGACTGTGGTGTCAACACCCACACAGTCAATTGGGTTGCCAACTGGCTGGAGCGCTGCACCCAGAGAGTGGTGGTGGATGGGTCATTTTCAACCTGGAGGGATGAGGGCAATGGGGTTCTCCAGGGCTTGGTCCTCGGGCCCACACTGTTCAACATCTTCATCAGTGGCTTAGACGAGGGGCTAAAAAGCACCCTGTTCAAATTTGCTGATGACACTAAGATGTGGGGGGATGTGGGCACGCTAGAAGGGAGGAATAGGCTGCAATCGGACCTAGACAAGGGTAGGCAGATGAGAATAGGATGGGATTCAACACTGACAAGTGCAAAGTGATGCACCTGGGGAGGAACAACTGGCACCATACCTACAGGCTGGGGAGCTCCCTTCTTGTCAGTACAGAGGCAGAAAAGGATCTTGGAGTCATCATTGATTCCAAGATGAACATGGGTCAGCAATGTGAGCATGCAGTCAGGAAGGCCAACCATACCTTGTCATGCATCCACAGATGCATCTGAAGCAGGTCCAAGGAGGTGATCCTCCCCCTCTATGTGGCACTGGTCAGGCCACAGCTGGAGTACTGCGTCCAGTTTTGGGCACTGCACTTCAAGAGGGATGTGGACAACATGGAGAGGCTCCAGAGGAGGGCCACTC
>NW_017729027.1:27706674-27709497 GCF_001723915.1 Gavialis gangeticus | reverse complement strand
ATGAACACCTTGCTGGGGTCGTTTGACCCCAGTACTCTTTTCTGCCATGGCAGGGGGTCGGACTAGATGATCTACTCAGGTCCCTTCTGACCCTAGAAACTATGAAACTATGAAACCTTGAAGCAGAGGGCAGCTAGTTTGGGATCATTTTGAAGTGGCAGATGATCCCAAGTATGCAATCTGCCAGCACTGCTGAAAGCAGATCAGTCGGGGAGAGGACATGAAACACTTCACCACCATGACAATGCTACTGCATCTCAGGAGCCAGCACCCCCTTTCCCTTGCTCCTCCTCAGCCTGGAACCAGTGGGAGCATGTCCAGAGGGAAGTCCACCCCTTGCTCCAAAGCCCCAATCCCCTCGAAGCAGAGGCAGGCCACCCGGGACTGGTAGGGGAAAGCCGCAGGCAAAGTGCGTTGCAGGGGCGAGTGAGTTCACCGAGAGCATTGGGGAGATGCTTGCTTTGGATGGCCAGCCCTTCTCCTTAGTTGAGTGGCCAGGGTTAAGGCAGCCCATGGCACTTGTGGCCCGTCTTACTAAGTGCCCGCATGCACCACCTTTATCAGGATGGTGGTGCTCTCCCTGTATAGATTTAATAGATTTCATAGACATTAGGGCTGGAAGGGACCTCGAAAGATCATCAAGTCCAGCCCACTGTGCCAGGGGCAGGAAGTCACCTGGGGTCAAAGGATCCCAGCAAGATAAACATCTAAATTTATCTTGAAGTCATTTGAAGTAGGTGATTGAAACACATCTGGCGGCAGGCTATTTCAGGCCTTGGGAGCTCAGACAGTAAAGAAGTTCTTTGTTATGTCCAGCCTGAAACAGTCTTGGAGGAGGTTATGACATGCAACTTGGGCATCCCTTGGGGCATTCTGCTGAACAAACGTTTCCCCAGATCCTGGTGAGAATCCCTTATAAACTTATAGGTGGCCATCAGATCACCCCTAAGCCTGCACTTTTCCAAGGTGAAGAATCCCATAGCTTTCAGACTCTCATCATAAGGTCTGTTTTCCTGACCTCTGATCATACACGTGGCTCTTCTCTGGACTCTCTCAAGTTTCTCCACATCCCTTTTGAATCATGGAGTCCAAAACTGGACACAGTACTCCAGCTGCAGCCTCACCAAGGCTGAGTACAACAAGATAATGACATCCAGTGATTTGCTTGAGAAACATGTATAGATGCAAGCCAGTGTTTTGCTCACTTTACTAGCAGCCTCCATAGGAAGTCCCTTTCGTTTGTATTGCTAGCCAGCATAGCACTGCTGAGCCTATAAGCATGACGTGGATTTTTCTTCCCAACATGGAGGACCTTGCATTTTTCAGTGTTAAACACCATCAGGTTCTCATCCAGCCATTTTCTGAGCCTGTCAAGGTCAGCCTGGATTGCCCTCCTGTCCTCTGGTGTGGATGTTTTACCGCAAAGTTTTGTGTCATTGGCTAACTTGGCCAGTCCACTTCTGACTCTAATGTCCGCATCATTAATGAAGATGTTAAATAGTATAGGTCCAAGGACAGAGCCTTGAGGGACCCCACTGGTGACAGTTCACCAGGACCATTGACTTCCATCAACCACCACCCCCTGGGTCTGACCACAGAGCCAATTCCCCAGCCAGTGGATCATGGTGAACCCGAGATCACCGTTGGCCAGTTTTCCTAAGAGGTGATCATGGGATAGGAAATTGAAGGCTTTTTTAAAGTCAAGATATATGATATCGATCTCCTCTCCCTTGTCGAGGTGATAGGTCACCTGGTTGTAAAAGGAAATAAGATTGGTCAAGCAAGATCTAACTGCAACAAAAACATGCTAGCTATCCCTCAGGATGTTGCCATTGGCCAGTCTGTTAAGAATGGCCTTTTTGATCATTTTTTCTAAGATCTTCCCCAGGATACAGGTCAGGCTGATGGGCCTGTAGTTAGCCAGATTCACTTTCCTCCCTTTCTTGAAGATAGGCACCACATTGGCCTTCTTCCAGTCTTCAGGCACTTCACCAGAGCACCAGGAGTTCTCTAAGATCCATGCCAAGGGCTGAGCTATGATGCTTGCCAGCTCCTTGAGTACCCTGGGGTGTAAACTCTCTGGACCGGCTGACTTGAAGATATTCAGCCTCTCAAGGTGTTCCTTCACAAGATCAGCATTGATGGAGGGCAATGAATCTCCCTCACCCAGGCCTTCCCATTCTTTAATGGGCAGGGGCATCCCTTGGGACTGGTGACAAACCATTGCAAAGTACCCATTTATGAAGTTGGCTTTTTCATAGTATAGTTTCATAGTTTCTTGGGTCGGAAGGGACCTGAACAGATCACCGAGTCCGACCCTCTGCCATGGCAGGAAAGAGTACTGGGATTAAACAACCCCAGAAACATGTACAACTAGCCTCCTCTTAAAGACCCCCAGGGTAGGAGCCAGCACCACTTCACTTGGAAGTTGGTTCCAGATCCTAGCCACCCTGACAGTGAAGTAGCACCTCCTGATGTCTAGCCTGAATTTACTCTCTGCCAGCTTGTGACTGTTATTTCTAGTCACTCCTGGTAGTGCTCTGGGGAACAGGGACTCCCCCAATGCCTGTTGGTCCCCTCTGACTAGTTTGTAACAGGTCATTAGATCCCCCTCAGCCTCCTCTTGTGGAGGCTGAACCAGGTTCAGGTCCCGTAATCTCTCCTCATAGGTTCTGTCCTGCTTCCCCCTGATCATGCGAGTGGCCGTCTTGAAGTGCGGTGCCCAGAACTGGATGCAGTACTCCACTGGCGGCCTGACCAGTGCCGCATAGAGGGGAAGGATTACCTCCTTGGACCTGCTTCAGATGCATCTGTGGATGCATG
>NW_017729027.1:27706358-27706663 GCF_001723915.1 Gavialis gangeticus | reverse complement strand
AGTACTCTAGGGTGGAGATCATCTGGAACAGCTGATTTGAATATATCCAGTCCTACGAGAAGTTCCCTAACTAGTTTTTCAATAAACCTTTGCCTAGGGGCACCTCCCCTGGGGTTTAAGGGGAACTCGGGGGGGGGTAGGTGATTGTTTCAGTCCCTGCTCAGGAAAATGGAGGCAAAGAAATCATTAAATATGTTGGCTTTGTCATCTGGTGTGACGACCAAATTCCCTAGCGTTTCCTACAGGGGCCCCACATTACCCGGTACCTTCTTTTTGCCCCCTATGTATTTAAAGAAGGACTTCTT
>NW_017729027.1:27673175-27701358 GCF_001723915.1 Gavialis gangeticus | reverse complement strand
TTGCCCCCTATGTATTTAAAGAAGGACTTCTTGTTGTCCATGATCCAGGAAACTAGTCCCAGTTCCATCTCCACCTTGGCCTTCCTGATTGCCCCCCTGCGTCTCTGAGCAACCGCAGTATAATCCTCCCTGGTGATAGCCCCTCCCTTCCATTGGGTGTACTCTCTTTCAGCTAGGAGACATTCCCAGATGCTTTTGGTGAGCTGTGGGGGCTTTTGTGCCCTCCTGCCCGCTTTTATTCATGATGGGATTATCTCCCTTTGGACTTGGAGGATCCTATCCTTAAAGAGCAACCACTGTTCTTGGACACCTGGCTCCCCTCTCCTCTAGGACCTGGGCATTGGTTGTCAATTGTCCCATCTGGCTTAGCAGGGGTCCAATGTTGGCCTTGCTTTTCCTCTGGCTCCCCACATATCTGAAAAAGGACTTTTTATTTTCCTTGTTACTTGTAACTAGTTGGAGTTCTGTCTCAGCCTTGGCTTTCCTGGTTCACTCTCTGAAGGTCTGGACCAGTGCAGAATATTTCTCCTTGGAGGTGGATCCCATCCTCCATCTTTTGTATGTCTTTATTTTTAGATGCAGGAAGGCTGCTAGTTCCCTCCAGAGCCAGGGGGGCTGCTGTGCCCTTTTGCTGTTTTTCCTCTGAGATGGAATGGATTTAGCTTCTGCATCCAGTATCGCTTCCTTGAGGAACAACCACTCTTCTTGAACTCCCCTCCCTTTGGGTTGTGGTTCCTTAGGGCCTCACTGACAAGCCTACTTAGCTTTTCAAAGTCAGCTTTCCTGAAGTCAAGGACTTCTGTATTGCTGACTGACTTACTAGCTTTACGGTGGATGGTGATGGTGATCAGCTCAAGGTCACTGTTACCCAGCTTCTCTTCAATCATTAGGTCACTGATTAAGTCATCCCCTATTGCCAGTACCAGGTTGAGCAGCACTTTGCCTCTCACTGGTTCATAGACTTCTCGAGTCAGACAGAGCTCATCCACAGACATGAGGAAGTTTTGCGACCATTCAGATTTGGCCAAGTGCTCTTTCAATCAGATGTCTGGGTAGTTGAAGTCTCCCATGACAACCATGCACTGGGAGCATGTAGCCTCAGCCAGTTCCTTGGCAAATTCCTGATTGAGCTCTTGAGCCTGGCTAGGAGATCTGTAGTAAACTCTTACCATTGTGTTCCCTTTGCCATGTTCACCATGGATTTTAATGCAGAGAGTCTCCAGTCATCCACCCTGGCTTGCAGGGATGTGTAGCTTTCTTTGACTGAGAGAGCTACACCCCCACCACTTTTATCCACTCGATCTCTCCTGCACGGGGTATAGCCATCTATACCTGTGGCCCAGTCATGGGTGGAGTCCCACCAGGTCTCCGTTATCCCTATGACATCATAATTATTTCTGTTTAGCAGGATGACAAGTTCCTCCTATTTATTCCCCAAGCTCCTAGCATTTGTGTGCAGGCATACAAGTGTCCCCTTGGGGTCCCTGGCCTTGCCTACAGATTGTTCCAGGGCTGGAGCAGGGGTGGTCTCCCTCAAGTGCCTTGGCCTGCTAGCCTTCAAGGGTTGCTCAGTGGTCCAGCAGTGGCAATAGTCCTCCTGGCGGGCTTAATTTAAAGCCTGGTGGAGCAGGTCAGCCAGTCTGGCTGAGAAGAGCCTCTTCCCCAGCGGAGAGAGGTGGAGGCCATCCCTTTTCAGCAGCTCACTGCCTCTCTCACCAAAGAGTGGACTGTGGTCATGGAAGCCAAAGCCTTCCTGATGACATCAGTGCCCCAGTCTTTGGTTCACTACCTCGATACTCCTCTCACTCTTCAGCCCGTAGCCCGAAACAGGGAGGATCAAGGAAAACACGACCTGCATCCCCAACCCCTTAAGCCCTGCTCCCAAGTCCCTGTAGCATTTCATGACATGGCTTGGACTGCTCTGAGCTCTGTCATTTGTGCCCACATGGATAAGGAGCATAGGGTAGTTGTCAGTGGGCTGGGCTCAGAGATCTTCTCTGTGATGTCTTGGATACAGGCTCCCGGCAAGCATCAGACTTCCCAGGCTAAGGAGTCAGGGCAGCAGCCCCCTCAATCCTCCTCACGGTGGAGTCTTCCATGACAAACACTTTGTGTTTTGTCTTAGGGAGAGCAGGGGTGGTAGCTACAGTTGAGTCCATGTTGCCTACAGGATTATGCAGCCTGGCAGGCTCTGCTGGGGCTGCAAAAGGTTCATACCTGTTGCAAAGCTCCAGAAGGGCGGGGACCCTGATGCAGCAGGCGTTGGGGCCCTTGACCACCTTGGTCCATCCCCTTGGCTGGACAGAATGGGAGGTGCCCAAGTCGTCCCTTTTCCTGGAAGGAGACCTTGGTTTACCCTCCGCCTCCATGGGAAGAGGGCCTAGAAGTAGGAGCCTATCTTCTGCTTACCATCCCAGATGGCATGCAGTCTCTGGACTGTGGCCTGGAGCTCCTCCAGCTTGTGCACCAGAGACCGCAAAATTGAACAGACCTCACAAGGGGAGGTGGACATGCTCCCAGACCCTAGAGCCTGAAAAAGTGACAGGCAGCCCCTGCAGCCGAGAGTCAGAGGTTTTGTCTGCATGGAGCCCAGAACCATGGGCTCTGTCTGGGTGGAGACCTCTGAGGTGCCAGAGGGGGCAGCTCCAGACCCTGAGGGAACCCTCCAGTTGTGGTGTGAGCCCATCCTTACAATGCCACTGGGAGGCTGGCTGCAGCTGGGACTGCCTTCCCTAGGGCACACAGGCAGGGCCTCGGACCCTCCCGCTCACTCTTCTGCACAAACTCCGTCCTAACTCATGCTCTGGGCAGACAAGCATGCCTGTTTGCATGGCCTGTTCATGAGGCTCGGGCCACATGGCTCCCTGGGGGGCTGAGCCAAGTAGGAGCCAGGGTGGGGCAAGACTCTTCTTGGTTCCACTCAGCTGCCTCCTCTCCACTGCCTGGGGTTAACCCCCTCCAACCACAGGCCCCGCTTACATCCAACTGTGCTGGGGGTCAGCAGGGTACTCTGCAGCTGCTGGGGATTGCTGGAGGGGCTTTGGGGAGCAGGAGCACGTGGGCTTGCACCTGCACATCTCTTGCTGCTCCCAGAGCCTGAGTATGAGGCATGCAAGGAGTACTTGAAGGAGAAGCAATGCAAAGCAGGTCTGCAGGTAGCTCTGCACTTCACCTTGGACATCTGGAGAAGCCAGGGTGGAGATTAGGCCTATCTCTCCCTCACAGGGCACTGGTGTGATCAATCAGGGCATTGGGAGGCTCTTCTTGAAGTGGAGGTGACGGATGAATCTTACGGAAAGGGCAAGGGAGATCATGGTGGCCATGAACCATATGGTTCAGTGGCAACTTGTTGGGCAGGGCAAGCTTACCTGTGGGCTCATGCTTTGGACAACGGGGCCAATATGGTCAAGGAAGTCCATGATGCCAACTTTATTGGCACTCACTGTGTGGCACAGAAGTTCCACCTCATAGTCAGGGATGCCTTGGATGGGGACAGGGCTGCTGTTGATGGGCTGCCATTGATGGTACTGTCACTACCACCCAGCTGATTTAAAAATGCAGGAAGATGACAGGCTAATTCCACCACACCATCAAGGGGGGCAAGATTCTGTGGGAGAAACAGGCAAAGCTGAGCATCCCACAGCACAAAATCATGCAGGATGTGGAGACTCAATGGAACTTCACATACCTGATGCTGGAAAGGATGGTGGAGCAACCCAAGGCTATCCATGAGATGGCCGCCTTTCAGGGAGATTGGGATAAGTGGCCCCCTTAACAAAGTGGAGTAGAATACCATCTCCCAGATCTTGGTGGTCCTCAAGCCACTGAAAGTGGCCTTGAGGCCACTGAAACCCTCAGTGCTGGCAATTCTGTCCTTATCCAGGTGATCCCCATAGTCAAGCAGCTTGAGAACTGCATGGAGAAGTTCCAAGGGATCAATGTTCCTGGCTGGGGCAAGCCATTTTCACCAGAGGTCCAGGCACTGGTGAACCAGCTGAAGGATGGCATTAAAAATGGCTGGATATGTTGTGGTCCAGTATGTTCCATGGGCTGGTGGGCATGTGCGACCTGAAGGTGAAGGGGAGCATGTGCAACACCAAAACCCTTGATCACTGGACAGAAGTGCTGGTGAACAGAGTCAGGGAGGCAGAAGGGCAGAGGTGAGGGGATGTGAAAGATAGGAATCCACTTTCCTGTGCCAGCACTCCCAGCACCAGCCAGTCTCTTCCACACCAGCCACTGCCAATGTGGGCCAAGGGCATGGCTTCAATGTTGGGGTCCAGAGGCACCCAACCCTAGCCTCAGGAAGGTAGTGTCAAGGCTTCAGTGGTTACCTATCTCCCTGAGGAGGTGGGACTGATGGACTTTGACCCCTTGGCCTATTAGGCAACCTGCAGGCAGATGTGGCATGATCTAGGCACAGTTGCCCAGAAACATCTGTCCTGTCCACCAACCCGTGTTCCAAGTGAGAGGGGGTTCAGCATTGCTGGGGATGCAGTGACACCCCACCACACCTCCTTGGATCCTGGTTTGGTGAAGCAGCTGGTGTTCCTCAAGGTGAACCTCCCACTGCTGGCGTTCCCCAAGCTACATCTGCAGATGGAGTGAGTGCCACCCTCCTCACACCCTCCACACCTATTTCCATTTTTTGTTGGGTTTTTTTTTTTTTAACCATTTAATGCCCTGCTCTCAGAGCTGGAGAGGGCACTCACTGCATCACCAACCAGCAGGGAAGAACATCTCCCTGTTGGGCTCCCATGCCAGGATGAACTTGGAGGTATGGACTGAGGCTATGGGGAAGGAGGAGACCCCAGGTCCTGGGCATGACCTAAAACTGCAGCCTTCCAGGGTTGGGAGGCCTGGTGGGACTGCCAGTGGTGTGGCAACCCCCAAGAAATGCTGGGACAGCAAACCTCCATGGTGAAAGGTGGGTAGGAAGCATCTTATAATCTCCAGCCACCACACACATGCACAGTCCTGGCTAGCAAAAGTCCAGACCTGTAAAATCTTTGACAGGCCTGATGCTTGCTGGTTGCAGTGGAGTTGTGAGGTTCCAGGTGAGCTCAGCTGCCTGGAATGCCACCTGCGAGGCATGAGCCACAGTGTTAGGGGAGGTATGGAGCTGAAGAACAGATGCATGTCACCCCTAGACATCAGGGGCCTAAATGGGCAGCCTCCTGCCTGAGAAACATCTGAATTGGTTTTACATCAAAACATGGCAGGCAAGAGAGGGTCAGGCAGTTGGCCCAGAAACAGGTGGGTCGGCTGAGATCTCACCCACACTGGGAAGGCCCCCTGCTCTTCCTGGATGGAATGAATAGTGAAAAATCCAGAGGCTGGTATGAAATGCATGCAAGAAAGCCAGTCAGTGAAAATGTAAACTGAGGTGTCAGGGGGTAAAGGACAGGCTGGGGGGGATGTAGCAGGTGAAACTGGAGAGGGACCTGGGGAGTCAGATGTCAGGCAAGTTATTGTGGGTCATAAATCCAATGTCTATATTGAGTCCATGAGTTTCTGCATGTAGGAGGTTGAAGAAGTAAAGTTCATAGGCTCATCTGTGAAAAGTGGTTCATAAATTCCCTTTGAGAATCAGGCCTGAGAGATTGGACACATAGTAGCTTTATTGTGAGAAATGTGCCCCCAAAGGTAGGTTGGGTATTCTTGTCTGTAATAGATTGGGTTAGTATGTTGGCAGGTTTTGCATTTCTTGTGATGGCATGGTCTGGATCCATTTGGTGTGTTTTGGGCTGTAGGAAGTTGGCTTCTGGTGATGAGGTTATTGAGTTTCAGTGCTTGTTTGAATTTATGCACCATGTTTCAGAGATGAGCCTATGAACTTCACTTCATCAACCTCCTGGATACAAAAACTCATGGGCTCAATATAGCCATTGCATTTTTGATACACTATAACCTGACAACTGACTCCCCAGGTACCTCTCCACTTTTACCTGCTACGTTCCTCCCCCCCGCCTCTCCCTCCAGCCTGTCCATCACCCTCCGACATCTGTATTTACATTTTCACTGACTGGCTTTCTTCCATGCATACCAGCTTCTGGCTTCTTCACTATTCATTCCATCAAGAAAGAGCACACACACACACCTATTGCAGATGCTTCCTAAGCCTGACAAAGGGTTTTTAAACCTGAAAACTTGCTAAGATATATTTATCCAACTATTCAGTTGGTCTAATAAAAGATATGAGAGTTACCCTCAACTGATCTATGCTGGGGCCAGGAGCCAAAGGAGGGTCAAAGGGCCAGGGGCCCACCATGAGACATGCCCAGAACAAGAGGCTTGAGATTCCAATTAGCCTGAAGGCAGGGCCAGGGCCTAAGGGGGAGCCAAAGGTCCCAGATAGGAGACCACTGCTGGAGGGAATGAAGGATGAAATGTATGAGGCATGGGCCTCAGTGTAAGGGAAGGTACAGAACTGCAGAATGGATATCATCCCAAGGCACCAAATGGGCAGTCTCCCACCTGGGAAACATCTGAATCAGTTTTCCATCAAGCATGGCAAGAAAAAGAGGGATGGGCAGCTGGCCCAGAAACAGATTGGCAGGCGGAGATCTAACTGGCATCAGGAATGCCCCCTATTACAGACTACCATCCCTGCTGGTTTCATTCTGCCGTGCCTTAACACACATACAAAGTCACACACGTAATGAGATATGCTTTCAGAAGCTTGAGGTACAGTTTCCCTGGAACCCCTGCACCTATCTCTTTGAAACCTGGCAGGTTTCATGTCCTCAGAAGGGGCTACGATCCCTGCTGCTTTCATCTAAATCTGCCTTAACACACATAAACGACATGAGTTTTGCTTTCAGCACTTTCAGGTGCAGTTTCCCACAAATCCCTGCACCTATCCCCTTGAAGCTTGGCAGGATTCATGCCCTCATAAGGGGCTACTATCCCTGATGTTGTCATCAAAATCTGCTAAAAAATGACAAAGTTATAGGTATTTCAGCGATTCCCCATTATTGTCTCTGGCTGAATCACCAAATCTCTCCAAATCAGCACCAAATCTTCCAATGCCAATTCAGCTGAATCGATTTAGGACAGTGATCCAAATCCCTAAATCAAATCACTGTCCTCTGAATCAGCTGAATCTGAATCGAATATTTTGCTATGCATACAGGCCTACTAATCAGTCAACTCCACAGTAAAGTGCATATGTAGATATCCCCTATATGCGTTTCAATATGATGGAACTGAAGGTCATTACATAAAGAGTACAGCTTAGACTTATAAGACTGGGGACTGGGATATATAATTTTGGAAAAGACTTTGGATCATGGTTGATAATCAGCTGAATATGCATTTTGTGTGTTCTGTGACTGCCATGTTATTTTTACAAATAAAATGCATTTAAATTCTGTACCATTATCACAATGTAGATGGTACCCTCAAAGTTATTATATACGCTAAAATAATTCAGTAATACTTTCCCCATGAAACTTCCAGTGAAAATACAGAGATTCTCTCCACACTTCCAAATGGAAATAGCTCAAAGATGCAGATTTAAAATGCTTCAACCCTTTCTACCATTAGTTATTGGAATAGTTTCCTACTAAAACATACAACAGATTTTTCTATCTAAATATAACTTGTTCTCTTTTATGTTACACCTATTTTATTGACTTAGATTACTAACTTAACACAAAGGAACATGCCAGTAAATGACCTAACAAAACAAAATATTTACAATTGGAAAAGTACCCCTACATCATTATATCTGAACTACTATTTCTTCAATCCAATAGTGACTTGTCAATCCACAGTATAAGTAGCACAAAAAAGTATATTTTGAGAATTAGTCATGCTATATAAGTCTGGTATATCTAGATTAGCATATTGTATTAAAATATATTAGACTAAAACTTGGAGAAATTAATCTACAGTGACAAATCAAGTTCAGTAGAGAAAAATTATACTGATATATGTCAATTTTTATATGCTTACAAGATCATACAAATTTAGTAAATAGTGTTTCTGTCACTAGACTGCAGGAAATAAGTTGATTTGACATTGTAAGTGACCTCAATTCAAAATTACTAATAGCTTCTATAAAGTTCTTCACATCCCCAAAACCTCTATGACATGGAACTTGCACTCTCTCTTTCCTTACTTTCTCATAAGACATTTGAAAAAAAAACATTTCAGGAAGTACAAAAGTAGGAAACAAAATCATTTCACATTTATGTAAGTTTATCAGAAAGTTACCATGTTTAAAGTATATGAATTGCTAAATTCCCCAAAGATTCTGGTGTGAACTAGTGATATTTTCATATTTTTATACAATACTTTATTCAGTAATTTACAATATACCCCTTCAACCTAAATGTTCTTTAAGCAAATTCCTAAAAAGAGAAGTTCCAACCTACATAATAAACATACATTGTTTCACTACAGTGCTCATCCAAGTCCTTTCTCTTTTCTTAGGCAAAGCACATCTGTATCCTAAATCACATGTGTATTTAAGAATAAAAAGTTATCTTTTAAAAACATTCTCTATTTTTCACCAACATACTACCTTACTACCTACCTGGCAAACAGCTACAGTAAAATTCACCAATCAAATCCTGGCAATAGCCTCCATTTTTGCAGGGCTTGAAAGCACATTCATCAATGTCCATTGAACAGTTTTTGTCTGACAGAAAAGAAAATGAAACATTAAAACTATAAATCATTTTGGGTTTAGGAAAGCAGAAAGCTACTTCATAGTCCAACTGACAACTACATAATTTAACTTTTTCAGGTTGGGAACGCTGTATTTTATTTTTCCTTGACAGCTGTAAAGTTAGGGATTTTCATTGATCATAGCTGATAGTTAAACAAATTAAATAGTGTATAAAGGTGTGATGTATACAAAAAAGTGAGCTACTTTCACAAATACATTTCATTTCTGGCAGCAAAGATACAGTTGGCATTGTATGGCACATTAAAAATATCAAACAAAGAAAACAAACAAAAAAATTTTAGAGATATATTGTTTCTAATTACTATATATATATATATAGTAATATATATATATATTCATAAATATATATATTCTTACACTTATTTCCTAGCATAATCAGGTGAAATTGCTCTTTTGAATCCAAAAGTCAGAAACAAATTCAGCCAGTTTTTTCAGTTTTCACCTATTTACAGATTCTCAGGTGAGCTACAAACAAAATTGATAACAAATCCAAAGTGTAACAGAAACAAAGAATGTTAAGGAATGTAAGAAGGAAGATTTAAGAGCAAATAAATTGAGCATAGTGAACCAGATCCTCAGTTCATGCATCAATGAATTCATCAGCTGCTTGGTGCTGCACTAAATACCTGTTCTGTGATCAGACAACTTACTTTGAGCCACATGATTGTAGATTGGGTATGGCATGCACAATAGGGGTGTGTGAAGCAGTCCGTATTTGATTCAGATTCGGATTTGGCCCGATTTGGGGGACAGTGATTCGATTAGTTGATTCGGATCACTGTCCCATTTCAATCCAGCCAAATCTGAATCTGAAGATTTAATACTGATTCAGAGAATCAGCAATTCGGCCATAGACACAGCTTTAAATATTTTTCTATATACCTTGAGGTACCAGATGCGGCTTGTGAATGCTGAGATGGTAGGACAGATGGAGTATCCCACAGGAGCATGGGGGGGCCTCCTGCTTGCTCTGCAGCAGACCCCCCACACCCTCCCGGCTTGGTGATCAGCCACAGGGTGCCCCCAGGTGCCCCCCCAGACCCAAGAGGCACCAGTTGCTGAGCCATGGGGAGGGGGGGCATGATCCCTGTGCGCTCCGCAGTGGACGTGAAATTGGACCAGAAGTGCTTCTGGTCCATTTCTGGGACTGCTACTGAATGCGCTGGGGAACCTCCCACACACACACGCTTCTGTGGGATGCTCCATCTGCCCCACCGTCTCGGTGTTCTTGAGCCACCTGGTCCCTTGAGGTATGTAGAAAAAACATTTAAGGCTGTGTCTATGTCCAAATCAATGATTGTCTCCAAATCGATTTAGAAGATTCCAATTCTATTCA
The DNA here is from genome assembly GCF_001723915.1 of Gavialis gangeticus. Classification (NCBI taxonomy): domain Eukaryota; kingdom Metazoa; phylum Chordata; order Crocodylia; family Gavialidae; genus Gavialis; species Gavialis gangeticus. The sequence continues at coordinate 27,691,324 of NW_017729027.1, read as the reverse complement.
GAGAGATTAAAGGGTCTAGTAATTCAATTTGGATTCGGAGATTTGGCAGCTAAGTTGGGTTGAATTTCTGCCGAATCAAATCAGCAACTCAAACTTGTACAGCCTGGTCAGAGTGGGGAGGGAGGATAGGAAAAATGTAGTCCTGGGGCTTGGGTGAGAGGCTGGAATTTCATAGCTACAGTGCTGTGCTCCAAATGTGTACAGATGTTCAGTACATTGGGCTAACCCATTCCCAATTTAACTTAGTGCACCCACTCATGTGAACTAAATTAGATCAGGCCAGCAATCTTTTTGCCCAATCTAATGTCCTGAAACATCTATACAGATCAGCACTTATATTGACTTAACCCTAGTTGGGCCAATCTAAATGTAATGTCTGTACATACCCTTAGAGTATACTCTCATCTCCTGTAAGTTATACTGGAGGTTACTTAAGTCCCTACTCGGGCCATAATCAAGAGACTTAAGAGTGAAGTCTTATACTTAAGTGGAGTATAATATATAATCAAGTCTGTATATAATTTTTTTCAAGTCACTGTTTAGAAGACCTTCAAGAACATTGATATGCATATCGGTACTGATTCAGATTGGTTTGAAATGCCTCATGTGAACATAGGATTTGCAGTCCCAATTTGGTGTCATCTGAGTAAATAATTTCTAAGACTGTCATCCCTTCACAATCTTGGTAGAATACGGGGAGGATAGGAAAGCAGCACAGCTGTCCATTAAATAATTTAGAAGGCTTTTCTGAACAATTAATATTAATTAGATAAAATGGGGCAAGTGCCTGACCCAGCACCTTTCTTTTCCAAAGCAGCATCCATTTCACTGAACCATCATTCCTCTGGCTTGTTCATCTTATATTGACTACACATATCTTCCTCTCATAGATTTATATTGTGCCTGCTTCAAGAGTAGGGCTGGAGGTTTTCAAAGAATAGCCCATGGTGAAGTTATGAAGCCGCTTTGCTTTCAGCCATAACATGATAATTATGATTTTTCTGTAACTGCAGTTTGGGACTTTACTCAACATTATGTGCATGTCTAAGCAATTCTGTTTCCCTCAGGCATCAATGCAACCAGAGTACAGCCTACAGAGTGCAAGGAAATGTAGGATGAGCATAGCTATGTAGAATCCAAAGTGAGCATAAGTGCCAAAAGAGTAAGTTATGCAGCTATGGAAGTACCACTTAGGCATGGTACTTAGCAATGTCATCTTATTTCACCAATAGGAAATCTAGATTCAAGTCTGTACTTCTTCCATGGACTTCCTTTGTGACCTGAGCAAGTTATTAATCAATCTGTACCTCTCTCTGTGTGTCTTACCCACAACTTGCACTTTCCTAATAAATACTTGCCTTAGGGTTTTGAGTTAATAAAGAGCTTCCTATAATATACAACCAAACAGGTGGGTTTCTCTGTTAAAAGGTCACAACTGAAAACCTTCAGTATGTTCTAGTTTACCTGAAAAAATCTCAGATTTTAAATACATTATATTGAGATATATCATTCCATTATATAAATGTCAACAATAATTTTAAAAATATATTTTCAAATTTAATGGGGATAAACAATAATAGGAGAAATAATCTCAGTGTTTTCCATGAAGCTATGACAAAAAGACAGAATAAGTCCCATTCCGACTTATTTTGTTCTTCCTTGGAGAACATACACAGTTTTTCTCAGATGAGTTTACACTTTACCTTCTAATTAAACAAATCATGCATAATGCTTTCAAATGAGAAACTGTCAGAGAATTATTTTTTGTAAACAAAGCTCTTTGACTAATTTCTAGTTGATTGGAAAAGTGGTATTGTTGAACCATAATTGAGTATCTATTATTTTATAGAACTCAGTAGTGGGTTGTGTATTTTTGTGTACATGGGCAAGCATGCACACACAACACTTCACTCTAATATTATCCCTTAATTTAATATTTAATATGAAATCTAGATAGGATTTTTTTGTAATCCAACTCCCCAATTTTAATTTAATGTTAGGTGAACAAGATGTACTAGCATAAGTAAACATTAAGTACAACAATAAAGATCATTAAGGAACACCAGAGAAATGAGAGAATAATGGCTGACCTGTAGGGCAGTGGTTAGAGATATGTGCAGGAATGGCAGAGCCACCCAGATTCCGATTGCCTCTGGGTGAATGGGATCTAGACCTCAGGATCTCCAGCATCCCAAATGAGATTAATCCTGACCGTCATAGGTTTTGGATGATTCCATGTCTGAGATGTGCATACAGGTCCCTTCTACTACTGCACATGATCAGTGGATGTGACTGTGTAGTCATTCATAGGTTTATAAGACTATGTGCTCACAATAAGAATGCCAACCTGTTGTGTAACTGATTTCTTGGAACAAGGGCTAAAGACAGACATTCAAAAAGCCTGAGCCTGAATTGATTCAATCTTTGCAGATTAGTTTAACTGGTTTGAAACTGGATAGACATACTCTCTGGACTGAGGAAATTCAGGTGCGTGCCTGCAGTAGCTCATCCTAGAAGCTGGGGAGCTGATCTGAGGAGGGCATGGCCAGTCCCCCACAGGACTCACTCATTAGGTAGGTCTGCCTGCATGGTCCCAGGCTTTTCCCCACTGGCTGCTCAAGTGGCAGGAGTGTTGCCAGCCACCAGCCACAGGCTAGCACACTGAGGCAAGGCAGGGTATGCTCAGTGCATGCATCTGTTGATGATATAGAGCTTTTCAATCTCCTTCCCTGACTTATCATACTGTCTGCAGCAAACTGACAGGTGAGTAAGCCACCTGGGGGAGGGACATAGGGAGGGGAGGAGCTGATAACAGTCTTTATCACCTAATTAGTAAAACAATAGTTTCTCTCCACATTACTTCAAATTTCATAAACAGCTTACCAGCTGACCTGTTGATTAGCTCTAAAAGCCCTAAGCGATCACTGTACTGTCTGTCTGTCCCAGTGAAATTGGAGAGAGAGAGACACACAGACACCTCTAGGCATTAGCTAACATACCACATGCTGGCTACGGTCTCTGCTGTGGCAGATAGGAGGAAGGGATCTCTGCTTAAACTGCAAGTGGGGAGGGGAATAGAGGGGGGCATGGGGAAGCTAACAGACCCTGCTGTGCCTGCAAATCTGTGCTGAGGTCCAGCCAGGCAGGTGCAGAGGGGAGGGGCCAACCCTGTTGTGGAGCAGAGAGCCCTGGCCAGCCCAGAGAGCATGCCAAGATGCTGGGGGACTCTTATTTAACTTAAACAAGGAAGGGGTCTGGGACAGGCATTGCATAATCTGGTTTGAGCCAAATCATTTAAGTCTGATACTACATTCAACCAGGTTTATCTCAATACTGGCTTCAGTCATTTTCAAACTGGTTTATTTGGACTGAACAACTGTTCTGTTAAAGGTTTAAACCAGTTTCTGATCACTTAAACCAGTTTATGTGTAATGTCTGTCCCTAGGCTTAATGGGCATGTCTACATGAGATGTTTACTGCACAAATGACTAATTAACTGCATAGTAAACATCTCAGTGTCTACACATGTGCCCCTATTAGGATGCATGAAACTAATAAACTCTGCAGTAGGGTAGGAATTATAAATATAAACCCAACCCCACTGTGGAGTTCTCATAAGTAGCAGCACATTGGCAGATGCTGAGGCAGCTGGCTCGGGCACAAGGGTGCTTCAGTGCAGGGGCTGCCTGCCAGCTAAACATACTAAAGGACCTTGTGCCCCAGCCAGCTCCTCTGCAGCAAACTGAGTCCAGTTGGAGCAGTCCCAGGCTGGCAGGCTTACCTCCGAGGCCCTCTGTCAGCCAGGGCTGCTGCAACCTAGCTTAATGTGGTATGCTCCAGGCACACATGTAAACTACATGCCTGGGAGCTTCCTGGGAGCAATAAACCACAGAGCAATAAGCGGTTGAAAAACCTTGGAGCAATAAACCAGAGTTCTACTGTTTACTGCTGACCCCTAATAGCATGTGTAGATGCACCCAATGTGACAAAGAATGCCATGTGGATGACCACATCAGGATGCCTAAGTTCCAGAAGAAATAGAATTCCACCTTTTGTCCCTACTTGTAAATAGCATCATCCTCTAACTGAAGCCTTTCATTTTCATAGAGCTGGCTCTCAGTTGCTTGCCCAAAGCCATTGACTTTCCTCTTTCTCCACATATTCTTCTCTTTTTCTTATCCCTGTACTACACAGGCATTCAGCTAGATCTGTTTGCCACTACCTACATCCTTATGCACATTTTTTTATATCAAGTCCAACACTGTTGGTATGTAAGTATCTCTTCTCTCAGGTTTGTCAACACATGAAGACTGTCACTTTCTGCTATTACTGTTTGCCCTCTCATTATCCCTCACTGCTAGAGCAGTAGCACTCTTTTTTGCCTTTCTAAAACAGCAGCTCAAAAATCAATATGCCACAAGGTTAGGGGCTGGAACATATTAGTTATTATGTCCTTGTAGAGAACGCTTTATTAGTTTCCCTAGAGGATTCTGGCTCCAAAAGGGTCATGAACAGGATTGACCTCTCATGCAAGTACTATTTGCTAGTTTTCTTAATTCTATTTTATATAGAAACAAATTTGTAATTTGCAAGCTGTTTATCATGAGAATCATTCATATCCCACTTGAAGCAAACTGTGCTTTGCCTAAAACACACAGTTATTGTCATTGTTATCCAAATCACACAAAAGAAAATCATAGTGGTGACATGATCTTCAGAAGATAAACATCACTCCATATAGCTGTCATTGCTTGCCTGAGTAAACTTTGAAATGAGTCTTAGCTAAATAAAGCAGATGAGATATTTTCAAAATATTTTCTCTATGCAAGATATACTTTTTTGCTTACTCTCTTTTAACAGAACAGCATTCATATCAGCACTTCTAGCATCTGGGAAAGAGATTAAGATAGAGAATGGATACAAACGGATATTGCAATGAGGTGAATTGGTTGTCATTAGTACCAAAACAATAAATAAAATGCAATCAAGAACATTTTATTTACTTTTAATTTTTGACCAGATTTAAATATTTATCATCTCATTCAAGTTTAAAAATAAATCTTACCAGTGAAGCCTGGAGGACAAATACAACTGTAGTCCGCAATGAGGTCTAAACAAGTTGAATTGCTTTTACAGAAGCCATAAGTGCACTCATCAAAGTTGATTTCACAGTTCAGACCTTCAAATCCTTGGTTGGAAAAACAAAGAGCTGTGTATTATTAATCTATACCTGTGCCTTTTATTTTCCAACACCAAGAGAGAGAGAGAGAGAAAGAGAGAGAGAGAGAGAGAGAGTGTGTGTGTGTGTGTGTGTGTGGCGGGGGGAAGGGGGGAACTTGTGTGCGCACGTTTGCTGTTTAAATAATAAATCATCGTGTGTGCATGTTTGCTGTTTAAATAATAAATCAATGTTTATCAAATTACTTTATAAAAATAAACACGAAATACCTTATGTTTTTATAGTGAGCTCTTTCTGAAAGACTTTTCTTTTCTATTAGTAAATCACTACTTTTGACCTCCAAATGCATTTTAAACGCATCACAAAAATAGGATTGGGGGTTTACCTTAATCCAGTTTTAGCTTTTTTTCCATAATAGTCTCATAAGAACTAGTTAACATATAAGTATATATGTTAAAGAACATTTTTAATGAAATGAATTGATAAAATGATTTTGGTCATAAAGTTTTAAAAGCTCTACCAATGCCAATTCTATTTCCCAACATTTTCTACTATTATGTGTTTTCTACAGAACAGTGAATGTGTGAAACTGAATTTTAGCTAATTCTAACTTGTAGGAGAAGGGAAAGGTTTTATATACAAGAAACTGCTGAAGAATCTCTACTACAATATCTGACATTTCATGCTCTTGTAAATGTATTCTAATGCATGGTCACGCTACAAAATGACTATCATTAGTGCTGTCACAGGCCATGGCTGCAAGAAGACCATGACTAATGTTAAGCTATCAGCACCCTCAGTGCAACGCATATTCTAATAATTTCTCAAACTGACCATGGAACCAATTTCCACTGATCCCTAAGTCATAAAACTTTGCAATTACCCTGAGTTCCTTAATAATGTATACAGTAACTGTTCTCATTTGCAATCAGAGTTTAATCAGATCCATGTCTCACAGATAACTACCAAGTCACAAAATTATCAATATGAATGCCAAGGTTTATTTTTCTAATTCAAATGATATGAGATTAAGTACGGTAAACAGTAACATGAACCTTTATAATCTTAATTTACTACTGATCTACAATAACTATCTTGTTTTCTAACTTAAATTAACTAATACTGGAAACTACACTTTTAATAAAATATGTTTAGGGAATCTCATATGATCGTAGAAATAGCATAAGCATTATAATGTCTATAATATTACGTAATGTCTCTGAAAATTAAAACTACTGTAGTTAACCCCATCTTATTCTTTAAGTTTGACATTAAAAATGGGCTATATTACTTCATCTTTCATAATTACAAATTACAAAATTGATTCTGTTTCTCCTTACTAAGATCTATCAAGTTATCCTGTAAATATTCCAAACAGAAACAATTCATAAAAGGCTCTGAGAAAAATCACTATAAATTCAGAAAAAAAAAAATTGAGTGGTTTTCTCAGCAATCAGTTTTGTTCATGTTCAGTAGTTTACACTGAAAAATAATAAGAAGAATACAATAAAGAACCTTTTCTTAAAAGATATGAATGGACTCCAAAATACTGGAAGTCAAAAGGGAATTACTATCTCTGTTATAATTGTACATGTTATACTTAAGTCCTTAGGCTACAAAGTAGATGCTTATATATCCACACCCAATGCTTCCCTAATGCATTTCAGTTTTCTGATCCATCTTCTTTAAAGTTGGAGTATTAAACATTTGTTTTTATTACTGTCATTCCACTATTGCTAGATTCATGGATATATATCTACTTAAATAATGCTTCCACATGTACCTGTTGTCATGTTTTTATGAGCATTTGTTTTGTCATCTTGATGTACCCAGATGCAAATAAGACCTCAGAAGTAAATAACGTACCTTGATAAGGGAGAAGTTATAACACTTGCTTTGAAGCCTGTCAAGGCAGCCTCAGAATCTTCAGGCATTTTTTTGCAAATTGTCACTTATGATAACAATATATTATTTTGAACAACTTACCTTCAGGACAGAAACAATCATATCTGTTGACATGATTCTGACAGACAGCACCATTGAAGCAGGGTGTGGAATCACAGTTATTCACTTCTATTTCACAGTACTGACCTGAAAAACCTAAAAGAAGAAAAAAGGTTCTGTCATTTTTATGTGTACCTCTGCATTAAACCTTTATTACAGAAACTTTTGCCCAATTAAAATAATGTAACACTGATAATAAATCAATATATTCCATTGCAGCAGAAGATCAGAAAGTATATATTCTACTCCTGGTCTTGAATACATTTGGCAAGTTACTTGGCCAAAGTTTTTAAAGATTTCCACCAATACACATAACAGCAACACCTTTATTTTATATTAGCTGCACTATTTTATTGGCAGTAGAAATTATGAATTCACTGGCTTCCTCTTGAAGAAACCACATTCTGGGTCTCTGCATTCTGCAGGATATACATTCATGCTTGTAATTTTCAAATGTACAGAGTATATTATAGACTGTCACTTTTAAATTGTTATAATACAATTTTTAAAAAATGAGAATTTTTTTCATAATTTGGTTCTTTCAGTTGAGAAGAAATACACTCCAAAGGAAAAAAATAATCCTATGGAAACAGCAAGTAAATATACTGAACCACATCTTCAGGAAACAATGTGTTGGAAATACGTTGGACTGCTAGGAAGGTAGTTCAGTATATTCATAGTCAACATAATTAAATAGAATTCATTAAAAATAATCTGAGGCCTGAGTGGCCACTGGGCTTTCTACTTGAATATTCTAGTTCAGATGCAAAACAATGTTAATCATAATTGCCTGTTTAAATTAATAGACTTTTTAAAGCATTACATGAAGTAAATAGATACAAAGTATATTAGTAATTTGTGTGTACTGCAAAGCCTGTAGAAAAGTAAATGTATTTTCTACTCCTGATTTGATCAGTGACAATTTAAAATATCACTGTTATAAACATACAGAAGATAAATGAACCTTTTTTCTACTTGATTAAAAAAAGATCACAATATCCCATACCTTCAGTGTTAATCAAGTAAGAAAAAAATAATATTTTCCTATACAATGAAAATATTCCACCATAAAGCTCACATGTAGCTTTATTTTCTGGTTTAATTACTTTCACCATGCACTTGAGTAATTACTTAAAAGGCGAAAAATTCTTTTTTGTATTTATGTTCCAAGGACTACTAAATGTAGTGAAATATTTCATTTGCATTTTATGCACTACTATTTCAGTAAGCCTCTCAGAAGTTATCTATTTATGCTAGTAAGTAAAACCAAGTTGTACATAACTTACAAATTAATTTAAAAACACACACAAATTAAAAAGACAACCAAGTAGCATTTTTCATATTTCATGTTGTAACTCCAGTTCTCAAGCTCATCACAATTTTTCAAATATTCCATATTCTAACCTTGCTCCACAGTGAAAAATGTTTCCTTTCTGTCATCAAAAATTCCCTTAGCATATTCCTCTATTTTGTGCCAAGATCATTACATTAAACTACAGTATTAAATAAAATCAGTCCTAAGGCTGATTCTGAAGATATGTTTCTAATAATCAGCCCAATTTCCTTTTCAATACAATTTATTGTCATCTGCTCTTTAGCCAATTTCTTGAGCACTTTACCATTATTCTACTAATCCCCACCTTCTCCAGTTGAAAGAATAATTTCCTGTAGGTACCATATCAAATGCTAATGTCCAGATAAATTAGATCTATTGTACTCCCTATGTTTAGAATATCAGCTTTCTTATCAAAGAAAGCCATTAGACACATCCAACATGATTTACTTCTGGCAAATGCATGTTAAATTCCATTTAATTTTTCATTCAATTCTACCTGTTTAATTATTTTTTCCTTCAAAATTTAACTAAAGCTTTGTAGACTACTGACATCAGACTAATGAATCTGTAGTTGCCTGAGCTTTGAATATAGAATCAAATATCTTTCAGAGAATTTACTTTTACTTTTACCCTCAGAGATTTACAGAGCCACGAAAGAGACAGGAAGTGAGAATCCTAATGAGGCAGATCCCACAAAGAAGGGGGGCTCCAGTAATTCAAACAGCTATGTTCTTCCTTCACTTTTAGCTCTATTCTTATCTCTTCTTAACTCAGTTCTTTTGCTTTTGACTATTCAAATGAATAAAATCCATGTTTTTCTCATGAACTGAGCCCGGCCTGCTCACAGGTAAGCAAGGACCTGTGGAGGGAGGGACTTAGCCACCTTAGCCAGCTGGGAGCCGGCTGAGTCGGAGGCTGGGGGGCCACGCCCCCCTGGTTCCAACTTGGCCCAGCCCCACAGGGAGCTATGCAACTGGGCTGCCGGCATGTGAGCCAGGTTAGGGGGAGGGGAGTACTTACCTGTTCCTTCCCTTGGTAGGGGAGAGGGACCCCCTTAGCCCCCCTAACCACCTTAATCCCCAAGTCCAGTGAGGCATCAGCTGGCCCTTCTGTGCATGTGCACAGTTTAAAAAGGGCCCAGCAATGGCACAAGCCCCAGTCTGGTCCCGGCTCCAGTGAAAGATGCATGGATGTAAGCCCTCTGCGCCCCTGTGAGCCCAGGAACCCCCAGAAGAGCCCCCAGGACCCCCAATGAGCAAAGCCTGCCTGCAGATAAGCAGGGGACCATGGAGGGAGGGACTTAGCCACCTTAGTCAGCTGGGAGCCAGCTGAGTTGGAGGCAGGGAGGGCCACACCCACCCTGGCTCCTAATTCACCCAGCCACCCAGGTCGTCGCACAACCAGAGCCTCACAAACAGGCCACACAAACAGGTGTGCTCCTGGGCCTGACACTCAAGTTAGCATGGGAGTTCCTTCAGGACGGTGAGCAGGAGGGCCTGAGGCCCTGTGTGAGCCCCCTAGGGTAGACAGTCCCAGCCATAGCTAGCGCATCAGTAGCATGATACAGATGAGCACATGCTGTACCCTGAGGGTCCCCTTGGGGTCTGTGGTCTCCCCCTCTGGCACCTCAGAGGCCTCCATCCAGACAGAGCCCATGGTTCTGGCCTCCACACCGATGGAGCCTCTGGCTCTTGGCTGTGGGGGCTTTCTGTCACTTTTTCAGGCTCTGGAGTCCGGGAGCATGGCCACCTCCCCTTGTGAGTTTTGCTCCCTAATGGGGTCTCTGGCATACCAGCTGGAGGAGCTCCAGACTGCAGTCCAGAGACTGCAAGTCATCAGCGACTGTGAGCAGGAGATCGACTCCTACTGCCAGGCCCTTCTCCCCTGGGAGATGGACGGTAGACCACGGTCTCCCTCCAGGACAAAGGAGGACTCAGAGGACTCAAGGACCTCCCTTATTGTCCAGTCCAGGGGTTAGACCAAGGTGGTCAAGGGCCCCAAGTCCCACCGAACCCAGGCCCCTGCCCCGCTGGAGCTTTGCAACAGGAACAAAACTCTTGCAACTCCAGAAGAGCCTGCTGAGTTGCCAGCTCCTAGAGGCAACACAGGCTCAACTGTAGCTACCGCCCCCGCTCTTCCCAAGACAAAACACAAAGAGTTTGTAGTGGGAGACTCCATCCTGAGGGGGACTGAGGAGGTAATCTGCTTCCCCGACTCCTTAGCCTGGGAAGTTTGCTGCTTCCCAGGAGCCCATATCTGAGACATTGTGGAGAAGATCCCTAAAATCCTCCAGCCCACTGACCACTACCCTATGCTCCTTATCCATGTGGGCACCAATGACATGGCTTGGAGCACTCCCAGCTGGGTCATGAAGTGCTATAGGGATTTGGGAGTGGGGTTAAAGGGTCTGGGGGCACAGGTGGTGTTTTTGTCAATCTTCCCACTCTCAGGCTATGGGCTGAGGAGGGAGAGGAGGATCCAGATAGTAAACCAAAGGCTGTGGCGCTGGTGTCATCGGAAAGGCTTTGGCTTCCATGACCACAGTCAGTTCTTTGGTGACAGAGGCAGTGAGCTTCTGGGAAAGGATGGCCTCCACCTCTCTCCACTGGGAAGGAGGCTCTTCTCAGCCAGATTGGCTGACCTGCTCCACTGGGCTTTAAACTAAGTCTACCGGGGGATGTGGGGACTATTCCCACTGCTGGCCCACTCAGCAACCCTTGCAAAAGCAGCAGGCCAAGGCATTTCAGGGAACCCACCTGCCCTAGCCCTGGAATGAACTGTAGGCAAGGCCAGGATCCCCAAAGGGATACTTGCCTGCCTATACACAAATGCCAGAAGCTTGGGGAATAAACAGGAGGAACCTATCCTCCTGCTAAATGCAAATAACTATGATGTCATAGGGATAAAGGAGACCTGGTGGGACACCACCCATGACTGGACCACAGGTATAGATGGCTATATTCTGTACAGGAGGAATCGAGCAGGCAAAAGGGGCAGGGATGTAACTCTCTATTTCAAGGAAAGCTACACATCCCTGCAAGCTGACATTGGCACCCATGGTGGAAGACTTGAGACCCTCTGGGTTAAAATCCATGGGGAACATGGCACAAGAGATACTTTGTTGGGAATCTACTATAGATCTCCTACCCAGGGTCAAGACCTTCACCAGGAGTTTGTCAGGGAATTGGCTGAGGCTGCACACTCCCAGTGTATGGTTGTCATGGGAGAGTTTAACTACCCAGACATCTCATGGGAGGAGTGCTCAGCCAAATCTGAGTGGTTGCAAACCTTTCTCTTGTGTGTGGATGACCTATCTATCTGATACAGGAAGTCTACAGGCTGATGAGAGGTAAAGCACTGCTTAACCTGGTACTGGCAACCACGGACAACCTAATCAGTGACCTAATGATCAAAGGGAAGCTGGGTGACAGTGACCATGAGCGATCACCTTCACCATCCACTGTAAAGATGGCAAGTCAGTCAGTAATACAGAAGTCCTCAACTTCAGGAAAGCTGACTTTGATGAGCTAAGGAGGCTTGTCAGTGGGGCCCTAAAGGGCCACAACCTAAAGGGGAGGGGAGTTTAGGATGAGTGGTTGCTCCTCAAGGGAGCAATCCTGGATGCACAAGCAAAGTCTATCCCTTCTTGAAGGATAGGCAGCAAAAGGGCACGGAAGCCCCCTTGGCTCTCCAGGGAACAGACGTCCTACATCTTAAAAGGAAGACCTACAAAGGATGGAGGACTGGATCCACCACCAAGGAGGAATAGTTTGCTCTGGTCTGGACCTGCAGAGAGCAAACCAGGAAAGCCAAGGCTGTGATGGAACTCCAGCTAGCTACAAATAACAAGGACAATAAAAAGTCCTTTTTTACATATGTGGGGAGCTAGAGGCAAAGCAAGGGCAATATTGGACCCCTGCTAAACCAGATGGGACAACTTACAACCGATGTCCATGAAAAAGCACACTTGCTAAATGGGTACTTTGCATCAGTTTTTCACCAGTCCCATGGGACACCCCTGTTCACTGTGGGTCAGGGATGCCTGGGTGGGGAAGATTCCTTACCCTCCATCGAAGCTGACCTTGTGACAGGCTGCATACTTTCAAGTCAGCCAGCCCTGATGGTTTACACCCAAAGGTACTTAAGGAGCTGGCAATCATCATACCTCAGCCCCTGGCATGGATCTTTGAGAACTCCTGGTGCTCTGGTGAAGTGCCCAAGGATTGGAAGAAGACCAGTGTTGTGCCTATCTTTAAGAAAGGGAGGAAAGTAGATCCATTAAACTACAGGCCCATCAGCCTGACTTCTATCCTGGGGAAGGTCTTGAAAAAGATTATCAAAGAGGCCATCCTTAACAGACTAGCTGATGGAAATATCCTGAGGGATACCCAGCATGGGTTTGTTGTGGATAGGTCTTGCTTGACCAAACCCATTCTTTTTATGACTAGGTGACCTATCACCTAGACAAGGGGGAAGAGATTGATGTCATATATCTTGACTTCAAAAAAGCCTTCGATTTGGTATCCCATGATTACCTCTTGGCAAAACTGGCTAACTGTGGCCTCAACCTCATCACGATCCGCTGGCTGGGGAGTTGGCTCCATGGCAGGACCCAGAGGGTGGTGGCTGATGGAAGTCAATCACTGTGGTGAACAGTGACCAGTGGGGTCCCTCAAGGCTCTGTCCTAGGGCCTATACTTTTTAACATTTTCATCAATGATGTAGACATTGGTGTTAGAAGCCAGATGTCCAAGTTTGATGATGACACCAAACTCTGGGGTATAGCATCTACACCTGAGGACAGGAGGGTGATCCAGGCAGATCTTGACAGGTTCATGAAATGGGCAGATGAGAACCTGATGGTGTTCAACATTGAAAAATGCAAGTTTCTACACCTTGGGAAGAAAAACCTTCAGCGTGCTTATAGGCTCAGCAGTGCTATGCTGGTTAGCACCACATATGAAAAGGACTTGGGGATCATGACTGACCACAAGATGAACATGAGCCTTCAGTATGATGCTGCAGCTAGTAAAGCGAGCAAAACATTGCCTTGCATCCATAGATGCTTCTCAAGCAAATCCTGGGACATTATTCTCCCATTGTAGTCAGCCTTGGTGAGGCCACAGCTGGAGTACTGTGTCCAGTTTTGGGCTCCACAATTCAAAATAATGTGGAGAAGCTTGAGAGAGTGCAGAGGAGAGCCATGTGCTTTATCAGAGGTCAGGAAAACAGACCTTATGATGAGAGGCTGAGAGCTATGGGACTCTTCAGCCTGGAAAAGTGCAGGCTCAGGGGTGATCTGGTGGCCACTTATAAGTTTATCAGGGGTGTTCACCAGGATCTCAGGGAACGTCTGTTCACCAGAACCCCCGAAGGGATGACAAGATCAAATGGTCACAAACTCCACTGTGACTGATTCCAGCTGGACATAAGGAAGAACTTCTTTACTGTCCAAGTCCCCATGGTTTGGAATAGACTACCACCGGAGGTAGTTCAAGCACCCACTTTGAACACCTTCAAGATACATTTGGATGTTTATCTTGCCGGGCAGGGGGCTGGACTCAATGTTCCTTCAGGGTCCCTTCCAGCCTAAATGTCTGAAATCTAATTGCATACCTACATGCTAAAACACAGGTTTTCTTAATTGTCTAAACAATGCAGGGAATCATAGAATCATAGAATCATGAGTTGAAAGGGACCTAGACAGATCATTGAGTCCGACCCCCCGCCATGGGCAGGAATGAGCACTGGGGGTGGGAGAGGTCATAAGACCCCAGCCAGATGCCTATCCAGGGGCATCAACAGGGGCATAAAAATGATCCATTACAGAAAGTATTTCATTTATCAATCACCCTGCCATCTGCCATTTTGGAAAAGAGATTATGTTAATTCCCCCAGACTTTGCTTTTATATAAAATAATATTAAGTATTCACATACTTTCAGATAACTGTGAATGCGATGTAACAGCTGGAAACAAGAATAGCCAATGCCATATGATCCTCCAATTTAGCCAGTCTATAAATTAGCATTCCTTCATGAACTGAAATTAAGAACCTCTGGGCTAAGGTAGGCATGGCCTTCATTTAGGGCAGCATGTCACATACAGTAATTCTTCCATAACTTCACACCTTTTCTCCTCTGAACTTTTGTTTGGAACCCCATAACTGTGAAGGGACTACCAACAGAACTTGCTGGAGAGCTTCCCAGGTGAGAGGAACAATGCCATAGAAATAGCATTCTTCCACTGTGTGTTTTTTTATACTACAGCTGAAAGGGTGACTGCAGATACCTGACCTAATTTTCAAGAAGCTTACTGAGCTACCATTCACTGTGTAACCACAGCAGCTTGGATCTTAGTGTGGCTTGGCTGCATTAGTACTTAGCTAGATTTCCAGGTAGATTACACAGCTGACATTGAGGTCTGCAGTTGTTAGTTAGAGGTCTGCTCTATTTAATAGTTTAAATAGAGTTCAGATAGGCTTATACAAGCTGCACCCTTATGTCATAACCTAGCAAAGCTAGATCTACCCAGCCTGGTTCCCTTCCACTTATAAAACCCAGGGACAATTCAACTGTTTTTAATTTGTATCAGCTGATTAAGGCGGGGGGGGGGGAAGAGGCCCATTGATGGCAGACAAGGTAATTCACCGAAACCCTTCTATTTCATGTTCACATTTTGAGAGTTCAAAAATTTTCAAAAGAAGAAATTTGATGCTAATATAAGTGCTGTAATACACCCCAGGAAAGAGAACAGCACACTGGTGACTTCATATTTTGTTTCTATGCTGATTACTTGGGAACCAGTGTTGCCTAAATGAATGGGAATTGCGTATGTGTACAGCAAATAAAGGCTCAAACCCTTATTCTCGTACTCTATATAGACATACCTACATTTTTTCCAATAAATGACTGTAGTTGCCTTTGAGGGGAGGAAGAGGGAGAACTGGTGGTGTTACCCATTCGCTCCACCATCTCTACCCATATTTAAAACCAGCAATCAGAGCAGGTGGCTCTAAAGGGTCCTTGATTATGTTCCTTAGTACTGTTCTCAGGCCCTCAGTCTATTCAAACACTTATTCAGGATCCCCTACTCTTAACTAATGGACTTGGGTGGAAGCAAGGATCAAGAAACTGGACACTCTGCATGGTGGTAGTCTTGGTGTCAGCAGGGAGGTTGTATAAAACTGTCCTATATTTCTTAACTGTTTGTGCTAAACAAAATTAAAAGACAAATACAATTAAACACTTAGAAACAAGTTCCCAGAATAATAAAGGGGTACAATGGACTTCAAATTATGTGAAAAATATGGGTGATTAGCAATTTTCTTTGGACACATTAACCTCTTATCTACTACAGATGTGTAAACTGCTCTTTTGCAGATTAAACACAAATCAGAATTCACAAAATGTATAAAATTCAACATTATGAAAATGGAAATTGATGGGCAGAGCAAATTACACTAAATTATTGATAATTAAATTAAACACACACATAAATTAGCACAAGTTTATATGTTTCCCAATTGGCTAGTTACCATAATATATTATAAAACAGTAGCTTTGAAGAACTTAACAAGTTGCCAGAAAAGTCACTAGCTACTTATCTCTTTAAAAAATCAAAACTCCTTTGTTCAGAAATTCAAGTTTTTAGTTAATTTGTCCCAGGTATGCATAATGGCAATGCTGAAGTGCTAAAATTGAGTATTCTAGATTTTTTCTCAAAACAACTTGCTGAAATTACAGACATTGCCAACTCAGAAATTTCTTCTCCAGATAAAAATATCATTTTCCAAGACAATTTATGCTTCCTTCTTAAGGAGCAAATATGTTATGTTAAAGCTTTATCTATGTCTGACTGCTTGGTAAAACTGCTCCTAAATGTCTCATTGCACAGGTATCTAGATAAATCTCACATGCTTCAGATGGCAGAATAAATGTTCAAAAGGTTAGATAGTTCACAACAGGTTGGAGTCTTCTATCCTTCCATTTTATAGATATGCTGACTTCTCAAGAGTTGTTTAAAAAGTCCCCTCTCCAAGAAGGAGAAAAGAGTAATGCCATGACTGTTTGTTGTTTTATGCTATTTCTCCTTTTGTTTATTAGATTATGCTGATTTGATTAATTTATGTTATTTTTCTCAGGTCCACTTGTGTTTAGTCTATATTGCTGCTTTCTTGTAAATTAAAGATTGGCTATCACATCTGGCTCAAATTTGAACCTGCTCTAACATACTGAGCATAAAGTAGAAGCAAGTCATTTGTTGCTATTTACTGTTCACATTGTCTTCAGGCTTACCTAAAGCACTTCACTTTCTCCTGTTCTGTGTGATAGTAAGAAAGGGAGGATAGCTTGCTGGCAGGGAACAATGAAGGTGGGAGGAAGATTCCTGGAGATGGTCATTCTCTTACAGGAAGAGTGTGGAAGAAGCCTTTTGACATACCAGTTCCTTTCATAAGCACTTGGTAGAAAGGTTATCAAAAGGTAAAGTTATCAGCATTCCTGACTCATATGTTGCAACTTTCTCATAAAGTCACCCTTTCAGGCAATTATGTGGAAGCTATTGCCCTATTTCTTTCTTCATCAGTGCTGTTTGGGGATTACAGGCTACCTGAACATCTCCAACCTTTTTAACAGTGGTAAAGGATAGGGTGATGTAACAAGGTACATGGCTCAGCGGCTGGAGCTCCTGCTAATAGCCTACTTGCCAAGGAGTTTTGGACCAGTTGACAGGGATAATTGGCTGGCCCAGAAGGAAATTAAAGCTCCCAGAGAGATGGCATTAGGGAGGAAAGAAAGCTGAAAAGAAAGGCAACACTAAAGCACTATAGTGAAGCCCTTGCCCTGGATATGGGGGTGGAGAGGAGAGGGGAGGGAAAGTTATTGATGTTTTGATATTTTGTTTAGTTTGAGGTAGGAAATGGGGTGAAGGCTGACTAAATGAGTAACAACCTGCTGCAGATGGCAATACAGATAAGGGCTGCATCCACACACGTAGGCTACATCCACATATGCAGGCACAAGCCTCTTTATGGTACCACAAACTACACACACATTGCACATTAAACCATGTATAATGCTGCTAATTTGCTACTGGGATGTAGCCAAAAAAAAAAAAAAGTGGCACATAGTACACCAAAATTGCACACACCAGGACAAATGGAGAGATGGGGAAGCAAGCAACCCAAGACTGTCTGCTTCCGCATCTCAAGGCCGGCTTTGAGCACAAAGCAGGCTGTGAGAACCTCAAGTAGGTTCTGCAGAGCATAGAGATGGAGGAGCAAGCAGCCTTTGGCTTGAGCACGGGCTCTACAGTGGAGCCCCTGCACTAAGGCATGTGGAGACAGGGGAACACCCAGCCCAGGGGTACCTGCTCCCCTGGATCCATGTGCTGCTTCCCAGCTGGCTGCAGCACAGGGACTGCCTGCCCACTAGACCCATGCTGAGGCACTCTGCACCCTAGTCAGCCATAGCACATGAAGACTGGTCAGAGAAGCATGCCTGGGGCAGGGAGGAGCTGGGCATGGGCAGAGGGCCCACAGTGGGACAATGTGTCCCTCAGTAAAGCACATGTGCAGGGGCAGGCAATGTGGCACAAAGTAGTGACACAAATGTGTGCCACTACTATTTGT
>NW_017729027.1:27645698-27668175 GCF_001723915.1 Gavialis gangeticus | reverse complement strand
CCAGCTGGCTGCAGTGCAGGGAACGTCAGCACAGGGACTGCCTGCCCACTAGACCCATGCTGAGGCACTCTGCACCCTAGTCAGCCATAGCACATGAAGACTGGTCAGAGAAGCATGCCTGGGGCAGGGAGGAGCTGGGCATGGGCAGAGGGCCCACAGTGGGACAATGTGTCCCTCAATAAAGCACATGTGCAGGGGCAGGCAATGTGGCACAAAGTAGTGACACAAATGTGTGCCACTACTATTTGTACTGCAAGCAAGTGCACATCCCTGATCACGTGGATGCAGCCAAAGCATATAAAATGAGAATCATCTTGGAATTACAGTATGTAGTTAGCTACTATGGGAAAATTATTAAAACATAAATGAGCAAGGACTTAGGTGACAATGGACAATAAGCTGTACCTGAATTGGCAAACACTATGGTAGTAAAACAGGCTAACACAGGTTTGGGCTTTTCATTTTATTAACCGAATAATATTTACAAGTTGCTGGGAACTCAGAGAAGCATAACAAAATAATCAAGGGACTGAAACACTTGATTTAGGAGAAAAGATAGAAGGATTTGTTAAACAAAGGCTAAAAAGGTTAGGCTAGGATTATAATACACCCACTGTTTAATAAGTATAAACATCAAGGGTGTGTAAGTAAGAGTGATAGAAGGATGTTAAATGGAAAATCTATACAGAGTAGCAAGTAAAAAATCTCTCAGCACTGTGACTAATTAGGTTAAGAAATAATCTACAACAGGATGAGATGGGAATCCATCATTTTACAGAAACCCATTTAAGTTTAAACTAGCAATATCAGTAGAAAATTTGAAGAAGAGGGCAAAAAAATCCCATATAATCAAAGGACTGGAATCAATGACTTAAAGTCTTTTCCATCTTTAATTTTTATGACTCTTTGCATTTAGATTGAAGTGGACTTGTTCATGCTTCTAGTTCCTTCAGATTTTGCAGTAGTAGCTTTTGTTTTCTGCAGTGTCTGTGGGCTGGCAAGCAGCAGTCAACCAAGGGTACATTTCATTTGAACACTGCAGGTAACTTGGCCAATAAAGGTGAAATTTTGCCTCTTTGAAAATATACTTCTCAGATCAATGAAAAATACTAGCAAATTATTTGTGACAAAAGAAGGTTTTTATTCACACCAGGAAAAATAATTTATGTTTAAACAGTTTTAGCTTTAGTTCAATATTTCTGTGTTTTGTTTATTAATAGACTTAACTACTTAAATTCCTTTCAGATGCAGAGTTTCACCTGGTATGAACTGTCATATCTTCAGAACTGTTATTTTATGCAACCTCAGGTGATTTACTAATGGACATAAACAAACACCAAAAACACTCAAAACCAAAGGCATGAGATTCACCAATTCTGTAGAGCTACTGAGATATCATATATGGAATAAGATAGTTCTTGTAAAGACTACTCCTAGGCCAGGTACAGACATTTCACATAAACTGGTCTAAGTGATTGGAAATCAATCTAAACCTGTAACCATACAGAAGTTTGGTATGCATAGATTGGTCTAAAAATAGCACAACCCAATCTAAGGTAGACCTGGTTTGACATGCACTCAAATCTAATCAATTTAGGTTAGACCAGTGCATTGAACTTCTGTACCAGATCCCCTATTAATTCAAGGCATCCCAGCCTCCTTTCTGGCTCCCCTGCAACCAGCGCCCACCTTGCGCAGAGACATGCTAGCACTCAGCCTGTGCTTGGCTAATCTGGTTGATCACCCAGTAGGTCTCATCCCTCAGCTTTCCCAGAGCTGCACCAGTGAAGACCCTCTCCTTATCCCTGACTCCTGCCTCTGGCCATTTGTCACTCACCAGCAGGCAGTGGGGGAGGGAGTGGAGCAGAGGCATCTGTGTCCCCTATAGGGGCCCCCGAACCTGGGCACTCACATCCCCTGGCTGTGCTCCTGTACCCTGTCATGAAGCACCCCACAATATACACACACACCTGACACTGAGCCTCTGTTTGGGCATAGCTCTATGGAGCCTGACTGGATCCCACATACCCAGTCAGTGAGCACTATGCCCCCATGCTCCGGCACAGCACCATGGAGCTTGACTCTGGCTCCTAAGCACCATATCCCAAACAGAAATTCTGCCAGCCAGACCCCAGTATGGACCCTCCCCCGAGCAGGAACTGGCAGGGGCAGAACATCAGGACTGGGCCTACACAGAGATAACCCTATGATCTCTGCAGCTTGGCCACTGCTGGCCGGTACCCAGGCCATGGGCATTTGATATGCTTCAAGCCTTTCTTGGCTTGCAGTTACAGGGTCTCAGAGTATTAGGGTGGGGAGAGGAGGGTGTTCGCCTGTGCCTGGCAGCCAATCAAGAGTGACCCTAACACTCAGTTGCGCTCAACAGTCTCCAGCAGTCTGGGTAGCCTACAGGGCACACTGGGAGGTATACAGGAATACCCCAACCTGCAGGCCTCAACCAGTGTAGGCAGCTTGCATGCTCCCCACCCCCAATAAAAGGCGAATGTTCAATACTGATCTAAACCAGGCAGCTTACAGAAAACTCCATAACTTAGGTCAATTCTCCCTTGGGCTTGTTGAAGGTCTGTACTTAGCCCTATAGGGTAAATTACAGTGGAAAAGCTAAATCAACTTTTAAATGGATAGCATCAGGGAACTGGTCCCCTGTTCTCTCAGTAGTTTCTACACAGGGGCAGAGCACTTGAACAATACTTGAATCAAATCCCTTATTTGGGATCTGATTTGCAAATTTTTTACCCAGTGTAATCCTTTAAATGTCCTTCAGTTTGCCTTTCCAGGCCACTCCATTCCTCAGCAAGTTCCTCTATACCATTCTTTTATCTATCCAGCACTTAAGCAATCCACCCTCTTCCCAACTCTCTTGAAGCCTACTGAACCCTGACTCTTCTCTGGTTCTATTTCTCTTTAGCCTCATATCCTGACTGGGCAAAACCAGTTGCTTAGTTAAACTTTTTTTTTGCCAGTACCAGAGGGAGTTTATAGACTCCATCACATATAGTCAAACCAGTGTAAAAAGCTGTCTGATAATTTATTTTTCAGTAAGAATACAAGCTTATTTCAGTGTCTCATATTATTGTATGCAAACACAATGTAATGTAAACAACAGAGCCTACGCAATATTTACATAATTTTAACTACTACTAAGTTGGCACATCTACACAAGACATTTTACTGTGGAGCTGCCTAATTAGTTCTGCAGTAAAGCCTCAGCATCTACACTTGCACCCCTATTAGGCAACAGGAAACTATCTTCACCATAAATTAATGCTTGTAAATACAAGTACGCATTATTCTGTAGCTGCATTATTTAGCGCACAGCAACACGTGTATATGCTGATGAGGCTGGCTGGGGCATGAGGGTGCTTTAGTGTGGGAGGTGCCTAACAACTAGCCCTGCACTAGTATACCCTTGTGCCCTAGCCAGCCCCTCCAAGGCACACTGAACTGGGTTAGAGCAGCCCCAGGCTACTCCACCAGACCTCTTGACAGCTGGCACTGTTACACCCCAGCTCCGTGTGCTGTAGTCCTAGGTGCATGTGTAAATGCTGCACCCAGGAGCAATAAACTCTGGTGCAATATATGCCAGAGTTTATTGTGTTGCATTAATTTCATGTGTAGATACATCCAGTGAGAATTTAATGTGAAAGCTTGCAAAAGGTTTTGTCTACAAGAACAAATTCCCTGAATGAAGTAAGTTATATCAGCAAAAGCATTTTTTTCCTTTTTGCTGCTTAACAAGGTCAACATTAGGGCTTCTACAGCTAAAATAAGTACAATAAAAATAAAACTCCTAAAAAACATTATTGTGTTGGCAAAAATTTCTAATGCAAATATGATTCAAAAAATCTAATGCTGTCAAATCAAAGAAGGGTATAAAAAGACAGTATTAAAAAAATCAAATATACAAGAAGTAGTGCGTGCTTCTGAATTGTAGAAGAGAACTTTTAAACCTCCTCCAACTTGTTGATCTGTTGTTTAGAAAATGTAACTGGTCCCACATTCACCATTACCTTGAAATAAAATATTTTAGTAGACGAAACATTTATTTCAACATCTCTGTAAATGCCTTTAGTTCCCTCTCTTTGTATAAATGAACTTTGAAATTACAATATATTTGCTCCACAATAACACTTTTACTTGTAATTTTGTTACTTTATGGGCATTATTGATTCCTGTTTTCTGTATAACTGACTGGTATTTTGTGATATACAAAATTACAAGAAAGCTTGCATTTCTCAAAAGTTACTAAGGTAAAAATAAACCTGATTCTTTTCTCATGTACACCACTGTAAATCAGAGAAACGCCACTGAAATTCATTGGAATATCCTTATACAATTGTCAAAAGCATGTAAAATAGATTAGAAGCAGGCCTTCTGTTTCTTTGAGACAGCATTTTCTTTAGCTGTGATTCTAATTTCCAAACCCCATAGACCAAGCAATATTTTCTTTTCTAGAGTTCTTAACACTTCAAAGCTTTCCTGCATTTCTAAAACACTAAAAGCACAAATTAAATTGCCAAATGTCACGTTCGCTCAAACTGGAATATTTTCTGTATTTAAAACACGGTTTAATCTATTTTACTATGTTAAATGAAAGAGTATTTTTAAAAGTCCACTCTTTCTTGAGTAGTGGAATAATAGTAGATATTTTACCTTAAGAATAATTTAAGATTTTATTTTTTTCATTCTTCTGTCTTCTTTTCCATATTGCTTCATGCGGTTCCATGATCTAGGGGTCTTATTTGTTTGGAAGTAGAGGCTGATATCACCAGAGAGGATGATATACCAAGCAATGAATTTTCTTCAGATGTTAAGGGGAAAAGGACTAAAAAAAATCTATATCAATAGCACAAAGTACTACTCACAAAGATTCTTGTGGTTTATTATAATGCTATCTCCAAGGGCCTCTCTATATGTTACATCTATGTAAGCCAAACATGTTAATCACAGCATAAGTGTTCTACATCTAAGCTCAATTTAGGACACCATAAAATGGCAAGCTAGCTATAAAACGGTTCCACATATGATAACATTTTTATGGCTGATTTGTATAGCATCTTAAATTGAATGTGTAGCGTATCCACAAACCAGGGCTCTCTTGGGCTAATGCCCAACAATCAGTTGTTTCTCAGAATCAGCCCTAGACAGCCCCAGGCTCTAACCTACAGGTGGAGATCTTTGATACTGGACTGGGGCAGTCCCAGGCTCCAAGTTCTGGTGCCAACAATCAGTTGACTGCCAGCACAGGCCCCCAGGTCAGTACCAGTTTTCCAACTGGAACCTGGCTTCCCCTGCCAGGCCTTCAAACCTTGTATCCAATAACTCTGGCAGGGCACAAAGAATCAGAAGCTCTCAGTGGGAGAAGCATTTTCGCCTCTACCACTTATCATTTCTCCTGGCTCGTACACTATTTCAGGTACCTGATCTTGTGACCCTTCATCATATTTAAGCCTCTTAAATGAAAAGAAAAGGATGAGCTGAAGCTACTCATGGAGTGTTGAGTTCAGTTCTTCAAGCTTTGATCAATACAAATATGAGAAATAAAAGCTGGAGCAATAGTTTCCATTATCTTTTTTGTGCTAGTAGCTTTCAGCCTACAATATGGTTAGTGTGTCCTTTCAAATGTATGTCCTTTCTTTAACATTGGCAACCATGATGATTCTAGCATTAGCATTTCAGGCCCACTTCCACAGTGTAACAATAAGGACAGACATACAGTTGTACTTATGTCCAGTCAGTCCAAAAGGAACAAAGAAGCCAGTTCCTATTTTATGTATTAGGCCTAAGTGAATTTAGAAACACAACTGTGATCCTATTCTGTCCTGCTGGAATCCCAGAAAATTCATTAAAGGATCTATTTTTGTGACACTGTCATTGGAGCATTGACTACATCACACAAAAGCAGTGAGGAGGAGGATGACCCACATACCTCTTGTATTAACAGTTTTTCAGGGATATGAGAGGGTGGAATAGGACTGCATTTTCCCAACCATGTGGTAGAGCAAAGGCCATTTAGGCACCTAATAGATGAAGTAGAGTTTAGCTCAGTATCTCAAAAAATCAGCTTATTCACTATATATTCACTCGCTTTGTTCAGCTTGGCACCATCCACAGTGATTTCATAGATTTCATAGACATTAGGGCTGGAAGGGACCTTGTACGATCATCAGGTCCAGCCCCCTGCCCAATGCTCAGGAAGTCAGCTGGAGTCAGATCACCGTATTGTGCAAATTGCTAATTGCTCAAATCATGAGCGAAACTGTATAAAGGGGAATAAGGCAGAATGTTAGTTACATGAATTAGACATGGAGGTTCAGACACACCATTTATATAGACACTCACAAATCATCATGTACATCATTTCGCATAAACATGCACACACTCAAAACAACCATTCCATGCATACAAACAGATGCCAGATATAGTTACCAGGAATAGTTGCTCAATGTTAGCACAGGGTGGCCAACCCCATGCTCATTGAGTAGATGAGATGATGATGTTGATGATGGTGGTAGAAGACAACAGTTGGAATGGAATGAAAACAGATACTTCTGTGCTCTGGAAAGAAAGACAGAAAGTTCACCCACTTGGCATCATTTGGGTTTCCCTTTTATAGGGTTTTGCCAGCCTTTGTTCAACATCTTGGGGTTTTTCCATGCTTAGTCTGTGTTTTAACAGTTGTTTTGCATCCATCTTCTTATCTCAACTCGAGGGCATGCCAGTCATAAAAATGGGTCTTAGCCTTGAAGTGTTCTTGTTGCCCACATGGCAGCATTCCTTCTTTTGTTATTTCCTTTGTGTCCCTGGGCTTCAAAGGGAATGTTCAGCTGTTTGTTAGTTAGTTTACTGGCTGGTAATTTACACATCTGGCACCTTGTTGCTTACATAAACAGTTACATCCTCTCTCCTTGTTTCCATGCAAAACTCCCATTCACTTTTCACTCACCCCTTCCTCTCACATACACAGGGCATAAAAAGTTCATTCATTTGTGTCAAGCCAGGATCACTACAAAATGGAGTTAAGCAGCTACTCTCTAAAAGACAAAGATCAAATAATTAAATTCATATCGAAATATTCCAAACTAGATTCAACTTATTTAAAGTTCCAACCACGTGCTACAACCCCAGCAAGATAAGCATCCAAAGGGGAGCAGGAGGGGATATATTTAGAGAACAAGAACCAAGGGAAATGTATTTTGTAGACCTGTCCCTAAAATGTGACAACCCAGTTTATTTACAATTGCATTTATTTTATTTAGATTTTCTTCTTTAATGGATTGGTCCTGGGTGGCTTGGAGATTGCCTGTGAAATTGACAGCAGAGATCAACTGGGTTTCAAGTCTGTAGACTGTTAGATCACGCGGCTCAAAGCAAAGCTTTACCCGTGGAGTCACCAGTCACCTCTCTGGAATTTTTCTGTAGCATTTTAGAGTATACTAGAAGGTCTGCTTCTTACCTATGATTCTTCTTTTTTTTCTTTTTCTTTTTTTTTAAATGGGGAATTGACTAGGGAGGTTTTCTTTCAGGGTTTTATCAAGTATTGAAATTGTTATAATCATATTTTTTGTGACAAGTCTGTATGTATCAAAATAAATAAAAAATGGGAGGAAAAACCAGAGCCTGATGCAAGAAACTAGAATTATAACTAGCTATTTGCAAAGTACCAAAGCAGTAAACTCAGGCTGAATTTGGATTTGCACTATTTTTGGAGACTTAATTAAACTGTTTATGTATGAATATATTTCACATTCTGGCCTTAGGTGCCTATTTTTCACAACTGAGCACAAACTATGTGGTTGGGCAAAGTGATAATATTCATTTAAATTCCTTTGAAAGCAGGTAGAGCCAGGTGTTCTATGTAAAGCGGAATGATTACAGCTCATAACTCTGTGGCTGTAATTTGACTTTAAAAAAATCAGGAAGAATACTAAGGTTTCTGTACAAACTGTATAGTTGCAAAGTGTATGTAATCTCATTGTTTAAAAAGATTAAATTTGGAGTTATTGGGTGGAATTCCATTACTCATTTTATGCCTAAACGGCATTCATGCACAGTTTGCAGTTCTCTTAAACATGCAGTGTTCCTGCTTATAGTAGGCTATTAGCTACTTGCCCAGAGCAGATATACAACTACTTACACTTCTAAGTCCTGGAAAAGAGAAAATAATGTTCCTTTTATGTTTTTGTCTTACTGGGTGCTTGGTTAGGGGACTAAACAGGGAAGCAAGGGAACCAACTTCTAGGCCCACCTCACTGAGAGATGGCTTGAACCTGTATCTTTTTGAAGAGCGCTATGATCACCAGGTCGTACCAGAAAGTTGCCATTACCCAGTCCCCTCTAGAAGCTGATCCCTTACACTGAACATTTAATAGTCTTTGTACAGAAAGAAGATGGAAAGTTTCAAACCTATTGGGAAGCAAGTGTCTATGCAAGTCACAGAACCTTCTGTCTTCCAGGACACCATCCAACTTGCTGAGCTCAAACCTCTCTAACTAGTACTTTTCCTCCTGGCTCTACATGTCTCCCTCTCTTTTTGCCCAGGAGGGATTCAGAGAGTATACTGGAGAGGAGCTTGGACAGTTTCTGTCCTGTTGTGTGGTATGGTGTTTGAGCTTTGTGCTGTAAAGTCAAAGACCTATATGTTAACCCTAGGTGAGGGAAGCCTAGACATTGGGAAAGTATTCTAACCAGTTAGCTATTGGAGCTAAAATAAGAATGGATCCTCCAGTGTCAAATACCTGCACGGCATAGGCTTTTGTCCAACTACGATATTTTGACTTATGCACATACATTGCATGTTTGTGTGTAGCTGCAGAACTCCAGAGTTCCCCAGCTAGTGTGTAGGCTACTGTGTATGTTCAGTATACACATGCACACTTACACATTCACGCTCCCCTCCTAGCAGGGGGGAAAGAATCTAAAATAATGCATAAATGCCAAAAAGTCACTCACATGGATGAATAACTCCCATTTAAGTGCACAAAGGTAAGAAAATTATCTTCCTGGTGTCTAAATTATACATTTAATTGTTAATACTTATGTTTTATAGTAGCAAAACTATTGAAAGCATTTTATTGAAATGTGTGACTTTTCTTTTTCTAAAACATGATCAAAACTATATACCTTTACACCCAGTTAGGTCCACAGAAACACTTGTGTGTATCTAAGTTAAGAAGTCAATCTCAGCTTTGTGAATTCAACCTAATTTGTCCATATAAATCCAGGTTTTGATTGCAGAGCTTGAAAGCATGACCTAACTTTTCTGTCCTACAATATTTATACAACATGCATATCGAATTCTGTCAGTGAAAATAAATCATTCTTTCTGTGATACCCAATTTAATTACTGGCAGCGTCCTGTAAAAGTTTTACTTTAGGAGTCACAACTGTCAGTTTTGCACTAGATGGTAGATCCAAGAAAGGACTTAAGTGCCTTAGGTATGCATCAACTGAAATGCTACCTTTTTTAAATGTTTCCAGGCCTATATAACTTGGAAATCTTTCAAATGTTACACCTGTTTCAGTCTTATAACTCAGATACTGCAATACCTTACTTTTAAGTGTTTGGGCTCCAAGTAGACCCCTGAACATTCTCTTGTACATTAAAGGGGTATAAATAAGTGCTTCAGAATATGGTCCCAACCAGCCAGCAGGCAATTTAAGTAGCCACCTAAAGTTAGCACGCTCCATACAAAATCACCAGAGATTTGATGATAGGAAATACTGATGATAGGGGTGGCCTAAAATCCCATCCTCAAACACTTAACTTAAAACAGCATGTGATAAGCAAGCTCTGAGAGTGCCCACTTGACCAAGTCTCTAAGGGGAAGAATACCCAATATTTCCAGCCTTAGATGTATGCTAAGAGTTGAGCCAAGTACACAGGTGAAATTCTGGCCTCCTACAGAATTTTAAATTCATAGAGTTAGGCACCACCTGTTTTAGGTAGCAGCTGAGTAACTTTTAGGGTCAGATTTTTGGGCTGTTTCCCCTGCCACTCTGCTAGATACCTGTTCACTTTTACCTGCTACATCCCCCTTCCCCCCTACCCTGGCCTGTCTGTCTCATCCCCTGACTCCTCTATTTCCATTTTCACTGACTGTCTTTCTTGCCTGCATTGCATGCCAGCCTCTGGCTTTTTTACTATTCCTTCCATCCAGAAATAGCACACAGACACACCAACTGCAGGTGCTTCCTCAGCCTGATGAAGGGTTTTTCACCCCAAAAGTTTGCTAAGATATATTTCTCTTTTTATTCAGTTGGTCTACTAAAAGATACCAGATTGACCCAAATAACTTTGTCTGCCAGTGCCGTGTCCTGATATCAACACCCCAGCAACTGTCCCCGGTCAGCTGACCAGAAGGAGTCAGGGTCCTGGGCACATCTAAGCCTCAGGGCTGGGGCTGGCAGGGAGAGTTCTCTGGCAGCTCCTAAAGAAGAGAGGCTCTGTGATGGTTTGGCTGCCTGAGATGCTGCTAGTGCTACTGTGCTGCTTACTAAGTCATTACCTGTTGTTATTTAGCATGGTGGACTGGCCTGAGGCTGTAGGGGAGGGGTAGGCCTCATTGGGGCACACTTCCTTGTTGTGTAGAGGCCCCATCACCAGTGAGGGCATGCCTTAATACACATACAGTGTCACACATCACAAGTTTTGCTTGTGAGCAGCCTGAGGTGTAGTTTCTCGGAAACCTCTGCACCTATCTCCTTGAAACATGGCAAATCTCATGCCCTCAGAAGGGGCTACTATCCCTTCTGTTTTCATCCAAATCTGCCTTAACATACACATATGACATGAGTTTAGCTTTCAGCAGTTTGAGATGCAGTTTCCCAGAAACTCCTGCACCTATCCCCTTGAAACCTGGCAGACTTCATGCCCTCAGAAGGGGCTACCATCCCTGCAATTTTTATCTGAATCAACCATAAAATGATAAAGTTATATGTATTTCAGTGATTCCCCATTTTAGTCTATGGCTGAATCTCTGAATCTCCATGAAACAGTGCCGAATCTTGTGAAGCCGATTCAGCCGAATTGATTTCAGACAATGATCCAAATCTCTGAATCAAATCACTGTCCTCCAAATTGGCTGAATCCAAATTCAAATTGAATACTTCCTTATTCACACCGGCCTACTAAATTCCTTTAAACATATGGACCCTAGTGACTTGTATAAAGATCCAAAGAAAAATCTAAAAGGCAATAGAGATTTGCATTGAAAAATTCCAAATATTAGGCTAGTACCCCAAACACTGCTATAGCTCAATTTTGTATTGCTATGCCTAAATAGTTGCCATCATGAAGGTGGTAGTATGAAATCACAAGACATGTGGAATAAGTTTAACAGGGGTTGCTACAGAATAATGAAATCCTAAAATTAAATAATTAGCAAATTAATCTTTTTTTCAACCAGACATAAATAAAACTCTGCAATGTTAAGTGAGGGTCTGATGGACTGGTTTCTGGTGCCCAGAAAGGAAAATAATCCATCCAGAAATACTTTGTTTTTACAATACAGCATTTAAAATAATATAAGACCTTGATGGGTATTTTTTATAGTAGAATACACAGTACCCACTACATCTAGTATATTTTATTTCATATAAAAATTGTAACTTTTAAGACATGTGAGATATCCTTCCAGATCTAGGATATAATCTTAACCCTCTTCAGACTCAGAAAACCTTACTGAATTCTCCCAAGGTATAGAAAAACAAGGCTTATACATGGGATACACTTGAGTAAGCTTTGAACTAGTCAAGCTTAAACTGAGCTCCTATCATACCCACTGCAGATCAAAAAGACCACACTGACTGGGTGAAGTAGATAGCTTGTACAGTGGTGAGGCATTAAACTGTCTTATCTTTTAGTCCAGAAGTATTACAGGAAACAGAAGTCAAAAGTTCAGTTTGACCAATCTATTGAACAAAACAACAAAACCCTATGAGATTTTAAACCTGTTCTCACTGTTTAAAACCAGAATAAAGCTAACCCATATACTGGCTAATATGTACTAACCAAGGAAATAAGGAAACAATTTCACAATAAAATGTTTCTAATCAGTTGCTAATCAGCAAAAAAACTGAGGTTATATTTGAATTACACACATGTAGCAGTGTAAAGGGACCTTAGTTTAAATAAAAGTTGGCACATTTTTGTTTGTTTCATTTTACATTAATATAGAACACAGAAGAAATTTCAAAATAAATTCCAAGTAAACATCCTGAAATTAGCTGATACCTTTGGGGAAAAAAATCACCCAATTTTACAGGTTTGAGACAAAAATGTTTATGTTGTAGTCAAATACAAACATGTGTCTGACAAACAAAAATTTAGAAATTATTTTGCAAGTATTTTTTTCTTAGGTATGGTGGGATCTTTAGGGTGGTGATGTGTTCTGGTTTTTGGGAGGACTGATTGATCTTTTATTTTATTTATTTGTTATTTGTTAATTCTTCATCCTTTTACGGAAATCCAGATGGTTTAGGTTAACTTCCAACCTAACACTTCAGGGCAATAGGCCAATATTCTCAAAAGTGTCCACTAAAAGAAAGCAATGATAATTAATGAAAGCATTTGAAAATGTTGTCCCATGCCTGTGCCCTAAAGTTAAGTTGGCAGTTACCCAAACCACCTGCATTTTTCTAAATGTTGAGACAGTTAACATGTAAAAACAAAAGCAATTTACTATAAGGAAAACAAATTTGCAAAACACCTTCTAATCTTCAGGTTTTTAGCAAAGGGGATACCTGAATCTCTTCCCCAAAAGCAGTACTTTTGGAATTAGTTACAAGACTAAAATAATAAACACTTCTTAGTTATTCATTTCACTCTTAGAAGAGAGATGTATACCAGTAAATACGCAATGCCTAGCTACAAGATCTCACTTTTCAATAGTAGATCTCAGTGTTCTAGAGTCTCCTGCTGCTCAACCTACAGCCAAAAATCAAAATGTTGGCCACGATTTACTGCCATAAAAGTCACTTAAAAATATCCAGCATTTATCTGAGCCAATTTGAAGTTATCTGCAATTTAGGGTGAGTAAAATGGGAACAAAGTATTTTATGAAAGTTGCTGATATAGGAAGGGTTTATATAGCATGTTGCATGCTATTGTACATATGGAATATGTTGAGGGCCGCTCTTGGTAACATATGTTGTAAACTTAAGACTAGGGACAGACATTACACATAATCCAGTTTAAGTGATCAGAAACTGGTTTAAACCTGTAACAGAACAGTTGTTCAGTGCACTTAAACCAGTTTTAAAATGGCTGAAACCACTTTGAGATAAACCTGTTTGAATGTAGTATTGGATTTAACTGATTTTGCTCAAACCGATTTATGCAATGTCTGTCCCAGACCCCTTGCTGGTTTAAGATAACCCAGATACCCTCAGCATCCCAGCATGCTCTCTGGGCTGGGCAGGGCTCTCTGCTCCACAATAGGGCTGGCCCCTCCCCTCTGCATCTGCCTGGCTTCTCTGTGCTAAGCAGGAATTATACCCCCCACCTCTCTGCTTTAGCAGCCACCCCTGGATTAGCTAGCATACCACATGCTGGCTACAGTCCCTGCTGTAAGAGAGACAAAGGCAGACAGGCTTTTTGGAACTAATCAACAGTTAGCTTAATGTCCTTTCTTGGAAATTTTTGAGAAGAGCTATTTGCTCTCCTCCCTCCCCCTCACCACTTTCTGCTAAGCACAAATTCCCTGCTCCCCTCTGCCTTTCCTGTGGTGTCTGTGTATTAGCCAGCAGACCACATACTGGTTCTTTGCTGAATCAACAGACAACTGGTAATATCACTCTGTTGTTTTCTTAATGGGGCAATAAATACTGAGATAAGGGTACTAAAAACTGTTACCAGCTCCCCCCGCCCCGCCCAGCTTGCTTACCTGTCAGTTTGCTGCAGACTGTATACAGAAGCAGGGAGGGAGAGTGAAAAGCTTGGTTTCATCAACAGATGCATGCACTGCACTTCCCCCCACACCTTGCCTGAGAGTGCTAGCCCAGGGCTGCAGGTTGACAACACACCTGCCCCTTGAGCACTGGTCAGAAGGGAAAGCCTGGGACTGGAGGCAGGGTAGGGATTCACACCCCTCCCTAATCAGAGCCCTGCTGTGGCTTGGCCATGCCCCCCTCAATTTAGATCTGTGGAAAGGAAGGGAAGGCTACTCTAGTGCCTCCTGGCTTCTAGCCTGAGTCACTGCAGGCATGTTCCTGCATTTCGTCAGTCCAGAGGGAATGTTTGTGCAGTTGCAAACCAATTTAATCTAGGCAGAGTGTCTGTCCCTAGCTGAAGAGTTAAGGAGAGGCAGCTTTCACTAGTACTATACAGAACCTTCTAAGGCTAAATCTTTTTTTCACTTTATATGCCTAAAGATCTGTATCTTCTGTTTCCCAGCAACATTGTCTAACCACCAGACCACAGGTTAGGTATTATCCAGGTGCCTCTCCAGCCTCCTCCTTGAACTTGGTCCACAGGGGAGCCAAGGAAAAAACAGAGGAGGCAGACTGTGTGTGGCTCGGTGAGTGCCTAACCTGTTGCCCGGGGCTTAGAGCACTGTGTGGTTGTTTTCTTCTTCTGGAAAGCAGAAGGAGAGAAATTCTAGTCCTTTCTGTGTGACACCAGAACCAGGGTATCCCAGTTTCTGAGCAAATTGCCTAAAAAAAATCCCTTTTAAGTTATTGGGCAAAAAGATTGGTGAGACTTCATCCTTCTCCTCCCTTTTGTTTTAGATGGTACACATGAATTTCAAATCTATTTTGCTGAACAAGAATTGCAAACTGTGTATAAATGCCAAAAACTACCGCTAGGCCACTGCACAAATGCCATTTGGGCATGTAAAGGGAAATAGAATTGCGCCTTTCATGTGCATAGTATGCATCATTCACTCTGAAAGATTTTGAAAAGGAAATATATTAATAGATTTTATTTGTCGGGGTTTTTGCTCTACCACATCTTTGAGAGAATTTGTCCTGCAGACAGAAAACAATTTAAATGCAAAGTAATTTGTATTTATCTTAATTTGTTTCTCCTGAAGTAGCTTATTCATTTTCAGTATAATATTATGTGCTTTGATCATGTTTATTCATTGCTGATCAGCATGCCAACAAATGGCACCTCTTGCTCTAAAATCAATTAGCTATTTAAATGTAGTGGAAGAACATAAGTCAAAGTAAGTCTCTCCCTGCTTTCTTCTTAAATCAAGACAGAAAGAAGTAGTGCATTTTTATTTAAATAAATGTGGCTACAGTTCTAATACATTTATACACTATTAATGTCCTGCTTGTATACAGAGGAAGTACATTTATTTAAAAAAAATAAATTTGCATATGAACTTATTAATATAGCTGAGTGCTTGCATATTTTCTACACAACTGGTATAGTTTTAACATGAATAAATTATTTCCAAAATCATCCTGATTAGTTTTATATAGATGAAGATGGGAAAAGTATTTGTTATGAATACTAAGATATACTAAATTACTGCTAAATTGATCTGATAGTTCTGTGTGAGAGAGAATGAAGTACACATATCTATTTTTAATTAGTTTATTATAATTACACTTTAAAAATAAATGCTTAGTCAAACTATGTTTTAATGATGCTGTTAGCTATACGGTAACAAATTGCATAGTTTAAAAGGAGGTGATTATATATACATTTTCTATTATCCAGCTTTAGAAATATAATCAAGCAATGCCAGCATAGAAAACTATGGTGGGTGGTTTCATAATAGGCATAGGATTAGTACAGAGAGATATATAGAAAAGAAAATGACTCTTTTACAAGATGACAAGAACACTCTAAAGCCAAGACTTGGCTTGAAAATGTTTAACTGTTCCATAGAAAACTGGGGATAAGTACACCATAAGAGCAATAAAATAGATATGAAAGCTTGAACAATAACTCTGTAATGGGGAAGGTACACTACATGATTTAATAGAACAAAATGTTACATAGTCATAAATGTGTATGCTGCCAATATGAATATAGAGATACTATTTGGGCATTGAAAGAGGATTGGAGAGTAACAGGAGATTTTGATGTTAGATGATATCTACATCTCAGACTTTTGTCATCCTAGCTACACAAGCAAGGGGTGTCATGATTAGTGACAGACGTAATTGTGCCAGCAAATGTCCCTAATTTCAATATAATACCGAGTTTCTGGTGTTTCACTTGGGGATGGGATGCACAGTTTTGCTGATATAAGCTCTACCCATATTAGGAACAATTTTGTAATATTGAAGAATGGTATAGCTATACCAGCAGAGTCTTCCTCTGGTCTATACTTCCAGTTATCAGCGTAGTTTCTTAAATACTGCTTTGTCATGTTGGGGGAATAGTTCTCTTTGGGTGAAAAGCCTGGCATTACAAAATAGAAAGTGATTTCTGTTATAGCCAGACACAAAACTGAAATGTATTTCTCTTTGTATGCACATATTTTACTTCACTATTCACAAATAGTTTTTATTATTGAATTAATTGTAGGGATTTTTTTTCTTTTATAGTAAGAGGATTTTTAATTTTATCAAATGAATATTCCAATAAAAATTGGCCATAATATGTTGCTCTCTGTGACTGACTTCATTATACCTCAAAAATAATAAAAAATGATTATTGTCACAAGCAATACTCCAGATGTTGAATTAGAAGACACTGGCTTTGTATTATTACAGAAAAGGAGGTAAAATAATTATATGATTCTCAATGCATTTTTGATATTGCCTTTATTTATGAGAGATAGATTGGCTACAGTTTGATTTGCCAAAAACTCAAAAATCTACATCTGAAATATGAAAATAAAACAAACTAACATAATTAGCTTCTTCAGTTATTTTAATAGAGAAATCAGTAACTGAAAAAACTTCATTTTTTAGCATGGCCTAGGAAAATACAATATAGTTTATTAAGTTAGTTACCAAGGACACAGTTTTGTCAGTAAGTATTTTTTCTATTTATTTTTGCAACTATTCCTGGTTCTCAGAATTTATAACTGACAGGTCTTTATTCAGGCTTTACCCTTATTATTAATTTAGTTTTAATTAATAATTCTAGTCACTATTTCCTCACTTAATGTCATGTCTCATCCAGAATAATTAAAAAAAAAAGTACCTACTCATGTAACACAAATAAAATCCACAGGGAAGTGATTTGTAGAATGGTAAGTTATTTGCAAGAATCTCTCCTAATGAATATAGAATTACTTGAAATAATAAGCCATTTGTATATATAGTAAAAATTGTATTAAGATACATACATAGAGTCAGTTCAGTTGAAACATTTAATATGTGAAAGCACATCTTAAATACCAAAGCCAAAGTCAATACACAAAACAATATTCTGTGTAAACTCACAAATTCTAAGTGGGGAGCCTATCCATCCACCCTACACACTACTGCCATAGCATCTTGTTTCTCTGTGGTTAAATATGCCTGTATAACCTGGGAATGCTTAAATAACAGTAAACATATTGCCCCTGTCCTAAATGATCAATTCAGAATTATAACAGACTGCCTAAAACCTAACCCTGTTCCCTGCCTATACGCACTATCTAGCATAGCACCCCCTTACACCAGGAGGAAAGTAGCAGGCAACATTGACCAGCAGATACAAGAGTCAGACTGCCACTCACTTTATGAACATCAACCAGCGCACCATCATCTCTCATTGAGAATAGTTTTGATATTCTACTATACCATTGACCATACATCACCAGAATTAGCTAGAACTACCCTCTGGCAAAAAGAATGATAAAAACTAGGCAACAAAAGCTGTTGAATGGAGCTGGTGAGGAATTACCACCAGTGAGGAGTTAGCACCCAGCTCCAATTACAAATGACATACATGGCAGAGTCTGAACAAAATAAGTGCGGGTCTCAGCAAATGCAATTTTCTCATGAAATCATGTGGCCACTACACAACCAACCAATGTGTTTGTCAAGAGAAGCAAACCATAGATCATTTCCTAAAGTGCCCTGTAGCACCACAATGCACCCCACAAGACTGGGCAATACCAACACCAGAAGCAGTGGTCTGTGGAGAATATAGGGAGCAGACTATACAGAAAGTTTGGACTGGAAACACGACAAAGAAATAGAAGAACTTGAAACATTCATATTTCAAAGTGTAATTACTTTTTATTTTCATCAGGAGACAAATGTTACCATAAAAGGAAACTCCTGTCAATACTTTATAATCCAAATGAAAGAAAACCCCAGGTAAAAATTCCACATTACCGCTTCAACAGAAGATGCGAAATAAACATTATGCCTAATACTGGAATTAATGATTTATAAAGTTATCAAAGGTGACCTAACAATCACTTTTCCTTGTTAAAATCTAGATTTGATTTATATAAATAACATACTGGTACATATATGTGACACACAATATTGTATATCTTTTCTGTACTTTCTCAATTCCATATAGGTCTTGTGTTTTGGGAAGCCAATCTTATTCCCCCTTCTACTGGATAGAAAGGTAGCATAACTAAGGGTGAGTAACCAGGCCATGAGCCTGGGGTGCTTATTAAAGAGGGGCAATAAAATGGAGGCAAAGGACTACTGGAATGGAAGCAGCAGTGGTTGAAGCTACAGCTGTATGGAACAGAACAGGGTCAGGAGTCAGCCTCATTTGTTATCATGGCCTAATAACAATACTAGAACATAGTCTGAAGGATTTGTTTCCCCACAGAGCCACAAAATGTTCACATGTCAGGCCTGGGTTAGAGTGAGTAGTCAGGAGAGTAAGTAAAATGACACTTTGACAGTACACATGTGCCCCTATTAGGCAGGAGTAAACTAATTTACTCTGCAGTAGGATAGTATTTGTAAATACAAATACTATTAGGTGGAGTAAATACAAGTACTATGCTGCTGTGGAGTAAAAAATTCTGCAGAAGTGCACATGTAGATGCTGCCCTGGATGGCTAGCGCATGAGGATGCTTCAGTGCTGGGACTGCCTGTTGGTGAGCCCCATGCCAGAGCACCCTCATGTCATAGCCCTCTGAAGCATGTTGAGCTGCAAGGAACAGCCCTGGGCTGGCAGACTGACTCCCATGACCACCTGCCAGCTGGGGCTGCTCCACCCTGGCTCAATATGCTGCGATCCTGGGCACACATAAAGTCATATGCCTGGCAGCAATAAGCTCTGGGGCAATAAACTGCAGAGCTTATTGCATCACATTAATAGGCACATGTAGACATGCCCACTGAGTATGAGTCTGGTCTGGGAAGCTTATCAACTACTTTGGAATTGTCATTCAGATTTCAGAAGCTTTATGTCAAAGTAGTAAGTAGGTGAAGCTTTCAAAATTTATTCTAGATGAAAATAATGTATCAGAAACAGATATTTAGTATTGCAGTCTCTTCAAATTTCAGCTCATTCATAAGGAATTTTAGTGCTACTAATCCTATTAGTAAAGCAGATTATATCAGAACCTAGAATAAATAAGTTGCATATTGAAAACTCTATGTTGCTACCTTGATATTGAACTCTATATGCCTCCCACAATGATACATGAACTCTTTTCACTGGGGATCACTTTTCTTTATATATCTTGTCTCCAAAGCAAAATCATTATTTTGTTTTATTAAATGCCTCCCTGAGAATAGAAGAATAACCCTTTTGTCTGCAGAAGAGGTTAGATAATGGTGCAAAGGAAAGACGCAATATTTTCAAGAAGCAAACATTGATTAAAAAAGAAGAAAATAGCAGAGCCCAATTACAAAAGAGAAAATAAAAACAGCAATATAATTCTGTGTGTGGGTGTTTGTTTAGGTTAATTTTATAAATTGTCTAGCATATTTCATAACATGGTAAATATTTGCTGGAGCAGGTACAAAAATGACTATAAAGATGATTAGGGAAAGGGAGATCGTATCACAGAAGAGAAAACTAAGGAGTCTGGCTTATTTAGTTTAACAATATGAAGGCTGAGAGGGAGTATGATTATTCTCTATAAATATATCCAAGATGTTAACATCAAGGAAGGAGAAGAATTATTTAAGCTCAAGAACAATGTTGGCATGAGAACAAATGGGTAAAAACTGGTCATGAATCAATTTTGACTGGAAATTTGAAGACAATCTAATCATCAGTGAATTTCTGGAGTCTTTCCAATAGGAATAATGGGAGTAAAAATTTAAGCAGTGTTATAATCGACTGTAGCATTTAGAAGATTATATGAGGTGGCTGTTTTTGATAGCAGTTCCTCCTAGTCCTATGTTCCTCTATTTTATTTTTTGTACAGTTTTTTTAGACATATGATTTATGGTATTTTAAAATTATTAGAGCATAAGTAGCATGAAATCTGAAACAAAGACAAAAAACAGTCTGAGTAGATCTGATTGGATACGTTTTTGGCAAGTTATTTATCTAGAATGAGAATCTTGTTCCCTTTCCATGAGAAATACACTTTTGTTCTGCCAGTTCACCCATGGGACTACTAAGGAAAGTGATTTTATTCTGTATCAAAAGAATATCCTTATCTGGTTCCAAATAATTGTTTCTCTTTAGCTTGATTTTAAGTGAAAATTTTATTGACAATGGGTGAGTTTTAACTAGGTGAGCTTTAACTAGGCACATTGGTTAGAGGGAGCTTTGCATTTTTTGACTTAGTATAAATCAGTCTGACATGAAATATAAATTACTGAATCCAATGTTACTTTCTACAACTATTCATCAAAAATTACATACAGTTTTCTGATGCTGAGAATATTTCTGCCAGTAAGCATTTTTTCCCCAAAACATTTGCAGAAAGTAAAAACAGATCCATAACTAAAGTGTATTAAAACTACAAATGGACATTCTTTAAAACAAAAACAAAAACATGGAAGCATTTGCCACTTTAAGTATAGAAATCTCATTTAATCCAAAGGGGTGGGGGGGAGTAAGAATCTTGCTCCTCTGTCAGTTTCATCTATGAAAATGTAATTTATAAAAAAATTACCCATATAATTGGTAATTAATACCAAGTTAAATGGATGTATATTTAGTTTATAAATTGTCTGATGGGTGGAATGTGTGTCTAAGACTCTACGTGATAGTGCTATAGCTGCATGAGTGCCAAAAATACCACTTATGTATAGGTAGCAATCCTTGTGGATGTGCACCCATAGGCAGTGGAAGGGGCGGGGCTAGCAGGGCTTAGCAGTGGTAAGGCAGCTCAGCCAAGGGCTTCCAGCAGCTGCAGCAGGGCTGGGGAGGGAGTGGGGCTGGGACTAGGGCTAATGAAGGAGTAGGCACTGTACAGCTAGCAGGGCATGATATTGAGCCACGAGCATCCAGGGGGCACAGGTCCTGCTGCTATGCACACCCTGGGAGGTGTGGGGGTGTGTACCTTTGGATCTGCATGGGGCAGGTCAGGCTGCCACTGCCACTGTCACTGTGGACTGGGGCTGGAGTTGCACTGAGCTCTTCATTGAGATGACTCAGAATGGGGTATGGTGGACACAGGGGTCCTGGAGGCTCTGTCCCCTCTGGGCTGGTGGTGCAGCTGAGGATGACACCACTCCACCTTCAGGCCCCCCCCCCCGGGTGGTGAAGGGCCAGGGCTGGGGAGGGGCACCCGGGGCAAATGCAGAGAGGCAACCAGGGCCAATGCAAGTTTGGAGGGTGGCAGATTCACTGGTGTAAAGGGTGCCGATGCCTGGCAGTGACCCCAGGCACAGAAGGGGCATCCACATGGGCACACTGGGCCCGGCTTCACTCCACTCCCTCCTGATCCCTGCTTGGTCCCAGCCCTAGCCCTAGCCCTACTCCCTCCCCCTCCAAGGTCCTTTCCCCTCCCCCTGTCCCTTCCTTCACAGACTTTCCTACTGGGGGTGGGGGGCACACATGTACACAGGCCCGCAATTTTTTTTTTCTCCATCTGCCTATGTGTGCACCAGTTTAAAAAAATTATAGACACTGGTTATAATTATACAGGAATCTTATTTATACCAAATTATATAGGTTTAGCTTGTTATGGGCTTCCTTTCAGGCTGGCCACCTGGGAAGCTGTAAGGGATATATGAGGGGGCAGGTAGAAGCTAACACTATTAATAATGTGTAGTTTAATGAAATGGATGCTAGTCTGAAAGGGATCAGGCCTTGGATTCTAGCTTGGATCCTTGCTCCTGATGGGTTTGAAACTTCCCCACTGTCCTTCATTCAGTTTAGTAAATGGAAAGGGCAGAGACTCAGCTTCAAGAAGAGTGTCAGAGATTAATTCCTGACCAGTGGTATGAGCATAGTGCTAGGAGAGATATGGGTTCAAATTTATTCTGGACAAGGGGCTTAGAATTCATGTCTCTTAATACATGGGTGAGTGCCCTAGTCACTCAGGTATTGGGGCTAAACTCTAAGAAAGCCATCCTCCACCTCTATATCCTAGCCTGATTAGGGTGTGTGGGGTAGGAAAAGCATAACCCTGGAGCTGTGGCTAGTGGCTGGACTATCCCAGGCCTGGGGCT
>NW_017729027.1:27633698-27640698 GCF_001723915.1 Gavialis gangeticus | reverse complement strand
GAAAGCCATCCTCCACCTCTATATCCTAGCCTGATTAGGGTGTGTGGGGTAGGAAAAGCATAACCCTGGAGCTGTGGCTAGTGGCTGGGCTATCCCAGGCCTGGGGCTAGACTCTGAACATGTGCAGACATTTAGTAGATTGGGCTAAACCATTCCTGATCTTAGTTAGTTCACCTGCTCAGATGAGCTAACTTAGATCAGGCCATCATTTTGGGCCCAATTTAACCCCCTCAAATGTCTGCACAGATAGGCATTGAGATAGACCTAATCCTAGTTACTTTGAGTTAAATGTAATGTCTGCATATACCCAGTGCTTTATATAACGTGCATAAATAGCATACATGAAACAGATTTCACAAATATATTTGGAAAGGAAAGAATAAATGATAAGATGTAAATTATGAGCCAAATCCCATCTCAAAGATAATTTGGTGGAAAGTACTGCTTTGAACCAGTAAGAATCACTGAATTCTCCCAGTGAGAAGTAGTCATTGAAATGATATCTTTATTGACTTTACTTTGCTCCCATTCACTACGCTTATTATTCTTATTTTTGGCTGGAGCCTATGGACATTTTTGCATCTAAGGGCTTCAGATCTCATTAGAGAGAAAAGGATTTTTTTTTCCCTCCTCAACATTTGAGGCTGCTAACAATGATAAATATAAGTGACTTGCTATGTACCGGTGTCTCAGGGTGCCTATACACATGCATGGAGGCTGCTCTGATTACAGTGCATTGGAGCAGACTCAAATAATTGAGTCTGCTGGAGCTTGGCAATTACTGTGCTCCAGCAGCCCCCAGCATCTCATGTATCAGTGTCCCTGTGCTGAAAAATGGTGGCGGGAGCACTCTAACTAAAGCTTGCTCAATGAGCTTTAAAGTGCCCCCACCACCATTTTTCAGCAGCATCCCAGAGAATATCAATAAACACCCTTAGTGACCACTTTGCTTGGTTCATGTAATGCATGGAAGGGTTTTCAAGACTGCATCTCATCAGTACCTCCTCTCCCTTTCAGAACTGGAAAGTAGCAAGAGGATCCTTGTGCTCTGAATATTTTCATCTTACAAGGTTAGATAGAGAAGAACCCCCTAAGCTACTATCACATGTTTGGAAGACTTATTAAAATGTTCAGATGAAATTAAATGTCCTCTTTTTTATTTAACTATCCTCATAATGTGTGATAATCAGGCTAAAGTTTGTTATATATGGATTGAGATGTAGAAATTTCTGCTTAAAAACAACTTGGTATTTTGGGACTGGATAAACTTAAATTATGTTATTCTCCTCCCATCCACATTCTCATCTCCCATGCTCTATTTTCACTCACAGCTCCTTAGGTTTTCTCCCCTATCTTTGTTTCCCTCATTAATTTTCTTTCCTAAACATTTAATATGATGAATATAGGGATATGTGGGTGTTTGCTTTACTTTTTCCTAAGGAGATCTCAGCTATATACCATCCATCACTCCTCTGAAAACCTCCTAAGGGACCAGCTTCTAAAAGGCTCTCTCTCAGGAAGGAAAAGAAAAGCAGTAGTAGCAATACCTCAGGATTTGTTAATGTTAGACATTGTTGGCATTTGGGGATTTGGGTGTGTATGTTCATGTGTTAACTGGATTTAACTACTTAGAGATCAAGTGAAAGGTACTGGACTTGGAGGAAAAAAATGATGGGGAAGTGTAAATTTACCAAATGATTTTAATATACACTTCGCATTAATTAAAATAACTCTAATAAATAAGTTCAGAGTAATAAATATAAATTAGAACATACATTCAAGTGTGAAATCATTAAGGATCAGTATGAGTTAAAAACAGCATAAACAAAATATTAGAGTGCATAGCAAGGGCATTACAAAAAAAGTATTGAAGCAAACCAAAAAGGCACTGAAAACAGAAAAGAGTCAAGTGAAGATTAGGAATGGGAGTCAGAGAGTTAACTTAACTTGAACTGAGGGTTACAGCATAACCAGCAATCAAAGAGCAAACAGCTATAAGTTAAACAACTATAAAGCAAAAGGCAAATAGAAGTAAATGAGCACAAATAGGCTAATAAAAAGGAATGATGGAATAACTATATCTCTGATCCTCAATGGTTAGTAAGCATCAGAGTGTTGTATGCCTATAAAGTCCCACTGCACATACCTGCTGCAGGACAAGAATGTAAAGATATTTCTTTTAAAATGGGAGTACTAGATGCACCAGTCATTTTAGTGACTACTTTGGCTCTTCTGCAAACACTTATGTACAAAAGTACTACTGTCCATATGAATTATTTTTGTCGTCTTTAATGAGACTAGTCACATGCATTATTCACAGACAACAGTTATGTTCCAAATGTGGCTGTTAGATTGTACATTAGTGGAGCAAGGATCATGAACTACATTTACAAAAGGGTAACTGTCATTTTAAATGGCAAAACTCTGAAGCTCCCACTCAGCCCTTTCCAAAACTTGGAAGTATCTTAATCCCCTCGTTGCCTGATTTTCTATAGATAGAATACCCAGAACTACCTAAGTCTTGGCTCATGTCTTACTTCCATCATGGTTCACAAAGTAGGTGTTCATTTTCCAGTCTCACCTTGGGAGCATGATCTTATCTGCATTCTCAAGGCACATCCAGCAGATTGCACTCTCAAATAGTGGAGGAAAAAGTTGTAGTATCTTCTCTTCTACCAATTGCCCAGGGGTTCCCGGACTCACACTAGATGTGGGAGGGCCAAATTTAAATATTTTCTTTGCCTGAGGTTATTTGAAACCAGATCTCACACCTTCAGGAACATAACCAAACCACCAAGCTATGTTCAAGGTGAGGGAGGTGGATTCCTTGAGCCCTCTTATTGAAGCTGCTCCACTTTCTATGATATTCTTAAATAATCAATATATGAGAGAGATCTTAAGAACATAATGTAAGACATGCCACATTGGGTCAGATCAATGGTCCATCTAGCTCATGCATCCCATAGTGAGCCTGTCAGAGGTTTGTAACCTATGGCCCATAGAAACAAATGTCAGAGTTGCTGCAGAGTCTGCAGCTTGCAGTGCCATTAGATCCAGTCAGAGGATGTGGGACTTCAGTGGTGTTTGGCAGCTTAGCTGGGCGTTTAGTCTGCCAGTACTCTTCCTGTGCTACCACAGGAAGAAGCGATGGCTCCAGGCAGGTCCTAGAGCTTGCTTGCTGCTAATTTGAGTTGGGTCATTCTGACTTTCAGCCAGAAAAGGTTTTCTACCTTTCTGTAGAACTGCTGGTATACATGTCGAACTACATAAAATCTAACAACTTGTTTTTTTCAGTAAGGATAAATTCAGTATCTATGTTTATTTATGCTATTCGTGGCTCTTTCTTTAAGCAGTCTACACAGAAACCAGGCTATGTAATCTTCACTAATTCCAATGAGTGCAGTTATATGATTATTAAAGTCAAGAGTAGCAGCAAGTTCAGCAAAGTGGTTTATTACCTTATCCACAAGCATACTACATTATTTGAAAGTAGGAAGTCATTTGTATTACATTAATTTTTTTCTTTGCATGGTATTAGTTTTGCATATATTTGGTATTTTGTACTGAAACTATTATATGCAAATATACTCATTACACCTTTTTACTGAACTGCTTAGGATTTCTCTATACCTTTTAAATCTGTGGAAATGAATTGTTATGGTATACAATATTAATGAGATACTACAAAATTGCTCCCT
The DNA here is from genome assembly GCF_001723915.1 of Gavialis gangeticus. Classification (NCBI taxonomy): domain Eukaryota; kingdom Metazoa; phylum Chordata; order Crocodylia; family Gavialidae; genus Gavialis; species Gavialis gangeticus. The sequence continues at coordinate 27,637,000 of NW_017729027.1, read as the reverse complement.
ACAGAATTTTCATATTATATTATGTTGGAGCTCTCACTCCTGGCTTTCTATTAACGACATGCTCAGGCACAAAAAGAAACAGTCTTTTCCAGGGATCAGAATGATATTTGTGCTTGGTGTGCACACACAAACACACACATGAAATGGCATTGTGGGTTATCACAGCAAAAAATATGCTGAAGGAAAGAAAATCTCTGCTCTTTGTTAAAACCCAGTTAAAATCTTAAAGGGGCTCCTTTATTGATTATAAATATGAATAAAGATGTAAACTGCTAGTATATTGATAGTATCTGAATAATACTGTCAATCAGGTGCCAATACTTAGATCACAGGTGTTGCCATGATGTCTTGTTCCTATTTTTCTGGCAGAACAAGATGTTGGTGATGGTGAGTGCATGTTCCTGCCATTTGGTCAAGAGGAGCTGGAGTTGACCTTTTTGACTCCTCCCTTGCTGAGAGTTCTGATCCAGATGTTGGAGTCCCTTCCACCTCTGGCATTGAAATCACTGAGAAGAATAAGCCTGTCACCCTCTAGAACATCAGAAAGATTTGGTCAGGGTTTGCATAGAATTACTCCATGGTTTAATTCACGGTGTCAAGAGTTGTGAGCATACACGCTGATGACAGTGGCATATTAGCTCCACACCAGCTTAAGATGGAGCCACTCCATAATTCCAATAGGAAACTTATTAAGTTGGTTATGAGTTCATTCTTGATAAACGAACCAACTCTGTGAACCTGGCATTCTCCTTCCTGTTTACCCTTCTAGAAAAAGCAATATTCTTTTATTAATCTATCTCCCACAGTACACCAAAATTGCTCAGTACACCAAAATTGATCTAGTGTCGCCTGAGTTCTCAAGCCATGATTGTGGTGTGGCACTCTGGGTGTTCACTATTAGGATTGTCCATGAACGTCCTGATGTTTCAGGTCCCAAAATGGATGTTGTGTTTCCATTGATTTTGAACACAGTAAAAGTGAATCCCTTGGATGTAGTTATCCAGTCAAGAAAAAGGTGGACAGACTATGTTTAGGGCACTTTTTATAGCTTTCTCCCCATGTGGGGTGAGCAGAGCTGGTTCTAAAGAAGGCTGCTCGGTCATAGTCACTGTTGCTGAATAACATTCCTGCCTCATTCATGTGCTAGACAACCTTCTTATAACTGCTGTCTTCCTGTCAGTTCATGACCAGGAGCTTCTAGACCTCACAGTCCTGCTCCCATTGTGACTAGCTGGTCTCCAGAGGACTTGAAAAATGTTCCGGAAAAGCTATTTTCAGGGAAGACACCTGTGCATGATCACTTTTATCATGAAGAAGCTGCTGCATACCAACTTCCACTTTCATAGCTGTTGCAATTCTAACATCCTCTTTTTTCTGCTTTGCTGTTGAGGACTTGAGTATAGAGACAACCTATACTCAAAAGCCATCCCTTGCAGAAACCTGACGTTAATGAAGAAATCCAGCATTGCCTCAAATGTACAAATTTCAGCCTCCAGATGCCTGATGAAATGGGTGTTCAAAGACTGCAACATCAGATCCAAAACCAAGCTCATGGTTTATCAAGCAATTGTGATCCCCACTTTACTGTACATTGCTGATATGTGGACAACCTACACAAGACACCTCAAGTCACTGGAGAAATGTCACCAACTCTGTCTTCAGAACATCCTTCAAATCCAGTGGGAAGAGAGATGCAGCAATGTTAGCATCCTCACACAAGCAGACAACACAAGCACAAGTACAATTATCATCTGACGTCAAATTTACTGGGTCAGCCACATCATCTGGATGCCTGACTCCAGACTCCCAAAGCAAGTTTTATTCTCCCAGTTCAGACAAGGTATATGGTCAAGAGGAGGGCAGAGAAAGCACTTCAAGGATGTGCTCAAGGCCAACTTGAAAAAAATGCAACATCAGCATCAACTTATGAGAGGCTATCACCCAGGACTGCCCCAAATGAAAGAAGAGTTTGCTGCAAGGGTCTCAGTATTCTGAAACCTTATGATGACAACAGAAGACAGAAAAGTGGAAGCGGCAGATACAGCATGTCATGGACCAAAACAAGAATCTGGAGCAACCCACCCCACACAGAAACAAATGTCAGAGTTGCTGCAGAGTCTGTTGATCCTAGATTGCCCTCATTATCCATCTTTGGACCCAAAAATAAGACAATCATAGAAGATAATCATTCTCGACTGTGAGGGATTGCCAAAGAAGAGTATCTGAACCTATGGCTCTATAAATTGAAGTGCATATGCAGGCACATTTACTCTTAGCAGGAACCAACTGTGTATATTTTAGGCAAAGATAGTGTTAAAAAAATGTGATTATGTTCTTAAGGCCAAATCATAACAACTACAAAAAAGGGGGTAGGGGAATTAAGGATGATCTGTCTAACTTAATTCCAACATTTCCAAAATTTTTGAGTGCTTGTTTCTGCAGCTTTAATATTCTTTCAATTTATTCTGTGCAAAACTAGACAAGTAAACAAAAACAACTATGACTACAGTCCTACAGAGGATAGTGTGCAGGAAGATATCTGTGTCCATGAAAAGCCCCACTAACTTCAATGCTCCTCAATTCATGTGAAGAATTCCACCTGAATATATCAGCAGCACACACATTTTGCCTTTTAATCAAAACAGGTAGTTATTTGGACTATTACCAGGATAAAGGTACAAAAGCCCCAAGGACCAGATTCTAAAAGGTATGTAGGTATGTAGTTTCTATTGAAATAAATGAGTGTCTAAATATTTCATAGACATTAGGGCTGGAAGGAACCCCAGAAGATCATCGAGTCCGCCCCCTGCCCAAAGGGCAGGAAATCAGCTGGGGTCATAGGATCTCAGCAACATAAGCATCCAATTTGCTCTTGAATGTGTTCAATGTAGGTGCTTGAACCACCTCCAATGGCAGGCTGTTCCACACCTTGGGGGCTCAGACAGTAGAGAAATTCTTCCTTATGTCCAGCCTGAAATGGTCTTGTAGTAGTTTATGACCATTCGACCTCCCTTGGGGTGCTCTGGTGAACAAACGTTCCCCCAGATACTGGTGGTCACTCCTGATAAACTTGTAGGTGGCCATCAGATCGCCCCTGAGCCTGCGCTTTTCCAGGCTAAAGAGCTCCATGACTCCCAGCCTGTCGTCGTAAGGTCTGTTTTCCTGACCTCTGATCATGCACGTGGCTCTTCTCTGGACTCTCTCAAGCTTCTCCACATCCTTTTTGAATTGTGGAGCCCAAAACTGGAGGCAGTACTCCAGCTGCAGCCTCACCAAGGTCGAGTACAACAGGAGAATGACAT
>NW_017729027.1:27625370-27628698 GCF_001723915.1 Gavialis gangeticus | reverse complement strand
CGGGATTTGTCTGAGAAGCATCTATGGATGCAAGCCAGCATTTTGGTCACTGGCTTGCATCCTATTTTTAAAAGTCAGGCCCAGAGTCTTGACACAAATCCTCCACCTAATAACCCAAAAGCCCACAGTATCCTTTCGGAATACTACGTCCAATGGGAAACTGAGTTTCAGTGCCTCAAATATTTGGGCACAGAATACCTGAAGAATCATAAAGGGTCAGAACAAAAGCTGAGGTTGTTGGTTCTGCTCCTCAGGTAAGTTTCCCCTACAAGTATCTGTTGTGCAAGATACTGAACGGTTCTTAGCACCAGTCAAAAAATGTAGAGTGGATTCAAACAGGAATTCAGAACATTAGCACAGGGTACATAGTATGCAACTTTTTAAAGTCCCTCTGTGAATTATCCTTTTAGCAAAGGATGCAAAATGAACCACATCTGATGATTCTAGTCATGTAAACTGTGATATGGACATGAATAAAAAAACATGCCCCTTGGCAGGTTTGTGGTATGCAAATTACACAACCTGAAGCTGATTTTCCCTATGTTTCAGTGAGCTTTTGTTTGGGTTTTTCTTCCAGCCCATTCCATTTTTAAGATGTCTTGTGGAATGTTTGTTTAAAGATGGAATGCATCAGAACAGTCCTTTCCATTCATGTTAAGAATGAATTGAGATATTTTTTCTATTACCAGCTGCCTTTCTGAGAACATGCCATCATTGCAGGCCATTTTATAAAGCCACATTAAAATTAAGGATGCATAAACAGCATCTGAGTACCTCCCATTGAAAAAAGGCTCCAGATGCCAGCAAAAGAAGTTCTGTTCCAGTTGAGAATACCTGTTACTCTAGCCAATTCAATGTTTACTGCTGTTTAATTTATAATTGTGAACCTACTGAACTCTTTCTGAATTCCTCATCTCCCATCTCCAGGGCCTAGAATTTGGCTAAAAGGAGAAACTTTTGAGGTACGCATAAATGTAGGAGAATATGTCCAAATTCTTCCCAGGTGCAAAGATACCGGAGATGATAATTTTACAGAGATAAATGTGGAACTTTTTTTTTTTTCTATTGTGGACTGTTTTGTTCTACTTAGAAATAAATTATCAGAATTATTTTTTCATTTGTGTGGAGAGGGGATTGCTGTTTTTAAAATAAAATTAAGCAATCAAATATTGTTTAATTCACCACAAAAGAAGCACAATAAAATAAAGGTATTGGAAATTTCAGTTTCACAGCTGGAGTCCAACAAAAAACTTAGAACTAGTTGGGAATGTTTCCATTCAAGAGTTAACTACAATATGCTGGTTGCCCAGCAAAGAGATAACAAGAATACTGCTGGGATTTTTTTCTGGATAAATATCTCAGGGAACATGAAGCACTGTTAACTTATTTTAAATAATTCAACAGTATATTAATGGTTCACACCTGTTTAGACTTTCAACTAAACTTTAGAGTTATAAGACTGTTTAAATGAGCTGCCCTGATAAATAAGGTATTCAGAACATAATTTTTATCCTAGGAAAAAAATAAAGCCAAAAATTGGAAAACAGCATGCTGACTAGGTATGAATCTGAATTCCAAGCTGTTCAGTTTGATGTAGTATTTGACTTTGGACATGAACATTCATTTTGACCCTTATAGATCATGTTCTTTTAAAACCTGTTGAATAAAGAGTTAATTTAACCTTTCCAAATTTTGGATTATAATTATAATTAGAATACCACTATTTGCCATTGTGCTCTACACCCGTTGTTCTTAAGAAATCCCTGAAATTCTGGCCTAAGATAAAAGTCCTTCATTATTAAGGGTGACTCTTAAGTGTGTGTTAATCAGCACTGAAGATGACACTTTAAGAATTTAAAAAATGAAAGCTTAGTTAGCACAGGAAACGCTGTACCTTCAACATCTGAAAATTACATAAGATTGGAAATCTAAACCAGAAATCCTGGCAAGCTGAACAGAATGGGATTCTCAGCATTCTCTTTTAGGCTTTCTATCAATCTATCTATCCATAAGACAAATGAGTACTATGTTGCTTCAACTGGATTGATGGTAACACCATTATTCAGGACCATTGCAAACAAAATGTAGTTGCTTTTCCTGCCCTTAACATTAGACTCATATGACAGTAAGTGCTATCAACTTCATGTGCTTGGAGTGTGATGTCATGGAACATCTTCTCTTCTTTCCTTCACCCCTACAGCTTTAGCAAGGTTTGAGAACTACAATTTTGGATCATAACGTCATGAAATTCAGGGGTCATGAAACACCTCCTTTAGTTTTATGATTATTAGGTCAGTGTTGGCTGAGGGGTAGCAATGCAAAGCAAGTGATTATATTTCATTACTGCTGTGGCTGTGGTTTTAAAAACAATTACTAGTGTTTGTGTTTTCCTTTTATATCTTCTGGGGGAAATCAGCAAATCTATGTTATTCTCATGATTTTGGGATTTTGTTAAACCTTTTCAACTAAAGCAATACAAGGATCTCTATAATAAGATCTCAAAATATTTCTTTTTATATTATTATAAATAAGGCCCTGTACCCTTTTTATTATTCTGACCAGAATTTGCCTGAGAGTGCAATTACATAACAGACTCATAATTTTCAATGGACCATATTATAATTTTCAGTTGTATTACTTTCTCTTTAATGGTGATAATTGAAGAACTAAAGTTTGTGTGTCTTAATCTGCAAGATGCTCTCCCTGCTACGTCCAAAATCTTGGTAGTAGGTCTTGTACTGATCTTTGTCACAGGGACCCTAACCCTTCTAATGGAAAGAGAGGAGGAGATATGGGGACTGAAACAAGAGGTACAGAGAGAATAAGCCCTTGTCAGTGGATTAGGCATAGTGGCCCTTTAAGAGGACACAGGGTCAAAACAGGTAGTTTGTTCATAGGAAATTTAGTTATGGCTGACAGGCAGATAATCAGGTGTCTGAAAAAGTCTCTCAGACATGTAAATATGGCTGAAGGCCAGGTGACAGAGGAACTGGCTGTGGGAAGATTCTTTTATTTCAGGCAGTGGAAACATCAATGACTTCAGTGCCACAGACCCCATAGGGGCACATCCACACATGCAAGCACGTGTGCTTGCAGCAGCTCAAATGGAAGCGGTACAAATTTGAGCCAGGGCTTTTTGCTTCAGCGCACGTGCTTGGACATGCACTTTGGTGTGGATCAAATTGTGCCACTTGCAGCAAAATAACCCTGCCTGGCTTCGCCCATATCTGCAGCCAGCGGGAGCTAGAGCCTGGGGCCAGCACCTGTGCTGTCCCCAGCAGTTTAAAAAGCCACCCTGGCCTAGCCCCAGCAGTATAAAAAGCCACCC
>NW_017729027.1:27619852-27620370 GCF_001723915.1 Gavialis gangeticus | reverse complement strand
GTTTAAAAAGCCACCCTGGCCTAGCCCCAGCAGTATAAAAAGCCACCCTGGCAAGTAGTTCAGAGCTATTAGCTCTCAGGAGCTTCTGGGGCCCAGCCAATTGGTACCTGGAAACACTACCCCTTGTGTCAGCTGGATGGCTGAAGCAGCCCTGAGAGTTGCCTGCATCCTTTACCCACTGCAGCAGTCTGGCAGCCCCCACACAAGGGGTTCATCCCCCCAAAAGGGGGTTTGTCTCCCAGACAAGGGGTTCATCTCAACAGGGGATTTGGTGCCCCAACAGGAGGTTCAGCCCCCACACAAGGTGTTCGTCCCCCCCAACAGGGGATTCAGCTCCCCAACAAGGGATTTGGCCCCCACACAAGGGGTATGTCACCCCAACAGGGGCCAAATGCCCCCTGCAGGGGCTACCACCCTCCCTGCAAGGCTCACATGCCCCACCCTAGCTCCCTAATTGCTGCCCCCCTGGCCCCATCCCCCATGAGCATGCCCTGTCTTACCAAGGAGTCACATTAGTC
>NW_017729027.1:27613198-27619674 GCF_001723915.1 Gavialis gangeticus | reverse complement strand
GTGAGCAGGGCTGTCAGGGTTCCCCCATGGTCTCCTTTCCCCTCCTTCAGCCCCCTGACACCTTACTCACTGGCACTGAAGCCCTGGTGCTGAAACATGTAGTCTGGCTGGCTGCGTGTTTCAGCACTAGGATGAGGAGCCAACCATAGAGATACTCTGGCTGCCAGAGCATCTCTGTGGAGGACCCAGCTTCTGGTTGCCTCAGGACGAGTTCCGGGACTGTGCCCTGCCCCGCATTTTAAACTTCAGTTTTTTTAGACCCTAATTCCCTGGGTAGATCTAATTTTCTCTCTGTGCTGCATTTTTTCATTCACACACGTTCCTGTTACCCCACCTCAAAGGGCCCAAAACCCCTTTGAGGTGGGGTAACAGGAACATGGACAAGAGGCAGGTGCACGCTTGTGTGGACACACCCATAGAGGCTTCCTCAGACTATGATCAGATGCTCCTTGGGAGAGAGCTGTGTCTTCCATACAGGAAATGGTAGTTAAAGGTAGCAACAAAAGCTGCAATGCCTGGGGTGCTGTGAGCCTGGGAGGGACTGCTGACAACAGTGACTCTGCACCACCAGGGAACAGACTGTGGTGCAGTGAGGGCGATGCTATTATAATGACAGCATTCCTGGACTGCAATTTTGTTTGGGCTGGCTACCCATATACTAAGCAGAGAAAAGGCACGAAGGCCGGTGAAAGGTGCTGATGCCTATGGGCATTTGTACACATGGTCCTGGAGTGTGTGTGGGGGGGTGTGCTTTAATTGGAGTGGTTCTGAGAGTGATTTTATTAAAATACCCAGAGTATCTTGTACTTATACTCAGTACACTCCTGCACTGAGCCCCACACATGCTGACTGGGGCAGCATATTACTTCCACCCCGCTCTACTCTGCCTGTAACAATTGGGTACTTTACTGGGGCTTTTTTGGTGCTTTTATCTAATAGCTGATTGAATGAACTTCAGCTAAAAGTTCCAAAAAGCCCCACTGAAGTGCCTAAACTTTACAGATGCTGCAGAGCTGGGTTGAAGTAATTCTCAGCCCAGATTCCCATCTATTTAGCACCATTATCAAGATGGAGCCATAAAAGGATATTTGGATATGAGTGCTTAGAAAAACTGAAAGGTCAAAATCCCTTGACTTTGCCAATGGCAAAGAGCAGTTGAGCCCAATCTTAATCCTGTAAAGATTAAGAAACTTTATTGAGGAAATAATCCTTTTCTGAGATGTTGTAACTAGAAGGACTTGAAAAGCAGTATAGGTCTAAATAGTGCTCATTCAGGGCTTTGTTACAACTTATGCTGTGAGCTACAAAAATGCTGATGAGTGTTAGTGCTAGCTCAAATTTTGAGTGGTCACACTTCAAGCCAGCAGGGGCCTGGGGAACTGAATGATAAGACTATCCCTCCCCCCACCCCCATTCTGGGCTTCCCCCCTGGCCCCTTGGCCTTTCCCAGTTCTTCCATGTCTCTCAGGGTGTCCCCCTCCTTCTTGCCTTCCCTGTCCCCACCCCTGGGGCATTACTTGTGGTTGCCCACACTGTCTGTCCCAGTGGAGAAGGCGGAGAAGTCACAAGTAAGCAGGGGGTGGGGTGCAGGGCAGTGAGTAAGGTTCTGGAGTGCTGGGCAGAGCAGGGGCAGTGTGCCCAATCCAGGCCAACAGGGAGGGGGTGGAGAGGTGTTTACATTAGGGTGTAGCCAAGAGTGGCTGTACCTTAGTGTAACAGGAGCTGGATAGCATGGATCAGAGTTAATCCTGTTCTGCAGTACCATAAATTTGGACCACATAACAAGTGCTTAAAACTAGTTTCAAGTGTTAACATGTGGACATTCTAGGGGGTCAAGAGCTCCAGGAGCCACCCCAAATTACCATGTAACAAGGCCCTCAGATACCTAAGTATCCCTCTGTAATATACAAAATGGGAGGGGGTGATAAGGTGCTATTATAATTCCTTTATAAAACTTAAACAAACAGGGAAAAATGGCCAATCAGTATAATTTACTGCAGACGAAACAAAATTACTAATTCATAAATGGCAAAGTAATCTGCTTTTAGAGAATTATTGAGCATGAGTTATTTTTCACAACATTTGAGATGTACTATCTTCATTTCCCCGAACAGAGAATTTTAGCAATGATATGACAGCTTAATGCAAGACTGGGGAGACCAACTGCTTGCTATGCAGTTACAAGGTGAGATTACCATGACAAAACGATTTCTGTACGTGCCTATAGGGAGCCCATTATGAGTCTATTTTGCTGGCATTACAGTGTGAAATTATGATGGGAGAAAAAATTCCATTCAAATTCTTATTGCATGACAACCTTGTTCAAGTGCAAGTTAATGATATATAATGATAGAAACGCAGGTCTTTTTTGTATTGTGATTAGAGTTCTTCCTATCTACAAAGTTTGGATTCATATATATAATTAGAAAACCTGATGTAAGCTAAAATTATTAAAGTTACCTCCAGTTAACAATGTTTTCCTCTGAAAGAATATACAGGTTCTACATGTGAAATGATTCTTAACGTGATGAGGTTGACGTTGGGCTTTTTTGCTTTTTGTTTGTTTTTTTGTTGTTGTATCTCCCTTAGCATACATACACCTTTAAATGCACATACACCACATAAAACAAATCTCCACAAATTAAGTAAAAGCTTTTAAAAGTAGAATATCTAATTCTAATCTGCCAAAATAACTCCACTTATTTTCATAGAAGAAAGACTCAACTGCAAAATACTCTGTTTTATATACCTGTCCATTAGGGCTTTGTTTGGTAAATTAATTTCCTTTCTTCCCAGGGCCTGTCAGACATACTAATAACTAGATATATGATCCCATTCATTATTTTCTCATTTTTTTCTCTCTTCTTTTTGAACGGTAATGTTTACAGGACCTTCATTTCCTTATCTTTTTAACACATTATTTCTGCTCAAGATGAATGTTATAAAAAAAGTTTACCGGGTTCTAGGTTGTAGCTGTGTTGATCTAAGGGCAGAGGCAAACAAGGTTCTTTGGGTGAATCTGATATCTTTTATTAGACCAACTTAAATAATTGGAAAACAATTTTCTTAGCAAGCTTTTGGGTTTAAAAACCCTTCATCAAGCTGAGGAAGTCTCTGCAGTTGGTGTGTGTGTGTGCTTTTCCTGGATGTAATGAATAGTAAAGAAGCCAGAGGTGTGCATACAAAATAGGCAGTCAGCAAAGATGTAAATTGAGAAGTCAGTGGGTGAAAGACATGTTGGTTGGGGTGAGGAAGAGAGAAGGAGGATGAATGTAGCAGGTAATTAGTGGAGAGGTACCTGGGGAGTTAGAGGTCAGGTAGGTTATAATGTGTCATAAATCCAATGTCTATATTTAGCCCATGGTTTTTTGTATCCAGGAGGTTGATGAAGTGAAGTTCATAGGCTTATCTCTGAAAAGTGTTTTGTAAGTTCCCTTTGAGGATTAGAACTGAGAGACGGGAGAGAGAGTGGGTTGGGTTTTTTTTGTGAGAAACGTGCCCCCACAGGTATCTTGCATGCATACCAGCCTCTGGCTTCTTCACTATTCATTCCATCCAGGAAGTGCACACACCAACAGCTGAGGCTTCCTCATCCTGACAAAGTGTTTTAAACCCGAAAGCTTTCTAAGAACATTTGCCCCCAACTATTTAAGTTAGTCTAATAAAAGATACCAGATTCACCCAAAGAACCTTGTCTGCCTATAAGAAAAAGTTTGACATTCTACTCTTTCAAATCAGCATTTACGTTATCTCATTAATTTTCAATTGGTCCTATGTTTTCTGTTCTCTCATATTTGTACAGCTCTTTCATATAAGTCTTACCCTGTTGGACTAATATGAGCTTATCTTTTTATTTCCCTCCATTTTCCTTTGTTCTGAAAGACGTAGAGAACACGGAATATTCTTGTATGATTCCCCATCGTGTCCCTTTCACTTTGCTTATAGGCTTTTGAACTTCACCTCTTTGCCCACAACTTTGGGCACCCAATTTTTTTTAACTCTTCTTTTCAATAAAAATCTGTAGCCCTAGGCAACAATTACAGAAAGCAGGCCAAGGAGCATGTCTTATCAATGAAAAGTGATGCAGCACCCTATGTGTATGAAGTAGTCTCTGAAGTCTCACCTTTGCTAGGGTGTTTGTTTCATAACAGATATGGCTAGTTAAGTTTCTCAAATATATTCTGTTCTTCAATTAATGTAGCTTGACAGTCAGTTAAGGGGTTTTTCACTGTCATTCTCCTGAAGGTGTGTAGCACATGGCTATATCTATTTCTCTTATAAAGTGAATAGAACTCAGAGGGAAAAAAGTCGATAGACATATCTAGAGACTGTGACCCAGAAGACAGACACAAGAACATATCACATATATCCAAATAATGGGCCTTAACCCTGTTCTGGAGCATCCCTTAGTAAATAGAAAGGGATTTCTGTACCCATGCATATGGATACTGTCAATGAGGGTTACAACTGGGACACACACATTGTTCATAATGTGCACCTTCCATAAATGAACTGAGACAAACTGCTCCATGCATACAGGCCATTAAGGATTAAATCCTATTTACCCTTCATCCACTTAAGGGGTATCTATGTAGGCACAAACTTTGGGATTCTATTTCCACTTGTGGCAAAAAAGGATCATCTTATGTACGTGCCTGCTGGAAGAAAAGTAGTTGTTGTAGGGCTCTCCTACCTTTTAACCCAATAAGCTAGTGGTCACACTATGCACACTGCTGTTCTAAAAAAGATATCGTTTTTAGCCATGCTGGTCTATTGGAAAAAATTGCAGAACTCTTGGCAGAGGTGGTATCTTTTATTAGACCAACTAAGTGCAGTAACAAGTTTCATTTCTACCTCAGAGAGATGTTACAATTTGTGTGTTCTCGTTTACCTGAGGAAGAGCAAGTGAGCCTGAAAGCTTGCAAATAAAGTTTCTTTTTTTGTTCAAATATTTAGTTGGTTTAATACAGGGGTAGGCAGTGTTTTTTCAACAAAGAGCTGAAAAAACCACAATGTCTACCTTGGAAGGTGCCAGAGTGCTGACGTGCTGGAGCCCGGAGGAGCTGCTTGCAGCCTCCCAGCTGCAGCCAGCCCACAGAGCCCAGTCTGCTTGCAACAGGGCTTGCAGCCTCCCAGCTGCTTGCTGCAAGCAGCCTGGGATTCGTGGCTGGCAGCATCTGCTTAGACCCCGGGCTGGCAGTGGTGTCCCGAGCAAAATGGCCTTGCGTGCCATGCTCGGCACGCATGCTGGGGGTTGCTGACCCCTGGTCTAATAAAAGATATCACCACTGGTCTTACAAAGAACCTACTTCATCTGCTCCCTAGCAAAGTGCTGGAATCAGGAAAACATGAACTAATAATTTCTGTAGCATGTTCTGTAGCTTCTCCCTTGAAGCTGTCTCTCTGTAGTTTGAAGTTAATATTAATTGAAGCTAGGTACAGACATTCTAAAAGCCCAAGATGGAACAGATATAAGCTACACATTTTTCTGTAAGCAGCGTAGTTTGGATAAGTAGTGAGCAGAACACACATTCACCCTTTGGTGTTGGGGGGGAGCAAATCTTAGACTGGGTTCCCCCATTTTTAAAACCAATTTATCTGTGCAGAACTTCTGTTCTATTATAGGTATAGACCAGCTTCCAATCCCTAAAGTTAGTAAAAGCATAATGTCTGTATCTGGCATGAATGAAAAAGCAGTAGAATGGCTTCTGTCCCATGAAGAGCAGAGGCTCAAACTATTACTAAGAGGCCCCTCCTTTCCAGGGTAGTATCCATCTCAATGAGTCATAGTTAGTTAGTTAGTAGGGTCACAAGGGACCTGAGCAGATCATCAAGTCCGACCCCCTGCCATAGCAGGAAAGAGTTCTGCGGTCAAACAACCCCAGCAGGGTGTTCAGCCAGCCTACTCTTAAAGACCCCCAGGGTAGGAGCCAGAACCACTTTGCTTTGAAGTTGGTTCCAGATCCCAGCCACTCTGACATTGAAGTAGTGCCTCCTGATGTCTAATCTGAATTTAACCTCTGCCAGCTTGTGACCGTTATTTCTAGTCACTCCTGCTAGTGCTCGGGGGAACAGGGACTCCTCCAATTCCTGTTGGTCACCTCTGACTAGTTTGTAACAGGCCACTAGATTCCCCCTCAGCCTTCTCTTATGAAGGCTGAACAGGTTCAAGTCCATAGCCTATCCTCGTAGGGCCTGCCCTGCTGCCCCCTGATCATGCAAGTGGCCCTCCCCTGGACCATCTCCATGTTGTCCACATCCCTTTTGATGTGCAGTGCCCAGAACTGGACACAGCCTGACCAGTGCCGCATAGAGGGGGAGTAACACCTCCCTGGACCTGCTAGAGAATCATCTGTAGATGCATGACAAGGTGCGGTTGGCCTTCCTGACTGCATCCCTACACTGCCTGCCCATATTCATCTTGGAGTCAGTGATGACTCCTGTCAATGAAAATTATTAGATGTGTGTGCTGCCAT
>NW_017729027.1:27601984-27608198 GCF_001723915.1 Gavialis gangeticus | reverse complement strand
GACCGTGAGCTTGGCTCACCAGCTCCGTGTTGTATTGACAACTCTGAGATCCTTTTCTGCCTCTGCACTGGTGAGAAGGGAGTTCCTCAGCCTGTAGGTATGGTGCTGGTTCTTTCTCCCCAGGTGCATCGCCTTGCACTTGTCAGTGTTGAATCCTGTCCTATTCTTGTCTGCCCACCCCTGTAACCTGTCTAGGTCTGATTCTAACCTATTCCTTCCTTCTAGCGTGCCCACATCCCCCCACATCTTAGTGTCATCAGCAAATTTGAACAGGGTGCTTTTTACCCCCTCTTCCAAGTCACTGATGAAGATGTTGAATGGTACAGGCCTGAGGACCGAGCCCTGTGGAACCCCATTGCCCACATCCCTCCAGGTTGAAAATGACCCATCCACTACCATTCTCTGGGTGTGGCCCCCAGCCAGTTGGTGACCCATCTGACTGTGTAGGTGTTGACAACACAGTCCCCCAGTTTCTTAATGAGAATGGGGTGAAAAACAGTGTCGAAGGCCTTCCAAAACTCCAGAAAGACTATATCCACTGCTACCCCTGCATCTAAGGGTTTGGTGACCTGGTCATAGAAGGCCACCAGGTCGGTCTGAAAGGACCTGCCTCTAATGAACCCGTGTTGGTTGCCCCTGCTGGCCCCTCATGGACAGGTGCCAGAATAATACTCTCAAAAAGCTTACCCAGGATCCAGGTAAGACTAACTGGCCTATAGTTCCCCACGTTCTCCTTCATCCCTTTATTGAAGTTAGGAACCATATTGGCCCTCTTCCAGTCTTCTGGCACCATGCCAGAGCACCATAAGTGCTTGTAGAGCCGTGCCAGGGGTCCCACAATTACCTCAGCTAATTCTCTTAGCATTCTGAGGTGGAGATCATCCAGACCGGCTGATTTAAACACATCCAGTCCCTCCAGAAGTTCCCTGACAAGATCCTCCCTCACCCCTGGCCTAGGTGCGCCTCCCCTGGGGCCTGAGGGGAGCCCGTTGGGGGGGGCTGATCTGGTCTCTGCTCATGAAAATGGAGACAAAGAAGTCATTAAATAGGTTACCTTTGTTGTCTGGTGTGATGACCAAATTTCCTAGCGTGTCTTGCAGGGGCCCCACATTACCCGGTACCTTCTTTTTGCCCCCTGTGTATTTAAAAAAGGACTTCTTGTTGTCTTTGATCCAGGAAGCTAGTCCCAGTTCCATCTCTGCCTTGGCCTTCCTGACTGACCCCTGCATCCCCGAGCAACCGCAGTATAAACCTCCCTGGTGATGACCCTTCCCTTCCATTGGGTGTACTCCTCCCTTTTAGCTAGGAGACATTCCCAGATGCTTTTGGTGAGCCATGGGGGCTTTTTTGCCCTCCTGCTCCCTTTGATCTGTGTTGGGATTACCTCCCTTTGGGTTTGGAGGATTGTCTTCTTAACGAGCAACCACTCTTCTTGGACACCTGGCTCCCCTGCCCTCCAGGACCTCAGTGCTTCCCCGGCTATTCTTCTTAGCTCATTGAAGTCCATCCTCCTGAAATCTAGGGCTGCTGCCTTGCTGCAGGCCTTTGCCACCTTGCACTGGATGGTGAATTCCAGCATGGGATTATCACTGTTGCCCAGGTAGTCGAGTACTCACAGCCCCCTCACCAGGTCATCACCCCTGGCTAGCACCAGGTCCAACAAGGCGTCTCCCCTGGTGGGGCTGTGCACCTCCTGAGTTAGATGGAGGTCCTGCATTTGGGCTAGGAACTTACGTGAGCAGTCAGACCTGGCTGACTGCTCTTCCCAGCAAATATCTGGAAAGTTCAGGTCACCCATGATGACCACAGCCTTTGAACTAACTACTTCCGTGAGATGACTTAAGAATTCCAGATCCAGCTCTTCCCCTTGGTTGGGTGGTCTGTAGTAGACCCCTACCATTAACTCTCGTTCCCCTCGACAGGCTTGTATTCTAACCCAGAGCACTTCCATGTGCCCCTCCTCTGACTCTGTGCTACCTGATGAGAATGTGTATTCCTCCTTAATGTAGAACGCCACGCCCCTGCCTTTCCTCCCTGTCCTGTCCCTCCTGTACAACCTATAGCTCTTGATATTCACTGTCCAGTCATGCGTTGGGTCCCACCAAGTTTCAATGAGCCCCACTATGTCTGGGTTGGAGTCAGCTAGCAGGAAGGTGCGCTCCTCCTGCTTATTTCCCATACTACGAGCATTTGTGTAGAGGCATTTGAGGCCTCCGGAGGATGTGTGCACTGGCCCCCTAATTACAGCATTTCCCTGGCCCCTGTTGCTTACCTGTGTATATGTTATGCTTGTTGGTCTAGGCTGGG
This sequence comes from Gavialis gangeticus, assembly GCF_001723915.1. NCBI lineage: Eukaryota > Metazoa > Chordata > Crocodylia > Gavialidae > Gavialis > Gavialis gangeticus. The sequence goes on along the minus strand of NW_017729027.1, from coordinate 27,605,891 downwards.
CTGAACTTGTGGGTGCTGCTTGGTTTAGCGGTCCAAGGCTACCTCCTCCCTCGTGTTCCCCTTCCCCTGACAGTAAGGGTAAGTCCACTTACCCATGGCTTGTTTGGTGCCTCCTAATCCCACATATGTTCCCTTGGCTTCCCAGCAGGATAGCTATGCTGAATTCCAAACTTTGCATGTGTGCAAGAACCTGCAGTTACAAGGAGAAACCAAGTCTGGTCCTAAGTAACAAGTGTAAGGGCCTTGTTACATATTACACTGGGCTGCACAAATGTTGAAAAGTTTAGTGCTATCTTGCAGTGACACATTCAACTTGAGTGGCACCTCTGTGGAGAGTGGCCACACCTTAATGGAACAAGAGCTGAGTTATACATATCAAGGGATAATCCTCCCATGAAGTGGTATAATTTTGAGCCACATAGCAAGTGCATTAAACCACTAAGACAGGGGTAGGCAATGTTATTTTGCCAGAGTGCTGAAAAAACCACAATGTCTACCTCAGAAGGTGCCAGAGTGCTGACATGGCAGAGCCTGGAGCAGCTGTTTGCAGCCTCCCAGCTACAGCCGGCCCATGGAGCCCAGTCTGTTTGCAGCAGGGCTTGCAGCCTCCCAGCCTCCTTCTGGGAGCAGCCTGGGCTCTGTGGCTGGCAGCAACTGCTTAGATCCTGGGCTGGCAGTGGTGTGCCAAGCAAAATGACCTTGTATGCCATACTCGGCATGCATGCCAGGGGTTACTGACACCTGCACTAAGAGGTGTTAACCTGTGCACAATCCAGGGGTTAAGAGCTCCAGGAGCCGCCCAAAATTAACATGTAACAAGGCCCTAAGAAAAATAAATTTTGATTACTAGTCCTCTGGGCTGGGTTTGAAGTGAGCTCCAGGGTGAAATGCACTTTATTATGTTATAAACATATTTTTATATTCAATTCAATATCTTTTAAAAAAATGGCTTAAGCTTGTTTTGCCATTTTAAGAGAAAATGAAATCTATAGTGCTATAATTTTTTAAAAGTTTGACAAATGTATGCAGGCTACAATCTCTGCTGATCAATGTAGCCCACACTGACCCCTACACCCACCCCCCAAAACTGATTCCTATCAGACTTTTAACATTTTCTTAACATAATGTTTTCTATGTTATTGAAGCAATTACATTAATAGCATTTTTGGATTTAAAATGTTGCTTAGGCAGCAGGTCAAAGAATATTTTGGATTTGATTTTAATAAACAAGTTTAACATAAAATTGAGTTGTATAATATTATTTCATTCCTTTTTGAGAGAGAGTGGGCATGTTGCCAGGATTCAAGAACATTTCAAAAGTAAGATTTGTGAGCATTGTGTGCCTGCTAAATACAGTAGTAGCACAGGTCATTCCTTTTATCATGCGAGCTTTCCACTGGTGTCCTCTTTCCTACTTTAAGTGTCAAAGTATAATGGGATTGATTATGGATGCAGTAGGTGGATAAGAATTTTATTACATTTTGCTGACTTAGGCTTGCTCTTTCGAAGTGTCATGAAGTGAGCTGCTGGGTAAAGAGCTTGAGTCCAATTTACAAATAGGCTGACATTTAGTAGCATGAACTGTGGTGTCTGTTTCACTACCAACAAATGAAGAATACACAGGTAGGAGGCTGCTACTGCTTAATTAACTTGGGCAAAGTGTTTTAACTATGTCCAATGGAGTTAAGGCAGCTAATCAACCTGGACCTTAAATAGGATTTTTGCACCTAATTCCCTAGGTGCCCTTGAAAATCCCACATTTACAGCTAAATTAAAGAACGATTGGGGTTCAGAATGATATTGCCTTTCCTTGAGCTTGGATTTCATTTAAGGTTTCACAAGAAAAATGAACAAGGTTAAATGCTAAAATCATTGGCAATGAACTTCTGACCCTAAGACATCTGATATTTTACTGTACTGGATGGTTATGCATGAGATGCAGCCTGTGAATTCTAAAGCTGCTTGTATGTAAACCCATCTAATTTTGTTTGGTTTTGACAATGCTTATTAAGACATATTTTACAATAAAAGAAATCAGAAGAAAAAGTCCAAATACCAGCAATGGACAGCATCAATAAAAGTAGCATTAGAAATACTAAAAATGTCTATATCATTTGAAATTTGATTATTTCTGTTCTTTTTTCTCCAAAGGAGGTTGCATTTACTTTACCTCTATTAAATGTATTTCACTGTATCTGAGCTCCTATAGGCTACATAGTTTGCGATCCTTGCTAAGCAGAGAGACTTTAATCTATGGCATGCATCTAACATGTTTCATGAGATACCAAGGCTTCTAGCATATTGCCTTTGCATTCCTTCACATTTTCCTTAGTTCTTTGAGATTACTGGAGGTTTTTTTTAAAATATATTGTATGAGGAAATGGTGTAGTGAATTCATTGGAAATGCTTCTGTTTCTTTCAGTGGGTTTGGATGTGTGTGCGCGCTTGTGCATGTGCATGTGTGTGTGTGTAAAAATATAATTTATACTGTAGATTTGTATGGCTACACTCAGATTACAAGCATATATTTCAGGTAAATTTAAGTGGTTGCATTTCAAACAGCGTTGCTTCAAACAGGAAGAATGAAAATTCATGTTTTTTATCCAGGGAAATAAAAAAGGAGTTTTGCCTAAAAAGCTATATCTCTTCCCCTGCAGGCAACATTTGTTTTCATCAGTATCAATGGCATGAAGATGAAGACAAACATAAATAATACTTTGATAATCAGAGTAATCTAAACCATGTAAAACTGTTTAAAAAGTCACTGACCTAGAATATAATTGTAGGTTTAGATTTGTTTTAAATAGGTGTTAGAAACTGTGTTTGAATAGATGTAATTTATTTACTCAGAAATTACCAACACAGATGCGCTCATCCAGCCTGCATATCCTTTCTATTCAACTATGATTTAATGGTTTCTTCTACAAAACTAGTCCAAACCAATTAAAAAGCAAATAAACAGACACAGTAGAGGGTAAATTGCCTTCTCTGCCTTCAAGAAGCCTGTGTGCACCAATAAGATAAGATGTTGTCAATCTGTTAAAATCTCAGCATAATACATCTTTGTCAAATGCTGGTAGCATAGGACACTTTAACACCTTCATATAAGTGCCACTGGTCATTTTTCTGGGTAGTGTCAGAGTCAGACAAAACAAATTTAGTATTTCTTGTGAACTCCAAGGAGTTCACAAAGAAAAACAGTTGGCTTTTGATTAAATGAATTTTCTACATTGTCTAGTACCATCCAACTAAAATCTAATTAAAAAGGAGTACAATTTAAATTAAGATCAGTAAGGCACTGAAATCTCTGATTAAGTTAGTCTATAAAAGATTCAAATCTACCCTGACTTCTGACTGAAGATAAACATACACAAATACATTCTGCAATAGATCTAGGTTTGTGAACTTTTTTTTTCCTTTTTCAAAATAGAATTAAAAACATTTCAAGCTAAATCCTATTCAGTTAGGCTAGGTGCAGACATTCAGAAAGCCCAAGGTAGAATTACATATTTTTCTGTAAGCAACATAGTTTAGATTGATAGTGAACAGAACACACATTTGCCCTTCAGTGATTCAGGGAACTTAGAGTGGGTTACACCATTTTTGTTACAGGTATAGACTGGTATTGTGTTCTGAACCTGTGTTCTGCTATGGGTATAGATGTGTTTCTGATCACCTATACTGGTAAAAAGGTAATGTCTGTACCTGGCCTAACTAACTAACTGTAGTTCTTGATATTTGCAGACAGTTTAGGATTCTGTTTTCCCCTGCGATAAAACAGAATCATTCTGAGTTCATACCTGTGAAATGGGAGAGGAAGACAATGATTATAACCTGCCTAATATCAGCAGGAAGTGGAAGACCCTGGTCCCCATTAACCAGAAGAGTTTTCGACCTGGCACAGTAT
>NW_017729027.1:27578585-27596984 GCF_001723915.1 Gavialis gangeticus | reverse complement strand
AGACAATGATTATAACCTGCCTAATATCAGCAGGAAGTGGAAGACCCTGGTCCCCATTAACCAGAAGAGTTTTCGACCCGGCACAGTATATTAAGTTCTAGATCATGGGCTAGGCACGACTCAGATTCTCCTCCAGCTCCTCCTAAAGCTGGCCTAATAGACAGATGAGAGAGATAGAAAGAAGGAGATAGGGAGCCAGGAGAAAGAGATTATGCCAGAGAATGATCCCCTTGAAGGGTCAAGACTCTGAGTTTTATCTTTGGTTCCTGGTTCCAGTGGGGAAGGAACTTTTTAGTGCTGATTATCCAATGAATATTAAAAGCAAGGATAGTGGGTTAGCTTCAAATGGAAAGAGGGATGTGGTAAATATTAGTGCACCATCTGCTTAATAGGACACTTTTCCTGGGAAGCAAGAGGTGAAGGTTAAAATGCAGTTTGGGTGAGGCAGGGAGGGGGAAGAACCCAGATCAAGTGCCCTAACCACTACACCATTAGGCTAAAAACGTGGAACGTACTTCTTTGTCTGGTGTATAACACCCTCTACATAAATTTTTTTTCTGTGCCTACAGTTTTGAGATTTATCTGGTGTTGCATGCATACCTAGGAAATTCCATTTCAGTTGGCATCTGTCCATCTGTAGTGCAACCTTAATGACCATGCTCAGTAGGCCTGCACAGTGTTTCTCTTACAGAACTGAGTGACAAAGTCCTCAAACTGTAGTTCTGTAGCTATATACTAGGGCTGTGTGAAGCTTCAGTAGCTGATTCAATTCAGAGGAGATTCAGCCTGATTTGAGGAATGAATTTCCAAATCAAATCAGGAGACCAAGTAAAAGCTCCAAATCAATTCAAACTATCTGAACTGATTCAGAAAAAGATTCAAAAAAGATTCAGCCAATTTGGAAATTCGGCCATAGACTAAACAGGCAGCTGACAGCTGCCTCCAGCTGGTAAATATGTTGGGGTTGGAGAAGGGAAGGGACATGGAGGAGGGATTGGGGCTGGGGCTGGGACAAGCTGGCCAGCCAGGGTGGGAGGCACTTTACTCAGAAAGGGGTCTGGGGTGTGCAGGATGTGGGCATGGCAGCACTGGGAGCAGGGGCTCTGCCCTGCTGCTGCTTGCCAGCTTGTGCGGGAAGGCACGGAACGCCGTGCCTGCATCACACCCTGTGCTGGCTGGGCAAGAGGCAGTAGGGCATAGCCCCCATGGCATCCCCCAATGGGCCAGAGGCAGGCACAGCTGGGGGAGCCATGAGAGAAGCCCCCATGACTGCCCTGCCTGGCCCCATCCTCTGCCTGGCCCAGCCTCCCAGCACTTAAAAAAAGAAAAAATGCCCTGTATTCACTGGCTCTGGCACTGGTGACTGGGGCCTCTGGCCACTCATGGCAGAGTCCCCCTTTGCAACGTGGGGCCATGGGAGGCAGCAGCAATCACCCCCCTCACCTGGCACCTGCCTGGCATGGCACAGGTGCAGTGCAGCTCAGCGGGGTGCTGTGTGCTGCTTGGGAGCTGGTGCTGCTCCAGCAGTCAGCCAGAGCCCTGTAGCACTGGCTTCAGCTCCCAGACAGTGCGCCACACCCTGCTGAGCCACGCTGCACCTGCAGAATGGGGCAGCTGCCACATGGGTGCCAAATGGAGAGCATGATCCTCACTGCCCCATGCTGCATGGGGTGGGGAGGACCTCTGCCATGAGCTCCCAGAGGCCCCAATCACCACTCCTGCAGCCATAGAGTGTGGGGCTTCTTTTTTTTTTTTTTTTTTAAGTGCTGGGACTGAGCTGGGGCTGGGTGGGGGACAGGGCCAGACAGGGCAGCCATGAGGGCTTCTCCTGCAGCTCCCCCCACCCGGAGAGAGACAGGCACAACTGAAGGAGAATCTGGCACAACATTCTGATTAATATATTAGGCAAAGCATGTACTAAATGCATTACAAACAAAATATGCATATATAATACAAAGCAATTATGAATAAGGAATTATCATTCAACAGTGATGTTTCAAGGGGAATCTTTCAAATATCTACTCTTGGCCCAACAATCAGGGAGAAAATATAAAATCATTAGATGTATGTTGTTTTCAGATGAGACAAAAATGGCCAGAATGATAAATAATGATGGAGAGAGAGGCCATCTTGGACTAAGCAAGCTCATTTAGATAATCTGTATTTTAAATATAGGAAAATTCAAAGTGCTATAGCTAGCAATAGAGAACATAAACCTTACTTATACAAGACACTGAGGACTAGAATGCTGAAAAGGACATAGGGATTATGGTAAGATAACGTGAGGGGTAACTGGATGAATTTGAGCTCCAGGTACAATATTGTTACTGATAGGATGAATACAGAACTTGGGCTAGGGACACACATTCAAAAAGCCCAACCCTGAATTTATTCAATCTTTGCAGGTTAGTCTAACTTGCAGAGATTGAACCAATTTGCAAGTGGATAGACATTCACTTTTGATTCAGGAAATACATGGACTTGCCTGAAGTGGCTCAGACTTAAAGCCAGGAGGCACTAGAATAGCCGTTTACAGTGCTGAGTGGAGGCAGGGAGGGGGTTCATGGCCAGGCTCTGGCAGGATGATACACTTAGGGAGGGGTTTAAATTCTACCCTGGCCTGCACAGTCCCCTGCCGGGATGTGCCTGGAGGGGAATGGGGAAGCAGTCCTCACCAGGCTTTCCCCCATTTGCTGTTCAAAGAGTGAGGAGTGTTACTAGACCTCAGCCCCTGGCTAACACTCTGAGGCAACATGTGTGTGTGGGGGGGACTGCTTGTGTGGAATACATGCATCTGTTGATAATACTGAACTTTTCCATCTCCCTACTTCTTTATATTGTCTGCAGCAAACTGATGGCACTTACAGGTCCCATGCCTTGCCAACCAGGTCATTTCTCACACATCTCTTTGTCCCCTCTTGAATGCTATCAGATTGCAGCCTTCGAAGCAAGCCAGGAGCCAGCAGAGAGCTTAGAACATAAAGCTTATCAGCCCACCAAGAAAGAAAAAGCCTCCCTATCATTAGTTCAAATTCTTCATAAACAGTTTTTCCCAAGGCATTTATAAAGATGAACAGTAGGACATTATCAGCTGACCTGTTGATTAGTTTCAAAAAGCCCTAAGCAGACCCTGTTCTGTCTGCCTTTGTTCTAGGAAAATTGGAGACACACACACAGACACCTCTCAGCATTAGCTAGCATGGGGGTGGCATAGTCAGGTGCCAACTGGGGTCCATGCTGCTGGGGTCCCTGCTGTGGGAGAGGGGGATCACTGCTTCAGCAGTGAGCGAGGGGAGGGTGGCACAGGGGGAAGCCAGGCAAATACTGCTGTGCCTACAGTCTCCACCTCCTTCTCAGTCAGCTGGATCTCTGGCTAGTAAGAGAGGGATGGACCCAGCCCTGCTTTCTCAAGCAGACAACCCAGCCCAGGGTTGAAAAGTATGCTGGGATGCTGGGGGACTCTGATTTAACTTAAATCAGGAAAGGGTCTGGGACAGAAGTTCCATAAACTGGTTTTACCCAAATCAGCTAAGTCTGATACTACATTCAATCAGATTTATCTTAAAACAGTTTTGGCCATTTTGAAACTGGTTTATGTGCACTGAACTTATGTTATGTGTGCCTGTCTAACCTTGAGCAGCTGTTCCCAAGCAGGTTGGGGCCAGTGCTCTTTGTTCAGGCTTTATCTTTTTCCAGCACTAACGTCTGCTGGGTGCTGTCTCCAAAGGGAAACCCCCGTTGTTTTCCTGCCATGTTTTGTTCTTAGTAGATGAGAGAGGTTCCCGCTTAACCTGGACTCACTTGGAGGCACTCTGTATGGATGTCCTTGGGGCTCCACCTCCTCTACACTCCTTCTATGTGTCTACCCGATGGCATCTGGCCATGCAGCCAATTATCTTGGCTCTTCCACATTCTGGTGTTCAGTGTCACCCAAATCAGGCCTCTTGTAGGTACCTGCTGGGTTGGTTGGCTTGTGCAGTGGCTGTAGGCTCACTGGTGAATAACCTATCCCTCTCTCTCACACTCGGCCTGCAAAACTGAAAGAATGTGGAGAAATAGTCTTGCTCCCTGAGGCCATTTTCCTGGGTTGAATGGGCTAGCCAGCCCAGCCAAAATACAGTCTTCTACTCTGAAGTCTCTAAGAGCTCCTGGCCTCTCAGCCCTGGCACAGGTCTAAAAGGGTTATGGTGTTTATCCCAGACCTCAGAAGTAATAAACAAAATAAAAATCAAAAAGCCTGTAGTTTTCCTCCCACTCACACGTCCCTGAGGTAGGTTGGCCCCTTGGACTCTTGGCCCCACTCTCTTTTTTGATGCCAGGCATCGGTCCCACAGGAGCAGAACCCTCTTCTGGGCTGTCTCTAGCATCGCAAGGCTGTAGCATGGCCAGACATGCCAGCCGGAAGCACACAACATACTGCTGCTGCTCCCTGTCTCTCCTTCTGTAGCCAACTGTTGTAGCTAGCTTCTGATGCCAGATGATGAAGTCATGCCTCTGCTCCATCCCAGCTGCACCAAGAAGTTGCTAATGAAGCACATGGACAGCACTGCCTGCTGCTCCCTGTTTCCTGCCACTCCACCTGCATGGGGTAAATTTTCCCAGGCCACAGCTTTTTCTGGGATGTCTTTCTGGGTCTTTGGGCTCCCACTGCTACATTTCCACCCTCAGGCAGGCGTCTCAAACCCCTCACTCTGATTGTCACTCTGCAACATTATGCTTCAGGTTTAAACCAGTTTCTTATCACTAAAACCAGCTTATGTGTAACTTTCATCCCTAGCCTGGGTGTTTATTAAAGACATTAAGAAAGAATAGGAAGATACTGTTACCTATGCACATTGCATCTGCAAGATTATTACATCAATGCTGTATACAGTTTTCATGTTGACACAAGAAACGAAAAGGATATTGAAAAGGTGGGAAACTTTCTTTAAAGAAATACAAGAAAGATTCAAGACTGATAAAATGTGTCTCACACTGACAGACTCAAGAATTCCAGTCTGTTTATCTTATCCAAGAAGAGGTCAAACAGTGATATGATCATGTTCCACAAGTACCATGGGGAAACAATGTCTGATTAAGTTCTCCTTAGCAGAACTAATATAACAAGATCAATATGTTTGGAGGCTAAAGCTAGATAAATTGAGTCTGAAAATGAGGCACACATTTTTAACTACTGGAAAAAGGCCTAGGAAAATTCCCTATCATAAAAAAGCTCCAATTCTAGATGGACTTTATTTCTAAAAATATGGTCTAACTCAAACACAAGACATGGGCTGTATGGCTGAGGTTCTTTGGTCTGTTTTTATATAAGAGGTGAGACTATTTCATTATAAAGGTCTTTTCAGGTCAATTAACATGCAGTCTTTACTGATACATGTAAAGTAGATGCAGATAAAGAGTTGGGAATTGAACAGATATGGAAGGAAATTATGTGTCAAAGGTGAAGGGTAACAGATATTGAAGAGGGTCAGGCATTAAGGAGTGAGACTGAGGGACAGGACAGAAGGTGAGGAAGGAATAAAATGGAAAATATCTGTTTGTCCCATGTAACAATACTTGGATCAAACTGTTTCAGCCTAAGTGGGCACGTCTACATGAGATATTTACTGCATAATCTCATCTACATGAGTTACCTAATTAACTCTACAGTAAAGCATCACCGGTCTACATGTGCACAGCTATTAGGCCAGAGTAAACTATCTAATTCCACTGTAGGCTAGAACTGCAAGATACAAGTGCTATTCTACAGCGGAGTGATTTACTCTGCCACAATGTAGTTGTAGACACTGATTAAACTGGCTGAGGCACAAGGGTGCTTCAGCACAGGAGCTGCCATGTTGTCAGCAGTGCAGCACCACCAACTGTCCACAGCCAAAGCCTGCCCCCCCCCATACAGTCAGAGCCCCAGCTCCAGCCATGGTGACCAGCTGCCCAGAGCCAACACTCCTCCCCCACCACAATCACAGCTAGAATATCAGATTCTGCTGTCTAATAATCAGTCAGTGAAGTAAAGTTGGGGGGTTGTTGGAGGGGAGTTATAATCCCTTGGGACCACTGGCAATGCATAAGGGGTGCAGGCTGGTGCATGTACACTACCGAGCTTGGCAGTGCACCCCCTGCAAAAAGGTGCCTCCAACACTGCTGGCAGCACCTGATGGCAGTCACCACTCACCGATCCCCCTCACCGCTTTCACTGTAGGTGGCATCTGTGGGTGGTTCCTGATTGCCACTGGCTTCTGCTGCTGCTGCTGGCAGTGTCTGCGAGTGGTCACCAACCACTGCCTGGCACTCGCCATGAACACTGACTGGCACTCGCCACCCCCACCATCCTCCACCCACCACTGACTGTGCTACAGCTGCCTGCGGGAGCTCACCACTTGCCGCCACTGACAGCACCGTTGCTGCCTGTGGGAGTTTGCCATGCCTCTGGAAGAGCACCAACTGCAGAAGCTTCTTTAGCCTGATGAAGGGTTTTTAAACCCAAAGGGTTCCTAATTTTTTTTCCAACTATTTAAGTTGGTTTAATAAAAGATATCAGATTCACCCAAAGAACCTTGTCGGCCTCACATATATCTGAGGGACTTATGTAATTAGCCTTCATTGCTTTCTAAAAGTCTCAAATATTAGCTTTTCTACACCCATATTCCTTTTCTCCATTTATTCACAAAATGCTTATTAGAAGTGTTACTGTTCCACACATCCACTGAAGCTGTTTGATGAGGCCAGGTCATTTAAAATTGGAATATGCTCCATAAGACAGTAATTAGGTTATGCTAATATTTTATACCTGTTATCATAAATAATAAATATAACAGGAAAATTATCTACATGAACAAAGTACTAAGTATTACTCAAAATATTTTTGGAATCCATATTTTGGAAGTTTTAACTATGCTGGTATTATTATTTAATTATCGTGAAATTATGCATATCAATATATATATTTATTATGCTGAACACCTAAAAGAGGTTACTTACTACAAGACAAAAGTATCTGACTGGCTCAGTACTTAGTAGTAACAATATTAATCAAAACTAACTTTCTCATAACTATATTGAAGTTACAGGTGATGTTCAAGGGATGAACAGGGATCTCTTTTATTTTTCCTCCATTTTACACCTATACTCTATCATCTACTGTTTCTTCCTGTCGTCAAGACTCTCCCAGAAATCTCTTCTTACTCATTTCTCTTCATATCCTGCTACTTTTTTCCTTCACGAGAAGATTTTCAATAAAGTTTGAAAGCTATTTTCACTTCTGCCCAAAAATAAATCAGTGATCAAAAGGTTCTAAGAAAAATATAATGAAAACATCCTACAAAATACAACCCTTGTTGCATTATTAAACAAGAGCAGGGAATTGCCTTAGTTCTTGAGAGTTTTATAGAAGTTAAATTATAATTTTTTTGTATTGTAAATCCAATCAAGATCAGAAACTCATTTTTCTAAACACTGTGACTATCTGTATGGGACCATATGTCTTGAACAAACCTACAGTGGAAATATACAAGACAGACAAAGCATAGGGATGCAAATAGAAGCAGAGAGAAGTGATGTTTGTACCTTATGATCTCAAGAGGCCCCTTCCAGCCCTTATGTCTATGAAATCTATATTATGTACCTCAGAACATCCATCTTCCCTTCTGCTTTTCTGTGGCTTTATTCAGTAACCTATGCTAGATTTCAGTACCTTCATTCATGTAGAAAAGAACAAAAAAAAAAAAAAGAAACTGCAGTGTTTCTAAAATGCATGGAGATTCTTCTTTCTCAGTGTCACATAAAATGTGCCATGTTCTCTGGTACAGTTCTTTTTTGCAGGAGGAGGAGCAAACAAGAATGACACAAATATGGCTTTAAGATCTAGACCAGTTCATTTCTTGATGTAAGTCAGAGCAGCCCAAAACAGCTTTATCCAGGTACCTGGATGATCTGTGATGGACATGGTTCCCAGATATGTAAATTTATGGACAGTCAGTTCAAAAAAAAAAAAAAAGGGGTGGGTTAAAAATGTCTGCCCCTAAAATCTGTAAACAAATAAAAAAAACAAAACACAAATTTTAGCCACCCATAAAAACACTAAGCAACCAGATCACTTTGAAGCTTCGCAGGTGGAAAGAAGCTGCAGGATATGGATGGGGCATAGTAGTATCATGTGGTATCTACACTAAATTGCTGTACCTTACAGGGTGTCTACTGTCAGGGTTTGTAGACTCTTCTCCAAGCCATATGTCTCTTTTCCTGCTGAGGCTATGTCCTGTCAGCTGCTGGTAGTACCTATGGGTCACAGCTAGACATCTTTGGGGGTCTATGCTGGGGTGGAGGGGATCATGGCCAGTGGGGATAGATAGGGGTGGAATGTGGGATAGGGGCAACAGTATGGTGTGGGATGTGGTTGGAGAAACTGGGGTATGGGAGTGAACAGGGGCCACCTGGGGTGGAGGCAACATGTAAGACCATTGCTATAATCAGTCAGGGTTGCCAACCCAATTTTTAAAGTTTTGTTTATTTATTTATTTAGTTTTACTGCAAACCTTACTGAGAATCAGACTTTTAACCATTTTTTTACTATAGCTGTTGTTAAATCCCTAAATTTGAGTCCATGCCTTGTAACTTGGGCCTGGTATAAGAGTTACATTTGCATTGGGTGTATCTACATGTGTAATTTACTTCTGAGTAGACTAATTAACTCCTTAGTAAAGTCTCACTGGGTGTATCTACACAAGATGCCTTAATGCACAGTGGACTGTTCTACTGTGCATTAGCACATCATGACAAAAACCATGCTAATGTGCTAATGCACAGTAGAATTAGTCTGCACAAAAAAGTTCGCATTTGCTACTGCTCATTAGCACGGCTACTTCATTTTTATCTAGTACCTCATATTAGAAGTACTAAACTTAATGCACAGTAGGAAAAATGCATTAGTGAACATGTAAATGTGCCCACTGTCTACATATGCACCAGTATTAGGGAGAAAAAACAAATTAATTCCTCCTTAAGATAGTACTGCCAGGGACAGTACTATCCTATGATAGAGTAATTCACTGCTCTGAAACACATGTGGAGTCCTGACTGCAGGTGCAATTTACACCCGGTCAACATAGGCAGCAAGGGGACAGACTCCTGCTTCCTGCCTAGCCATATGGCTCCACACTTGTGGCACCCTTGTGCCCCAGGCAGCTCCCTCACTGCCTGATGCCACCACCCAGATCTTGGGAGTGACTTCCCATGCCCTGTGCCCCATGCCAGCTTGGGCTTGCTCCACTCTGGCTTAAATTGCTGCTGTCCCAGGTGAACACCATGCCTGGGAGTAGTTTAGTCCACCTTGAATTGCTCTGGTGTCTATTGCTTCATATTCATTGTGTGTGTAGATGCACCCATTATGTAAAACATATATCAGTAAAAACACATGTCAGTAAAATGTTTAAAGATTGTCAAGTTAAAAAAAAAACAAAAAACCAGAAAACCAACTTTGTGTTGGAAAACCTGGTACTTGGCCCTGCATAATAAATATTATTCAGTTTCTACTCAGGTAGATGCCAATAAAAATCAACTTTTGTCCATGGTTACTATACCATAGCTAATGCAGTATGATCATTTCTACTGTAAGTCTAGAAAACACATGGGACTAACTATCTTACGAAGTGACTGGATAGATCTACAGAGTCACAAAAAGTAGGGCTGGAAAATACTGTAGGAACTCATCCAGTCTAACCATCTGCTCATGGGAAGATCATTGCTTTCATGAGCCCCATCATGGAATAAGGAGTTTATAGGCTGTCATGCAGATTTTCTGGTGTTTATTTCACTTAAATGGCATATGTGGTTTCATTGGAAAGCCAGTGTTATGCTGCATGCATTTATAGTAGTGTTAGAATGATATTGTAATTGTGATGGTCTAGGAATTATGTGAAAGGTGAAGATTTTTGTGGGGGATGATATCTTTCAGTGGACAAATTGAATGGTTGAAATAAAGTTAGAGAAGCTTTCAACTGCAAGACTTCTTCATTAGGTGACAAGCTTTTGAAAATTTGTCACCTGATGAAGAATGCATTGCATTCAAAAGCTTGTCTAACTTTATTCCAACTATGAAGTTTGTCCAATAAAAGGTATCAATTTGCATTACTTTTATCACTTTACGGGTTAGGTTGTGCTATCTTTATATATCTTTATGGTTTGATATGGTTTAGTCAGGTAAAAGGATTAGACAGCACTGGTAAACCTCTCTTGCTGGCACTAGGGAAAGAAGAATTGCCATTCCCATACTGAGGCAGAAAGAGACATTATTGGGTTGAACAGCTAAGGTATGCCTGCCTGCAATGGAGAAATCAACTCCTGTATAGCAAAGGTATCTGAGAGAAATGGCTTATCAGCTAGAGGAATGCTGGAGGATTCTGGGGACACAAGGAATTGGTGTGATGTTAGGTTTGGAGGTACTTTAAGAGCCATGATGTGGTGAGGGTCTTTGGATCCCAGGTTTGGAGGTTCAATATTCCCAGCAGTCAAGTCTGGCAGAATTAGAAGATTAAACTCTGAAAATAATGGCAGGACTCTCAGGAGGGATAGGGGATATCCAGATGAGAGGGTGAGAAATTTATCTTTTTATTCTGTTTTATGGTCAGTTTCACTTGTTTAATTTTTATCCCCTCCATAATAAAATCTTGTGTTGTTTTGTCACCTTGCTGACTTCCTGTGGAAAGAGTGATCTCTGAGTGAGTGATATTCCATGTTAGCCAATTCTACAGGAAGGGGGACCTGTTATCAAATCCCATTTCAGTCTTCTGTTCTCCATACTAAATAGTCCTAGTTCTTCTGACCTTCCTCAAAGCCATGTTTCCTGGACATCTAATTATTTTGTATTCTCTTTCCTGGGCTCTTTCTAATTTATCTACATTTTTTTTTTGGAGTACAGGGCCCAAAATTTGACAGAGTACTGAACAATAAATGTTTATTTTTTAATTTAGCACTATGCATGGAAAACCAGATTTCCTAGAGTGTTTAGCACATTCTTAACTGAACTTAGGTACCTACAGTAGAGAAAAAGCTCCTCTGTAAAATTATATGAGTGCCTTTATACAAGATGTGCTTTTATGATCCTAATGCATATACTCCAAAAAAGTATTTTAAAGATCTGAGACTAAAGTTGTAAACACAAAATATATCAAATGGCTGTAAACCAAATCATTGCACAGCAGTAATGACAAGTGCCTGCCTAAGACAGGTATATGCAGCTCATTGACCCAGATGGACTTCTCATAACCCTAAAACTGCACCCCTTTCTTATTTGCAGCATGATTTACAATGATATATTTAACAACATTGCTCAGGGTTTATAGTACTGTAAGGAGAAGGATATTAGGCCATTAAGTACTAGTACAGCTTTAACAGCAATGACAGAGCATCACAATCATTTAAGCTACTGTTTTAAATGATCTGTGATATAAAAGGAAAACCTGAGCAACATCTCGCTGAAGGATAAAACCTGAGCAACATCTCGCTGAAGGATACCACTGGGCAAAAAACATTACCTTCCCTTGATCACTTTTCAGCCACCCCTAGTCTACCATGAGAACTTACTTTTGCTTCCCAACAGATTTTCCCTTCTTTTCCTCATCATGAATGGAAACTGGACATTTTGGTTCTAATCCCAAAGTCTTTTGAAGTCAATAGTACACCAGATTAGGATGATCCAGGTGGATTATGCCAATGGACTGAGGCCTGTGTTTGGACATATATATGCTCCAGTTTACTAGTTATTTGCTCATATTTATGTTGGAGTCTTTTTTCTGTGGGAATAAGTAGTTTTGTTTTTCATTACTACTGGAATCTTACATTTTATAGCTTGCATTTTATCTTATATTGCTTTAGAATACAACCTTAAAACAACTTACTAAAGTATTTACTCTTAAATTATTTTACATTGCAAATACTGACTTCAGCCTATACCTATTTCCTTTGACAGCCCTGCTGCTATATTTTCTCCCTCTGCATTTATAGTTTTGCTTTTGTTTCCTCTTACACCTAAATTTTTTGATTAGTTTAAAAACAAAAGAAAAAGTAGGACCGAAAATACAGTTTGTAGCAGAGGGAGCTTGATGGAAAATGTTGAACACTTTAAAAATGTAGTCTAAAAACTAAAATTAAAGATATTCATTTTAAATAGTAGAAAAAAGTCTGAAGCTAATATTGTGCAAGAAAGAATTCGTTGTTTGGGTGAAATAACTTACTGTCCAAGGATCTGCTCACTTCATATAACCTACAGTTATAACAACTTGTCCTGTGATCATGTCAGATCACACAAGTAAAACTGGATTGAGTGGGTCACACTTTGTCTCTCCAAAGAACAGCCAAGTGATATAGGAAGAAGGACTGGTAATTTATTGGTCAAAATTATTTCTATTTCTAGCATTATGTTGAAGGGCACAAATATTCACCCTGAAACCAGTGTTATTCTTCAGAGCAGACTCAAAATCAGTGTCATGGTCATTTGCAGCACTCCTTGAAAACATGGATCATTCACCAAATGCCTACTCAGCTGATAGTATTTCCTACTTTCATTTCCTGCAGTTCATATTTTTCCCCTAGGTTCACAAATGTACTTTTAAAACTGTTTGATAAAACCAGACTAGAGTGTTAGACTCAAATATCTTCTAGAAGGGCAAAGAGCAGTGCGGACCCTTAACCGGAGGATTCCAGAGGGCCAAAAAGTCCATATAATTGATGGTACAGAACATTCAGGGAGCCAAGCCAGAATACTTTGAAATCTGTCTTCCTGTTCCCACAGCCATACAGACTCTAAAAGAACTGTGAGGCACGTTCAGCTAGTGTTAGACTTTACCAGGTGGCTTGCTTAAGATCAGGCAATTTGCAGAACCCAGCACTTAGAAGCTCAGAGAGATGATGGATGTCCTCAGGTAAGCCAGATAGGTTTTGGTGCAGAGACTGCTCTCCAGCTACCAGATACAAACCCTACTAAAGTCAACGGAGGATTCTCCATTGATACATATGGTCTTCGGATCAAACCCTAATTTCTCTAAGACTAGGCTTCATTAAAGTTGATCAAATCTACCATCAGCTCTGTAGCCAAGACTCAAGAGAGAGGGCACTGCATTACTCTGAAAGATACAGCTGAACTGTGCTTAATACAGGTTTTGGTTAATTTGACATCTACAGTATTATTATAATCATAGTGGCTATTATTATGTATAAGCATATGTCAGGCAGGCAAATCCTTCTATTTCTAATTGTTCTGAACATATTCATGAGACCATGGCTGGTAAATTTTGAACTAGATCATGAAGACTGTCACAGTGACACAATTAACAATGTTGACTTCTCAGGGTTCATTTAAGTCCCAAGTAAGTCTCGTAAGGTAGTGAGTGGGGCTTAGGACAGGGAAGCTATGTGGTAAAGTTTCTGCTAAATCAGTCACTGGCTTAATAGACTTCCAAGTGAAGCTCTTGGTAATAAAGAATTGTTACATACTTAGTGATAAACATAATAAACAGGCCACATGGAAGTTAGCATTTCCTGCTGCATATTTTTTTGTTTAGTTTACAAAATAAAATGTATGTAAAAGCACTTTAAAAACTGCAACTATACTGTTTTTCCTGTATGGAAAAATGCAAATGTATGGAAGAAAATGATATATCATGCCTGAATATAATATGGTAGTATAATTATATGATAATTTCATTCAAAAAACCAAAAATGAAAATATCAATGCTTATGCCAGTCCTTATATTCTGTCCTTATCAGAGAAATATAAAGAGATACTACAAGAATTGTAAGTCAATCCTACATTACTTACCATACCAATTTCATTATTTTGATCTACTGTAACTGATAGTTAAATGTTACAAGTACCCTGAGTCCTGAGCATCCTGAACTCCCATTGACACTTCAGGAATCACTGAGAAGTTTCAGAAAAAAAAGTCTGTTTGGGGGCTTATTTCTACTGATCTCACTCACAGAATTCTGATTTTATAATGGGTGTAAAATGGCTACAGATAATTAATCATTTTGCCAGAAAATCACTGCTTTTTTTCATTTTATTCTCAACAGGAACTGTGGCTAACCAAGTGTGAAAAACATTCACTTCAGAAGAGTTTTATATTAAAAAATAAATAGCAATGGACTGGATAAACTTAGCAGGCTGAAACCCCCCCCCTGCACTTTGCATCAGATTCAAGCAAGAGTAAGAGGACTGGCTAGCATAAGCATCTCCATGTTGTAGCAAAAAAAAACAGAACAAAACAAAACAAAACAAAACAAAACACAATAACCCCTCATTATGTTCTTCTAATGGATAGTAAGGGCATGTACCTTATGTTCAAGGATTGTTTAGAGGGAAATGGACCAAAGGATCACCATATGTTGACTATTAGAAGTGCAATAAGCAAACTACATAAAAATGCACTGAAGTCTAATACATATGTGTCTGTTTGTGTGTGTATCGATCTAAGTGTAAATTAGATGTTACAATATACTGTTTTTAGTATCCTGCATTTTTAAAACTTGCACCATAATTATACAAGCCACATGATTAATGACATGTATAATGCAATTATTTAGTAAATTGGGCACCTAACTTTCAAATTTCCAACAATTAGTGTTGGAAAGCTTTGACCATTAGAAAATTATTTTGCAATCTCATGAAAAATATGTTTATTATGAAATGAAATAGCATGGCTAAAAAGCCCAGAACTTTTTAACAGAAATAATATTCAAATAATGTTTTTTCTGTCATACAGATTTTCTTTTTCCTTTTTAGTACCCCTGCATTTCAATTTTCATCTATTACAAATTAATGATTATTTTATTTTACTACAAATGTAAGTTTTTCCTTAAATTCAATGTAAAAAAAGCAAAGCAAGCCAAACATACCTCTGGAATGCTTTAGGCAAAGCCTACCCCACAGTGTAAAGGTTAGAGTCCTTTGCGAGGAACAGACAACTGAAGTAACTGAAGTTCAAATGCTCTTTGGGTGAGTGTAGATCTAGATTTGGACTCTTCTGTTTCTGGGGTAAGTATCCTAACCTTTAGGCTACTGGACTAAAATGTGAGAGACCCTTCCTTTGCTGGTGTCAAAAAAAATCTAGACTTGATTTTTCAGGACTTACCTGCTAGCATGATGTGAGTGTCCAGATAATTCTGCTATGCCCAGGCACCTTGACAACTTCTTAAATATGCACAGTAGGGAAGCATGGGGTGAATATACCTACCTGGAATCCACACTTTGCATGAGTGCCAACAATAGCAATTACTGAACTATGTAAGGACCATTTAGACACATAACAGTGAATTGGATTTTAACCTAAATGTCTACATAATTTAATTTTAGCAGTAGTTTCCAAACCCTTAAACTGAGCAGAATTGTGTGTCCAGATCCTTATCTAGAAAAGCAGGAAAGAGATGTGACATGAAAGCACCGACATCATAACTCTGCAGATGCAGAATTTCTTGCATTGAAATGATTCTACATTTAGGATTATCATACGACCAAATTACTTGTGGTGTAATGCAAAACAGTTTCCCCTACACTAAGGAAACTAAACTCGGGAGCCAGGAGCAATGGGGAGAGGAGGGATCCAGGCATGTGCGCTCTCCTACCAGACCTGAGGCGGACGCAGCAGCAATGAAGCCAGCAGAGGGAGCAGCAGCTGATCCCCCTAAGGTAAGTAGGCAGAGGGACCGGATGCAGCTGAGCTGGATCCGGAGGGGAAGCCCCCTGGATCCCTCTTAGCTGAGCCGGTAGGAAGCCGTGCTCCCGAGCTGCACAAACAGAGCACGCAAACAGGGGAAGTGCGAGGGGAGACTGTCCCCCCAAGCTAGGGAGCACCCCCAGGGTTAACCCTCGGGGAGCAGGCTCTGGAGGCACCATATCTCCCCAGCGGGGGAGCGTAGGGGGTGGGACTGCCAGCAGGCACTTCCGGGAAGACCAGAGCGCCTGATTGGCTGATTGGGGCAGAGGCAGGAAAATCAAACCACGGCCTTTAAAAGCCGCAGTTTGACGTAGCCCCCAGCACTCGGGAGACAGGAGCAGTGGGAAAAGGAGGGATCCAGGCACACGTGTGTCCCACATGCACGTGTGCCCTCTTACCAGACCTGAAGCAGAGGCCGATGCAGCAGCAGCTGATCCCCCTAAGGTAAGTGGGCAGAGGGACCGGATGTAGCTGAGCCGGATCTGGAGGGGAAGCCCCCCAGATCCTTCTTAGCTGAGCCAGTAGGAAGCGATGCTCCCGAGCTGCACTGCATGAACAGAGCTTGCAAACAGGCGCAATCTGTAAGAGGGTGCCGGTATTTGCATTGGTGTTCACGCAGGCGGGTGAGCAGGAAGGGCCAGGAGGGAGACACCTACTAAGGTAGGGCGAAGGTGCTGCACTAAGCACCTAAAAACAAGCAGCAACTAAGCACTAAGCACCTAAAAACAAACAGCAACTCCTATGATGGTGTTGATGTGGAGTGCTGCCAGGGCCCCTGCCTGGGGGGTGCAGCCTACCCACAGCTTGTCAGAGGCCTAAACCCAGACAGAGCCCATGGGGGAGCTGGCATTCCCCTACCCCCAGACACCTGTCTTAGGGCCCTGGAGGTGCAGGTGAGGGAGCTCCAGGAGGAGGTTATCAGGCTAATGGGAATCAGGGAGGCAGAGGAGGAAATTGACAGCTATTTCCTTTCCCTGCAGGGCCACATGCCCAAGGAAGAAGCACCTCGGGAAGTGTCCTCCACTGCAGAGTGGCAGACAGTCATCTTCAGAACTAGGGCTGCTCGTAACACAGCAGTACCAGTTCCTCCAGTCCGGCTGGAGAACACGTACGAGGCCCTGGCAACACTGGAGGATAAGGAGGGAGAGGAGGCAACCCCACACTCTCCACACTCCAAACAGGCCGAAGAAGCTAAGCAGTCTCGGAGGAGAAAGCATCGACTGATCGTTATAGGCGACTCCATCCTGAGAGGTACAGAGTGCCCCATCTGTCACCAGGACCCCTCAACATGTGAGGTCTACTGCCTACCCAGAGCAAAGATTCAGGACGTGATGGGGATGATCCAGGCCATGATCCAGCCCACCGATTACTACCCCATGGTCCTAATCCATGTGGGTACTAATGATGCAGCCAGGAGAAGCCCTGATCACCTGATGGCAGGCTACCACGCTCTGGTGGGTGTGCTGAAGGAGATAGATGCACAGGTGGTATTCACTTCTGTTCTAACAGTGAGCGGACATGGAAGACAGCATGAGATGTGCATCGCAGAGACCAACTGGTGGCTTCGGGAATGGCGTCTTGAGGTGGGCTTTGGCTTCCTTGACAACGACCCGCACATCATGACAAGATACATGTTTGAGTGGTATGGGCTCCACCTTTCCCCTAAAGGTAAGCGTATGTTCACTTCTAGGTTGGTGGATCTCCTCCAGTGGGCTTTAAACTAGGCTCATTGGGGGAAGGAGAAGACGAGGGAGGAGGAAGCCTTGGACCGCTAAACCTAGCAGCACTCACAAGTACAGCCCAGCCTAGACCGATGAGTCGAACATATACACAGGTAAGCAACAGGGGCCAGGGCAAAGCTGTGATTAGGGGGCCAGTGCACACATCCACAGGAAGCCTCAAATGCCTCTACACAAATGCTCGTAGTATGGGAAATAAGCAGGAGGAACTTACCCTCCTGCTAGCTTACCCCAAACCAGACATAGTGGGGCTCACTGAAACTTGGTGGGACCCAACGCATGAGGGGGCAGTGAATATCAAGGGCTATAGGCTGTACAGCAGGGACAGAACAGGAAGGAAAGGCAGGGTGTGGCATTCTACATTAAGGAGGAATACACATCCTCATCAGGTAGCTCAGAGTCAGAGGAGGGGCATACAGAAGTGCTCTGGGTTAGAATACAAGGCAATCAAGGGGAAAGAGACTTAACAGTGGGGCTCTACTACGGACCACCCAACCAAGGGGATGAGCTAGACCAGGAATTCTTAAGTCGGCTCACAGAGGCAGTTAGATTAAAGGACGTGGTCATCATGGGTGACCTGAACTTTCCAGACATCTGCTGGGAAGAGCAGTCAGCCAGATCTGACCACTCATGTAGGTTCCTAGCCCAAATGCATGACCTCCATTTCACCCAGGAGGTGCACAGCCCCACCAGGGGAGATGTCTTGTTGGACCTGGTGCTGGCCACAGGGGACGACCCGGTGAGGGGGCTGTGGGTGCTTGACATCCTGGGCAACAGTGATAATCCCGTGCTGGAATTCACCATCCAGTGCAGGTGGCAAAGCCCTGCAGCAAGACAGCAGCCCTAGATTTCAGGAGGGTGGAATTCAATGAGCTAAGGAGAATAGCTGGGGAAGCACTGAGGTCCCGGAGGGCAGGGGAGCCAGGTGTCCAAGAAGAGTGGTTGCTCCTTAAGGA
>NW_017729027.1:27572323-27577918 GCF_001723915.1 Gavialis gangeticus | reverse complement strand
ATTCAACACTGACAAGTGCAAGGTGATGCACCTGGAGAGGAAGAACCAGCACCATACCTACAGGCTGGGGAACTCCCTTCTCATCAGTGCAGAGGCAGAAAAGGATCTCGGAGTCATCACTGACTCCAAGATGAATATGGGCAGGCAGTGTAGGGATGCAGTTAGGAACGCCAACCACACCTTGTCATGCATCCACAGATGATTCTCTAGCAGGTCCAGGGAGGTGATACTCCCCCTCTATGCAGCACTGGTCAGGCTGCAGCTGCAGTAGTGTGTCCAGTTCTGGGCTTTGCACTTCAAGAGGGATATGGACAACATGGAGTGGGTCCAGAGGAGATCCACTCACATGATCAGGGGGCAGCAGGGCAGGCCCTATGAGGAGAGGCTACAGGACCTGAACCTGTTCAGCCTCCACAAGAGAAGGCTGAGGGGGGATCTAGTGGCCTGTTACAAACTAGTCAGAGGGGATCAGCAGGCATTGGGGGAGTCCCTGTTTCCCCGAGCACTACCAGGAGTGACTAGAAATAACGGTCACAAGCTGGCAGAGGGTAAATTCAGACCAGACATCTGGAGGCGCTACTTCACTGCCAGGGTGGCTACGATCTAGAGCCAACTTCCAAGCAAAGTGGTGCTGGGTCCTACCCTGGGGGTCTTTAAGACAAGGCAATCACCTTGCTGGGGTTGTTTGACCCCAGTACTGTTTCCTGCCATCGCGGGGGGTCCAACTTGATGATCTGCTCAGGTCCCTTCCGACCCTATGAACTATGAAACTATGAAATTATAAACATTTTCTCTGATCTCATGGACAGATTTTATCCCAATATATCGTTTGCTAATCAGTAAACCAGTTTCAAAAAGCATTTCAGTAGTGTGCTTGCCAGGGGAAGAAAAATGTTATTTGTATTCTGTTAATCCACATACTTAGTGAATACATCATTAACTCAGAGGTAATAAATTAAGAGAGCCTGTCTTTTTACTTTCTTTTTCTTAAACACACGCAAGAGACACTCATACAAAATATTTATCCATCATAAAAAACACTTAGTAAAAAAAGACTTCAGGCCCTTAAGGGAAAGTAATTTCAAATGCACAAAACCCGGGAAGCACAGAGTAAAACAGCATAACGACAAATAGCATTTTCTCACACATACAGATATGTTCCAGTGAACACCATCCATTCCCAAAGCAAACCAAACCTCAAGCATAATCACATGAAGAGTTTTATTGCAGCCTTCTTGCTTTCATGACTTTACACAACAGTTACCCTTTCCTATGCTGTCCCAAAAGCATGTATTTAAAAAGAAAAAGGATTGAATTACTGACTGGATATCTATAAACAAAAGTAGCCCCAAAAGACAGAGGGGGAAAGTTCTGAAAACACTGAGCAAGCTTCTTTTTTAGTGATCAGAAAGAAATGAAAAGTAGTTGAGGCCCTCTTATACCATTGGTACCTTGATTCCTTTTAAGGATTCACTCTTCACCAGATAGGAAAAAGTTACTGTGATTTAGGTTAATTATGTTTTTTTACCAATCTGAAGGCCAGTTGAATGGATATAAATTTGTTGCCTCTCCAGGCCCTGGCTACCCATACCTCTTGCCTACATAAAGAGGCTGCAGCTATGTCAGAGACTCTGATCAAGCAGGCCTGGCTGGGCAAAGCACATGAGCTATTACAGGTTTTTATTACAAGAAAAAAGCCTATCTTGGAAATGAGTATGAGACAGTGAGGGGTAAAGGATGCAGGGGGGCTGGTGGGGGGGCAGAATCTGCAGGTGGGGCAAGCACAAGGGAGTTTCAAGCTGCCCCTTTTCCTCCCCCACTGCCTTCCCTTCACTGGCTCCATAATATATTACTCCCTAATGCCTGACCCCCACTGCCTGCCTGCTTTTTTACTGCCTTTCCCATACTGCCTACCCCTCTACCATTGCTTTTCTAGATGTAGTGGTGGTAGAGATGGATTTAAGATTACTCTCCAATAATTATATTCTATACATGGAAAATTATAACAAATATATACTTATTCCATGTATAGAATATAATTATTGGGGAGTTGTCTTGGATTTGGGTAAATATGGCAATTCTTGTTGTTGAAAGCCTTTGTTTATTAAACTAACCGTGCAAACTTGTATTACTAGATATAGAAAGCTAAAGTTAAAATTTGGTCAGTTCTGTAACATCCTCAACTTTTCTTTAAAGAGAATAAAATACTAATGCAACTTTCAGCTGAAGGATGGCTACCCAATATTCCTAAACTTTCTGTATCTAATCTCTTTAAAATCTCTATCCTTAAAGCTGTCCTTATTTCTTGATTTATCACCAACTGACTTGGCATAATCTTCTGAATGGGATTCTGAGTAAAGTAAAGCTTCAAACTCTCTGACAGCTATTACATTTCCTGCTCTGGAGGATCTTATCTCTTCCACATCTGACTGCTCTATGACTATTTCAATTTTTTATTTATTAAATTTTATTTAATACATTTTATTAATTTAACTTTAACTTTATTTAACTTTTTGCCCACTAAGACCCTAGAAAAGTACTAATAATTTTGTCAAAATGTACTATGTTTTAAAATAATATGGTTAGCCCTCACAGCTCATTAAACAAAATGGTTAACCTTCAATTCCACCATGGATGGAAATGTTGTAGTGTAGTACCTAGCCACTGGGAAACTTTCTCTTCTGGAGAGCTTCAGCAAGTCAGCTGCTGAGTTAAAAAAAGTTTAGTTTACATTGCATGCTAAATTGGAATATATAAAGCCAAGTTAGTGTGTGTGCACGTGCATCTCTGAAGCATGAGGAATTTCTTCCATCTGGAGATGGGAAATAGACAGGGTCAAATAGAGAGACGCATGGGGGTACTCACCAGTGCCCCTCCAGTAGGGCAGGGCCCCCCAAATCCCAGGCAGGGCCCCGCATTGACTGAGAACAGCTTCCCCGATGGCGGGCTCACTGTGCATGCATGCAGTTGAAAAGGGCCCGCCAACAGAAAAAAAGCCCCAGTTAGGCTCCGGAGTGGCGACAGATGCTCAGGTGAAAGCCTGTTGCGGCGCCACTCCCTTGAAGCCCCCCAGAGGCTCCCCAGCAGTTGCAGAACCCCCACTGATCCCCAGATCAGCTGAAGGCAAGTGGGACCTGTGGTGGGGAGGGGGTTAACCCCTTAGTGAGAGGGAGGAGGTGGCTGAGTGGAGCCGGGCCAGGTCCCGCCCCACCCAGGCCCCTACTTTGCCCAGCCCCCCCAGGAAGCCACATGAACAGGGTGCGCAAACAGGCGCACTTGTCTGCCGGTGCATGAGTTAGCGTGGAGTTTGTGCAGGAGGGTGCGCAGGAGGGCCCGAGACCCTGTCTGTGAACCCCCCAGGGTAGACAGTCCAGCCATAGCCACCCTACCAGCAGCATGACACGGATGGGCACGCGCTGGACCCTGAGGTTCCCCTTGGGCTCCATGCAGACAGAGTCCCTGGCTCTCGGCTGCAGGGGCTGCCTGTTCCTTTTTCAGGCTCTGAGGCCCAGGAGCATGGCCACCTCCCCTTGTGGGGTCTGCACCCTTTTGGGGTCTCTGGCATGCCAGCTGGAGGAGCTCCAGGCCACAGTCCAAATACTATGTGCCATCAGGGACTGTGAGCAGGAGATGGACTCTTACTGCCAGGCCCTTCTCCACCGGGAGCCGGAGGGTAGACCACGGTCTCCCTCCAGGACAAAGGAGGACTCCAGGTCCTCCCACTCTGTCCAGTCAGGGGCATGGACTAAGGTGGTCAAGGGTCCTAAGGCCCACCGCACCAAGGCCCCTGCCCAACCAGAGCTTAGCAACAGGTACGCACCTCTTGCTGCTTCAGCAGAGCCTACTGAGTTGCCAGCTCCCGCAGGCAACACAGGGTCAACTGCAGCTACCACCCCTGCTCTCCCCAAGACAAAACGTAAGGTGTTTGTAGTGGGAGACTCCATCCTGAGGGGGACTGAGCGGGTAATCTGCTGCCCCGACCCCTTAGCCTGGGAAGTCTGCTGCTTCCTGGGGGCCCGCATCCAGGACATTGCGGAGAGGATCCCTAAGCTCCTCCAGCCCACTGATCACTATGCCATGCTCCTTATTCATGTGGGCACCACTGACATGGTTTGGAGTGCTCCCAGCCGGGTCATGAGGCACTACAGGGATTTAGGAGCGGGGCTTAAGTGTCTGGGGGCACAGGTGGTGTTCTCATTGATCCTCTCAGTCTCAGGGTATGGGCTGAGGAGGGAGAGCAGGATCCACATAGCTAACCGAAGACTGCGGTGCTGGTGTCATAGGGAAGGCTTTGGCTTCTGTGACCGCAGCCCGCTCTTTGGTGAGAGGGACAGTGAGCTGCTGAGAAGAGATGGCCTTCACCTTTCTCCCCTGGGGAGGAGGCTCTTCTCAGCCAGACTGGCTGACCTGTTCCACCAGGCTTTAAACTAAGCCTGTTGGAGGACAAGGGGACTACCGCCACTGCTGGCCTGCTGAGCAACCCTTGCAAAGACAGCAGGCCGAGGCACTTAAGGGAGCCCACCCCTACTCCAGCCCTGGTACAGTCTATGGGCAAAGCAATGGCCCCCAAGGGGACACTTGCCTGTCTCTACACAAATGCCAGGAGCTTGGGGAATAAGCAGGAGGAACTCGTCCTCCTGCTTAACGCAAATGATTATGATGTCATAGGGAAAATGGAAACCCGGTGGGACTCCACCCATGACTGGACATCAGGTATAGATGGCTACACCCTGTACAGGAGGGATCAAGTAGATAAAAGGGGCGGGGGTGTAGCTCTCTATGTTAAGGAAAGCTACGTATGCCTACAAGCTGATATTGGTGACCAGGGTGGATGACTGGAGACCCTATGGGTTAAAATACGTGGGGAACATGGCACAAGGGACAAAACAGTGGGAGTCTACTACAGACCTCCCACCCAAAGTCCTGAGCTTGACCAGGAGTTCACCTTGGAACTGGCTGAGGCCACATACCCCAGGAACATGGTTGTCATGGGTGACTTCAGTTACCCGGACATCTCGTGGGAGGATCACTCAGCAAAATCTGAGCAGTTGCAAAGCTTTCTCTTGTGCGTGGATGACCTCTACCTGACTCAAGAAGTCTATGGGCCAACGAGAGGCAAAGTGTTGTTCGACCTGGTACTGGCTACTGGGGATGACCTAATCAGCGACCTAGTGATCGATGGGAAGCTGGGTGACAGCGACCATGAGCTGATCACCTTCATCATCCGCCATAAAGCTGGCAAGTCAGTCAGCAAAACGAAAGTCCTTGACTTCAGGAAAGCCAACTTTGACAAGCTCAGGAGGCTTCTCAGTGAGGCCCTAAGGGACCATGACCCCAGAGAGAGGGGAGTTCAAGAAGAATGGTTGCTCCTCAAGGGAGTGATTCTCAATGCACAAGCTAAGTCTATTCCATCTTGGAGGAAAGGCAGCAGTAAGAGGGCACAGCATCCCCCCTGGCTCTCCAGGGACCTAGAAGACCTTTTGAGGCTAAAAACAATGACCTACAAAGGATGGAGGATGGGATTCACCTCCAAGGAGGATTATTCTGCACTGGTCCAGTCCTGCAGGGAGCAAACCAGGAAAGCCAAGGCTCCAA
>NW_017729027.1:27571203-27571444 GCF_001723915.1 Gavialis gangeticus | reverse complement strand
TCTGGTATCACATGATCACCTCTTGGCAAAACTGGCCAGTTGTGGCCTTGGGTCCACCACGATCCACTGGCTGAGAAATTGGCCCCGTGGTCAGACCCAGAGGGTTGTAATTGATGGTAGTCACTCATCGTGGCATCCTGTGACCAGTGGGGTCCCCCATGACTCTGTCCTTGGACCCATATTGTTCAACATCTTCGTTAATGATGTGGACAATGGAGTCAGAAGTGGACTGGCCAAGTTC
>NW_017729027.1:27556187-27570923 GCF_001723915.1 Gavialis gangeticus | reverse complement strand
GGTTATAAACTACTGCAAGACCATTTCAGGCTGGACATAACAAAGAATTTCTTTACTGTCCGAGCCCCCAAAGTGTGGAACAGCCTGCCACTGGAGGTGGTTCGAGCACCTACATTGAACACCTTCAAGAGCAAATTGGATGCTTATCTTGCTGGAATCCCATGACCCCATCTGACTTCCTGCCCTTTGGGCAGGGGGCTGGACTCAATGATCTTCCGAGGTCCCTTCCAGCCCTAATGTCTATGAAATCTATTAAATCTGTGAATCTATGAAACTAGTGCTTTGAGGTGGAACACATATTTATCCTCTTTCTTTGATACCTGGCCTCAGTGTTCTGCTCACAATCTCAGGATCACATGATTTGCCAGGAAGGAATTCTCTGTCATGTTACATTAACAAAAATCCACAAAGCATCCTGCCATTTTCTATGACATCCCACATTTTTCACCTCCTGGGATCTGCCTAAGTCACTGGTGATACCTTGACCTTTCCTATTTTCATTTTGTGGTATATAGTTTAGGATATTTCAGTAACTGAACTCTTTAGGGTTAAATATTTGACACATGCTAGCCTATAATACACAAGGGGCACTTCTACATGTTCAGTAATGTGCAGCAGTTACAGTGCATTTAATTTAGTACTTGTGCAATCAAGTTCTAAATAAATGTGCAGTAACATCAGCAAATGCCTTTTAAGTGATGCTACTGTGCCGTAGCCTAATAATACTGTGCAGTAGTGTATGAGCATTGTTTGTGCTGTGACATGCTACTGTGCAGTATTATTAGGCTACCATGCTGTTAGCATCTCTTGTAGACATACCCAAGATGTCAGAATAGATGACCCAATGATTAGGGCTGTGTGAAACTTCAGTAGTCAATTCAATTTGGAGGAGATCTGGCCTGATTTGGCAGCCAAATCTCTGAATCTGAATTGAATCAGGAGACCCATTAAGAGGTCTGAATTTAATTGGAAGCCTCCAAATTGATGTAGAGAAATTCAGGGCCGATTTGGAGATTCTGCCATAGGATATATAGGTTTCCCCCACATAAAGTGAACCTACTTTATAATATAATGAATAGGGATAGGTTCCCAAACTGGTGAGGGAGGGATGTAGTGAAGCTGGGACAAGGGAAGGGATGTGGGGAGGGGTGCTGTTCCCATGGCTGCACCACGCTCTGCCTGTCCCCCCATGCCTGGGCTCTGCCTGCCCTACTCACCTCAGCTCCTGGGCTGTGCTGTGCCATGGTGCAGGCAGCTGGTGTTAGCTTCTCCTGGCACCACTACAGCAGGGTCTTGGAGGAGTGACAGCAACTGGAGCCCCAGGCAGCGCGGGATGTGGCATAGTTTGTCTGCACTTATCCTAGCCCCCACTGCAGCAGCCCCAGGAGTGACCAGCACTAGCTGCAATGAGAACTGTCAGTGTGTGCAAGAGGCTGGGGCTCATGGTGGCACTGGCCTGTTCCCAGCACCTAAGGCACTTGCCCCAAGCACTGGAAAGAGTCTGTATGGTGCTGCCACTAGCCCCAGCCTGCAGCGGTGATCTGCTGTCATCTCATGTCCAAATCTGGGGTCATGTGCCCCCAGGAAGAGCCTGACACAGCCCCCCCAGCCTGCAGCCCTCCTGGGGGGTGCAGAGCAGCAAGAGGCATGCCCGTCCCCCCCATCACACCCACTGACAGTTCCCATTGCGGCTGGTTCCGGACGATCTTGGGGCTGCTGCAGCAGTGGCTAGAGTGAGTGCAGACAAGCTGCATAGCATCCCTCACTGCCCAGGGCTCCACTTGCTGCCATTCCCCCCAGCACCTGCTGCAGTGGCCCTGAGAGCAGCCAACACCAGCTGCCTGCACCACAGCACAGCGCAGCCCAGTAGCTGGGGTGAATGGGGACAGGCTGAGCCCAGGCACAGGTTGACAGGCAAAGCACGGTGCATCTCCGAGTTATGGCATCCCTTCCCCTGCCCCTTTGCAAGTCCCAGCCTCCCTCCCTCCCTCCCTGCCTGGTGGTAATGGTCCCCTATCTGTTAGGGCTGTCTGAAGCTTTGGTAGCCAATTTGGCGGCCAGATAGAATTGGGACAGTGATTCGAATCACCGAATTGAATCGCCCTCCCTCAAATCAGCCGAATCCAATTTGAATACTTGCTGCTTCGCGCAGGCCTACAAATGATGCTTTTGCCCTTAAAATCTATTAATCTATAAAAAAGAGGGTTATATTGCTTGGTGCCTCTGACCCACTGGGACTGGTCTGGGGGTAATGAATCAGGTATCGCTGATAATAGTAGAGGAAGGCAGCTTCTTCCTACTGCAGCACTGTTTGACTAGTGCTGTGTGCTATGCTGTGCTATGACATCAAAATCCTCTAGTTTATATGGCTGTATGCACATTACTTCAGTATCCTGCTCTTGGCTAAAACTACTTATCTCACTTAAGCTATTACCTTCATATTCTCTACAAACCCTTCATATTCTCTACAAACCCTGAAACCCTGAAAGCTGAAAATGTGGTTTGAAGGAGCAGCAGTTGAGGTGTTTCCTAGTTTCTCCCTTGCTCAAAGGGCCAGTGAATAAGAATTATTTCTTGAATGTAGTCATTGGGGTTTTTTTTCCTCATAGACCTGCCATTGATTACATTGATTACAATTTCTGATATACTACCTGGGAAAAATAAATGACCAAGGATTATTTTGTCATTTAATTGTGTTATTCTTTTATTTTTCATTGTGGTTTTGTTTTTAAATAGCTATGTGATCTTTGGCATATCAAGAATTATATATGTGAATGGATAAGTGTAATAGAAAAGAGATGAACCAATTTTGTAGAGATTTCTGTGAGCTGCCAAGTTAAACCCCAGGCTATGTGGGATGCTTAAAGAGAGCAGGCAATCAGCAACAGTGCAGAAGTGACACAAAGTTTACTTTAGCAGACCAGTGAACTCTCTGTGAGAGCTTAAGTACCATGGGGGTGATGAAGTTTTTCCTTCCTGTAAAATAAAGCTTTAGGTCAGGATGACAGTGTCACTTCTGTCATGGTAACTGCTATGTTTACTTAGTCACGGCATCTGCTTCTCTGTCCTCTAAGTCAGTCAGTACAAATCAGAATTAATGCAGAAAATTCAAGCTATTCTATTAAAACACAAATAATTACTAAAACATCATTTTAGTAATCTGAGTTAAAATGAGTATACCTGGACCATGTCCAGATGAGCGCGGATGTGTAGTACATGGTGCCACAGATGTGCCTGCAGCACCACCTACCATACAGCCATGCTCATCTAGACATGCTGGCCCCGGCCTCCTCTACCCCACCTGAAGTAACTTGGTATGTGCCAGAGTGCACATGGCACAGGTGTTCCCCATGGACAACTAGTGGCAGCTCAACGTGGGCCTCTGCTAATTGTCTCTGGGGAACCAAATATCCATGTACATTTGGATGTGGCCCTAGAGTTATTTGGGTTTCAAAGCGACGCCTATACTTCTTTCTTGTTTTGTTTTTTAAATTTGCATTTCTTTCCATTTTCTCCTTCTTGTTATGGCCACTTTAGGATTTTGCTGAACAGTTCCATAATGAAACAATGTGGCTAATTCCACCAATAAAAATAGACACATTTCTGTTAGTCATAATGGAATTAAGATCCCTTACAACTAAGCCTAATACAGCTCATTGCTAACAGCAATGGCTATGTATACAGACTGAGGGCAGATTCTGTTCTGGAGCTGAGACTTTCTTTTTGTTAGGCTTTCACAGCACCCAGCACAATGACATCCTAGATGCCTTATGAGGACAATTATAACAATACAAATATTAATAATTCACAAGTAGATTCCATGTGTTTTATCCCACTTGTAATCACAAAACATGAGTACACCCAGTTTAAGAAAATAGGTATGCCGAGCTTACAGCTGTGTGTCTGTGGGAATCCACATGTGCACACATGTGTGCATGCATATGTACATAGGTACACGCATGCATGCATACCTATCTATCTATAGACTGTGGAATACCTGATCATTAAAATTCTACAGAGAAGTCTGAATTATTTTTTTAAAATCTAAGCCCAACTATTTAATTAAGCATTTAAGAATCCATGAGTTTTATTTGATAGGTTTGATCTGGAATTTTACTAATAACTATTAATTTTGATTTTAGCATATTAAATACAATACTCATATTGTTGGATGAAGGGGATTTTGCTAAATTTAAATCGTACTGCTCAATACTACACATTTCAGATCCAGGAAAATACATGGGTCTGGATAGCTTATGCTAACTGAAATCTTCCTGAAGGATAACACTTGAAGACTTACGCTGGTAAACAATCAATACCAGCCCAATAGGCAGCAGGAGCCAAAAAGGTGAAAAAGCAGGGAGTTTCTTCATATAAGACACATTTTTTTCTATTGAAGAAGGAACAATTAACTGTAAAATGTCAAGTACAGTGTAATGGCCACTGCTGGAAATTTGACAAGCAGAGTTTCCTACTAGCTTCTTTACTTGCCTTGCGAATGGCTGCAGCCCAAACTCTTGCACTTTTACTGGCAATATTACTTACAAATGGCAATGCAAGTTTCCCGTGGCACCCCCTGATTATTATTCCAAGAATGTATAAGTTTCAGAATATTACATTATAATTTTTAAATTGCCAAAGGATTGAAATGAAAACATGTAGGTATCAGTTTCTTTCGCAAACTGTCCAGGAATGTGATTGTCACAGGGTACATACAAGCTTAACATTTCAACTGATTGAATCATAGTTCCATTAGGTGAAATGCTCTAAGAATTCACAGGGCTTCAGATGGTTAAAGAATGGCCAATCCAGTGGAAATCTCCAGCACATTGGATGAGGAGGGGGAAGTATGCCCTGTTCCCATCCCACCTCCTGTCCACTCACCCACTTCTCTCCAGGGAGACATTTTGTGACTTGGGCTACACTCTTTGCTGTAGCCTAAGTCACAACAAACACAGCTGGGGCAGCTAAGTCCTCTGACAGCTGAGGACTTAGAAAGTCCAGCCCCTCTCAACAGCCCTATGAAATTGTTAGCCTGCCAACCTTGATCTGGTGGGGGAAAGCCACCTGCTTGCAGTGGATCCCAGGTGTCCATAGGGAAACCGCAACCACCAGCATTGTCAGAGTTAAGGCTCTGATCATAGGACAGGGGGCATAGCCCAAGCTATGCCACAGCCAAAGCCCCTCCACTGCAGCCAGGCTTGTGCCTGGAGCACAACCCTAGCTGCCTGCAGGGAACCAGTCACCTAAACCATTGTTAGCAGACAGCACTGGCTGTAGTGGAGGGGGCACAGCCTCAGCTGCCTGCAATAAAAGCCCAACTGCCATGGCCAGAACGGGGGCTCTGGCCAAGATGGAGGGAGCACAGACCAAACTGCACCGTGGCCAAAGCCACCTCCCCCTACCCCATCTATGGCCAGAGCCCCAACTCTGGCTATGTTGGAGGGGGTGCAGCCCTGGCTGTCCGTGGGGAAAGGCTCTCCCACTGTTGCTATGACCCATGACCTGGCAGCATAGGACCCATGATATAACTCTAACCTTACATTCCCCAAGTCCCCTTAGTCCCTCCCCCATGAAAATACTGACTTGCTCCCCACCACTGCACAGTCCCAGAGACTCCTACCACACCTCCTCCCCACATGGACAGAACCCAACCAGGCTGGCCTCTGCCCCTTCCCCCACCTGATAGCCTACCTGAGAGCCCAGGCCATGTACTTCTGGTGTGGGGGTGGGGCATGGGGGAAGGTCAGGGGCCCCTGGTCCAGCTGGAGAAGGATCTGGTCAGTTTGGCTACCAGAGAGGAAGGGGTCTGGTGGATCTGGTTCTAGATCCACTAAAGCTTGCCCTCTCTGGTACCCAAACTGCCTGGGTCCCATCCCCAATAAGACTCAGGATCACTAACCTACCCTCCACCTCAGAGGGGCCAGACACAGACACCAAGTTATATGCCCTGAGATAGTCCAGGGCTGGAGGGAGCACAGCTGGCTGGCAGTGCCCAGACTCTATATGCTCTGGAAAACTCATTTCCCTGGCCATCTGTGCTCCACCCTCTCAGCCCCAGAGTCTCTCAGACCATGCAGCTGCCAGGTACTTGCACTCTGTAAGTGGCCAAATTCCTGCCAGCATCGGAGTCTCCTCAGGCATTTAGATGGTCAGCTGCAGAGTGTAGTCTCCCAAGGCATGCAGCTGATGGGGGCTTCCTGGCCAGCCATGCTCTCTCCAAGCTTTATAGTCTCCGAGGGCATTTAAATGGCCAGGCACTGTCCAGCCAAGACACACTCCCTGCTCCTCTCCCTCAGACTCTCTCTGGGCATGTATTTTCTGGACACTCCCTATCTGGCTATTTAAATGTTTCAGGAGACTCCAGGGCTGAGGGTTGACTTGCTCCTGGCAGCTACATGTCTGAGGAGACTCACTCCCTGGATGGCTTTTAAATACCCTGGGAGACTCCAGGATGTAGAGGTAGCATGATTGGCCAGGGGGTGCTCAACAGTTGCATGCCCTAGGGACTGCAGTTCATGACCTGGGGAACTCCACTCCCCAGCCAGTCACTTAAATGCCACAGGAGACTCTGCAGTTGGGAAGGAGGACAGATACCCAGGGAGCCCCCATTTGCTCTAAGTCTCTTCCTGGAAGCCTCAGAGTAGAGAGGAGGTGAGGGGCATATGTGATGCATAGGGGAGGCACTGGGAGGCATGTGTCCCCACTGAGATTGTTCCTTGTTGGCTGGGAAGTGGGGGTGCTGAGAGAAGTACTGGTGGCACTTATGGTTTTTTCACCAGTTTCATAGTTTATAGTTTCATAGATTTAGGGTCGGAAGGGACCTAGTAGATCTTCTAGCCCGACCCCCCGCCAGGGCGGGAGAACAACAAAACCCCAAAACAAAAACGGGACTCAAATGAGTCCAGCCAGGTAGGCATCCAGCCTCTTCTTAAAGACCCCCAGGGTAGGGGCCAGCACCACTTCCCTTGGAAGTTGGTTCCAGCTCCTAGCCGCCCTAACTGTGAAGTAGTTTTTGCGGATGTCCAATCTATACCTCCTCTCCATCAACTTGTGCCCATTACTCCTTGTTATGCCAGCGGGCGCTAGGGGAAACAGCGTCTCCCCCAAACCCTTCTGGTCCCCCCTAGTGAGTTTATAGACGGTCACCAGGTCCCCCCTCAGCCTTCTCTTGTGGAGGCTGAACAGGTTCAGGTCCCGCAGTCTCTCACTGTAGGGTCTGCCCTGTTGTCCCCGGATCATGCGGGTGGCCCTCCTCTGGACCCTCTCCATGTTGTCCACATCCCTCTTGAAATGGGGCGCACAGAACTGGACACAATACTCCAGCTGTGGCCTGACCAGCGTCGCATAGAGGGGGAGGATCACCTCCTTGGCTCTACTCGAGATGCACCTGTGGATGCACGACAAGGTCCGGTTAGCCCTGCCAACCATGACCTCGCATTGTCGGCCCATGTTCATCTTGGAGTCAATAATGACTCCAAGATCTCTTTCTGCCTCCGTGCTCTCAAGTAGGGAGTTCCCCAGTGCTTCCAGGGTTGGCAATTGGCCTCTACCCCGCCCCCCCCATCACTGATCAGCCACTGGGTGACTCCCCAGTCGGTGATTGGCTGCTGGTGCCTCCCCAGACTCAGGAGGCACCAGTCGCCCATGATGTTCTGTTGCGGAATTGCTCTGCATCTATCCCTGGCTGCCTTGGGGTGGGGGCTTCATAAGGTAGGAGTTCCCTGAGTCTCTCACTTGAAGTAGCTGAGCAGAGAGAGGGGTGCAGGGCTAACAGGAGGTATTCTGGGAGAGGGGGTGGTCTCCTGTGGCAGGCAGCCAATCAAGGCTGCCTAGCATATTTGACTGCCTCCAGCAATTTTGGTCAGCTGTGGGAGCCTGCAGTGCAGCCTTTAATTCACTCTGAGGGGCCCCCAGATGTCTACCACCAGCACAGCCAGTGTGCATTTCTCCACTCTGAAACACAGAATGTATGCATAGTCCACAATCAGATGGAATTCCAGCTTGCATAATAAAGCTGAATTTCAGCAAGTTGAACTGAATGATTGCACACAGCCAGAAGCACTCAGCCTAGGCCTAATATTCCTCTCATTGAAACATTCAGGGCCTTATCTATTGACTTCAAAGGGAGAAGTAGATCCAAGAACAAGTGAATTTAAACTGCACAATTCTGGTTCTTGCTCCTGATTAGTGACATTTCATGATGTGCTTCAGACTTAATACCATTTTTGCCCAAACCAAGAGGATCTTGAATTTAAGATAATCCCCCATTAATTAGATTCTTCTATACATGCAAAATATATACATTTGTTAAATTTTTTCATGTAATCAATCTAATTATTGGAGGGTCATCTTGCAGTGATTTCAGGAATTAATTTAAGACCCTCTAATAATTACATTCTATAGAGGGAAGGTGCTAGGCATTAGGCAATGGAAGACAGGATGTAGGAGAGCAGGTGGTAGGAGATGGGTGGCATGGGGGGAGGCAGTGGGAGGGGGCAGGCAAATTACTTCTTGCCACTTGCCCCCCACACCATTACCCATCCTTGTGCCTGGCCCTACAGCCTTGGGTCTCTACCCTTCTTCCCTGTTTCTACTGCCTCCTCTTCTCCCTATATCCCCTCATCAGGGTCTCATTCCCCCTCATGGCTGCCCCTGCTCTCCTCTGCCCACCCCCTCCCTCCCTGACTCCTTATACTTGTTCTGGTGCCAGCAGGCTCCAACCCCAGTAAAGTCTGGGGTGCATAGCATAGCCCCAGCCCTGCCCCACAACAGCAGCATGGAGCTGACACTGCTGCAACAGGGCCAGGCTAGGGCCATATTCTGTGCCTCAGGCTGCAGCAGGGACACAACCTCAGGCAACTGGAGCAAGGGTAAGGGGGGAAGGAGAGGGACAGGAAAGGGGGCACAGAGGCTCTGAAGTGAAGACATGGAATAGGAGGGTGGGACACATAGCAACAGGGGGGACACAAGCAGTGCTGGGGTAGTGGGGGACAAGGAGGAAATGGCAATGGGGCCCAAGGCTCTGGGGGGGAAAGGCAGAGGGTGCAGAGGTGGTAGGAGGCAGGCAGCAGCTGCAGCTCTGGCACTGACCCAGGATTGAAGATGAAGGTAGGGCCAGAGCCGGAGCCAAAGCCAGAGCCAGAGCCAGAGCCAAAAATGCAGTAGCTACCTGTCCCTGCCCTACTGCCTCATAACTGATAACAAGATGAAGGGCTTTTTTTCCCCATGTTAATACAGTACATTGTCAGTTAATCAACCAATATTTTACATACCCAAAATATGTGGTGCTTTTGAAGTAAAACTAATCAAACTTAAAATTGGCAAAATATTGTCATTTGTAATAAATTAACCCCTTTTTCAATATGTTCTATTGCATTTTTAATGATACAAGGAAATGAAGATGATTATTAAATGTAAGGAGATAGTTTCTCCTTTGGGATTTTGCATGTTTCATTTTAGTTATTCAGTTGTTCTATTCTTATTTGTATATATCTTATTGTCTAAAATATATGGATGCTTTCTGAAGACAAGAGCTTAATGAAATTATAATAAGATTTGATATCTGTAGGAAACAAGGCATACTCTTAGTATTATAAATAAATAATGTTGAACCAAATTAAAAATATAGCTAAGGAATTTCTGTGTCTGTGGGTGCATCTACATGTGCATTTACTGTGCAGTAACCAAAATTACTGCATAATAAGGGCATGCTTCTACCTGCGTACACCCATACTGCGCAGTAAATATGGCAACTTATGCCAACTTGGGCATAAATTTGATACCTGCATCATGCAGGTATCACATTTAAACCCAATTACATACTGCACAGTAGCCCTAGTGTGCAGTAACACTGTGTGTGGGGACTGACTTGGGACTAACTTTAGTTCCAAGTCAGTCCACGTACAGCATTAATGCACTTTAGTGCCTGCACATGTAGATGCCAGCCTATTCCCACTTACTGTGCAGTAATTTACTGTTCAGTGAATTTAAGCCAGTACAAATGCATGTATAGACACCCAGCATGAAGGAACATTATGTTACTGGGAAAAGAAAGCATAGAGATGCACCTTATAGACTCACTGATTTAGAGATACATAAGCTTTCATGATTAAGGAGAAGATCTTGCTCTTTCTTATGAATACTTAGGAATGTCTTATTCAGTTAGTCAATAAGGTTTATCTCTATTTTACCTTCCACCTAACTTTAGACTAACATGAGAAAATATCTCTCTATTCTTGGTAAAGTTATGAAACCTAATGTAACCTTTTGTAACTTCCAGTTGAGTAGTGATATTCAGATCTTTACAATAGTACAAGATGTAGATCTATGGTATAAATCCAAAAGTCATTCATGTACTATTACTTTGAATATGCATTTAGTATTTTTTTCATAATAATGACTCATAGGAAATATGTTTTTGATTAAATTACATTAAAAACAGAATCTGAAGCTACCTAGAATCTACTACAATTAAGACAGGATGATATAATTTATTAAAGATTGCCCCTCCAACAAAATTACATTCAGTTTAAAATCTGGCTTATTTCAGGACAGTGAAAATTAAAATTGTCTTCAAAATAAAAACAGCAATTAATCCTCAACTGCAATATTCAGAATGCAACTTTATAATAAGGGCCATATTCACATGACCCTTTTGAAATTATCTAAAGGCATGCATCTCATTTTGAAATAAGCCATCTAATGCAAGAAAGTTCTGTCTTCTATTATTCATTGGATACCTCACTTGCCAGTAGTATTATACTCAAAATGTTATAAACAAATATCATAGATGGAAAGAGTGCAAATAACCAAAATTAAAGATACTGACATTTAAGACTAATTGTCTCCATCTCATAAGATTCTATAGGGCTTTAAACTAAAGTCCCTGAGGGATGGTGATCAAAACCCTTCAGCAACAGAGTACAGTCCAGAAGAGAAAGGACATGAAGAAGCACCAACTCTGGGAAAGGGCCAGAGAGCTACAGGACTGCAACAAGTCATGGAAAAGGGAAGCAAGTAGATCAAAATGCAAAATTCATCCATTGCATGTATACAAATGCACAAAGTATGGGGAATATACAGGATGAGCTAGATGTTGCAGCCTGTGAAAAGAACTATCATCTGATTGTCATCACAGAGACCTGGTGGGACAGGTCTTATGACTGGAATTTCAATGCTGAGGGCTTACACACTGTTTTTGAAGGACAGGATTGAGATTAAAAGTCGGGAGTTGACTTTTGTAAAAAATACATACACTTGGTCCCTGGTTCAGGAGGAAGAAGACACCAAAGCAGAATGCATTTCGATGAAGATGAAAGGTGAAAGATACAACACTGAAGTAATGGTAGGCATTTATTGTAGGCCACCAAATCAGGAAGGGGAGGTGGATGAGGCACTCTTCAAGCAGGTGACATCTATACAAAAGCTATGGGACAGTACTGATGAGAAACATCAATGTCTGGATACCTGCTGGAAGAACAATGCAACTAAACATAAAATGTCAAGCTGGTTCCTAACCTGTGTTAGGAATTCCTGCCAGAAGACACAAAGAAGGTGGATCTATGTAACAGCTACTTTGCCTTAGTCTCCACAAAAAGGTTAAGAAACAGCCACACACCTAATAAGGATTTTCTGGATAAGGAAGGGGACAAAATGAGGAAGGAGTTTAGAAAAAAATGAGACAGTCAGAGACCTGAATTCAAGTTAGTGGGACTGGATGAGCTTCATCCAAGGGTTCTAAAAGGACTGGCAGAGAAGATCTTGGAGCCCTTGGCAATGATCCTCATGAAGCTGTGGGAGGCAGGCCAGGTACCAGAGGACTAGAAGTGTTCTTTTAAAAAGGTAAGAAAGAGGACCTGGGGAACTATAAATCAGACAGCTTTACCTCAATACCTCAGAAGTTACTGGAGGATATCCTGGCTTTTCGCAAGGATCTGGAGAAAGAAAGGCTAATAACAAGCAACAAGAACTGATTTATGAACAAAATAAATCATGTCAAAACAACTTTATCTCCTTCTTTGACAAAGTAACTATTTGGGTGGATGAAGGGAATATTGCGGATATAGTGTATCTGGACTTCATCAAGTCTTTTGAAAATATCCGACACAACCATTTCATAAACAAATTGGAGAAATGTGGGCTAGACAATACTATTCTAAGATGAATAGATAACTGGCTCAATTGCCACAAGCAAAGGGCAACTATTAACGGGTCTGTGTCAGAACGGCGTTTTGAGTGGAGTCCCCTAGGCCTAGTGCTCATCAATATGTTTATTAATTACTTGGATTCTGTCATAGACTGTTTTTGAGCACGTTTTCAGACAATATGAAACTGAGAAGTATAGTGAACACTTTGCATGATATAAGTACAATTCAGAAGGATCTCAACAGATTGGAAAGCTGGGCAGATGCTACACCTCAGGAGCAATAATCAAAACAAATATAAAATACGTTATACCTGGCTGGATGGCAGCACTGTGGAAAAGGGCTTGGAAATCTTGGTAGATCATAGACTCATGAATCTGCAATGTGATTCAGCCACATTCATGGTGAAGGTGGTTTTGGGATGCTTCAATGGAAGTATTAGTCACAAGATATAGGAGGTGATAGTGCCTCTCTACTTGGCATTCATTAGGCCTCATCTGGAGTACTATGTGTAGTTCAGGGTGCCACATTTTAAAAAGGATGTGGAGAAGTTACAGAGGATCCAGAGGTGGACAACAAAGATGATCAAGGACTTGGAAGGCAAGTAATATCAGTAGAGGCTGAAGGAGCTAGGAACATTTAGCTTGTGGAAATGATGCTTAAGGGGCAACATGATAGCAGTCTTCAAATACTTGACGAGATGCCATAAAGAAGAAGGAAAGCACCTTTTCACTTTTGTTGCAGAGAGGAGGTTGTAGACCAATGGCATGAAGTTGCAGCAAAATAAGTTTATATAGGCTACCTGGAAGTAAAACATCTTCATGGTTACAATACAGAGGCAGTGGAATATAATGCCTAAGAAACTATGTACTCTATCAATGGAGGTGTTCAAGAAGAGGCTGAACATCCACTGGTTGGGATGATTGAAGCGCAGTGATACTTATATTCTATTATGGGTATTTTCCATGGTTCTGGAATTTGCTGGTTCCCCCCATGGCTGCTGCTGGTTTCAGGGTGATTTTAAGTGACCCCAGAAACAGTAGGTGTTGGCTATAGGCAAGGATAGGAATTTAGCTGGAATGTGCCAATGTTCCTTTTGGGAGCAAAGACAGAGGTTCCTAGAGAGTCTTGCCCCTCCACTCAGTCAGACCAATTGCCATATTTGTGGTCAGGAAAGACTTTTAACTCATGGTTATATTGTTATAGACTGTGGGTTTTTTTCCCTTCCACTGTAGCATGGGACGTGTGTCTCTACCTGGGATTTCTTAAGCATATATTGACAACTTTTCACAGAAGCAGGCCATTGGCTACCAGGGTTCCCCTGCTTTACCTGTTCCAGGATAGTGTATTAGGTCTATGTTTCATCTGAGTTTATGGTAATCTTACATAGGGTTTAAATTACAGATTGCATGGGAGAGTATGATCCTTTCTCTGATAGCAGGTTGGACTAGATGACTTCTTGAGATCCCTTCCAGCCCTACTTCTCTATGATTTTATGAATCTGTTTATATGTAATCTTTGTGATCCTAATAAAGCTTATTGAATACACTTTGAGAGGCCTCCGTAACTCAGTTTAAACTTACCCTGTAAAGTAGCCCAAACAAAGCTTGGTGCCTGAAACTTGTATATTCAATTGCACTTATGCAAAGTGAATGCGACTACACCCTTTTGTTAGCAATCACATACACTATTCACAGGTGTAGATGACTTCACAAGGCAGTGGACACTTAGGCTTATGATGTGTAAGATCATACAATACCACAAAACCTTTAAAATATATGGTGTAGGTATGTTATTACAGTTGAGACCTGACAGTTACTGAGTATGTACAAGCATTACATTTCCTTCAGGCAGTTTCTGCTAAACCAGAAATGGCAGACCAGACCACCCCTTCTCCACCTGGACCCATACTTCTGCAGGGAGAAAGAGAGAGAGAAAGAGAGAGAGAGAGAGTGATTGTCCCTATGTGGACATTGTATGTTTGCGTGAGATTACACCACTGAAGCCAGAGGTCTGGGGATCTGGTCATAGTGGCAGTCCACTCTCTAATAAAAGCCATGGTACTGGCATCCCCAAAGACACTGTGGGCAAAGTGCCACCACTGTGGATGTCAGACCCTACCTCCATATCCCAACAGCATAAACACAGACCCTACTTGGAGCAGAGTCCACTGACACCCTGCCCCACAGCAGCACTCAAGCCACCAGTACCTAGCTCCAACCCATCCATACCTAAACCCCCAGCACCCTACCTGCCAGTATCTGACCCTGACCGAATTTACCTGACGGGTGTTGTAACTGGAGCCATTGTCTGGTGGCAGAGGAGTAAGGATCCATAGCAGGCTGCTGGTGGTGAGACTGACAGGCTTCAAAAGACAGCAGACATTAGGACTACACAAAGCTTCAGGTGCTGATTCAATTCAGAGGAGATACGACCTGATTCAGTGACCAAATCTCCGAATCCAAATCAAATCAGGGGACCAATTTAAAGGTCCAAATCAATTCAAAGCTCTCTGAATCTTTGGAAAATATTCAGAGAGCTTTGCTGATTCAGGCAGTCGCTGGTGGCTGCAGCAAGGAGCTGCAGCTGA
>NW_017729027.1:27542992-27555354 GCF_001723915.1 Gavialis gangeticus | reverse complement strand
TGGGGGGGGTTGGGGGAGTGGGGGGGGTCAAGGGGCTCATACAGAGCCACCCATGCAGTGTGTGGCAGTGGGGGGTAGCAGGGATCACCCCCCACCCAGCAGCCCTGCTGAGTCGGGGCTTTTTTTTTAACAAGTGCCCGGAGCTGGGCTGGGTGGTGCAGCCATTGTCAGGCTGGGAGAGTGGGTGGAGGATGGGCCTAGCCTGGCTGATTTTGATATTTGAAGATTTAGCAGCAGCCAAATTTCCAAATCATATTAGCCCGAATCAAATCTGGACAGTGATTCGAATCACCAAATTCACTATCCCCTGAATTGGCCGAATCCAAAGCATATACTAGCTGCTTCATACAAGCCTAGCAGACATGCTCTGGGTCTGTTTGAAAGTCCCACAGCTGATGGAAAGTGGGGATGCCATGGAGACTGGGGGTGGCCAGGCTGTCAGCCCTGCCTCAGGCCCATGGATGGTGTTAGCTCTCTTAAAGCAGGCAGATATGGACAGACTCATGAAACGGGTGGACGAAAACCTGATGGTGTTCAATACTGAAAAATACAAGGTTCTCCACCTTGGGAGGAAAAACCTGCACCATGCTTATAGACTTGATAGTGCTACGCTGGTTAGCACTACAGATGAAAGAGACTTGGGAGTCATGGTTGACCACACGATGAACATGAGCCTTCAGTGTGATGCGGCAGCCAGTAAGGCGAGCAAAACACTGGCTTGCATCCATAGATGCTTCTCAAGCAGATCCCGGGATGTCATTCTCCAACTGTACTCAGCCTTGGTGAGTCCACAGCTGGAGTACTGCGTCTAGTTTTGGGCTCCACAATTCAAAAGGGATGTGGAAAAGCTTTAGAGGGTGTAGAGGAGACCCACACGCATGATCAGAGGTCAGGAAAACAGACCTTATGACGAGAGGCTGAGAGCAATGGGACTATTCAGCCTGGAAAATGTAGTCTCAGGGGTGATCTGGTGGCCACCTATAAGTTTATCAGGGGTGCTCATCAGGATCTAGGGGAACTTCTGTTCACCACAGCCCCCCAAGGGATGACAAGATCAAACGGTCACAAACTCCACTGAGACTGATTCAGGCTGGACATAAGAAAAAACTTCTTTACTGTCCAAGCCCCCAAGGTTTGGAATAGACTGCCGCTGGAGG
This sequence comes from Gavialis gangeticus, assembly GCF_001723915.1. Taxonomy (NCBI): domain Eukaryota; kingdom Metazoa; phylum Chordata; order Crocodylia; family Gavialidae; genus Gavialis; species Gavialis gangeticus. The sequence goes on along the minus strand of NW_017729027.1, from coordinate 27,554,197 downwards.
CCGTTCAAGCACCCACTTTGAATGCCTTCAAGACACATTTGGCTGCTTACCTTGCTGGGATCCTATGATCCCTGTTGACTTCCTGCCCCTGGGGCAGGGACCTGGACTTGATGATCCTCTGGGGTCCCTTCCAGCCCAAATGTCTATGAAATCTATGAAATTTATGAAAGGAAAGCTTACAAAGCATGCTGGATGTATTCACTGGGGCCCCCTGGCTGAGAACTGTCAGCATCACAGGTCTGCAAAGCACCAGCCAGGCTGTGCAATGCTTGTATTGCCTTCTACTGGTAGGGTTTCTAACCACTCAAATTAAACTGCTAAACTTCCACAGTTTGGGGTTTTATGTTTACACAAACCCACATTTAATTATGAATTCTTTGCTTTTGCTAGTACATAACCATCACTTCAGTGCATCCCCTCTCCCTAAATATTTACATCTCCTTCTTTTATTTGCAAGTAGTTAATTATATAAATAACACTTAGAGATCTGGTGTTAAATTAAAGAGTTTAATGATGGTTAGCTGACCTCCTATATCAGGCTTTAAACTAAGTATGGTGGGGGATGGGGAGGCAGGAGATGGGGAGAGTCTAGAACCTACAAACTGTGAGACATGTAGCGGTAAACCCCAGGTAAGTACCAAGTGGCCCTTTGGGCATCAAAATGAGGGGGAGGGGCACCAAAGGCACCATTTGAAGGGCTCAAGTGCCTCTATACCCATGCTAGGAGCATGGGGAACAAGCAGGAAGAACTCGCACTTCTGCTTGCAGATAATAATATCAATGATACACTGCAGGATAAGAGTATTGGTGAGATGGGAGTCCAGGAAGGGTGGTTGTTTCTAAAGAAAGTGATCTTTTGGGCACAGAGGAAGACTTTCCCAGTATGAGGGAAAAGAAGCCAAAAAACTTCCTTGGCTAAACAGGGATATCCAAGGGAGCCTAAGGGCAAAAAAGAAGGCATATTGGTGGTGGAAGCAGGGGGAAGCTACCAAGGAGGGGTATACCTACTTGGCCCGCACTTGCAGGGAGGCAGTTAGAAAAGCCAAAGCAACTACAGAGCTGATGCTGGCAACACAAATTAAAGAAAACAAAAAGTCTTCTTTTATTTATGTAAGGAGTAGAAGGAAGGATAGCATAGGACCTCTATTGAACAAGAAGGAGCAATTAGTGACAGACGGGGGGGGTGGAGGTTGCCTCAGTGTTCCTGAACAGGGCTCAAGATAAGTCTCCTAATGAGTTCTTAGATGGGCATCAGAGGGACACCAGCCCACCAACTGTTGATGCTGACTTGGTGCAGAGTCATTTGAATGGACTGGATGTGTTCAAGTCAGCAGGCCTGGATGAGCTACATCCAAGAGTACCAAAGGAATTGGCTGGTGTCATAGTAGAACCACTGGCATGACTGTTTAAGTGCTCCTGGCACTCGGATCAGGTCCTGGAGGACTGAAAAAGGACCACTGTGGTCCCTATTTTTAAGAGGAGGAGGAAGGAGGATCCGAGTAATTATAGGCCAGTCAGCCTCACGTCCATCCTTGGAAAGGTCTTTGAAAAGATTACGAAGGATCATATTTGTGGGAGTCCAGCGGGCAAAATAATGCAGCACAGCAACCAGCATGAATTCGTAGCAGGTGGATCATGCCTGACCAATTTGGTTTCATTTCATGACAGGGTCACAAAATGCTTAGATGCAGGAGTAGAGGTGGATGTCATTTTTGTGAACTTTAGCAAGACCTTTGGTACGGTATCTTATCCTATTCTCATATATAAAATAAGAGGCTGTGACATAGATGTTTACACAGTCTGGTGGGTGGAAAATTGGTTTAGCGGTCATACCCAGAGAGTGGTAGTAGATGGGTCAGAATTGACCTGGAAGGGTGTGGGTCCTGCAGGATTTGGTCCTTGGACCTGTACTCTTCAATAGCTTCATCGGTGACTTGGATGTGGGTGTGAAGTGTACTCTATCCATGTTTGCAGATGATACTAAATTGTGGGGTGAGGTGCACACTCCAGAGGGTAGGGAATGATTGCAGGCAGACCTGGACAGGTTAGAAAAGTGGGCAATACGCAATAGGCTGCAGTACAAGGACAAGTGCAGAGTGCTGCACCTAGGGCGCAAAAATATCCACCACACCTACTGGCTGGGAAACGACCCTCTCAGCAGCACAGAAGTGGAAAGCAATCTCAGAGTCATAGTGGACTCCAAGATGAACATAAGTCTTCAGTGTGATAAAATCATCAGCAAAGCTAACTGCACTTTATTATGCATCAGAAGATGCATGACAAATATTACCAAGGAGGTAATACTTCCCCTCTATGCAGCATTGGTCAGACCGCAGCTGGAGCACTGCAGCCAGCTTTGGGTGCTGTACTTCAAGAAGGATGTTAATAGACTCGAGAGGGTCCAGAGGAGAGCCACTCATATGGTTAGGGGCTTACAGAACAAGCCCTATGAAGAGGGACAGAGACACCTGGACCTCTTTAGCCTCTGCACAAGAAAGCTGAGAAGTGGTCTTGTGGCCGCCTATAAATTCATTAGGGGGACACAGCAAGGGATAGAATATGCTCTGTTCTCCAGGGCGTCCCTTGGCGTAACAAGGAACAATGATCACAGACTGACAGAGGGCAGATTTAGGCTAGATATCAGGAAAAACTTCTTCAAGGTAAGGGTGGCCAAAATTTGTAATGAGCTTCCAAGGGAGGTGATGCTCTCCCCTACCTTGGGGGTCTTTAAGAGAAGATTGGATAGACATCTGACTGGGGTCATCTGACCCCAGCACTCTTTCCTGCCTAGGCAGGGGGTCAGACTGGATGATCTGTTGAGGTCCCTTCTGACCCTAGCATCTATGAATCTATGAATCTATGAATCTATGACAGTCTGTATGTGTGCATAGCTTCTTTGCAAGCTTTCAGGTACAAGTACCCTTTGTCAGGCTCAGGAAGCAACCAACTGCAGACACTTCCTCAGCCTGATGAAGGGTACTTGCACCTGAAGACTTGCAAAGAAGAATTTTTCCAACTATTTGTGTTTGTCTAATAAAAGATACCGGATTTACCCAAAGAACCTTGCTACCTATGTCCTTAAACCAATACGATTACAACCTATGCCCCTAATTTAAACATACACATTATTAATCTTAAATTTTATAAAGGTGTCTTTCCCCAGATATTTGTGTATTTAATTCCTTTGTTTGGCTAAATGGAGCTCACAGTACCTGAGATTCATATACTGCAGAAGGCTTATGAAAATCCCTGTATGTCCCACTTAACTCATATTTCAGGGAACTCAGTGGTGTTTAGACATTGCTCTAGGGAGAGTTTCACTGAGAATGATTCCACAGAATAACGTGAGGAAGAGCAGTGATTTTTGCATCTCTTCTACAGAACAGAAAATTTGAAACAAATGAAAATAATATGAAAAATAGCTGAATATGTAAAGGAGGGGAATATTAGGTCAGACGGAAAGACTCTATTGAGTTACACAATGTCTCTAAAACTAAACCTAATTTTAAAATCTTTTATACATTTGAAAATAGCAAGCTAGACTTCAGTAGTTCTTAGCTGTTTGGTGTTTTTCTCTCTCAAGTGTAGAAAAATAACCTTCTCAGTAATCACAATCATTTTAACCTTGCCTTGCAGTATAAAATTCAGCAGTGATGAATATTTTTTCTCCTCTGGAAAAGCCTATAAAATGAAAGTATACAGTGTAAATAGATTTCACATGGAATATATCTTAAATCAATTATAGATGTTATCTCAGTGCCTGCTTTTCTTCAGTCCAATGCTATTTACAACAAGGACCAAAACACTGACTGGAACAGACCCAGAAGTCTTAGGAAGCCTTCTAATTAATAGGAATTTAATAAATTAAAACCAGAAGGATTAAAGCTATCTACATTGTCTTGTCCACGCAATGCAGTATGTTTGATCTAAGTAAAGGACCGATCACAGATTGCTTTCATTTACATAGAAAGGTAATGACAATCCTTCACCTTGACATATGTGAAAAATAGCCACAACAACAGTAATAAACTGATATATTCTGAATCATTTCAATTCTATATGATAACCATTGCTGTACTAATGTAAAAGATACAAATACAAAAAATCTTTTCAAATAAACTCTTTTAATTAGACTCATATCTATTTTATTTAATATTCACTGCACTTAACAGAACCTGTATTACATGACCTTTGATTTACTACTAATAACATATATAATTTAATGGAAAATAATATACAAAATGTAATAGTTACATTAAGTAAAAATATTCCTTACAATAGACACACACACACACACACACACACATATATATATAAAGACTTTTATGCCTTATTTAGGACTTAGGTAGAGTTTAGGTACCCAGGTCTAAAATTTCAGTCCCCAAACCCCAGAAACACCTAAATATCTTAGGGAACCACTGTTTTCCTTTTATGCATACTAGCCCTTCTCTTAGCAGCTAGGTACCTGCCCTAAACCCAGTTAGGATCCAGAAACCATATGGAGAGATGGCTACGAACTTTGAAAAGCCCAATTCAATAGGCATGCTCTATTTTAACATTACCCAACAAGATTTGGCCCCAACATATAGTAAAGTCATTGCTGCTTTCTTTTAAAATTAAGCTGCTAACAGAAGTGTGCAGTGTTTGGAGGACTTCCTCAGGACATTGGGAACCTAGATCCTGGCCTTTCTTTAGACGCAGGGGATATAAATTAATAAATTCATATGTACCACCTTCCAGAAGAGTGCTTCCAAACCCAGGCTGTAGTAGTTATAGCAGCAATTTTTAAAATGGGAGTCCCAGTACAAGGTTCTGATGATTGATTCAGAGAAGGAGCATAAACCTGGATATAGGAACTTGAAATATAGGAAATCCAAGTTTGAATTGTTGGCTTTAATTAGGCAAAGCAAAGGATTGAGTCTAAGTATCTGTAATTTATGTTTATGTCGCATATATACATTCAAATGATCTGGAAGAATTTGTTCTCTTCGTAGAAAAACTTACCCAGAGACACCTGAACAGACTTTTAAATAACGAGCCATGAAAGAACAGAAAACTTGGGTGCTGACATCCACTAGAGGGCCCCTTTCTACACATGTCAGTGTGTTCTGCAGGCTCCCTCAGAAACCCTGGAGACAGAATGGCAGCACTACACAGGGCATCCCTGATTGGCTAATCAAGACTGCTCAAGATCAGCCTGTGTCTCCTTGCAGCACAATTTCAGTGTGTTCTGCAGCTTGTGTTCTGATCCCTATTTGGCTAGAGCAGGAGAGTCAGGTGAGAAACATAATATCTCCTTGGGAAAGAGAAGGAGAAAGCTTCTTTCAGAAAATAAAATATACAGACATCTTCCTCTCCCAAGAAAAAACTCCCAGGAGTGATTCAGTAATTACTGTGATTACCAAGTTGTTGCCTATGTTGGGAAGAAAAATTCTCGGTCCTGTAGGAGCTCATCCATCTTCTATAAATATACACTGGACTAAAGAGAAGGTTAGAGAAACTGACTCTATAGATAGAAAATATTATACTAGCTGTACTTGACACCTAGATCCAATTGTTTATTCTGCTAGGGACTTCCTATGTCACCTTGGGAAAAGACTTAGCCTCTGTATCCCTCAATTTTCCATCTGTAATACAAACAAGGAAGTAAAGGAAGACTTTTATGGGCTTTTGTCCTGCTTGAAGCCCAATTTTCTTTTCACATCAATAATGTCATGAATATATCTCAGTATATGCCAAATCTCTCAAATGTCAAAGTTAACATGTGAGACCCAGGGTAGATATGCTAAGGCTAGTGGATAGGAGGGTTCAGTAATTTGATTTAAAACAGTGACAACTACATATATCTGAGATAACAGACCATCTATCTGTCTGATGATCCAAAGAGCATGAATCTCTGCCCAAGATGTTAACAAATAAGTCAAAAAAGGCAGTTAAGGAAATTTACTATCTGTCTTCCTGACAGCAGTATCTTTGATGGCTTAGGTCAATGTCTACATATTAGTATAATGGCAAACCAATTTGATTAATTCTAAGAAGATTTTTAAATAGAAGGCAAGAGATGCTCTTTCAGTAGAACTGAGAGAGAAGGATTTCAAAACTCTGTGAACCAGAGAAATTTTTGAATTGTGAAATACCAACTTTGTGGTTCCTTACTGTGACATATCCTAGGAAGAAAGATTGTGATTTATGTTTTTGTGAACTAAGATTTATACTCCCGTCTCACATTTTTTCTGGTTTCATGATAAAAACATAGGTATAGCTAGACTCTTAGTCTACTCATGCAAACTCCAGTTGGTTTCAATATACATAGATACTTCTTTCTAACATAAATGATATTATTACAATTTTACTCCTTTCCAAAACCTTATTTTGTAAATGTAAACATGGAATATGAATCCCAAACTTATGAAAATGATTTATTTGTTCATAGGAATCAGAACTTGTGGTAGAAGTGAAATCTTTTATTAGACCAACTAGATTTTTGCAAAAAGATAAAAAAAATCTTTAATTGCAAGCTTTCAGACATAAACACCCTTCTTCAGGCATAGGAGAAAAGACTGTACAAGTTCTGGGTAGAAATTAAAATTCATATTTCATAGGAGAATTGAAGGTGTGATAAAATTCAACTCTCCTTCAACTTCACACCTTCAAGTCGCCTATGAAATGTCTCCATGCTGGGTGACTTGGCTCCCAGAGACTCCAGGAGCAAGGGGATTTCACACCTAATGGACCTTGAGTGAAGAGGGAGTTTAGCCCAGACCAGGCTGAAGGGCTGCTTATCTGTCCTGCAGCAGCTCAATATGGAGATGCAGAGATGCCCACAGTGTCTCCAGCACATTTTAAAAGCATGCTCTCCTGCCTATGGTAAATCATGCTTTCACTAACATTATAAAAAGGCATCCAGGGCACCGGCTAGCCCTAGGCACTGGCATTGAGGCAGGGGCAGCACAGGTGGCAGACTGCATCCCTTTAGACCTGGTTGGAGCTGCTGAAGATGCAGGGAGAGTCTGCACTGAGAGGTGCAGGAGAAGGCAGGGAGCAGTTCCTTGCAGCAACACCAACAGCAGACCACCCAGAGGGGACTGCTGGGACCCACCCCAGGAATGAGTCCATACACATTATAGTGGACACGTGAGTCCCAAAACCCTGACTGTCCAGACTTGGGACACCAGAGAGTGTTTAAGTTCTGATTTTTATTTTGTTTTGAAGATTATAGTGTACATTGAGAGAGGGTTGACCTGGAAGAGGGTATCTTGGCAGGCCCTGAGTGACCCAGCGAGGAGAGCCAGTGATAACAGACTCTGCCTCTGTAAAGGGGTATGGCCATATCTGCCTAGTTGGACCAGTGGCACAGGATATTACCCCAGCTTGGGGGAACAAGTCTATACTCAATAGGGGACATTAATAAGGCCAGTCAATACTGGGTTCAACCAAACATGGGCTGGTGTGGTGGCTCCAAGTCAGCTGGTGAGTGGATGGGCTGTAGAGGAGGTGGAGCCCCAGGCTCCTCTCTACTGCACCCAGTCAGCCTGAGGGAGAAAGACACTTCCTCCCCTGAGGAACCTCCCATTCTAGTCTTAAAGTCATCAAGTTGTGGTGGGTATATAAGAGAGGGGGATTCACTGTGGGTATTGATGCTTTGAGTGCCCATCAGACCCTCCATGGGTACATGAAATATGAACTTTCATTTCTACCCAGGAGAACTTGTACAATATTTTCTTCTATAGCTGAACAAGGGTTCTTATGCCTGAAACCTTGCAATTAAAGAAATGTTTTTTCAAAAATCTAGTTAGTCTAATAAAAGATATCACCTCTACCATGAGTTTTGATTCCTTTTGCCTCTAGAGCAATACAGCTACAACCTGCTTATTTATTAACAGAAATTATTTGTGTGTGTGTGTGTGTGTGTGTGTGTGTGTGTGTGTGTAAGCCTTTAAAACAAAAAAAATCTTCATTTTGCTCATTATAGCACACAGAAAAAGAACATGTTCTCATTTTTACATTTAAATTAACATATTTCTTTTCCCCTTGTATTCTATAAAATACACATGGCTACATGCATTCTATTTATTTAGGTATTGCTAATATAACTTTTTGGATATTGGACAAACTGGAGATGTTCAAATTTCCTAGATACTTTTATTTATATATATTGAGAGTCCAAAGGAGGGCTACATATATGGTTAGAGATAGGGAGAGCAGGTCATATGATGAGAGGCTGAGAGACATGGGTCTGTTCAGCCTGAAGAAGAGATGACTCCGAGGGGCCTTGGTGGCAGCCTATCAATATATAAAGGGTACATATCTGGGACTGGGAGATCGTCTATCCACCAGGGCTTCTCAGGGGAAGACTAGGACTAGCAGTCATAAATTGCTAGAAGACTGCTTTACATTAGACATAAGGAAAAACTTTTTTACAACTCAGGTGTCCAGGGTCTGGAACAGATTTCCTCCCCCTCCCCCTGCCCCATAACAGCCAGAGCCAGAGGAATTAATAAGCAATAAATATGTGTTTCTTGGAGGCATTTGGTATTTTACCTAAACAGGTAATATTAGTTAATATAAAGCTTGTAAGTTTGTAAACTGCAAATGTAACTTGTCTGTCATAAGCTTAACCAAAATGATAAAATTAACTGTTCATGGAACTGACTGGGCCCCATAGGCAATGCTGTAGCTGTAAGATTAGGAGACCTAACGTTTTTTTGCTCAGGGTTCAGCCGTGATGATAAAACTGGATCTAACTGCCTGGCACACCCAACACATTCCAAGAAAACGTATCCCAAGAAAACATATTTAAATGAAGCCTAAACGGGGTTGGAACTTAGGTGGAGCAATGTCAATTTCAAACCTAAAGGTGCTGAATCATAATTTGCATATTGGATAAATCCTAGTCTGGGTTTACGATAATTTTAACACCTTTCAATCCCATAGGGTAACAGCTATAGGGCAACATTATGAGTAGCTCTGAGACCAACAGATTAACGTAAGACTAGGTATAAAAAGCACGTGCATCAGGTAACCAGCAGGAAGGAGGGAACAGAATGGTCATTTCTGTCCCATGCCCAGACCCCAGATTCCCGGTGTGAGTGAAGATCGGATCCTGATCAAGGGACCTTCCCTGGTAACCCTCTGACAGCATTGATCAGGGACGCCAGATTTCGCTGGAATCACTTGATGCGTACCTGTCATTGAGGGACTATTGATAAGTTGCCAACCCATGTCTGTCTATCTGTTATTTTGAACAGCCCTGTGGCTAGTACCCTCGCAGTGCCCAGTTGGCATGCAACAGAATTGATCTATCTATCTGTTGCTATTATTTACTATTAGCTCTTTTATACTGCATTATCTACTTATTGCATTTATCTTTCTGTTAATTGTTGTGTGTGTAAGCTATAATAAATTTGCCTTCACTTCACTCCCAACTTTGCCTCCTCAATCCAAAACTGAATCAAACAGCCCAGTTGGCCGGTGACAAAATTGATTCACTCACAGTGCCCAGCTGGCCTGTGACACCCCCTCCCTCCCCCCGCAGAAGTGGTACAACACTTACTCTGGATATCTTCACAAACGCCTGGTTGGTTACCTTGTTGGGGTCATCTGATCCCAACAGTCTTTCCTGCCCAAGCGCAGGGAGGCTGGACCTGATGATCTTAAGAGGTCCCTTACAGCTGCTAGTATCTATAAATCTATGAATCTATGAATGCACACACACACGCACACAGATATAAGGAAAGCAAATCTGAAGTAGCGTATCACTGTAAAGCCTGCTCCCTAATCAGAGACCAAAGAGCTCCTGATACTTGGACGAAATATAACGTTAAGTATACCACTATAGTAGCTGTCATGAAATTCCAGATGTAGATGTACTATATATTTAGACTAGTTAAAAGGGAAATGTGCATAAAATGAAGTCCTACACTAGAGTAACTTACTAGAATCTGATGGGGGGGGCAAACAAAAAGGAAAAAAAAACAACCACCTTTGATTGTAGTTAGAATACTAGCTGCACTGTACTTTATTATAAGGAGTAATAAAATGTACCTCTAGGTCATATTGTAAGATATGACTAAGACTGAGACAGAAGATAGATTGGTCTGATGGAGAATGAAAACAAGCACTATGAATAAGAGCACAGGCTAAGATAGAAGTACAGCAAAATTCAGTGTAGGCCAAGAGAGGAAGATAATAAGAGTACAGAAGAGAAATGAAGAAATTAATCAGGAAAAAGAAATTAGAATATCTCAAACAAAAAATTGTTGAAATTGAAGAGAAAATCAAATAAAAATGTAAAAGACCTGTTTGAACAAGGTAATGAAATTGAAAAAGTAGAGACTTCACTCTTGGAGATACAGCTCTGGGACACTGAAAAATATGTACAAGTGTATATAGACTTCATCAAAGCTTATGATAATATTAGAAGAGAATCACTATATTCAGTTATGGTGGGGTTTGGAATTCCTCAAAAAACTGATATACCTCACAAAGATGTGCACTGAAGGATCAAGGAGTTATATGAGAATTAAGAGAATGCTAGAAGACCTAGTAGCAGGCTCAAACAGGGGGTTGAACTGTCACTAGTGGTTTTCAACTCAGTGCTTGAGAAGAACATAAGAGCTGCTGAAGAAAAAGCGAAACCTCTGCAGCTGAACAGACTGCACCAGTTATTTGCAAATGCAGAAGATATCTGCCTAGTAGGAGAGGAAATAAAAACAGTACAAAAGAATACAGTGATCATAGAGTCAAATATCAAAGAAGCTGGGCTTGCTAGAAATGTCAGCAAGACTAAATACATGATTACATCCATAAATAAATCTCAAGATCACTGGAAGATAAGAATAGGCAATAACAATGTGGGAAAAGGTATAAATTTAAATATTTAGAAAAGTGGGAAAAGGTAGAAATTTAAATATTTAGGAACACTGATGGCAAATAAATAACTGGAGAAATCAAGGTAAGAATTTATAATGCTAATATATGCCTGTTGAGCTTGGATGAAATAATGGCATCAAGAAAAATCTCAAGAAACCTTAAGAAAATCAAGATTCTGTAGACCTTTCTAAATACCCGCTGTCTTGGGCAAGATAAGAGTGCAAAGAATTAAGTGGGTTATTGGAAGAATTTGTCAGTAAAGGCACATGAAGCAGATTTTGGAAGCTGAGGCAGAGTTATCAGACCTTGAAATATACCAGAGCAACAACTGGA
>NW_017729027.1:27533483-27537992 GCF_001723915.1 Gavialis gangeticus | reverse complement strand
TAAAATTACATTCATAATCTATTAAGTACCAACAATTTAAATCTCCAAAATAGTTCATAAAAGACATCAGTTCAGTATTAAATGGACAGAGCAGGAGAAAAAAAAAAAAAAACTGGAAGGAACAGGAGAAGACATTACAAGGTAGAAGGAGTATGTGCAGGATAGGAGGAGGTGGAAGGCTTTAGCTAAGGTGGTTATAGGTCTCCAAAGCCTGTGAGAAGAGAGACAGAAAGAAAGAGATCATATAAAAATAAAGAATTCGAACTGTATTAATTGAACACTTTTATGTATACATTTTTTTGCCAATTAAATACCAAGTTCTATTAAAATAAAGTTCTTATTGCCTTATATGCTAAATGTTTTCATTTTATGAAGTTTTCAAATGTATTGTGGGACTGTTATGATGAAATTAATCTAATCATTCTGAAAGATCAGTCCACAAGAAACACCTCCTACCATCCGATACTGTAAATTATGTTTGAATTGAAACCCTTTTGCTTTAAAAGAGCATTACTTCAACCCACTGGAGAAGACTAAATTGCTAAGAAGTGAACTTTTGCACAGGTGCAAGTTATAGGTTTCTTCCTCATTTCAAACATATATAAACACCTTCATTGTTTAATACTTAAACAAAACGTAAATACTATAAGTAGATTTTGCTCCTACAATGAAGGGGCAGAACTCCTCTTGGACCATGTAATCCTCTTGGACCAGATTTTTGTTACCTCTGTACATTTAATTATTTTTAATTTACTTTTGTGTAATCTATCTGGAATCTCTACTAATAAAAATACTTTTTGTGTTTACCCAGGACTGCCAATATCATAATTTATTCCACTGACTGTAGAAGGACAGCACAAGGTATAAATCAGCTTGGAGTTTTGCTGTACTTGTCATCCTCTTCACATATATTAATGGAAGCAAAAGAGCTAGGTTACAATCAGAAAAAAATTGTGGGCTCCACAACATGTTAATTTCATAGTTTATGTCATTTACAGTACAATAGCTACATACAGTAGAATTTATTTTCATCTGTATTATCTTCCTTGAAATACAATTCCCAGGTACATCTGGAAACAAATGTTTATCAGTTTAACTCTCAGGACAACATTGAATCAATCAATGCAGGTTTCTGTTAATAATGTTTCCAATATTTATTTTATCACAGAAAGATCTCATAAGAAAATTATATGAAGGCATTGCCTGCATTAGTAAAAAATAGATTGATGTATTAAACAGATATATCTTTGATAACTTAAAAAGAATGATGAATCACAAACAAGTGTACAGTACCAGAGGACTAGATCATTGTTATCACTGAGCAGCAATGAAGTAACTAATAATTGCAGCAATTTTTATCTAGTCCATACCTTTAGAAATCTGTGCTTTTACTGTACAGCTGTTTGTATCAAAGTGCTTGAAACATTAGAGCAGTTAAAATACATAATATTCAAGACTTTTTAAAACTAGGTTTACATGATATTCTGAAGCAAATATTGCATATACCAGAGACGAAGGCTATAATTACAATAAAATAAGTGCACATGACCAAATTCTGCTATCCCTATAATGAAGTAGCTTTCTGTGGCAGTAGCCACACTTCAGTCCCTTGAGTGCACATGTGTGGTGCCTCAAAGCCACTTGAGGCACTGCAAACCACAGAGAGTGTGTGTGCACCCATGTACCATGCTGCTAATTTGTAGCTCAGTGGGCAGGTTTTGACACCCAGAGAACCCAATGTAAAAAAAAAAAACACTACTAAAAAAAGCAGCATGGTGCACATAGCAGCAAGTGTGCACCACCAGAACCTAGAGTCTGCCCAGCCAGAATCTTGCTCTGGGTGCTGGCCAGGCTCTGAGCAGCTGGCTTGGCTCTGCTACTGCCTCAGGAGGCCTCCAGTACCCCAGGTAAAGCTGCTGGGGCCACAGAGGTGCTGGCATCAGCCTCTCCAACCCCACCTAGGTCCCTTTGTTACACATCAGAGCCCATGAGAAGGAGTGAGCCTGGGGACAAATAGCAGTGGCATGAATATGTGCTATATATGCTGCTGCTATTTGTCCCCATGGGAAGTGCACACCCTTGCATGTGCACCTTTTGGGGATGCACCCTAAAAGTTCTATACGAAATAAGTTCCTCACTGTAAGTAGCAGTGGCAGGCTTTAGCTCATAGTGTTTACCAATACAGAAATTCCCACTAATTCACAGCAGGTAAGATACATAACTGAATAACTGTTATTTCTATATTATCATACTTAACCATTTAATTGTTCTGAAGGTCAACTTTTTTTGATAAATGCAGCTGCTATGAAGTCATACTTAGACAATTAACTGTATGACTGCATGTGTTTTACCTACACATTAGGTAACTAATGAGAACATTCCATGTTTCTCCATGGCAATGTAGAGGTAGCAGTGAGCCACGTTGTGAGGCTCAGGATCCCTTCATATCCTTCAAGATGTTTTTTTAAAGATATTAAGTGCTTTGTATCTTCCACATGGAAACTATGGAGCACAGAGTATCTTTACATGGCCTTAGGGCTCCTCAAAAAGCATCTGTTGCACAGTATAACTAAAAGAATAAGCGCAGACAGATGACAAATCTCCATAAGGTAGGTGTAACTGTTACATCTGTTATTAGCATAAATGAGTATATATAACTGTTGACTGCTCATTTGGGCCTGCTCCCCACTGTGGGACTTACCATGGGTCCAGGGCTGGTGAGGCTGTTGGCTTAGCATGAGGCTCCCTCCCAAGTGGCATCTGGCTCTGTCTGGTGTCCATGGCCTCTAGTGGGCTAGGAGCTGGTGCTGCTGGCAGCTGATGGTAGCATAGCAAGCTGCACCTCATAGACAGCTGTGGGACAGGGCCAAGGCCAGAGCAGCTTCTGGCCAGGTCTCCCCGGACTGCCAGTGGAAGCAACAGCTGGAAAGGAGTGCAAGGTAGGGGCTCAAGGCTTGAGGCCCCATCCTCCAGTGATGTATTACCAGAGATGTCAGGGTGGGGTCTGGGCGTGGGCTCCTAAGGAGCCAGAATGGGGGTCAGCTCCCGCATGAAAGCCATGGTCCTGGGGGCAGTAATGTGTCTACACAGATGTTACTGCACAGTAACTAACTGGGAATAAATTTGCTACCTGCATTATTCGAGTAGCGAATCTATGCTCAAGTTGGCATCAGCTGCTATAGTAACTGCACAGTACAGGAGTTCACATGTAAACATGCACCTGTACTTCACAGTAATTTTTTGTTACTGAGCAATAATTTTTGGTTACTGCACAGTAAATGTGCACATGTAGATGTGTCCAATGTATGTTACAATGTTTGCTGCATATGATAAACATTTGAACGCATATTTCATTGCTTCAGTTACAATAAATGCTAATTACTTGGATGAAACTAAATAGCAATTACACACCAGAAAGAATATTAACAGAAAAAAAATTTAAAGTACAGACACATAAATGCCATTAGGACCATATTTTTCACAGAAAATCCATTCCTTTTCTGACCTCACCATCCTCATTCTCAAGAGAAATCTACCAAAACTCCTGTACAAGGTGGCTTTGGGAACAAAAATTCATAAGATGACTGGACACTAAGAACCAAGGACTGAACACCAATATTGACTTTATGTCATGCTGTAATCTACCTGATTCCTGAAAATCTTGCTTCACTATAAGTGATAACGAGCCTCCTCCCTTCTGATAGATCTTAATCTCCTATCAATCAAACTTCTTTTCTTCTGTTAATTGTTTGTCTGCTACCCTTGAGAATTTCTCCCTTCTCCAATCTCCCGGACCTATCCAGTGTTTTTAATCATCTCTGTGCCTGCTTCTTTCCTCAGGCATGATAAAGGACGTCTTGTATTTGAAAGCCTGTCTAACTTTACCCAACCATACAGTTGAATAATAAAAAATATCACCCACAAAAATCCTTGACTTGAAAATTAAAGGAATGGTGGATGTAAATCCAAATGAATAGTGCCTTTTTTGTTCAAGATTTTCCTCATAAACAATATGTATTGCTATACATTTATAGAACTTGTATAACATTTAATACTGCACTTATATTTATTAAGCATATTCAGTATATCAAATATTTTACAAACAGCTATGGGAAATGAAATGTTGGGGGTTGAGGGCTTGAGAATTTTTTTTAACCTCCTTAAAGTAACATAAACAATAATGTTTTTCTCCTTTTGTATAGCTCTCTTTTATCAATTCTGTAGTTGTACTTGGTAACTGTGTATAATAGAGCATAATTAACTTTTTGCTGACAGAGAGAGAGAGAAAATAAGCAAGTATAAAAGGGAGTGTGTTTCTTAATGGTGTATAGTATATTACAATAAAAAGGAGAAAATATGTGAATTAAATTTTATCCTCTTAACTCTTCAGTACTTATTTCTGAGTCTATGTTAATATGTCATAATGAAGTGTTTCTGTAGAATTGTAAAATTGTAAAATGATCTGCCTAGATATTAATCTTAATTGACATAATTATGCAGTTTCAAAAA
>NW_017729027.1:27523303-27532717 GCF_001723915.1 Gavialis gangeticus | reverse complement strand
CCCCCCCCCCCCCCCCCCAGCAACAGCCAGTGAGTGGCAGGCTTTTTATTTTTAAACAGCTGGGAGGCTGGGGCCAGGTGAGGCAGCCACTGATGGGGCTGGGTGAGCAGGCAGGGGATGGGTTCTGCTTGATTTAGAGGTTTGGCCAATTCAGGGATGGCAGAATCTCCAAATCAGATTTGGCCAAATTGATTCGGGACAGTGATTTAAATCACTAAATCGAATCACTGTCCCCCTAATTGGCTGAATCTGAATCCGAAGCAGATACTAGCTTCTTTGCACAGGCCTAATAAAAATAGTTTTAAAATATGTCCTATGATTATTGTAGCCACATGTTCAAGGCCAACTCTTATAAGTGGGTATAACTGCAAGCAGTTTCTAACTGAAATCATATCTATGAGGGTAGGGGTTAAGCCCCAAGGAAAAGCCTTCCCTTGGGGGAATGGAAAGTGAACAGGCCTATCCCAAAGCTACAGCAATTGGAGCCTGTGCTGCTACAGTGGCAGCCACAAATATAACAGCTGTCATACAAAGGAGGAGAGCCAGGGAGGTAAGACTCCTCTCTCCCTCTTCCACTCCCCGCCCTTGCACCCTGCTCTCCAGAGGTCCACATCATTTCTACTGTTCCCACCACCTCTGCCCTGGGTGCTAAGCCTCTGGTAAAAGGAGCAGAGCTATTTGCAGGACAAAGACATTAGGATACTTTTAAGTTTTTAAGCATTGTGTCATGAGAACAAAATGTCATTGTCTTCACATGACCCATGTACTGTTGTGTAGTTGGCTCAATGTTTTTTTTTTTATATAAAGCAACTTCAAGACTGAAGGTTCTTCTATACCCCTATCTAGCTACCACCATTTCAATAGGGAACTGTTTTCAAATTCTGGGTCCACATAGTCTTTTCATAGATTCATAGATGTTAGGGTCAAAAGGTACCTCCATGGATCATTAAATCTGACTCCAAGGCAGGAAAAAGTTCTGGGGTCATGTGACCCTAGCCAGGTACTTGTCCAGTCTCCTCCTGAAGACCCCCAAGGTAGGGGAGAGCACCACCTCCCTTGGAAACCCGTTCCAGATTCTGGCAACCCTAACCATGAAGAAGTTCATTATGATGTCCAACCTAAATCTACTTTCTATCAGCTTGTGACCATTGTTCCTGGTTATTCCAAGGCCTACCCTGGTAAACAGAGCATCTCTTATTTCCTGCTCCCTGCACCCTGCCCCCCACTCCCCCTGGTTTGTTTGTATACTTCCACAAGATTCCCCCCTCAGCCTTCTCTTGCTGGGGCTGAAAAGGTCTAGGTCCCTCAGCCTTTCCTCATAGGGCCTTCACTGCAGGCCTCTAACCATATGAGTGGCCCTACTTTGGACCCGGTCAAGGCTGCCCACATCCCTCTTGAATTGCAGTGCCCAAAATTGAATGCAATACTCCAGCTGTGGCCTGACCAGTGCTGCATAGAGGGGAAGTATCACCTCCCTGGACCTGTTCATGATGTACCTACTAATGCATGACAAAGTGTGGTTAGTTCTGCTAATTACTTCATCACATTGACGACTCATATTCATCTTAGAGTCAACAACAGCTCTGAGATCTCTTTCTGCCTCTGTGCTGCTGAGGTCATCCCCCAGCCTATAGGTGTTCTGCTGATTAAACAACAGACAGACGCTTCCAAATCACATTGGTACTCATGGGGGATTTTAATTATTGGGATATTTGCTGAGAGGAAACAGCAATTCAAAAGATGTTCAGAGAATTTCTGGAGTGTGTCAGGGACAAGTTTTTGATACCAACTGCAACTAAATCAGAAGAACTTTTAGACTTACTTGCTCACAAACAGGGAGGAAGTGATTGAAATGTGAAGGTAAAAGGCAACTTGGGTGACACTGAACATGAAATAAGAGACTTCAAGATCATAAAGGGAAGAAAAAAAGGAGAGCAAAAGAATAAGGACATTGTACTTTAGAAAAGCAGACTTTAACAAACTCAGGGTACTGGTGGGCAGGATTCCCTGGGTGGCAAGTCTGTGGGGAAAAGGAGTCCAAGAGAATGACTATAATTTATGGAGTCCTTCTTAAAGAAGTGGGAATAAGTTATCCCAATATGAAAGAAAAATAGGAAGTCAACAGTAGACTAGCCTGGCTAGACAGCAATATTTTCAATGAGTCAAAATTCAAAAAGGAAACATATCAAACTTGGCAACTTGATCACAGTAACAGGGAAGTGTATTAGAGTATCTCACAGGCATGTGGGAAAAAATTAGGAATCCCAAAGTACAATTTGACATTCAGCCTGCAAAGGAGGGATTCTACATGTATGAAAAAAATAAGGGGGAGACCATAGAAACCATAGGTCCCTTATGGAATACAGAAGGCAATCTAATTATGGATGATGCAGAAAAGGCTAAAGTATTCAATGCTTTTTTGTTTTGTTTTGTTTTACTTAAGTATTCAAAAAGGCAGCTATCAGATAATGAGTGCCATTAGCAGCAAAGATAGGAAAAAAGACAAAATGGCCTAGAGTAGTAGAAAAATAAGTTAGAGATTTCTTAAAGAATCTAAATGCTTTTAAGATACCAGGACCAAATAGGATGGACCTGAGGTACTAAAGGAATTGGATAAGGTAATCTAAGAGTCATTGGCTATCCTCTTTCAGAATTCATGGAGGTCAGGTAAGGTCCTGGATGATTGGAAAAGGACAAATATAATGCCCATTCTCAAGAAAGGTAAGAAGGAGAATCTGGAACAACAAAGTAGTCAGCCAGACCTTGATACCTGGAGAGATCATGGGGAAGAACCACAAGGAACCCAGTGTGAAGCACCTAGTTCAGAACAAGGTGATCAAGAAGAGCCAGCATGGATTCACCAAGAGTAAGTCATGCCTCACCAACCTGAATTCCTTGACAGACAGTATGGATGGTGGCGAGGGAAGTAGATGAGATACACCTTGACTTTAGCAAGGCTTTTGACACCGTCTCTCATGCCATTCTCATTAACAAGCTAAGGAAATATAGACTAAATTAAAATCCTGCAAACTCATATAGATGCTAGGGACAGAAGGAACCTCAACAGATTTCACTGATTTCATAGACATTAGGGCTGGAAGAGACCTCAAAAGATCATCGAGTCTATCCCCCTGCCCTAGGGGCAGGAAGTCAGCAGGGATCATAGGATCCCAGCAAGATAAATATCCAAATTTCTCCTGAAGGCATTCAAAGTAGGTTCTTGAACCACCTCCGGTGGCAGTTTACTCCAGACCTTGGGGGCTCGGACAGTGAAGAAGTTCTTCCTTATGTCCACCCTGAAACACTCTTGGAGAAGTTTATAACTGTTCGAACTTGTCATCCCTTGGGGCACTATGGTGAATAAACATTCCCCCTTATAAACTTATAGGTGGCAATCAGATCACTGCTGAGCCTGCACTTTTCCAGGCTGAAGAGTCCCATAGCTCTCAGCCTCTCATCATAAGGTCTGTTTTCCTGACCTCTGATTATGGGTGTGGCTCTGCTCTGGACTCTCTCAAGCTTCTCCACATCCTTTTTGAATTGTGGAGCCCAAAACTGGATGCAGTACTCCAGTTGCAGCCTCACCAAGGCCGAGTACAATGGGAGAATGACGTCCTGGGATCTTCTTGAGAAGCATCTATGGTTGCGAGCCAGGATTTTGATCACTTTACTAGCAGCAGCATCACATTGATGGCTCATGTACATCTTGTGGTAAATCATGACCCCCAAGTCCCTTTTATCCATAGTGCTAGCCAGTGTAGCACTGTCGACCCTATAAACATGCTACAGGTTTTGATTCCCAAGGTGGGGAGCCTTGCATTTTTCAGTGTTAAACACCATCAGGTTCTCATCTGGCCATATCCTGAGCATGTCACGGTCAGCCTGGATTGCCCTCCTGTCCTCAGGTATGGATGCTTTACCCCAAAGTTTGGTGTCATCGGAGAACTTGGCCAGTCCACTTCTGACTCCAATGTCCACATTATTAATGAAGACATTGAATAATATAGGTCCAAGGACAGAGCCTTGAGGAACCCCACTGGTGACAGTGCACCATGACAATTGACTTCCTTCAACCACCACCCTCTAGGTCCAACCATGGAGCCAATTCTTCAGCCAGTGGACCATGGTCTACCCAAGGCCACAATTGGCTAGTTTTGCTAAGAGGTGATAATGGAATAGCAGATTGAAGGCTTTTTTAAAGTCAAGATACATGACATCAATCTCTTCTCCCTTGTCCAGGTGATAGGTTACATGGTCATAAAAGGAAATAATACTGGTCAAGCAAGATCTACCCACAGCAATCCCATGCTGACTATCCCTCAGGATGTTGCCATTGGCCAGTCTGTTAAGAATGGCCTCCTTGATACTCTTTTCTAAGACCCTCCCTGGGATAGAGGTCAGGCTGATGGGCCTGTAGTTTTCCAATCTTCAGGCACTACACCAGAGCACCAGGACATCTCAGAGATCTGTGCCAGGGGCTGAGCTATGATGCTTGCTAGCTCCTTGAGTACTCCTTGAGTACCCTACGGTGTAAGCTGTCAGGGCCAGCTGACTTGAAGGTATCCAGGCTCTCAAGGTGTTCCTTCACAAGGTCAGCATTGATGGAGGATAAGGAATCTCCCTCACCCAGGCATTCCCATCCTGTAATGGGTGTCCCTTGAGACTGGTAAAAAAATGATGCAAAGCATCCATTTAGCAAGTTTAATTAAGAACTTCATGTCCAACCCCCTGCCTAGGCATGAAAGAGTGCTGGGGTCAGATGACTCCAGCCAGATGCCTATCCAGTCTTCTCTTAAAGACCCCCAAGGAGGGGAGAGCACCACCTCCCTTGGAACCCCATTACAAATTTTGGCCACCCTTACCGTGAATAAGTTTTTCTTGATATCTAGCCTAAATCTGCTCTCTGTCAGTTTATGACCATTGTTCCTTGTTACCCCAAGAGGCACCCTGGTGAACAGAGCATCTCCAATCCCTTGCTGTGTTCCCCTACTTAATTTGTAGGCAGCCACAAGATCACTTCTTAGCCTTCTCTTGCAGAGGCTGAAGAGGTCCAGGTGCCTCAGCCTCTCCTCATAGGGCTTGTCCTGTAAGCCCCTAACCATATGCTGCATATAGGAGAAGTACCACCTCCTTGTTTATATTTGTCATGCATCTGCTTAGGCATGAGAAAGTGCGATTAGCTTTGCTGATGATTTCATCACACTGACGATTCATGTTCATCTTGGAGTCCACTATGACTCTGAGATCCCTTTCCACTTTCGTGCTGCTCAGAGAGTCACGTAAGTTGGATACATAACTTGTTGGATGATCATGTTCAATGAGTAGTCATCGATGGCTCAATGTCTAGTGGAGTTTCCCACTAGACCCATTCTGGGTCTAGTATTGTTTAATATCTTAATGAATGACTCATGAGTTACATGATTTGGAGGATGGGAGTGTACACTTAGCTAATTTTAGGATGTTTTAGGTTGACACCAAGTTGGGTAGAGTTGCTGTCTACAGAGTGATTTGGGGTCCAGAATGAAATAGACCAGAGAAATATGGTCTGCAGTAAATCAGCTGAGATTCAGCAAGGACAAGTGCAAAGTTCTGCACTTGGGACACACTGATTGCATGGATCCCCCACTCATCTGGCCCTAAACCTGCCCATTCAACCAACTCTCCAACAACTTGTGGCTGTTATTCCTTGTTATGCCAGGGGGCGCTAGGGGAAACAGTGTCTCCTCTAAACCCTTCTGGTCCCCCCTAGTGAGTTTATAGACAGTCACCAGGTCCCCCCTCAGCCTTCTCTTGTGAAGGCTGAACAGGTTTAGGTCCCGCAATCTTTCATTGTAGGGTCTGCCCTGTTATCCCCGGATCATGCAAGTTGCCCTCCTCTAGACCCTTTCAATGTTGTCCACATTCCTCCTGAAATGGGGCGCACAGAACTGGATGCAATACTCCAGCTGTGGCCTGACCAGCATCGCATAGAGGGGGAGGATCACCTCCTTGGCTCTACTTGAGATGCACCTGTGGATGCACGACAAGGTCCAGTTAGCCCTGCCAACCGTGACCTCGCATTGTTGGCCCATGTTCATCTTGGAGTCAATAATGACTTTTCACCCCGTCGTCCGAATCGCTGATGAAGAAATTGAACAGCTCAGGCCCAAGGACCGAGCCCTGGGGGACTCTGCTGCCCACTTCCCCCCAGGTTGAATATGACCCGTCCACCACCACCCTCTGTGTACGACCCTTGAGCCAATCTGCAATCCATCTGACTGTGTAGGCATCAATGCCACAGTCACCTAGTTTTTTAATGAGGATGGGGTGGGAGATAGTGTCAAAGGCCTTGCTGAAGTCTAGAAAGACTACGTCCACGGCGACACCTGCATCCATTGCCTTTGTGACCTGATCATAAAAGGCAATCAGGTTGGTCTGACATGACCTGCCCCTAATGAAACTGTGCTGGTTGCCCTTGAGCATCATCCCTGAAGCTGGCCCATCACAGATGTGCTCCTTGATGATCTTCTCAAAGAGTTTCCCTAGGATTGAGGTAAGACTGACAGGCCTATAGTTGCCCGGGTCCTCTCTCCTCCCTTTTTTAAAGATGGGGACCACGTTGGCTATCTTCCAATCATCTGGCACCTGGCCCGAGCACCACGAGCACTCGTAAAGCTGTGCCAAGGGCCCTGCAATAACCCCAGCTAGCTCCCTCAACACCCTGGGGTGGAGAGCATCTGAACCCGCTGACTTGAACACGTCCAGCCCCTCCAGAAGCTCTCTAACCCGGTCCTCCCTAACCTGAGGTGTGGAGGCGTTCCCCTCGAGTCCATCTGGCATCACAGTGGGGAAGTCCCGGTCCCTGCACAAGAAAACGGAGGTGAACAATTGGTTAAAGTGTTCTGCTTTCTCCTCTGGCGCAACCACCAGATTGCCCAGCGTACTTTGCAGGGGCCCCACATTACCCGGTGCCTTCTTCATCCTCCCTATATATTTGAAAAAGGACTTTTTATTATCCTTGATCTTGGACGCTAGTCCTAGATCTATGTCTGCCTTAGCTTTCCTGACAGCCCCCCTACAGGCCTGAGCAGAGGAGGTATACTCCTCCTTGGAGATAGCACCCCCCTTCCACTGGGTGTACACCGCCTTTTTGTTAAACAGGCGTTCCCGGATGCCCTTGGTGAGCCAGGGGGACTTTTGGGCACTCTTGCCCCCCTTGCTTCTTGTTGGGATGGACACCCCTTGGGCTCTGAGTATCATTTCCTTAAGGAACGACCACTTGTCCCATATTCTGAGCAGCTGCACAGTAATATTTACTACACTCTCTAACCATGCACAGCTCATGCTCTGCTGTTATAAGGCCATTGAGCAGGTATCCCAACATGCTTTGCTGGGGTGGCTCTGTCCTATATTTTCCAACATTGCAAATGAAACTGCTGATTGTCTGATGTACGATTAAGACATTTTTTTGCCTGACTGTTCCAGTTGGCATCAGCTCTCCAAAAGCTTCCAGAGGTGAAAAGTAGCAGAACTGAGCAAATCCTTGCTAATGTAATCCATAGGCAGTCCATACTTTGGAGGCACAAACTCCTGTCCCTTGTGAGGTACTACTTTAAGGACCATGATGCTGCTATGGGTGCTTGGAGAAGGCACAACATGTTCCCATGCAAGTTGCAGGACTGCTGGCCCAGTATCAGATGCCACTTCATTGCTGCAAGACACTACATGTTTCTTGGACTGGTTGACACAGCTAACATTCAAAACCTGGGATGACAAACACCAATGATGGAACTTTAAGATGTTCTGTGGAACATTTATTGACCTTTGCACTACACTGGTCTTCCTTCCCCTCCCTCGGCAATGCAGTGACATTGGGCTTTGGCACCCAGTGTCCACTGAGAGATGGGTGGCTCTCGTGATTTGGAAACTGGTAGACACCAACAACCTCTAATCCATCACCAACCATTTCGGCATGGATCAGACAATGGCAATGACAGCTGTGCAGAAATTATGCAACACTGTACTTGAGGGTCTGGGGGCTTGTTTTATTTGGCTCAGGGACCTGTAGGAGGTCAGTGCTAGGTTTAAACAGATAGGCTTTCTGAACTGCATGCAGGCCATTGATGGGACAAACAGAACCATTCTATGCACTGCTCACTCTGCTCTGGATTACATAAACCTTAAGAGGTTCTTTTCAATTATACTCTAGACAATCATGGATCATCAGGAGCACTTCACTAACATACTGTTGGGTGGTTGGGCCAGGTACATGATGGCTACATATGCAGGAATTCTATTTTCCTGGAGACAATGGAGTGTGGGGTGGTGAGGGGGCTGTGATTGACCCACAATGCTTCCATCATGGAGTTCCATTCCCCCTTGATGATCACTGGGCATCTGGCCTATCCACTTCTCCCCTGGCTCATGAAGCCATACTTTGGCCAGCTGGACTCCAGGTAGCAGTTCTTTAATTCTCAGCTGAGCAGATTCTGGATCATGCTGGACTGGGTGCCTAAAGGCATGTTGGCAGTCCTTGGGAGTGTGCCTTGAACTCAGGTTGAGCAACATTGTGAGCTTTGTGGCTGCTTCCTGCAGCGTCCACCATATATATGAGGCCAGGTATGAAGCATTCCAGGAAATCAGGATGTGGAAATCTAGGGAGACCTATGGTGGAAGAAGTTCCTGGCACTTTGGATGATGCTTAGGCGGAAGCAGTACCTCCAGCTGAGTATGCTGAATAGAACTACCAATAGGCTGGTTGTGTAGCTTCATTCACTGCACTGAAATTTTAACCTTCACTTCTCCAGGCCATCTCAGTAAATGTCTCTCATGCTAATCAGTGGGCTTGACAGTCCATATTGTGTGGGGTTTTTTTTGGGGGGGGGAGGGCTGGGATTTGGAAACTGAGGTATGGGGTCCTGCATTGGGAGTTCATGTGAACTGGTTGAGAGAGGAAAACTGAGGCTGGATGAGTTAGGATTGTGAACAAGTTGAGGAGCAAACAGGAAACACACAAGGAAAAGAATCATAAGTGTGAAAACTTTACTTTTTCAAATGAATGTGAGATAAGTAGTGAAAGACAAATGCCTTCTCACAAACACACAATGAGCTTAAAATGCTTAACATTGTGCAAACTGTGCTAAATGTGCAATTGCACAAGTGTGCTATGGGATGATTTTGGATTTCACCCAAGTCCCTTGTCTACAGGTCTCTGTGCTATTGGACAGGGTGCCTAGGAGTTCTGTGACATGGAAGCATCCACCACCTACACCTCCCCAAGTCTGAGCAGATGGCTCTAAGGAACTCAATGACTGCATCACTATGAGCATGCCTCCTCTCGACTGCCCATCCTCAGCTACTTCCTGTCCCTTGCCCTCTGTCTGGAGGTTTCCAGGGTGGACAGGCATCATGCATTACAGAGTCCTTCCAACCCCA
>NW_017729027.1:27513485-27518303 GCF_001723915.1 Gavialis gangeticus | reverse complement strand
AAGGAACTCAATGACTGCATCACTATGAGCATGCCTCCTCTCGACTGCCCATCCTCAGCTACTTCCTGTCCCTTGCCCTCTGTCTGGAGGTTTCCAGGGTGGACAGGCATCATGCATTACAGAGTCCTTCCAACCCCAATAACTTATCAATCTGTGCCTCGAGACACCACTGATCTCATATCTCCCTGACAAGGGTGTCCCATCAGTGCATAGTGGAGTTCTTTGAGTTTCGGCGGGGGGGCAATACCACAAGGTATTATTATTGCTTTTGTGAGCAGTCATGCCAGCAGATACCTTAGAGCCATGGAAAAGAATTGCTTATTATGACTGTTCTCCACTGGGACTGACAAATCCATAGAATGTGCCTGAGGCTCTGAAAACTTTCCTATTCCAGTGTTATAACTTCATAGCTCTGCCAGACATCCCAACAGTGAAAGCTATGATCAGTTCGGACCAGAACTAGGATCAGTCTCGCCCCACATGCTTTCTCCTTAAGAATAATGTCCTGTTCCACACCCTGCCAAAATGCTTCAAGCCCATTTTTGCTGTGACCCCAAACTGTGAAGGGAACCTGGAAACCCAAAGGACTACAACTTTGGCTGCTACTTGGCTGCACCTATATCCCTATGGTGATGATGGTGACTACTCTCCTGGGCAGTTACCTCTGTCATCAACTGAAAGATTAGTGTTCCCTGGCTCCAGACCCATCTTCACTTGGCACCCAAAAAGAAGAGTACAAGACTGTCATTGGCCATACCTACTGTGCCTTTGGAGGGGTAGGGATCCCACAGTTGGGTTTGGGCCACATTTTAGTCTAGCCTTCCCCTCATCTTGGGGCTTCAACACCTCTACCATTCTTCTGCTCATTCTTGGGGGTACCTAAATAAAGCCTTTGGGCATGTCCCCACAAGCATGCATGTGCAGTTTGTGGTGCCTCAAAGCAGTTTGAGGTACAGCCAACCACATGCAGTGCATGTGCAAGTGTTCACTGTGCCACTCATTTGCAGCACCAAAGGTTTTTTTGACACAGGGAGATCTCTTTGTCAAAGAAAAGCAACCCACCACTAAAAAAAGAGGTGTGGTGAATGTGGCAGCAGTTTGTGCTTCCATAACCTGGCTCCTGCGTGGCCAGAGCCATGCTCTGGCTATTGGCCAGGCTCTGAGCAGATGGATCACAGCCACTGCTGCCCTGGAAAACCCCCAAGACCTCAGGTAAGGCTTCAGGGGCTAGCACATGTGCTAGCCCCAGCCTCCCCTACCTCGCCTTGGACAATTTTCCTCACATCAATCCCATGTGCATGGCATGTACAGCAGCAAAGAGCAATGGCACAAATTTATGCTGCTGCTATTTTTGCCATGGTAACCACACACCCCTGCATGTGGGGATATGTCCTTTGATTGTAGTTTGTTGCCCTAAAAAGCTGTCCTGGGGCTGTCCCTTGGTCATGTGGCTGGTAGCTCTGTTAAGCCCACAACTGGTGCATGGACCTTGTACATGGAATAAAAAAGTCAGTGACTGATATCCATGGAAAAAGGCAAAGATGCCCCTGAAACCCACTGATGTACCCAGTGCATGTGGAATATCCAGAAAGGGAGAGGGAAGGGAGGGGGAGGGGGCAGGTTGAGGGCTGCTGTTGGTAGGTATGGTGGTATGGGGCAAGTGGGTGGAAGATGGGCTAGGAGTTTCTGTTGCTATATATAGCATTCTGAGGGAGGCATTGGGTGGGTCAGGTTTCTAGACAGCATTTCTCACATATTACTTAACCCTTACCTTGGCCATTGAGCACTGTAACTAGCCCAGGCATTGAGCACCTTACCTTGCCCATCAAGCCATAACTTGGCCTTTGACCTATGTAGAATTGTTGTGGGCCAAGCACAGGTGTGCCACTAATTCTCACCTCCTCTGCACTATACACAACACAATGCCCCCTCTCTGGTAAACTGCAGGGGCAGAAGGAAACCTGCATCCACTGCTGCCCTTAGCCCCTTCCCTGAACCATTCACCACACCCAAAGCCCAGAGACACACCCAAACCATGAGGCACCACAGAGCACCAAGTCACCCTCAAACCATGGGACACCCCCAATACCCCAGACCTCCAAACACAGGAGCAATCAATTTAACAATGGCTGATGTGGTGTTGTCTGTTTCTGCCTCCTTGATGAGCTGTCCTCATCTTGGGCATCCTAGGCTAGGGTCAGTGTCAGGACCTGTCTGGGGAACAAGTCCACAGAGCAGGCATCCTCATGCTCCTCCATGGCCATTTTGATAACAGGCAGCAGAGAGGCAACTCCATTGCCATTTTTGTTGACATTGTGCTGTACCAGCCTACCAAGTATACAGTGTACAGTGTAGCAGGGAGCAAAAGTATGGTCCACCTTGAGGATTCTGGATAGCTTCTTGCAGTAGGAAACTATGCTCCTTGCAGTGCCTGAGGCATTCTCTGTGTTTCTGCTCTTAATTTACTTCAACTTCATATACTTGCTATTAGTATAGATCTGCATCCAGGCTGGATGGTAGTGATTCAAGCTACCATTTAGGGTACAATGTGCTCATAAACTACCTTTACTGTTGGCAGCCCTACATGCCCTTGGCAATGAAGACAATTGTTCTCTCCGTACCCCAGTTCATAATGAGGTGCACCTTACCACAAAGCCAGTTCAAGGACACCCGCTGGGGTCTGAGGAGGACATTCTTTGGTCTGGTTTACTTCACAAAGCTAGGTGATGGTTCTTTGCATCAGATCACTCAAGCCAAAGTGGTAGGCCTCAGTGGACTTTGAGGGTGTCAATGGATACTCAGGGTAATACCATGTGAATGGGCTCACACTGCCTGGAGGGTGAATAGGTGTGTTTCCTTAGGACCAATACCATCCCTATGCTGGTTGGTACCACCATCCTGGGAAGTAGAGTTCTGATGGGTGGATAGACTGTCCCATAGACTGGATATGGGGGATCTGGAGGATGCTGGAATTCTTCAAATTACCTCTGTGTAGGAGTCTGATGATAGTTGAATATGCATTACTGAATAGGATCTGGAGATACTTCTTGCATGAAAAGTTGCAACTTTGTTATTATAAGAGTAGTGTAAGAATGAAGTTTTAGTCATGATGGTCCAGAAAGTATGCAAGAGAGAAGGATTTCTTAGGGTGATATTTTTTACTTGAGTAACTGTATAGGTGGGATAGAGTTAGACAAGCTTTCAAATGCAAGGCATTCTTCATTGGGTCTATTCAAGAATAAGCCAAGCAAAGCAGTATTGAAGGGGTGAGAGAAATTGTCAGGGGTAGCAGACACAATTCGAAGAAAATAACCTGAGTGCTAAGAGATCAATGTCAATCAAAAGACAGGATGGTCATTCTTACCTTTCATATGTGGAAAGAATTCATGAATCAAATAAATTATAATGTTCCATAAAGCAAATACCAATGTTTAGCCCTTAGCTCTTAATGTTCAGCCAGCTTATGAAAATTTGCCTTTTAAAGATGTTAGGCAGATTTCCCTTGAGTCTGAGGACTCTATCCCAATTATAAAGTTAGTCCAATAAAAGATATCACCCTAAAAAACCTTTGTCTCCACAATTTAAGCACACTTAGCATGTGTTTTACTACTTGAACATGAGGTCGCTCACATTTTAAGTACATTTATTGCATATTGAATGTAACACTCAACATGGTCCTAACAGCAGAATTTAATCCACTTAATTCAGGCGTGTCAAACTCACTGGCTTCCCTAGGCTGAATCTGAACTGTGGGGCTTCTTCCAAGCTGGACCCAGCCAGAGGTGTGAGGCCTGCCACAATAGGCACCAACTTTGTTTTTTGCCAGTGGGTCCTTGCAGGAAAAAAAAATCTTGGCACTTTACTGTTAACTCAGTTTGTTTATGCACCAAGCCCCACACACACCCAGAAGAGGCAGTGCATTACTTCAACCCAGCTTTGCAGCATCTGTAAACATTGGACACTTTAGTGGGGCTTTTTTGGCACTTTTATCTAATAGATGATTGAATCAGCTTTAGCTAAAATCACCAACAAGCCCCACTGAAATGTCCAATCTTTACAGATGCTGAAGAGCTAGGTTGAAGTAATGCACAGCTTCTTCCAGTAAAGCAGTTTTTTGTGGGTTTTTTTAAACATCTGCAAGTGGTTTGTGGTTCCTGAACATCCACTATTTTTTTTCAGTGGGTGCTTGAGCCCTGGAGCACCCAAGGAATTGGTGTTTATGCCTGCCACAGTGGCCATCTGGCAGTGGTGGCAGCCATGACAAGGATTTTGGCTGTCATGAGAAATCCGGTGGTCAGAAGGGTGTAGCTTCAGTGGTGAGGCATCTGGGACTGCAAATCCATGGGTGGCAGCAGTAAACCAAGCTCAATGTCTATACCCAGCAGAGCCATGGGCCCCAGATTCTGCAGCATGTTATGCCTGAAACTTCTGGCACCCCTTGGTAGCCCAGCAGGCTGGATAGAGAGGCTCTGTGAGCTCACCCAGCCCACAGATCATATGCTTGACATACCTGACTTAAGTGCAGACTGTATCATGATATCATGATGTGCACCATAAAAAGTGAAGCATACAACAATCGTGTTCATGATTTGTTTGTGAACAGATTGCCTTTATAGCTCTCTTTGTTATCTATTATTACATAGATAGGTTAAAATGTAGGGTTGGTAGTTAGGATTCTTGGGTTCTATTCCTTAGCTCTGTAAAGGGGAGTGAGGTCTAATTGAGTTTAAGCTAATAACAACCCCTCATTTGTAGACATGACTTTATTTAGGGTAGGGACAGACAAAACAACAAACTGAGGTAGAGTTGTCTACTTTA
>NW_017729027.1:27504819-27508485 GCF_001723915.1 Gavialis gangeticus | reverse complement strand
TTTAGGGTAGGGACAGACAAAACAACAAACTGAGGTAGAGTTGTCTACTTTATCCTACATTAACTGGCAGCTAAATCATGGTGTTTTAGTAGCTGTGTCATTTCAGGATGAGCAGTACTGATTTATCTTCTACTTACTACAGGATAGAAAAGGTCACATGAAAAAAAAATACATGCTCACAAGTGGTATTCACCTCCCCACCTTTAAAGTCAAAATATTTTTTTACCTGTCTCCAGCTGTTGTTACCCTCTGACGTGACATCATCTTAAACTAAGGAAGCAAAGTCTAGAGCAAAGGTATCAAACTCACCCTAGGCCCCAAACTGGATCTGGACTCCAGGGCTCCACCTGGGTCAGATCCTTGTGACTGCAGTAAGTCTCACAGCAGCTCCAGTGGATCCAACAGGGATCCAGGGATGGAAGCAGGGGTGCAGAGGTGATAGGGTCCAAAAATGGTGGAAGTCTCATGGAGGTAAGACAGATGACCAGAAGGCAAAGGCAGATTATGGTAGCACAGCCCCTGCTTACTCTCCTGCCCCAGATGCCCATGTCCACTAGGGTCCTTGGACCACAAATTCTACAGCAGTGCCCACCCCTCTTTACCATGCCCCCAACTTCCAGCAGCCCACTGGAGCCTGACAGGCCAGATGAAACAGCTCTGCAGGCCTGATCTGGTTCATGGATTGTGTCTTAGACATCCCTGGTCTAGAAATAAATACTATAATTATTGATTGCAAAAGTACAGTAGATAGCAGTGGATTACTCTTAAATCAGTAGGTTGTAGCAATATGGTTCTACAGGAGTCTGTCCTAGTATTATTCAATATTTTCTTGGATGACCTGGATGATAAAATAGAGAGTACACTTACTAAACTGGCAGCCAATGAAAGTATTTTACAGGAGAAAGTCATAAGTCAAAGTGATTTTTAAAAAAATGGAGAAACTATCTCATAAATAGGAGGCAACTGAACAAGGACAAGTGGACATTACTATACTTTGTTAGGAATAATCAGCTGCACAACTTAAAAATGGTGACTAACTGGCTAAGCAGCAGTTCTAGAGAAAAGGATCCTTAGATTATAGTACATCATGAACTGAAAATAAGTCAACAATATCATACTAGTGCAAAAAAAAAAAGCCGATGTCAGACTGCGATGTAAAGGTGGGATTGTAATATGTAAAACACTTGAAGTAATCCTTTCGCTGTGAAGAACTCGTACGGCCTGACCTGGAGTACTGGGACCCAGCTTTGGGGCCTGCACTTCAACAAACATGGGAAGCAACTAAAAAAAAAAGTTGAAGAGGGCAACGAAAACTCAACGGAGGGCAAAATATATCATTTCAAGGAAACACTCAAATAACTCAGTTTTATTTTCATATCTCCCTGTAATCTACAGAAAATATTTAAAAATATGTCAGAGGTTACTGTAAGGATGAAAGTTATAAACTGTTTTCATACCCATTAGGTATAGGACAAGGAGAAATAGCTTTACATTGCAACGAGGAAGGTAATAGGTTTGACATTAGAAAAAAAAGATCTCTAATAAGTGATATTAAACACAAGAATAGATTGCCAAGAGAGGTTGTAGAATTTCCATTCCTGAAGGCTTTTAAGAGCAAGTCAGACAAATATCTGTCAGTACTAGTTTAGGAATAAATGATTCTGCCTGCCTTTGGGTAGAGAGAGTGACTAAATAGCTTTTTGAGAGCCCTTCTTCCTTATTTTTTATGATTCTATGATTCAAAACTATTTGAAGGACATGCAATTGAAATAATTAGGCAATAGATTATTGACAACTATGTTCTCCTTGTTTACAATATATTTTTCTATCCCCTGCTTGCCCCTGCTTCCCCCCCACTCTACATAGTCACTATAGCTGCAAAACATGTGTCCTTTACTAAGTTTAATTTGAATAAGAAAAGGACTATGGTCAAGTTATGAAAATTGTGAATCTATATAAGAAATTGTGGCATAATTGTGTGGCAGTAGGAGGAAGTGAATGGATAATAAATAGAAAAAAATCTCATAGAAAATATTAGGAGAGTTATTTGTATGCAATTAAACCACTTGCTAGTTTGTATCAGTAAGAAAAGAGCTATACTACTTTTTGAGCATCTACATTAAATTTTAAACCAAGTTTTTTTTACTACACAAGTTCAGGGAGTACCACTATACTGGTAAATGCTCAACTGGCAAGACCAGCATTTACACAGTAGATTAATCTAGTTTTCATTCCTTAGACA
This sequence comes from Gavialis gangeticus, assembly GCF_001723915.1. NCBI lineage: Eukaryota > Metazoa > Chordata > Crocodylia > Gavialidae > Gavialis > Gavialis gangeticus. The sequence continues at coordinate 27,506,243 of NW_017729027.1, read as the reverse complement.
GAATTATGGAGAAACCTTTGCACAACAATAAATCTCTTCCTGAATATTGAAGACAGGTTCTGTTCCAAGAGCAATGTTCATTGCATACCAGGTAAAATACATTTTGTTCTAGTGTATACAAATGTGTTAAGTGAGGGTATCCGAACAACAGCAGGAATGCATTAGAGAGAACAAAGCCAACAACCAAAAATGACCAAAAACAAACAAAAAAATTTCACAATTCCCTGACCAAAATGAAGTAAAAATAAAGAAGAAAATAAAATAAACACAATGAGAAATGTTTTTCTTTCTTAACATTTATTCATAAAATTATTTTTGATGGTTTAATAAGCTTGTGTGAGCATTAATGATTTCTCCTACTAGATGGAATCACAATCCCTCAACTTGGTATGATAAAACCTCATGTTCACAGCTATTAAGTAACAGTTTCTTAGGTGGCAAATATGTTCTTTAAAATGGGTTTTAAAATAATTGTTTATGCCTTTTTACATTGTATATAAAATGGAGAAAAACCTCACTTTGTCCTGGTATGCATTCTAGAATAGTTTTGTCCAAATGGCAGCCTGTAAACCTCATGTTGCCTGTGAGAGGCTAGCATGCAGCCCATGGGCACCTGCAGCTATCTTTCTCACTGCTGTGAGTTGAGGAAGGGCCCAGGGGACCTGTATGCTTTAGGCATTGCCCACAAAGCAGGGGGAGAACCTAGTGGGGGAGTGGGAGCTACACACTAGTAGTGCTGCCTACATGGCAGGGTGGGGAGGATCCCAATATGCCACCCCTACAGCATATGGGCTGTGTGGTGTGCATGGCCCAAGGGCTGCACATCAACGTCTCATGTGGCCCCAGCCATACTGAAGTTGAAGATTCCTGTTCTAAACAACCCAAAGACATTTTGAAGTAACTATTGGTTCTTTTGGGGATAGCAATACACATTATGCATCCTTACTCATAATAACAGATTGAGCGAGTAATTACAGAGAGAATATTACAACACTTTGATAATTATAACCAGATGTAGACAAACTGGCACATTTTCTCTATGGGAAATACTGTGCTTCTATGGCTCCAGTTGTGCATAATAGATTGCCCTACCAGCATAGAGCACCATTGACAACAACAAAACTCAGAGTTATAATTTAGAGAGCTTTCACGGGAAAAAAAAAAGAATTAAATAGGTCCCACTATTAGACTAAGAGGAGGAGGAGAAAGAGGAAAATTTCTTCCAGAAATTTAAACGTAGTATCATTGCACTCCATACTTATGGTCTTCACTGAACTTCAGATCAAGTTTTCTCAATTGAAAAGTAAAATTATTAAAGTTAACAGGGGTTATTGATTGCTCTTTTTTTTCATTTGAAAATTCAGGCAGATGTCAAGAGCCAAGTTTTACAGTCTGTTCTGTGGAGAAATTAATCAGACGCCACA
>NW_017729027.1:27502641-27502919 GCF_001723915.1 Gavialis gangeticus | reverse complement strand
GTCTGTTCTGTGGAGAAATTAATCAGACGCCACATCTATGGTGTTCTCAGTCATAGGATTATCAAAAACAGGGCTAGAAGGGATCTTGGGAAGTTACCAAGTCAAATCCCCTCCTTAGCCCAGGATCATCCCTGCCTAAACCATCCCAGACAGATTTTTGACTAACACGTTCTTTGAAACTTCCTAGGATACAAATTCCACAGCCTCCCTAGGTAATCATAGTACTCATAGTGAAATGGGTGTGGAGTGCCGCCATGATGGCGGTGACAGAGTGGACA
>NW_017729027.1:27490521-27497641 GCF_001723915.1 Gavialis gangeticus | reverse complement strand
CAGATATGCCATAAATCAGCTCCATACCATTCCTGAGTGTCACCGTGCCGTGAGACTATCTTTTTGGCTGGTCTCCTGCTCTGCTTTCTGTTTCCTGCTGTATCTGCTGCTATGTTCCCTGATCTATTATGTGCCACACACAGAGTATCCCTGTGCCATTTGTGTGTAAAATAAGCTCACTATTATACAAACTTTTATGGGTGAGTAATAACAATATCTGCTCAGCATGTCACAGCAGTTTAAAAAAACAAATACACGAATTAGATCCATTTCAAAGGAATAGCAAATAAGAGCAATATAGGATAAAGAAGTTCTTCTGAAAAAATAGAATAACTTCATTTGAAGAAATATGTCCAGTTTAAGTGCTTAAGCATAGTTAAGATTAAAAAGATTCTAAGAAAAGCATTAATTTTGATTCTAGGTGTAGTAAGATTGTGTGTTGAGAGACTATTAAAACTAGGCTTATGTAGCCTGTAGAGGTGTGACATTAGCAGGTATTCAAAATTATGAATTATGAAGGCCATAGTGAAATTTAATTAACTTATATTCTCTCTTCTCTGTTCTCTTATTACTGGAAAAAGATATTCCTTAGTGAAATTAAAAGGCAGCTGATTTAAAAGAAGTAAAATAAGGCTTTTTACCACAGATAAGGTGATGCTGAATACATCAATGCCACATGTACTAAAAACCACCACCTCACAACCCATAAAGGGAAATTAACTATTTAACTAAAAACAAAGCAACATAACACACAACATTTTACCCTCAACACAGAAGAAACATAGATTCTATTTAGTACACTAGAATTTTCACTATTGTTATTCATTGTACCTGGAAAATGCTCAGATACGACAGTGGTGGGTGGCAGTATAAAACCCATATGTATATGAGATACTACTTTATGGAGACTATATTAAATCTATGTAACTCATTGTTTTTTATTATTATTTTCATGAATATTGACATAACAGGTCATAGCATCAGAACAAGAAACTGGGTATTTCATAATGACCATGAAAGCTGTAAGGTTAAGAAAGATCAGTTTCTACCCTTCCATCTTTCAATATCCCTTCTATAAAAAAAGGTATGTAAAAGGTGGGGGGAGCTTTTTCCATTGACCTATATCTTAACATCCACAAGTTCCTTGAAAATGTTTGGAATTCTGAATACTGTACCACCAGGAAAAAAAAAGAGATGTCACTTGGCTTCTGTACCTGCCATAAACTGTAATGACAGCACTTAGATGGTCTGCCTCAAAGGAAAATTGTTAAGTACTTTTCATAATTTTAATTTTCCTTTTCCCCCTCTCCAGTGTTCAGAGAAATAGTTTTGAAGAATGACAATATAGTACGTTTCCATACTGTTTTGTCATTTTCCATTTGGCAAACATTCAATAACCTTCATTTTACATTTTTATTTGTGTAACAATACTGAAGGATATGCATAGCTTTGACATTAGGTTGTTTAATGCATCTACAAAAATGGCAGGAAATGAAATGTATTGATTCAGAGATATTAAGGGCAAAAGATATCATTAAATAATCTATTCTGATCAGAGGCTTTTAAAATTTGCCCAGTCACCCCTGTATTGAGTATAGTAACCTGGATTTTACACACCCAAAGTATCTAATCATTTAAAATCATTAAGAGCTAGAAGAAGCAGTTTCCTCTACTGGTCAATCATATTCACCGTAAAAGTTTGAGCCCTGTTTCTAATTTGAATTGTTCTGGTTTCAGCTTTCAGCCACTGGCTCTTGTTATGCCTCTCTTTCCTGGATTAAAGAGATTTAATTTTATGTATGGTAATTTCTTCACATTAAGGTACTTATACACTGTAATCAAGTCACCTCCCAGGCTTCTTTCTGATGAACTGACTGATACTTTTAAAGTCTTTCAATGTAAAGTATTTTGTAAATATTTTTGTGGCTCTTTTTTTGCACCCTAGCCAGTATTTCAAGATCCTTCTGTATTAGGACAACAGAACGGTATGTGGTAACCTAGTATCTGTCTTGCAACTGATATATAATGGTAAATTATAACCATTATAACCCTACAATCTACACTAAAGAGCACTACGAGTGGACTGGAGAATTTTGTATTTCAGACAGAGCATGAATAATTCCCCTGAAACACTTGGATTCCAGCACGATAGGTAGACATAGTTTAGGGACTCAATTATCCCATTTGAACTATAAAAAAGAACAATGGTATCTTACAAAGCAACTCCTTAGACTAGTTCCTATGCAGATTTATTCCTCTGTGACTGCATGGTATGCATAATGACATACTTCTAGCTTATAAATATATCTTTAGTGGAGTTTTTGCAAGTAGCACTTAAAGGAAATGGTCTTATCTTAAATCTGATACTAGGTTTGAAGGTTTCAAAGGGCTCATCTGCATGAGAAACTTAACTGTGCAAATGCAGGTAGAAAATTAATATGCAATTAATTATTGTGCAGTAATGTACATGTAGACATGACCTGGAAGCAAATGTGCTCCTGGGTCAGCCCTGCCACTAGGGGCCCAGCCTCAGGCTAGCTCCAGGTCTCTGGGCTGGGAGCCTCTCCAGCCCCTGCCTCAGGTTTTTAAAGGCCTGCAGGCATTGTGAGCCCTGGGGCACACCAGAAAGAAGCCTGAGGCCACTTCAGGCCCCTCTGTCCCCCTGGGCAGGCTGCAGGCCCACTTTCCCAGGATGCCTGTACCCTGGTGCTACTGCCTGGCACGGCAGTGCCACATGCTCCTCCAGGCATGCAGGCTGCTGCAGGCTCCAGGCAGGCCTGCTATCCCCCAGATCAAGCTGCAGGAAGCTTCACCTGCCTGCAGCCCAACCCCAGCAGCTTGCTCCAAGTCTGTAGGTGATGTGAGGTATTGCCTCTGCCACGCAGCTGCCAGTCTCATGCTGGTCCCCTGCGCTGCACACTCCAGGCAGCTGTCAAGGCCCAGCAGCACAGGAACAGCTGCATGGAGGCCCAGAAGGCCAGTGCGGGACCCACAATGACAGTGTCCTCACTGACACCCATACCCGTGTCTGGGACCACCACCTGGGGCCCCATTTGACTGCAGGAGGAGACTGGAAACCTTATGGCACTGTGGGGCAAGGTGGAGGTGCAGGACCAGTTGAAGGGGGTGGGCACTCCAATACCCATGTCTATGAGGGGCTATCAGCCTGGATGAATGGGTACAACTGGTTGGCATCGCAGTGCTGCATAAAGATCAAGGCCTTGCGGGCACAGTGGGTGGTCATCACCAACCACAATTATCGGTTGGGAAGTGCCCATAAATCCATGCACTTTATGCAGCAACTAACAGACATCCTCATGTCCTGGGACCCAGGCTGCAGTTATGTTGCCACCTGCAGTGACATGACATTGGGAGAGGGCCCCTCCAGTGTCCAGCAGCGCATCCCATAAAGCTCCCCAGCTGAACCCTCCACCAGAAGCTTGGGGAGCCTGGACCAGCACCTGCCATGCCAACTCTGCAGCCCAAGCCCCCATCACAAGCTGTAGTTGGTGGTGACACCACCAGCTGCCAGCAGTGCCAGCTCCTCCTTGGGGAGAGTCCCCAGCTGGGCTCCCACTTGCCGCACACTGCCATCCAAGGACACGTCCTGTTGCCGCACACCGTCACCAGCAGCTGTGACTGCATGGAGTCACCAAGCATGCCAACCCCAGCCATGTGGTATGGCCTGCACTGGGGGAAAGGCCCTCCCTGCTCCAGTGAGTGGCAATGGGTGGCTCAGCTGGCAGCCACCTGGGCCCAAGCTGTCTGCCTGACTTACCATGGTCCCTGGGCACCCATGCACACCTGACCCCTGATCTCAGGCCAGGCAGTGCACAGCCCCTGGTACAGAGCATCTTATCTCTGAAATGGTGCAAACTCACACAAACAACTTCTTTCTCATGGCTCTACATGGCCTGCAGATGCATGCAGGGGAGAGGCCACACTTGGCAGCTGGGATGCAGCCTCAGGATTACCATTGCCTATTACTGGGTCCCTATAGATGCACTAGCTTTGCCAGAGGAGGACCCTGGATAGGACCCTCCTCCTGGGCTTCCTGGCCACAGTGTCAGAGGACCACCTGGCTCTGGAAGTCATCTTTGTGCTGCCTGCTCCTTGGGCATCATCCCTAGCCCCACCTGCCCCCTGGTAGCCACTTGCCATGCAGCAGGCCCCTCCCTGGCTGAACTTTCTCCAGCCAGCAGTGGCCCCTGGCCCAGCCCCTGTCCTGGGTCTGGTGCCAACCAGCCCCTGAACCTGGGCCCAGCCCTGTTGCTTTCCCTGGCTCCACGTGGATGTGGAGCCAGAGCTGCCTGCAGTGGGGTCAAGACCACATGCTGGCCCTCCTGGATTTGGACACTGGTTGCTGGAGGGGAAGCCACCAATGCTGAGGGAGCATCAGCTCTTGCCTCTGGGCAAGCCCCCTTCCTGCCATACCACAGTATGAACACAGGGGAATTGCCACAGGCTCAGGTGCTGGTCGCCTGTCCCTGGGGTCTGCCTCCTAGATGTCCCCATTCCACACCCCACTCCCCATGCTAGGAAAGCCCACAAAGGTCATTGTATATAGTTTTCATAGGAAAGACGGTATTCAATTGTTGGTGGGTGGGTTGGGTGGTGGAGGGACTGTTTGTTGTGGAGGGAGGGGGGAAAGAGTCTGTTTGTTGGGGAGGGTGTGTGGAGGAGGGCTCTTGTTAATATGAGGGGATTAAAAACTTGTTCTTGTGAGACACCTCTGCAATAAGTATGGTGCTATGGACAGGTGGGGGAGTGAGAGGGTTTGTGGGTGATGATGCAAGTGGGATAAAACGGAGTACTGTAAGAGGTGGGTTGGCCAGCACGTGTAACACCCAGTGCCCTGGCCAGCAGTGGTGAGTGCATGGCTTTCTTAGGGCCCCAGTGGGGAGAGCCACTGCTGCTGCTGCATCCTCCGCACACTGTGCCTCCTCCACCCAGGCCTCACAGATGTTATACAGCACACAAACTGGGCCTTGCAGGTGTTGTACATCACACAGGCTGTGATGATAACCCAAGGGAGGTTTTCCTAGGTGAACTTGAGGTGGGTAGTGAGGGTGTGCCAGCATCCCTTGAGACAACCAAAGGCTCACTGCAGCAGGGCGTGAGCCTAGACCAGGCACCAGTTAAAGTGGGTCTGATGGGGGTCAAGGTGGCCAGTGTAGGGCCACATGAACCAAAGCAAGCGCAGGTAGGCAGGGTCCCCAATGAGGAGGGGCAGGACCACCATTGGCACCCAGCTGCAGTTTTGAGATCCCTGGCATGAAGTGCCCAATCCCCACTAGACCCAGCAGCCCAGGGTTCCTGAAGATGCAGGTGTCATAGGCACTGCTGCTGAGCTGGCACTCACGTGTGTCAAGGCTCCACAGTGGCCCATGACAGCCTGGAGCACCAGGGAGTGAAATCCCTCCAACTGTAGTAAGCCAGTCTCTGGGGATGGCAGGTTATGGGGATGTGTGTGTCCCATCTAGGGCTCCTATGCACTGGGAGAATCCCAGGACATGGAAACCTGCCACCACCACCACCACCAGGGTGTTGTGCACCTGGAGCAGTGTCCCCCAGCATGTCCTGGAGGGCACCTCACATCCTGGAGGGTGTCTGCAGAGAAAGACGGCCACATACTGGTGTTCTGCCACTTCAGGTGTGGCTGAAGCTGCTCTACGAGGTCCTAAAAGGTAGCCTGGGTCACACGGCAGGCCTCCAGCCACTGCTCATTATTCCAGGTATGCTGGACGATGTGCAGCCACCAGTCCTGACTGGCCTGTCAGGCTCAGAGGTGGTGGGGCTGGAGGCCCAGGAGGGCATTCCTAGTGAGGTTCAGCTAGGTAGGCAGGGTCAAGGTAGCAGGTGCATGGCAGCAGGCCTGGCAGATGGTTGTTGCATGTGGGGGAGCTGGGAGGGGTGAGATGGCTGTGGGCCAGGCAGTGGTCAGCATGGTGGGCCAGCAGGGCCAGCATGGTGCCCAGCAGGAGCCCAGGGTACTGGTCATTGCTGCCAGGGGCAGGGTCTGGAGCAGCCATAGCACTGGAAGGCAGAGGTGGTGAGAAGAGCACTACCTCATGCTGTTGCTGCACTGACCATGCTGCTTCTGGCCAGGGAAGTAGCTGGCTAGAGAGTAGCGAGCAGGGCTGGCTTTTGTAGAAGGCTGCTGGATGCTGGCAGCTGCAGCCAAAGCCTAAAGCTTCCCCTCCCCCTCCCCCCTGGGGGTAGCAGGGGCCTATTGCAGGGCCCTGGGAATTGGGAGCAGATAGGTAGCAAATCTGCTACCAGTTTCCTTCATGTTTAGATGCTTGGCTGACACTGTTTACTTGTAATTCACTTGTGAATAAACTGGTGCCACAACAAATGCATGTGCAGATGCATCCTAAGATATGCTCTCTTTTATAAAATAAAAAGACATGAAGAATTCCTGTGCATAGGTGCATTCAAACCTTTACCTGAAGAATCAAACATTTGTATTAGCTATTGGGGATTTAGCATTCTTCTTTAGATGCTTAAATCCCAACAAGTCAAAGCCCTTAGACCTCGTTCTGCAAGTCACCTACCTCACTTAAAAACCATTAATAGCTTCACTACAGAGAGTCAAGGTCTTTGGCATATGTGTACTCAAATTAAGATGAAATGTAAATCATATGCTGAAGTCGATCACTTCTTCAGAGTTTTGTTTTAGTAATCAATGGATGGATTTGAGCCTCAGCTATATATGAATTGTATTCATTTAGTTAATTTAGTAAATAATTGCCTTTGAATAAATCAGTATAAGAAACTGGTTTATATAATGTTCCTGGTCATTAGGCTGGGGAACCAAAGATAACTGATCACACTGATAGGCCAGTCAGCACTTTTACATGGGCTCTGACATATTCCACTAATCATGTCTACTGGAGTATTCTAATCAGAACACTCCAGCGTGCTGCAGTGTCTTGTGTATTCAGCACCCCCACATTTCAAAATGCCTTTGGAGGTGCTTTAACTAAATGAATGAACCTTAGTTAAAGCTCCCCAAAGCCATTTTGAAATGTGGGACCCCGAACACATGAGACACTGCAGGCACTTTAATTAAAGTGGCTCCCAAGAGCTGTTCCTATTAAAATGCCTCTAACCCCCA
>NW_017729027.1:27473253-27485521 GCF_001723915.1 Gavialis gangeticus | reverse complement strand
AACTAAATGAATGAACCTTAGTTAAAGCTCCCCAAAGCCATTTTGAAATGTGGGACCCCGAACACATGAGACACTGCAGGCACTTTAATTAAAGTGGCTCCCAAGAGCTGTTCCTATTAAAATGCCTCCAACCCCCATCCCAGAGCACATATATGCAGCTGTCACTTCCTTGAATACTACCCATGTGCAGGAACTGATGTGCTGAATCATGTTGACCTAGTAAGCCACTTAGACTTTCAATGAACTTCTGATCTTGACCTTTTATAAAATCATAACTATATAGAAAAATAGGGCTGGAAGAGATCTCACGAGGTACTCCAATCCAGCTCCCTACTCAAAGCAGGATCTTCAGATCTAAACCATCACAGAAAAATCTATAAATCCTAGAGAAATATTTTGATAAATGTATGGATATTCTTGTCCATAAAAAAACCCAAAATCATATTTTCACAAACTCATCCAGACTAACCCTGAAGTCCCGAGTTTCTCCCTCTTGTCCCATTACTTGTCCTGAGGAACAAATTGATGCTAGCATCAGGATAACTCCTTATCTCTGCAAACTTCAGCTCCACTGCTCTTTTGTCCATCCTCATAGCTGCAGCATGGAAATCTTTGCAGCTCTAGATTACTTTCCCTTTTGGATGTGAAAAAAAAATTAGGTCCCCCTTTCAATAGAATGAGTTAGTCTGGAATATCACACACTCACAGATCAGCCTTTTCACAGCAAATCAGTAAAGAGACAAAGCAACAAAAGGATGTATCATATAGTAGAAAAGAATTACAAAGGAAAAAAAGACCATAAGTTTAGGATCAGAATGAAAAGACCCTAGGCCTGGTGGAGTCTCTTCTGAGTTCATCCCAAATCTCAGTGTAGCAACCTGATGCCTTTCACTTTATTTTGATTTACTGCCATTAATTGTCCCAGGGCAAAATTGGAAAATTAAGTGAGAAAGCTCCAATAATTCTGTAAAAATAATGTTTTTCATCCCTACAGCTGTGTATTATTTAGGGGTGGGGAGAGGGGGAAAAGAGAGAAAAAAAATCTTGATATTAATACATGAAAAATTTAGGACCTTAAGCCAAAATCTGCAAGAATAAAAACCTTCAATTAAACCTTTAATTTAGCAGAATTTAAGATTCTAAATTGTTTAAGTGTTGTTTAGGTGTTTTTCCCTTAAAAATCCCATACTTAGGCATACTTATATACTAAAAGGCTACTTTCTTGAATATGTTGTCCCTGGTGAAAATAAATTTGACTTTTTCACGAAACACCTTTAAAGTGACTTAAGTACATGGAAACTTTTTTTCTATAATAGCTTTTGGAGACAAATTGACTCTAATGCAACAACTTGGCTACAACAAACCAGTCTATGAAACAAAAAGAAATCTGGACAATGTTTCTAAAGTTTTCATATTTAAGTAAGAGAAAAAATATTAAGCTTAGGTTTTCAGAAACTAGAGGTATCTATAGCAAGGAAGCCCTGGCTATCTTGATTCTAAGCCTACAAATAATGATTTGATTACAGTAAAACCCAGGGATTTTTTTTGATATTAGGATGGTTTGCAATCTAGTTAATTTGTAGAAGGTTTTCAGATTAAGGATACATCATCATTTACCTGATTGTTGAGTGGTAAAGGGTACTACTTCTCACTCAGCTGGAGAATAGCCTAGATAGTATCCACTGTTTATTTTGAGCATTCACTGTTCCAGTTGCAGTTCAGGTGGTAGTTGCTGCATATTTTGGGGATACCAGTCCTGCAAGTGCTTCTACACATTATAACAGTGGTCCCAAACAGCTGACTGGAAAAAAGGGAGCCTTCAAAGTAACAACAAACAGCTAGAGCATTTCAGCAATCCCACAACAATGTTAATGTGACAGTTTATATCCCTGGCTCTTTCACAACCCCTCATCATCACAGGGAAGGTTAAAGAACATAATCCCATTAAAAGATCCATGGTTTACTGTATATGCCAGTCTTCAATGTTAATGATTCCACCTAAACAAGTAAGAATACATTAATACAAGGGAGAAAGATAAAGGTGCATCCTAGTGAAATGAATCAAAATCTGTGATTCAAAAGCTTTATCAAGCAACATAAATCTCTACATGAAAACACAAAACAAAATTTTTCTAAAGCATCAGATTTGAAAATGTCCATTTTCTTTAAAGTATTTGTAGTTCACTAAGTTCTAAGAGCATATTGATTGCTTTGCATCTTGGAAATCCACTGTCTGCCAATCTAACAATGATCTAAGATAGTCTGGACTCATAGGTTGAATAAGGGGCTCAGGTCCAGTCTTTGGGCCAGATGAGGCCCATAGACTGGCCCAATGTGCCAGATCTAGCCTGCAGGGCTGGTCCAGTGTGGATGCTGTATGAAGCCAAGCAAGTGCCTTGTACCACATGCACTGGCTCCAGTCCCATGTACTTTAAGCAGCATATGGCACCAGTCTTAGATGAACCCTGCCTGTGGTGCCCACACTGAACTGACCCTATGCCCTGGATTACCATGGAAGACCAATTTAGCACAGCTGCCAAAGGCAGCACAGGCCCAAGATCAGTCCCATGCTGTGTGCAGGCCACCCAGGCAGCACTGCAGGCCAGATGGTGCATCTCTGTGGGGCCGATTTATCCTGCAGGTTGTACATTTGACACCCCGATCTAAAAGGTAAGATACAGTCATTCACAAGTCCAATCTTTGAAGTCTTTTCAATAGAAAATATTCCATTGAAGCCAACAGAAGCACTGCCTAAAAATACAATAAATGTAGAGAAGAGTTGAATCTATAATATCTTGAACATTCACAAATAAAGTTTTTTTTTGACATTCCATTCATAACATATACCGTTCGGCTATATTTTTCAAAATGGTACAAGCTAAGGGCAGAGTGGTAGTTGCAGAGTTCAAATTCCCAGCTTTTGTCAGTTTGTCAATAAAGGAAATGTTTTATATCTGCAGAAGGTACACATGGACTTTTTACACTTGAAGCTCAAGCTGCTGCACAAGTCACTGCTAAAAACAAAATGCTTGTATGGTTGATTTACAGTGGCAGTAGTTCTTTGTTCTGATAACATATCTGGAGCCCAGTATGCTAATATAGTGATGCAAATGTGTAAAAGCCTGTCCTGTAAAGCAAATCTATAACCCATTTGTCTACTAAAGAAGGAGCAATGGCTGTAGTCTATTGATATATGTAAGCATCAATGACTTTTGTTATAAATAAATCTTAGCCTTACAATGTATCCACACAATGATTAATAGCTGGAATGTATGTAGTATTCCTGGTATAAGGCTGAAGCTGCTTAACATGTTAATCAGCAATATAAGTAAATGGATATATAAATAAATAAACAATAAAAAGTAGAAATCCAATTCTGACGATTAATTCATGCACATTTAAATTTAGCTGCATGAGGTTATTTTTATGGAAAATCAGTACTATCAAGCACTGCATGCATTAACCATTGTCAGCGGGGGGCAGTCCAGAGACTATATATCTATGCAGATACAGACAAATTTACTGGGGGAAAAAAACAAGTTTATTTGTATCTCCTAATTTTCAAAAAATTAACTACCTGGGTCCTGCCACAAGCTTCCTTTTCTAGAAACTGAACAAGGCATTTGGCCTTTTAATACTAGTATCTCATTTACCTTCTATAAGATGTGGATGATACTTCCATTGTCAATATATGCTCTTTCAGGAATAAATTGTGTCTTAATGGGCATATCTGCATGAGTTGCTTATTGCAGAGTAGACTAATTTGCTCTGCAGTAAACATCTTGGAGTCTACACGTGCAGGGCTATTAGTCTGGAGAAAGCTAACCAACTCTGCACAAGGATATTATTTATAAATAAAAGTGCTATTCTGCTGCAGAGTTTTTTACTTTATGGTAGTGCATGTATATACACTGACTGAGGTGGCTGGGGCATGAGGGTGTGTGTGCATAAGGGTGCTTCAATGCAGGGGCTGCTTGCCTGCCCACACTGGAGCACAGTCATGCCCCAGCCAGCTCCTTCACAGCATGCTGAGCCAAGCTGGAGCAGTGCCCGGCTGGCAGGCTGACCTCAGGGCCCCCTGCCAGCTGGGGCTGCTCCAACCCAGCTCAATGTGCTGTGGTCCTGAATGCATATGTACATATTGCCTGGGAGAAATAAACTCTAGGGTGAGATGAGCATAGGTAGATGGGCCCAATATGTGAATATACAATTCTTAGCTCCCAATTATAGTTAAAGCCTCTAGGCCCTACCATAATATAATTAACATCAAAATTACACTTTACTTTTGCTTAAGACAATTTTGATTGTAAATTATGATTAATAAAATAGAAAAGTAAATATACATCTTGAAATTCTCTGAGTTAGATGGTCCTCTACACAGTGGATCCATTTAAAATGCATGTATAACTTCTTTTGTAGAAAAACTCCAGTATAATGATGTGCTTATTGATATTTTGGTAAACCCTGTGCTTCAGCTGCCTGAATTTTTTCTGGCAATTATTTGGCCACAATAGGTGACATCAAGCTCTCTCTGCCATCTTGTTAAGATCGTCTCATAATATTATGGCAGAAGCAATGTTGTTACACTTCATTTAGAGAAAACTACATTTTCATAGAATCATTGAATAAAAGGACTAGAAAGAACTTCAGGAAATAATCTAGTCCAAACCCCTGCTAGATACAGGATTATTTCCATTTAAACTACCTTATCCAAATGTTTGTCTAACCCTCTCTTTAAAATTTCCAAGGATGGAAATTCCAGAATCTTTCTAGGTAATCAATATTCATGCTTAATGACCCTCATGGTAAGTAATTCAATCCTAATATTCAACCTAATTTACTCTTTTTACAGTTTAAGACTACTGCTTCTTGCCCTGTCTCCTGCAGCTACAGAGAATAGAACTCAGTCACCATCATTTTGTTAACAGCTGGTTTATTTACAATTAAAGAATTGCTGTCATATGAATTCTCTTTTAAATATATTAAAACATGTGGACAAAGGAATACAGGAATGGCTGACAAGAGATATGCCATTGGGAAAGCTTTCCCTTTTATTCTGGTACATTACGTTCAGTATTTGTTCATTAATTCTCTACTGTCGATAACACAGGTCTGGTGAACTGACACTAGTGTTTCCCTGCATTTTATTCTGAGGCCCTGACCCAGCCAGCTGTTAAATCTCAGAGTGGCCCCAATTCTCCAAGGCAATTTTTTTGGACACCGGTTGTACATCTGATGATTAAAACAAGGGATATTATAAAGTACTGTATCTTATTCTCACTGTTATACAAATATTGTCTTTTCCTTCCCTTGGAGAATACACCATATCTTTATCACGCTGTTATGGATTGAGGTAAACCCCACTGAAGTAGGTAGTCTTTTCAATTGCCCCTTCATTCAGAAAAAAATATTGAATAGTTAAACAGCCCTTCATTTAATAATAACCAGAACAACAGAGATTATTCCCCAGAAGACAGACCTACTTGGCAAGGCTGAGCAGAAGGTATGTGAGGTGAACCAAGGGCTTGGGGGCCGACTGGTTGCAAACACAAGAACTATAGACTGATGGAGTATAACTTGTTTTTGTATTTTTGAAAGAGACAGGAAGAAACACAGTAAACAGGAGCAGAAAATAGAAGGTCACCATCAGAATACCTGTGAGAAGGTGTACCTAATATAAGGTGAGAGAGATAGCTAATAGACTTGGGACTGTAAGTACTTGGGGCCTGTTTTTGGCTCTTAGATGCCTGCAGTATTCAGAGAAATTGAATCTTATACATTCCTTGTAAATACCAGAGATTGCTTTGAAGAAATACCAGGCTCCTTTATCAACCTGTCCTCCTGGTTGAAATAATAAGCAAGGTTCTGAAATTTTAGTTAAAAGTTGAGGTCAAAAGAGGTAAAGGTTCACCTAAAGCTGGATCCTATTCTACCGACTATGCAACTAAATGGACTTAGGGGCCTAAATGTGATCTAAATGCACACTGCTCAAGTCCCTGGAAACTAAATACAAAAATTAGGCAGTGCTTTTTTTGTGACATAGTCTTAAGGCTGAGATGACAGCACATTATAAAAATAGATGTATTAATGTATCTTTAGCGACTCAAGCAGAGTGGAAGAGGATCATGCCTAAGGCTGCATAAAACTGTTCACTATACCTAGTCTATGTGCATGCAGCTTGCTTTAAGCCACATAAATGTAGATCAAGAGTGGTATGTACAGCCCTTCCTTCATTACAGGAGCCATGTAGGGAACCAAGTGTAAGTAACTTGGAGTGGGCAAGGGGCAGGTAGGGTGTGGGGGTAGTGAGTCTGGGGCAAGGGTCTGGGGAGGTTGGCAGGATCAGGGGAAACTCATGGATCTGTGTGTAGGGGTGGTGGGGGGAGGTTGGTTGTAATGTGCATGGTGCTGCCACATTCCTTGGTCCACCTAATCTGAAGGTGATGTTGTAATGTTAAAAGAGCAAGACCTGCACATGCACAGTAGGTCAAAGTTCTGCAGTAAACTTTTTACCTCCAAGGAGGGGCTGACCTAAATACATATATTAGCATGTGCAGTAGAGACCCAGTAATAGGGATTTTGGCACCAAAAGTGGTGACCACGATGATTGCTCACAAGTGTGAAAAGTAATAAGTTTGTTTCAGCATGATGCCTGATGGACACACCAATTGGATGAATTTTTGAGTCACAGGTACCCTAGAGATATGATTGGATTGTGAATGTGGGGCAATTTTGAGCAGTTATACAGGGGCTTGAGCTCTGCTCTGTGTGCAAGAGATTTGCGGGAGTGAGGAACGGTGCATGCCTTGCCTGAGTTTGTTGTATGTGCTAAGATTTTGTGTATCTCTGAGGAGAGAGTCTTGCGAGTTTGAGGCCTGTGTCTGAAGAGAGACTGCTTAGGTCTAGTGCATCTGAGACTGGATGAAATTAAGGGTGTTTGGTGAGTGTCTAGTGTCTATGGAGCAATTGGAGGTGAGTGTTTATCCCAGACAGAGGGAAGACTCCCTGATTATCTTTTTGGGAGTGCAACCACAAACCAGGACCAATGCCAGTAGGCCAACACTCTTGTGGTAATGTATCACCCATTCCCTGGATTGATGGAGAGAGAGTACCCTGAAAAGGGGAAAATCTCCTGGGAAGGGCAGGAATCTGTACAGTTCTCACTGTAAGCATAGGGCCTGAGAGCCTGTAAGAGGTAGGCTCTCTGGGCATTTTTATACATGCAAGCACTGCAGCGCCAGGAGCTTTGAAAAGCACCCAGCATTGTGATGCTTGCAGTTGTATCAGCAGCGAGATGCACATCAGTGCTGAGAAAATGGCAGCAGTGTGCTTTTAAACTAAAACAAATCGGAGTGCTTTAGTTCAAAAGTGCCCCACTGCCATTTTCTGTGCGCTGACACTCATTTCGCCGCTTATGCAACTGCACACGGCGCAGCACAGTTTGCTTCAGCTCGCGTGCGGAGCAGGATCAATTAATCAAGTCTGCTCAGAAGTGGCGAATCTCCAGTGTGTTGTGGGACAGAAGACTGTGTATAAATGCCCTTTGTGTCTATGTCAGCTAGGCTCTCTGTGTTTGTGCTTGTGTGACTCGCAACATGCTTTGCAGCTCTCAGACTGAGGGTCTGCACTCTTTTCTGTTCTCTCTTGTGGTTTTCTGACTTACCATTGTAAATAATCTTGGAATTATTGTAAGTATTGCTGTTGCCTGTTATCATTGAAACAGTCCTGTGGTTTCCAGTTTAATTGAAGAGTCTGCTCATTTGTTTTTGCAGTGGGGTAGCGCTGGACCGAAGGTGAACCCCTGCTTGGAGTCACCCACCACCTTAAACATCCTTTCCCTGGGCTGGGTTCTGAGAGGAGTAACGTGCTTATTTGCTTAATTAAGAGTCCAGTGTTTAACATTGGTGGGTCAGGGGGGGACTTGTCTGTTTGGTGGTGGGAGGGTCTGGGGTCTAAAAATATCCCAGTCAGGGTTAGAGCAGGGGAGGTAGGAAGAGCACAGCCCCAGCTGGGACAAGTGGTTGGGCTTTATTAGCCTTGTGGCTGTGCTCCACTTAGTTCTCCACAGCTGAAATAACTTAGATTGGGCTCACTGGTTTTTGTTGGATTCAACCCCTTTGATACCTACACAGATAGGCATTTAGATCCCTAACTAGGCTGATTTAAATGTAATGGCTGTACCCAAGTACTTAAGTCCACTTAGGTGCCAGATAGGTGGAATAGGGTCTGGCCCCAGTGTTCAAGCGAGGGGCCTAAAGAATCACATTGATTTCACATTATGGTTGTAGCTGTTCACCTGTCTTGGTGAATTTTAATTGATTTATGAGCAGTTAAAGGAGGTGAGATTCATGATGAGATGTTCACATCTGTAAAAGACTACTATTCAAGAAAATCTAAGTTCCATGCTGCTCCACTCGTCTTCTGCATCAGTGAATAATTTTAGGGGATGTTTTTAGTGCATAAAATCTTGTGGTTAATTATGGTGGATCTAGCAGGAACAAAGCTTTGCAAATGGTGAATTTTACACCTTATGAGTTGTTTCTATAGACAAAATATTAATAAAAAGGAAAATATTTAGAATCATCTGGGTTTTTAAAGGAACTAATGTGTCAGTGACTTTGCATAACATCACCCTATAGATTACTTTGTGGTGTTTGGACTCTTGAGCCATTTGTTACTACAAAGTTTACTGTGGTTCCTGTTCATTTTTCATTCTTCCTGTGTTGCTTCTGTCCATGATGATAATTATGAGGTCAGAAACTAGCCTGTGATGGTATGAAGCAGTTTCATAAAAAGTCCTGACTGATGTTTTATGATATCTCAGTGCTCTCACAGCGATTTCAGTGTTATGGAATATAGTCTAGTCACTTTGCTCTCAATTTGATATTTCTCCAGAATGTTTATTTGATCTATCCTTTTCTTTTCCTCCAGGTTTTATTTAGGACCTCATTTCCTTTTCAGATTATGGTTGCTTCTTCATCTCTGTTTTTCCTGATTTTCAGATGGACTCACTCACATGAATAATTTTATGTATTATTAGGCCCTGTATTTTTAAGAATTCTTTATATCTAAACACAAAAAATATTCCCAGATTTTTTTAAATATACTCAACCATTCTGCCACAGAATCAGTGTGATTTATACTCTTCTAGTTGTGAATCCCAATCACTCACCAGCATTCTTAAATTTACATGAGACTGATAACAATCTCAAAGCAATCAGCTAACCCACAATAAAAGTTACACATGCCTCACTGCATTAAAGAAGCTGTAAAACTGACCTGGCAACAGAAAATCATTTTTTAATGTAACTTGGGAAGCGTAGAATTAGTTCCGTGAACTGTAAAAAAATATCTCAGGACAAACTGACACAATGGATTGATGTACTTGCTTTTCACATTTAGAGATAATGTAACCCTTTATGTACTTTGAGATGCATCATTCTAGTTTTTGAAAAAGGTTCATGTGGCCCTGTTGAGATGTACTAATGTATACTGCATCTAATGTTATTTTAAAACACTTCTACCTTAAATATTTTAGGCATGTTTTAATAAGACTTAACCATTGTTATGAAAGAATACTAGAACCATTGACAAGCAAAATAAGTGTTAAGAAACACAAGTCCTATGAACCCCAGAACAGAATGAGGGTGATATATCCTTACTCAGGCTGAAAAGTATTTTACTACATGTACATTTCTAAGTACATTATGGGGTAGGGTGGTAACATGAGTAATGCACATCTTATTCTCCAGTAGGACCCAGATTGAAGGCCCCAGGCTAAAGCTTATTAGTTAAAAAGTACAGTTAAATGATTCTCAAACTTTTCATACTTAAGGTACCCATCAGAAAATGCCAGCTCTTGTTTCACGCATTTTTTTGACTACAGAAAACTAAGACAGTGATTTTTCTGTTGCAAAGAAATTAAGAAAGACCACAATAGGTGGTCAAAATGTTTTCTCTCCATAAACATATATTTTTAAATCACTGGAATTACTAATTACGTTTGCACACCTAATAGTACTAATATTGTGTGGCATCCTATGGAACCCTTGAAAAGCTATCAAGACACCCCAAGGTATTGTGGCCCCTGGTTGAGATTCATTATTCTAGCACATACTGATTAACTGATGTCAGGATATCTCAAGGAAGACTTTCATTCATTGGTCAAAAGTAATAGTGGTAAAAATCCCTGTTATGCCTCCATTTTGAACAACACTCAGTTTTGACCACATGTAGATGACACTATAGCATTTTACATAGCTATGGTCCCTCCCTTAAAAGACTTTTGGTTGTGAAGGGATCATATAGGGGAGAAGCTCTTCTTTATATGCAGCTCAAAAACCAATTGAAAATGTGAAGATGGGAGTAATTCGGGACACACTGGGTACATCTAGACAAGATGTTTACTGCACAGCTAATTAGTGTACTGTGTAGTAAATGTTGCACATGTACATATGCACCTCTATTAAGCCAGAGTGAACTAATTTACTCCACAACAATGCATGTGTACACGCTGCCCTAGATGGCTGGGCCATGAGAATGGTTCAGTATGAGGGCTTCCTGCTAGTTAGCCCTGCACTGAAGGTACTCTTATGTCCAAGCCAGCCCCTCCATCACATGTTAAACTCTGGGGGGTGAGGTGGAGGGGAAAACCAGCCCTGGACTGTCAGGCTGACCACCAGGTGCCATGCCAAACAGGGCAGCTCTGACTTGATTCAACATACGGTTGTCCCAGGTTCACATGAAGACACAGTGCCTGGGAGCAATAAACTCTGGAGTAATAAGCTCCAGAGTTTATTCATGCATCTTAGTTGCGTATTCAGATATGACTGAGTGATCATGAAATAATACGCGTTCAAAGAGAGGAAAGAAGAGTAACAGAATAAAGACACTGGTCTTCAGAAATGTAGATCTGAATTCAACAGACTGTCAGGAAGGATCCCCTGGAAAGAAAGCCAGAGGGAAAAATGAGGGCCAGATAGCTGGTTGTACTTTAAAGGAGGCCTTACAAAAGGTGAAATAGCAAGCTATTCCAATGTGAAGTGCTAGAGACTGACCTGGCTAAAGAATGAACTCTTCAGTGACTTTAAACAAAAAAAGAATTCAACAAAAAATGGAAAGTCAGCCATATTACTGGGGAGGAGTATAAGATTACCACATGGCCATGAAGGATGAAAATCAGAAGGCCAAAGCATGAATTTGGATGTAAAAGGCAATTTTAAAAGTATTTTACAAGTATGTCAAAAGTTAGAGGAAGACCAAGGAAAGTGTAGGTCTCTTACTGAATGTAAAAGGCACTCTTGTACAAGACAAGATTAAAGTATTTACTGCATTTTTTTGCTTTAGTAGTTATGAATAAGGCCAGCTACCAGCTTAACCATGCAGTTGCCAAGGGAGTGCTTGCTTGAGACACCTCATCTGGTCTGAGCACCCCTTGAAGCCAGCTCTGACATGACTTTTAGAGCAGGGTGAAGCCTTGGTTACTCTTGTCTCTGAGATCCAAACATTTCAGTTCCTGATTCTGCCTGGCTTTCTGTGGCCCCTGCTATCTTCCAATTCACCTCTTCAGGGAAGGATTTTTCCTTTTGATAGGGAGAAGTGCTCCTGGAAGTTCCGAGCAGTAAAACGGACTACTCCTCTTCCATAAAGACAGATGGAATAAAGGTTACCCCAAGAGTATTTCTCCTTCCCTCCAAAGTGTTAAGCAGTCTCTTCATCTCCAGTCCAGCCCATAAGTCCTTAGGAACCCCAAAGTTAGCTTAGCTGTTGTCTTTCGCCCTCCCAGCCATAAGGCACTAAGCTGCTTTTTTGTTTCCTCTCTTCAGTCTCCTTTGATCACAGAACACTGTTTTTGGGTTGCTCCATCCTTTGTTATGTTTATTCTTCTCTCTCTTCTAGATGTCTTATGGGTGTTGCCATCCTGTTGAAGTGTCTACATAGTTATTGAAGTCACTGTTGATGCTGGAGATCTGTATAGTCTTGTTCCAGATATAGACAGCTCTGGCACTCAGGACTATATTCATCCTTCATTACCCATGTACAGGCTTGTCAGGGACAAGTGCTGGCAAGTGCAGGATTCCAGAGTGAACCTCCAGTGCTTTGAAGAGCTGCTGCAGCTGTAGAAATAAATACTGCTAACAAAATGCTGCAGCAGGAAACTCAGCTCTTTAAGGGAAGGCTTGCAGAAATCCCACTTAATTAGACTGCTGATACAAAGTAATCTAACTCAAGACCTTTAACCAGCTATAGAACTATGATGTTCCTTTTT
>NW_017729027.1:27463094-27468253 GCF_001723915.1 Gavialis gangeticus | reverse complement strand
AGTGAACCTCCAGTGCTTTGAAGAGCTGCTGCAGCTGTAGAAATAAATACTGCTAACAAAATGCTGCAGCAGGAAACTCAGCTCTTTAAGGGAAGGCTTGCAGAAATCCCACTTAATTAGACTGCTGATACAAAGTAATCTAACTCAAGACCTTTAACCAGCTATAGAACTATGATATTCCTTTTTCTGGATCCAGTGCACCAGAGAGGCTGCTGAAGAACCCAGTCTGTATTTGAAGCAGCTCACAACTAATGTTTATATTTAACATGTGATTCCTGCCAAAAGATAAAAAAGGCCAGGGATAAGGGCAAAGTGGCCCAGGGCCCCTTAGCAAGCCTACCCAATCTAGGAAGAATGATATTTTGGTGGTAGTAGATTTCCCTACATGATACCCTGAAGCAGAGACTCTGTTCCAGCAAGAGAAACACTTTAACAGATGCTCTGCTATCAGTTTTAGTAGAGTAAGTTTCAGAGTAAGTTTCTCATAGACAATGATCTAATTTTTTTGTCAGCCCTAATTCAGAGTTTGTGGAAGAAACATACCTGGACCTCTAGGTATTACTGATAGACCAACTGACAGATTTAGTGGGACTGCAGTGATTTTGGAG
This sequence comes from Gavialis gangeticus, assembly GCF_001723915.1. Taxonomy (NCBI): domain Eukaryota; kingdom Metazoa; phylum Chordata; order Crocodylia; family Gavialidae; genus Gavialis; species Gavialis gangeticus. Next base: position 27,467,645 of record NW_017729027.1, on the reverse strand, counting down.
ATGAGCCTTACCTTGTCTCACACATAGGCAGCTCTGGGATTTAGCAGGAACTCTATTACCCTTCATTCCCCATCTACAAGTTAGTCAGGGAACAGAGGCATGTAACATTGTTCTACAATAAACACATTTAACATTGAACTATTACAATAAAATCCATAGTCTGTTACATTTGGCAGTAAGGATAGGGGAGAAAACAAGCAGCCTAAAGGAGTGGAAGGACAGGTTAGAGATTACTTGGATAAGCTGGATGTCTTTAGGTTAGCAGGGTCAGGCAGGATGCACTATGGTGTACTGGAGGACATAACTGAAGGATTTAATTTCAGATCCATTAGATGTCATCTCTGAGATGGCCCATTAATGGATGCATCTACATGAAACATTCACTGCAGAGTAAACTACTTTATTCCTCAGTAAGCATTGCACATCTGTATGCACTCCTATTAGGCTGGAGTAAACTAATTCACTCCACAGCAGGGTAGTACTTGTAAATAGAAGTAGTATCTTGCTGTAGAGTTTTTTTACTCTGCAGCAGCACATATGTAGATACTGCCCTGGCTGGCTGGGACATGAGGGTGCTTCAGTGCAGGGGTTCCCTGCTGGCTAGCCCCACACTAGAATGCCTTTGTATCCCAGCCAGCCCCTCCACAGTATGTTGAACTAGGGTGAGCAGCCCCAGGCTGGCAAGCCAACCTCTTAGACCTCTTGCGAGCTAGGGCTGTTCCCACCTGGCTCAACATGCTGCAATCCCAGGCACACATGTAAACACAGCTCCTGGCAGCAATAAACTCTGGCATTATAAGTGCCGGAGTTTATTGCATTGTATTAATATACACATTTAGACATGACCTGTCTGACCTTAATTCCTGAAAATATTATGAAGCAGGTCATCAAGAAGCCTATTTCTAAGCACCTAGGCACACAAGATGATGGGGAACAGTTAGCATTGATTTAACTAGAGCAACCCAGGTTCTTTTCTACAGTACTGTAGCCTAGGCAGTAACTCCCCAGCCTGTATTGAGCATGTAGTTGTTAACTTCTTAGTACAGGACTTTGCATTTGTTCTTCTTTAATTTCATGCAACGGATTTCCAACCGTTTTTCCAGTTTGTCAAGATTATTCTGAATTTTAGCCTTACCTTCCAACCTGGTACCATCTGAAAAATGTTAAATATGCACTAAATCCTATCATCTGAAGAAAAAAAATGAAAATATTAAATAGTATTAAACTTAGTTCAGACTCCTGAAGAACCCCACTTGATGCCTGTTCCCAACAAGACAATGAGCCAATGATTGTAATCATTCAGAACAGTTATCCAACCAGTTATGTATCTACCTTACAGTATTTTGCATAGTGCCATAGTTGTTAGGGGCTGGAAAGGACCTTACAGATCATCTGGTCCAGCCTCCTGCACTTGGGAAGGAAAGACTGCTGGGATCAGATGACCCCAGTAAGATGGGCATTGAGATGCTTTTATCTAGTCTGTATTTTTTACTAATGAGACCTACCTTTCTCATTAGCATGTCATGGAAGCCAGTGTAAAAAGCCCTGTAAGTTCAAGATACATCATATTCACTGTTCCCACTTATCTATAGAACCTCAACCCTGTCATAGAAGGAACTCAGGGTGATTAGTCATGACTTGCTCTGGTTGAATCAATGCTAACTGTTCCTGACCATCTTTACCAAAATTTACAATTAAAGTTCCCAGAGCGTCACGTGTATCAGTGTCCCCACACTGAAGAATGGCAGTGAGAGTTTAAGCGCCCCCACCACCATTTTTCATTTCACATTTCATTTTAAACTGCATCGAGGTTGACTTTGGTTTGATATTAGGAAGAATTTCCTCACTGGGATTGGCAATTGGTAAGTATTGGTACAGGCTACCCAGAAAGTTGTGGAATCTCTATCCCTGGTAACTTCTAAGAGCAAATTAGATAAAATCTTGAATGGGATATTTTCGTGAGAAGTGATCCTACATTAAGCAGATGACTACTTTGAGGTCCACACTAGCCCACTTTTCTTGTTGTTGTTGTTTTTTATGATTCTATGGTTTTCTGACCAGCTGCATAGGAATCAGATGCTCAAAACTGAAAATAATGTTTAAATCAGTACTTGGGGTAATGAAATTCTTTTTCTTAGTATAACAAGCAAAGTTTCCTTTAAATGATTTATTTTTAGGTACTTGCATTTACAAAAAACAAATGTTATGATCAAGTCTTGAATTCCACCACCCAATTTTTCTGCAGTCCATATGCAATCAGTATGATGAGCCTACTAATTAAGAAGCAATTACCTCTGTATGCTGGCAAGAAGGTGTCATTTTAGCACCTGTGGGTTGCTATGAGTTTTAACATACTTTTAAAGATATTCTTAAAGATTTTTCTTTACAAAACATTTTAAATATGTTAAATATAACATAATTGCAGACTATATAACATTAAAAAAACAAAATAAGCATTTGAAGATGGATTAATAATAATGCACCTTACTTTAGAGCCTCACCACCTACAGTTTTTAGGCTCTTAAAAAAAGAACTTGTGGAATTTGTTATTTTCTTTTCCCCTTATGAAAAAAGTTCATTTTGCAAAGTTTAAAATTGAATAGACTTTAAGCTTGTATGTTGCTGCACTCTTCATTAAGCCAATTAGAACTTTTAAAGTTTTGTACCTTAATGCAGAGGTGTTCATGGTATGCTAAACTTGGATGAGCACATTGGGATTTTTGGGAAGGAGAATGATAAACAAATTTGACAGATACTTTAATAGTTTTCTTTTTAGATCCAAGTGGAATGTTCCTCATTTGCTGTAGAGTGTTTCCCGCCCAGCTTTATCCCAGCCCAAGAGCCAGCCTTTCCTCCACCTCAAACTAAACAAAATATCAACATCTCCCCTTGCCCCTCCTATCCAGGGCAAGGACTTCACCATAGTGCTGCACTGTTTCTTTTCTTTTCTTCTCAGCTTCCCTTCCCCAGCCCACCCCCCATCATCGCTCTGGGAGAAATGGAGTTATTTCCCAGAATAATTTAATAGGTTGTGGTATTCTCCAGGGAGACTTGTGGTGAGAATTAGAATTTCTTGAGGTTGAGGATGGAATTTAACTTATGTATCCCACTTCCTTGGTAAGTACTACAAACATAAAACTATTATCATTAGCCCCATTTTAAAAGAAAGTACTCACAACATCCTTTGAGGAACCCAATCCTGTCATGATGTGTACATATACCCAAAGAGTAGGACCCCACCAGATCTTTGGCATTTTTCTGTCTAGTCTTTGCAACCCAAATAGGGTTATGTAGGTGATAGATGCCAAGCTGCTCAAGCAGGGCTGTTCTGGGTTTGGGAAGAAGTAGAACTCAAGGTACCAGGAGAGTTTTCAGATTGAATAGGAAGGCATCTAATGAATTTAGTCACATTCAGTGGTTGGGAAGTTACCAAGAAGAGGAGTTTGTGATCATAATTTTGGCCTTGGATATACAAGTTCACCTAAGTCAGTGGTCTCCAACCTTGTAAAGTAGGAGATCACCTTTGGCATTTAAAAGCAACCCAAGATCTACTGTGTCCTGCCACCCCCTCCCCCCTCCTCCCCTTCCAGCAGGTAAGTCTGTGGGGAAGGAAGGGGGGCAGATCAAGGCAGAGGGAGAAAAAAATATTTGGGAGCGTGCCTCCCCAGCAGGTAAGTCCAACCCTGCCAGGGCCCCACTCAAGTTACCCCTGCTCCTGCCTCTGTGGCACTGTCCCTCATTGCAGGGGGTCTCTATCCAGCCCCCGCTCCTTCCAGCCCCCATGGACTGACCTGCTGGGCTGGGACATGCGTGTGCAAGCACACAGGCACTCAGCCCCCAACCCTAGTCATGGATCTATTCCAAGAGGTTCCCAGATCTACCGCAAGAGGCCCCAAGTTCTACCATTGGCTTGAGATCCATTGGTTGGTGACCACTGACCTACGTCCTATATTAAGTATCTAAATCAGGGGTGCTAAACCTCTGGCCTGTGGGCCAAGTATGGCCCATAGAGCCACAAGTATCCTGCCTGTGGGCCTCCTCACAGACCAGGCAATTTGGCAGCAGAGGAGCAGTGCCAATAAATATGGCCACCCTTCCCTGCTGTCAAATTTCCAAACCCTGAGCCCCGCACAGTACACTGGGTCAGGTTATACCCACTCATCCCCCACCCCTATGGCTGCATGAGACCTGGCCATACTCTCCCCCTAGGCTGAACCAGGGCCCCTTTTCCTCCTGAGGCCAGGTTGGGGCTGGCAAAAACCCACTTTCTCCCACCTTGTGGGGCCAGATTAAACCTCCTCCTCCCTTAGGGCTGGGTTGGAGCTGAGCCATACCTATTTCCCCACCATGGGGTTCGGGCATGTTCCCCACCCCCCGCAGGGCAAGCTGAGATGCCTCCTGCTCCCCTCCACATGGCCAGATGGGGCTCTGCTGTGATTGCTCAGTGCCAGATCAGGGCAACCACCTGGATCCAGCTCATGGATGGCTTACTAGCCAAAAAGGTTGAGAACCCGGGAATGGTGTTTCGAGGCGGGCTTTGGCTTCCTTGAT
>NW_017729027.1:27462160-27463083 GCF_001723915.1 Gavialis gangeticus | reverse complement strand
CCTTCTGACCCTAGAAACTATGAAACTATGAAACTACTGTTATAAATCCTTTATTGCAGGGGTGCCAAAGATATGGTCTTCAGGCTGCATCTGGCCCATGGAGCTGTTCTCTTCAGTTCATTGGGCTAGTGGCAGGCAATCAGAGGTTTGAGGGAATGGCCAGGGGAAGTGGCCTGCTAAAGAATCTGAGGTTCTTGGGCCCTGGTGGACATAATGATCAGTGGCAGGGGAAAGAAGAAGCAATACAGCCCTGACCACTTTGCCTTTTGCCACCACTGTGACCTCATCTCCTAAGCTGAAGCCCCACTGCTGCCCCATGCTGGAGCAGTCACTTCCACATGTCCTGGACTGGGACCCATGCTCTGGGCTAAATCCAGCCTGCAAGGAGTCCAGTAGTCTAGATTCAGCCTAGGGCACAACGTGAGTTTCATACCCCTAATTTATGGATTTATCCCCTGATCTCTTAATGTTTCAATTGTTTATCTGTTAGGGCTGAAACAAGCAGCCATGTTCTGATTCAGGGAACACTCATATTGAGTTGCAATGGGCATAATTATCATCCGTTTCCTAGTGATATTGTGAGGTTTAACTGTGAGCTGTAAAAGAATTATGTAAGTGAAAAACAATATTTTAAAATTGCACTATAAACACAGGAACACCCAATGGGGCCAATTTTAGGACCAACCTTTATGCTTTTTTCTTTCCTAAATGCATAAGAAATCTTCTGGGTGTATAATTTGCCTGTTGGTATCTATAATAAGCCTTTGAAATTCTACTACAATATGCTTTGATGTAAGAGTTTAATAGAAAAATATGACTTTTAGTCTGCTATATTAAAGCACAATCTTTGCTAACAAGTCAACCATTAAATATAGGGGTGTAACAGATTCAAAACAGCTTGCAGTACAGTTACATTAAGGTAT
>NW_017729027.1:27450519-27457160 GCF_001723915.1 Gavialis gangeticus | reverse complement strand
TCCTAAATGCATAAGAAATCTTCTGGGTGTATAATTTGCCTGTTGGTATCTATAATAAGCCTTTGAAATTCTACTACAATATGCTTTGATGTAAGAGTTTAATAGAAAAATATGACTTTTAGTCTGCTATATTAAAGCACAATCTTTGCTAACAAGTCAACCATTAAATATAGGGGTGTAACAGATTCAAAACAGCTTGCAGTACAGTTACATTAAGGTATTTTACATTCAGGACCTAGGTTCTTAATATTATATTGCTATTTTCAATTGTTTTCTGTGCACTTACAAATGAATTACAGTGGTCTGAGAACTGATATCCATAAATTCACAGGAAAAACACAATATATACTTTACCTAGAAAAAGAAGAGGGAAAGGGAAAGGGAGAAAGAAGGTTTGAATGCTAATGCCTTCAGCCTTGTACCATGTTTTCCTCAAAACACTAGTCAGTGTTTGCTGATACACTGATAAGCACTGTGTACTCACATATCGGAGTACTGAGCAAAAATCATCTGTGTTTGCTATTCATGCATACACCGCCATATAGATGAAATCTTATTTAACACAGAGTAAAAATTACTATCTTATCATAAGGTACTCTACCTCCGTGTATAAAGACTGTGAAATTATAAATCATGCAACATGCTTATCTGCAGATACAGAACTGTGGAATAAAAATTACCAAACTGAAAGGCCAGTCCTAAGCAACATCAGCTAGCAAATCATCCATCTAGACTGTAGTGGTTAGGACATCATTTCAAGCTACATTGAATACTGCATGCTATAATACAAGCCATTTTGAAAGATAATTAGATGCATAATTTCCTATACAGACTGCATGCAAAGCCCAATCAAACTAAATGTGTCATTCTACTTACACATTTTTGCTATCCTTAATGTCAATTTTACTGCATTTTTTTCCACCCACTATGTTGTTATTTTTGGTGAAGAAGAGTGCCAGAGAGCCTTGAGGTATATTTTACACAAATCAATATATCAGCATGACAGCTATGAACTTCATTTACAAAAGGGATTACATCACATTTGAAGAAGATACTATAGTTGGCAGGCACATACGTTCAAGTTTATAGCATTACTTTTACTTTTCTTCTCTGTTTTATATAAATTATTTTAGTTACTGAAAGGCAGCCAGAAATGTAGTAAATTAAAAAGGATTGGAAGGCATCACCTGGGTCATCTGCCCATGCCTTTGCAAATCCAAACAACCATGCAATAGACTTTTCCTTGTAAAGGGTCCGTTTTAGTCCTTCCTGAACACCGCAAACCCTTTCATATCCTGTAACATATTTATGATCTCTTTAGTACAAAAACTAAGAGTTTCAAAACCTCCAGTGTGACAGAGAAGGAGACCTGGAAAGAACAACTGTATCCCAATGCTTGAAGTTCACCAACGACAGAGAATTTATTAAGAAATTAGGATTCTAGGAGTTAAATATTTCTACAGATCAGATAAATATACATAATTTTCTGACGATTTTTTAAGTATATAAAAAATCCAAGTTTCATCCAGTTCCATTACTCTTCAATTGATTCTAGCTACCATTTTCTTTCTTATAATTTTTCATTTATTCTTACCCTGTATTTGGCCTTCTGCCAATATGAACTGGCATAAATCTATTACAATCAATGAAAAAATTGAAGGAGATAGTGGACACATCTATACATGCATTTAAGTGCAACTAAATTTAATTGTTGAAGAATAAGTTTAAATGTGCATTAAACTAATGTGTGTTATGCAATTTTTGGCAGGTGTCTACATATAGAGATTTGAGACTAAATTTAATCCCAAGTCCTTTGACTCAGCACTAAAGTTAGTCCCAAGTCCCTGCAGCCCTGCCACATACCCATGTGGCTGTTGGGGGGAGCTGTAGCCTCTGGCCACATGGCTGCCAGTGCTTGGCAGCCTTGTTGAACCAGCATCTGGCAGCTATCTGGAAAACTCTGGTCCCTGACCAGTCCCTTCCCTGCACAGGAGCCTTGTGCCCACTGCAGGGACAACATACAACAGGCTCCCTCCTTGCCTCCCCTGCCTCCCCATACCAGGGCTGCTCCAGCCTCTGCCCCTTCAGTAATGCCCAGCACCCTGCTGCTGCAGCCCAGCCCCTGACAGTAACAACCAGCGCCCTGCACACCTGTTGGCCATGGTGCTGGCCTTGCTGGCCCTAGCAACTCCCCCACCCTCCCCAGGCCCCAGCAGAGTCGTGCACCCACCAGCAGGGGCTAGGGCACTGGCTGAAAGAGGCCATGCTCAACCCCCTCCTCCTGCACTCCCTGTTCTAGCCCACCTGCCCCACTGCCCATATTCGCCTACCCCCTTCCCACCTCCAGCACCACTTTTAGGACACACACCTGGGTGAAACAAAAAAAGTTTATTACCCTCATAACACCCAGCCCCATGCCTCCCCCCACTCTCCTTAATAAACAGAAGTCCCTCCCACCTCAAACAACACAGCTCCTCCATCACCCTCCCCACCTAACAATAAAAAACCCATTTGCAAGTGGAAAACTATACACAAGGGGAAAACTATATACCACATTTTGGGTCTTCAAGCCCAGAGTGGGTGGCTATAGGGGGAGGGAGCTAGGAGGCAGAGCCCCAGGGCAGGTGTCTAGCACTCCAACCCCTGGATGTTCCCTGGGGCTGGGCTCAGGCTGGCACCCTAATGGAAGGGCAGACCCATCACTAAAGTTAGTGCCAGGTTGTGTCTACATGTGTGTTAATGCACATTAATCATATCTAAATTTTGACACCTACACTTGCAGGTGTCAAATTTAGGTGTGATTAGCTTAAGTTAATGTGCATTAAGGGCATGCTCATGCAGACATGAACCCATAATGTACATTAATGCATCTCATGTAGACACACCCAGTGTATTAGTCGCCTGGCTTCCTTCATACAAATATGGGATAATTACCACTGTCTCTAATAAAAAACAAAGAACTTTGGAAATGCCAGTTATGGGAGGGAGTGTGAGGCAAAAGGAGGGAGCCAACAAAAAGGTTGATCATTTCCATAATCATATTGGAAATCATAAAGGGAAAGGAAACTGGCCTATGAATTAGAAAAGAAGATTTCATTCAGTCTGGGTATCAATGAACATTTGGGATAAAGCCGTGGAACCCATTTGTTCTTCCCCAACTTATATAATGAATTACATTGAATCACCCAAAATAGTGGTCACACTCAAATATGTACTGAATATCATCATACCAAGTTTATTTAGCGAGATAAATAATTATATATATGTATGCTATTATACTGATGCCCCTTTTGCACATACAGAGAAGGAGAATTCTAAGCACTGCTATTCAGCCCATAATTTAGCAACTCATTATTTTGCCCATAATTTATTTACTAAAACACTTTCAGGCTCATAATAGGTGGAAATAGAGGGTCACACTATTAGATCTGTGTGTCTATGATCCAACTAAGAGAATCTGAGCAGTGCTTAGATCTGAGCTTCAATGCTACAGGAAGACAGACGTAGAAAACCCACTGTAGGCAAGTCTGTTTGGCTGGACTTTAAAATACGGGAATGAGGAAGTTTTCATCATTGCAGGGGTTCCACAGCTAAGCTCTATTTTAACTTCTTTATTGCTACTAATTTTCAATTTCAGTACTCAGTCTATTCCAAATACACAATCACAAAAAAATAATCAAGGAAAGATATTTTATCATTCTCCTTTTTTCCAGAACTAGCATGCTGTATACTAACTGTTGAAAAATACAATGTAATTATTAAATTTAGACTATTTCACGAAACATGATTTTTTTCCACTCAAAACTAACAGAAATAATTATTTCTTTTCTTCTTTTCACATTTGTTTTTAGGTATTGCTTCTACATGTGTCATATTGCCACTGGAGGAGAAAAGGGCTCCCTGGGTGTAAACTGCTTCTACTTCATCTGAGCTATTGTTTAATTTGTCTACAACATAATGTATTTAGTTGAAGTCATTCATCTGATGCTTTGTTTTTCCTTCCTATTACCTACACCATATCTTAATTAAAACCCATCAGATGGCCAACAATTAAGTATAGCTTCTTATCATCACACACACAGATGCAGAATATCTTTGTGTTCACTTTTTTTTGGTTAAACTGCCCTCAAAGGTTTGACTCAAAGTAATCACCTTACAGGGATCCCAGTGAGATACAGATGTTATTATTTGTGATGGGAATTCAAGGAAATTCATAACACATTTATGAAGTCTATTCATAAGATCATAGTATTTTTCATTGCAGCTTTCAGCAGATTATAAATTTATGCTTATCTGATGATGCAGATACTTACTTTCCATAGTAGTCTAAATACTGTTACAGAATCATTTATGAATTTCAGGCAAGCTGGCCTAGATTCTCACCTTATATGTATTGATATACATCAGTTGTTTTTACTAGCTGAGAATCCACCTTGTTCTACTATTAATTTTGGTATGCCTATAGCTAACTAAGCTGTAGCATAATAACATCCAGAAGCAACTGCTAGTGTAGCATTAACAATTAAATTGGTACTCTTTTTTATTGAGCATGCACAATATATACCACTCAATTTACAATGGACATTTCTAAACATCATTGCCTTTATGATGTGTGGCAGGAAATATAAGGGTGTTGCAGGCCAGCATCTCTTTGGTGGGGGGAAAAATCTGTGAAGTGGTTTTTGGATATATTTTTAGTATACCTTATTTCATTTATGTGTACACCACTATGCTTGAATATAACCATAAGCAGCATACAGAATCCCTTCTTCCAAGGTTCTTTGTCCAAAACACTAATGCCCAGGTCTTAGAGAGCAGACCTGCATTAAGAATTGACTTCAGTCAGAAATACTGTAGTAGACAAAGTTCCTTTGCCACATGTGTAATGGAGTGCCCTCCACCACGAGCTTGTGTGGTCTCTGAGACTATCCCTTGAACTCAGCCAAGGCAAGTCCTATGGAACAAGGGGGCAGCCTAAGATCTTTCCACCTAGGCTCTGAAGATCCTGGCCATTTAGTTCCTCACCCTCCCTGATTCTCTGTGGACCTGACTCAGGGAGGTAGCATCTAGTTCCATTTCTGGAAGAGGGACTTTCAGGCTTCATGGCCTCAGCAGGGGCTACCATCCCCACAGTTTTCACTCCGCTGCACCTTAACACACACACAGTGTCACCTATGTCATGAGTTTTGCTTGTCAACAGTTTGAGGTGCAGTTTCCCAGAAACCCCTTCATCTATCTCCTTGAAACTTGGCAGGCTTTGTGGCCTCAGCAAAAGCTACCATCTCTTCAGTTTTCAACCCACTGTGGCTTAACATGAGTTTTGCTTTCAGGATTTAAGGTACAGTTTCCCAGAAACCCCTACACCTATCACCTTGAAACTTTCTAGACTTCATGCGCTCAGCAGATGCTACCACATCTGCAGGTTTCATCTGAATCAGGCAAAAAACAATAAAGTTATAGGTATTTAATTGTTTCCCCATTATACTCTAGGGCCAAATCTCTAAATCGGCTCCAAATAGGCTTCAAATCTTCTGGAGTGATTCAGCCGGATCAAATCAGAAAAATCATTCAGATCTCCAAATCAAATCTCTGGCACATGAATTGGCCAAATCCAAATCGAATAGTTCCTTATTTGCACAGGCCTAATAATTACGACACAGTCAAAGCTCAACAAACAAGGAAAAGTCAGTGAAGGTAATCTCTATCTCAGATGCTTAAATAAGTCCCTTCATCATGGTATCTGAGTGCCTTTGGTCATTATGTATTGATCCCTTCCAACTGTGCAAGATGGAGAAGTATAATTATCCCAATTTTAAGAAAGGAATATTCTCTAAAGGTATCTAAATTTGAGCGGAGAGGGGAAGGATAGGGAGAACACTAGTCTCCTAAAGTGCAGTTTAAGCAAAATATTGGGAAATGTCCATACAATGTAAAATAGCCCTGTACAAAGATATTCTAAACTATCTCCATACACACAAACTCCAGGAGCATAGCATCATAGGAAAGTAGAGTTGGAAGGAACCTTACAAGTCATCTAATACAGCAGCCTGTGCAAGCCAGACACTAACTAAATTAGTGTCAGTGACTCATTGGTGACTGGTGCCTCCCGAGTCGGGGGGGGCACCAGATTGCCGATGGGGGTGGGGAGCCCACACCCGATTGCCGATGGGGGCAGGAAGGGTCCCCCAGTAGCCAATCACCAAGTCAGCAGTGAAACCAGAAGTATACTTCCACTGGGACTTCTGGTTTTGCGGCTGGTACTTCCAGGGGGTGCACAGCCGATCTTAGCAGGTGTACATGCATCTGCGTGCACCCCCTACACATCACCAATGCAGTGACTGACTAAACTCCCTGACTAAACCATCCCAGAAAAGTATCTGTCTAACCTTCCTCTGAAAATTTCTTAGGATGGAGTCCACAGTTTCTCTAGATAACCTGTTCTACTGTTTTGACTATCCACATAGTCAGAAAGTTCCTCCTAATCTACAGCCTACATTTCCCCTGCTACAGCTTGAGAACATTACTCTTAGTCTTGTCTCCAATGGCAACAGAGGGAAAAGCCCATCTCTCTTCAGGTATTTGAACACTGTTATCAAATCCCCCTCCTCCAGACCCCAGCTTTCTCTTCCCCAGAACTAAAT
>NW_017729027.1:27447332-27450147 GCF_001723915.1 Gavialis gangeticus | reverse complement strand
CTTTCTCTTCCCCAGAACTAAATAACACCCTAAGTAAAGCCTCTTTTTTGGGGCGGGAGGGAGGGGGAGGGCAGTTTCCCACAACTGTAAGCAGCCAGAACAATTTTATTTTATTGATCATTACATTTTATCTGCCCCATCTGCTGACCTCTTTTTGCTCCTTAGAGGCCTAAATATAGAGTTTTAAGAAACCCACAAGTACCAGGCCAAGCCTCAGAAACAGAAAAGGAGGATGAATGAGTTTGTAACCATAACCCTTTTCTGTGCCATAGCTTAGTGACTAGGATACTCACCTGAGAAGCCATTGTTCATAAGTTATTGGCCCTTTCACTTTTTTGCACAGTCCTCTAACCATCACATCACAGGTCAGCCATCATTTAGTCATTTTCATGTGTTCCTTTGCAAAGCAGAGCTAATAATATAGTCACTGGAAAAATTGGCGGAGAGTAGTTCAGGGGGAAGTTTGCCTCACTGGGAGCAAGATCACCAGCTGGAACCCAAGGACTTCTCTTCAGACCAGTGTTCAACTTCTTCCTAAGTTACACACCACTGGCTTTCTCTTATTCTCCTGAATCCACATATCTCCCACTTATCTCCCTCTCATGATTATCCAGGAAGCCAGTTTCTATCGCATGTTGGTAGAGTGCTATGCTAGGAAAAGAGAGACCCATGGTCACACTCCCTCTGGTGAGGAGACTTAGAACTCAGGTCCTCTGACCTCCCAGGCAAGTGTCTTAGACCAGCAGCTCCCAAACTGTGGTATGCGTACCCCTGTGGGTATGCAAGATATCTCTGGGAGGTATGCTGGAGAAATTGTGTAATGGCAAAGTTTCATTATAATAATAATTAGCATTTAAAGGATTAAAATATAAAATGTATGATGGTGGGGTAGGAGGGCAGCTGGTAAATCTGGAAAGGGGTATGCAATAAGAAAAAGTTTGGGAACCTATGTCTTAGACACTCAGGTATTTGGGAGAGAAAATGTGACGTTTCATTTTCTCAGTTTGTTTTTTATAATAGGCATGTGTGTAGTTATTCGTGTGCGCTGGGCAACATGCTCAGGAACAGAATTCTGCTGGGTATAAGTGCCCCAAATGCCCTATAGATGTCAAAAAATGACCAATTAAATGTTCTGGAAAGAACAAAATGTTACCCTTGGTCTTCAACTACTTCTGTTAACTTTTCTTTGTTCCATAGGTTTGGTTTTGTGGGTATTTTTAACTGCCCACTTCCCTTAAGGGACCACTTTCTTTTACATAATAGATTTAAATAAAAGTAATTGTTCTACCTTGTACTTACCTTAAACTGTATTTGGTTCTTTGCCAGATCTGAGAAAGAGCGCCTTGGGCCCCAAGTCTTCTTTAATATTTCTCCCAGCTATATAGTTGGTCTAATAAAATACATTTCCAGACTAATCCTCCTTCTCACATATTCTCTGAACCATCATGATGATAAACATTAAAATACTACATAGAAAGAGTCCTTTAGTCTAGATCAAAAAGGTACTTGGGGGCTACAAAACTGCCATATCTGCCTGATCCCCCAGAATGAAATCCAAAACTGTGTGTTAGATTCCTGGACTCCTTGAATAGTTCATTAAGTCAGGGTTTTAAAAAAAAGCATCTACAAAAAACCAGCACACAGAATGGGGAACTAAGGTAGCCAACAGAAAATTCTGAAGACAAGAGTGCCTTTCAAATACTGCCCAATTACAGGGTTTAGGTACCTTAGCACGATATAGAGACATGTCTCTTTCCATAGTATACTGAGGATGAGTACCTAAATAGCACCTAGGTTAGGGCCACAACCACATGAGCATGGACATTTGTTTCCCCAGGGACAACTAGCAGTGGGACACCTTACACTGCCTCTAATTGTCCCTAGGAAACACCTGTGCCACACACCTGCTGGCGCATAGCAGGTTATCCTGAGTGGGATAGAAGAGGCTGGGGTCAGCACTGGGAGGGCCCCATCAAACTTACCTGAGTCCTGGGGACTTCCTGGGGCTGCAGCCATGGCATGCCTGCCCCTTAGAGCCTAGCCAACCACCAGAGTGTGGTTCTGGCCAGCCAGGCTCTGGTTTTGAGTGGCACACACTGCCCCTGCATGCACCACTCTGCTTTTTCTTTGTGCTCCCTTGCAGTATGGAGAACAGTTGAATGTGCAGTGTGTAGCACTGCAGACATGTTTGCAGTGCCACATACAGCACAGCCTCACTTGTGCTTAGGTGTGCAAGGGGTCTCTAGTGGGTTCAGGTTTATTGCTTTGTTCACAGAGCCTTTAAACATAATACAGTCCTTTATTCCCAAGGTATGCCTGTCTCACAGACCTTTTCCTACATCAGCCAGTCCTCAAACACTAACATAAACACAGTTCATAAAGGATGGAGGACAGGATTCACCTCCAAGGAGAATAATTCTGCACTGGTCTGGTCCTGCAGGGAGCAAACCAGGAAAGCCAAGGCTGCAACTGAACTCCAACTAGCCTCAAGCATCAAGGACAATAAAAAGTCATTTTTCAGATATGTGGGGAGCTGGAGGAAAAGCAAGGGTAATGTTGGAACCCTGCTGAACCAGATGGTGCAACTGACAACTGATGCCCAAGAAAAAGCCAAACTATTAAATGGGTAGTTTGCATTGGTCTTTCATCAGTCCCAAGGTACGCCCATGCCTACTACAGGACAGGGAGGTCCAGGTGAGGGAGATCCCCTGCCCTCCATTAATGCTAACCTCATGAAGGAACATCTTGAGAAGCTGGATAACTTCAAGTCAGCCAGCCCTGACAATCTACACCCCAGAGTACTCAAGGAGCTGGC
>NW_017729027.1:27445603-27446798 GCF_001723915.1 Gavialis gangeticus | reverse complement strand
CAGCTCCTAGCCACCCTAACTGTGAAGTAGTTCTTGCGGATGTCTAATCTAAACCTACTCTCTAATAATTTGTGTCCATTGTTCCTTGTCATGCCAGGGGGCGCTAGGGGAAACAGTGTTTGGAATGTGCCTCTGGCTTACTGATGGTTCTTCCTCAATGTAGTCTTTCATCCCAGGATGACTGACTCAGATTTCTGCCACAGTGCTGCTGCTCCCAGTCTCACAGCCCTTGAATCTCCCCAAACTGCGATAGTCCCTGATCCAGTATTGTAGCCAATGGTGAGGTCACACTCTCTCACCTTCTGTCTGTCTGACTCCTTTCCCTAAGAGCTATTTACCTTCCCGTGGCTGCTAATTATCTCTCTCAGTTGAACCAGCCTTCCTGAGCAGACTGTGCTTACGGCTTGGATGTAGCCTCTGGCTTCAACACCCTGTAACAGGGTCATTCTTATATTTTAAGAAAATAAATAATGTGGTGGTCCCCTCAACCTTTTGTTCAATAGCTCTGTGGTTACAGTACATGTCCAGGATGTGGCAGACCCACATGCAATTCCTTCCTGTGATGTGGAGATTCAAGCTTGTATCATTTACCTTCTAACTACCAGACGATATGCCAGTCTGTTATTCTAGTTGGGGATTGGGGCACTCTCCATCTCACCGTAAGCTGTTCCATTTTTTTTTAAATGAATAGTCATTAAGCAAGTGATAGAAAACAAGAGTGCTTGACTATGTCTCAGTGAATATAGTCACTGAGGATACTCAGCTGGGGAGTGGTTTCATAGGTTCATAGTAGCTAGGGTCAGGAAGGACCTGAACAGACCATTTAGCCTGGTGGTGATCATATGCTCAGTGCAGTATTTTTAACCAAAAAAAAATCTGTTTCTACTATTTTTTCCTGTATTTTTTCCATTGACTGGTTAACATAAAATGCATGAACAGATTTTATTCCCTTGGAGGAGGGATTGAAATCCAGAACAACTATTCATACAGTTGCTTGGTGAGTAATCCAGATGTGTTTCCTTTTCTGGGTCCAATTAATCTTTCAGTTATGTCTACAAAATAGAAAAGCTTTAATAAGATAATTAGAACAGAATAGCCATACCCCAGGAAAACCTAGACCTTGTTGTTGGGGTCCTTTCTAAAGAATAAAAATGTGTTTAAATCCCCCCAAATAGAATGAGTTGAAACTGGATCT
>NW_017729027.1:27437495-27440603 GCF_001723915.1 Gavialis gangeticus | reverse complement strand
AAAGCTTTAATAAGATAATTAGAACAGAATAGCCATACCCCAGGAAAACCTAGACCTTGTTGTTGGGGTCCTTTCTAAAGAATAAAAATGTGTTTAAATCCCCCCAAATAGAATGAGTTAAAACTGGATCTTTGACACCCCTGGAAATTTATATACCTCATAATAAATGTGGCTGCTGAACTCTTGCGGTTTTAAAAGGAGGACAGAAACCACCATTACATTTTCTTCAGAATGGCATCAGGTAGGTGTGCTCTGGGAACACTTACCAGCTCAAGTCCCTCCAGGAGGAGGGACTGTGAAATGTGTAGTTCATGGGTTCTGACTGAACTTAGGTAGAAAGTAGGTGGCGTGAACTGCTCAGCCTCAGCTCAGGTTATGTCCAGAAACAGAATTATAAACAGTTAGAGAGCAATAGACTGACTTTCAAAAATGCTGAGCACCAAGAAGATTACAGTTTTATTTCAGAGCCCATTTAAAAAAATATATTGGCCAAAGAAATAAGTGCTGCTGTGAGCATCATTGTGATCTGTAGGATGAAATCAAAAAACTGGTCAGATTGGTTGCATGTGACCTAGTCTCCACCTAGTTAATAGAAATTGTCCTTTAACTCAAGTAGTAAATGTCCTTCATTTCAGAGCATGAAGATTTCTACCCCTGTTGCTGGCATGATCTTCTGATTGACCATGACATACAGCATAGAAAACACTAGTAAAATGGATTTGCTGAAACCAAATTGATAGGTAAAATGAATAAATCTCCTGTATTCTAATCTATTTCTATCTTATAATAACCAATGAGTCTGGATAACAGTAGAGATAGAAAAAACTCACTGAGCTATATATTTGTTTATTTTTCTTTCTACTCCAAAGTGCATTTACACCAAAATTATTAAACATACTTTATTATACATATATGAATACATAGGCTATTTTACACCAAACAGCCAAAAAACACTGAAAATAGAATTAATAGAAATTCCACCTAATATGTTCTTATATCAAGTATTTGAATTTTGTAAAAGTTTTCTTCATGATATTTTTTCCATTTATTTCTTCATGTATTAAAGAAGGATTCACCGACTTCTAACTCCTTCTTGTATGCACTGTTTCCTTCTACATCGTTGTACAATCATTATGACTTATTGTAATAATTTATTATGGTTCTTTAAGTAGATGAATGGAAAAAAGCATGTTTCCTGAATCTCATTTGCTAATGTCAAGTTAAAAAGGCATATAAGATTATAATAGATGCATCAGAAACTCCTTATTATTTGAGTAAAAGCTGAACAAATTAATATTGCTGAGATGAGTTCATGAATATTTACATTCTCCTTGAAAATGATTATGAGAAAAATAGTCATTTGTGAGGAATTTATCAAAGCAGGCAGGTGGAAAGGGATGATAAAGTATATTTTTATGAGTATGGGAATAAATTGCAATGGTACCTATATTACAAGATACCACTTTTTTATTTTGACAAGAAGCCCCAACTTTCATTTCAGATACTGATACTGATAAGTCCAGCAACAGTAAATGTCATGCTGAAATGTGAAAACCACTGGAAACTGTTAAAGACATATTTGAGACCCTGATATGCAGCTATTCTGACATACAACAAAATACATACACTCCGAGTGCTGTGAAGTATAAGTTTGTCAATGTTTAGCAGACCTAAAATAGGACATTTATAAAACATTTAAGGGCATGTACTGTATGAATGAAATTATTCTAAAGGCATGTTAGCAAGTTTCCAAAAGTTTATTCTCCTCAAAATCAAAAGTACAATGATGTCCTTAGCTCTCTTGATTGGGTGATTATTAGTTAGTTATAAAATTAAAACTCTGTAAGTGACATAAAGCCAGATTCAGCTTGGTTCTGTATACCTCATTTCAGGTAGCTAAGTGGCATATGGGCCTCTCAATACAAAAAAAGAGTGATCTTGATTGGCTGTGTTGCAGCAGCCACAAAATTCATGAGTAACCTCCATGAATTTTAGACTTCAAAACCTATCTCTTATCTTCAAAAAAAGTGTTAGGGGCCTGTAACAGGGAGCCAAAGGGGCCTGTTACTTTAAGGGGAAAGTTCAGAACTAATAAGCATAAGTAGTAATAAGGTTCTGTACCCTGAGCAGCAATCATCAAATTTGTGCCACCTCAAAATTAGGGCCCAGGACTGATGTCCTGGCCACCTACTTCCAGCTGCATTATAGTTCCTGCACATCACCTACAGCATTGATTCTCAACCAGGATGCTGCAGCACACTGAGATGCCTTGAGATCCTTTTAAGGAAGATAAACAATACTAGGTGTGCAAACATCCAGATATGATTTCAAAAAAGACTCCATAGCCCCTGCCAGCCCTGCATCCCTGCCACCCTGCCCTGGGCCCCCACTGGCCCTGGCCCCAGAACATCAGTGTGGGCCCCACGCTCCCACCCAGCTGTCATCACACTCATGACTGCATGTTGCTTTCTGCCACTTGTCCCCCTGCCTGCCACTGCCATTTCCCTGCTTTCCTGCCTGCCGCCACTTCTCCAGCACTCCCGGCTGCATTGCCGGACTGCAGGTCTCATAGTGTCCCAGGACCTGGGGCAGCAAGGGGGCCTAGGGCCAGGTGGCAGGAGTTGGGCTGGGCTGTGCCAGTATAGAGCCCCTGCTAGCTCCTGCTACATCCTGTGGTCTTGGCCATGCATCTGGGATGTGGTGCCAGAGCAGCCAGTGGGCAGGGTGGAAAGGGGAGGGGATAGGGAAGCAACGGCAGCAGGCAGGAAGGTAGGGAAGTGGCAGCAGACGGTCCATGGTGGCAGACGGGGGGAAGTGGCAGCCAGTGGGAGTGTGGGGTCTGCACTGGTGCCTTGGGGCCAGGAGTGGCAGAAATGCAGAGCCTGGGCTGGCAGGAGTGTTGGCAGAGATTCTGCATCCCACAGCAGGGGCTGTGGGCAATGGGGGAGATGGGAGTGTGTGTGTGTGTGTGTGTGCTTGTAGGGCGAGTCCCCACCCCCACCATACACATGTATCCCCCCTCACTGCCATATATGCACATCCCACACCCACACCCCCTCACACATCCCACCCACCTTCCCCCTCCACACATGCAACAACCTTACCCAG
>NW_017729027.1:27420054-27432495 GCF_001723915.1 Gavialis gangeticus | reverse complement strand
GTCCATAGGGTGTTGGCAGAGATTCTGCATCCCACAGCAGGGGCTGTGGGCAATGGGGGAGATGGGAGTGTGTGTGTGTGTGTGTGTGTGTGCTTGTAGGGCGAGTCCCCACCCCCACCATACACATGTATCCCCCCTCACTGCCATATATGCACATCCCACACCCACACCCCCTCACACATCCCACCCACCTTCCCCCTCCACACATGCAACAACCTTACCCAGCCACCTTCCCCACACACATCCCTTGACAAACACCATATGCACCCACACCTCACATATCCACACACACCCACATGCTCTCACCTTAAACACACCCCCAAACCCCCAGCCCCATGCACACCCACACACTCCACACCTATCTATGCCACCACAACCCCCCCATACCCATACCCTCCTCCATACCCCACATGCCCAGACACCCACAGCCCCCCACAAACCTACATCCACCCACCAATAGCCCCCCTCCCCCCCACAATATATAATAGTAAGACTTCATTTTACATTATTGTGCAATCACCTCTATGTACACTACACACACACGTAAATCAGGAGAATTTTTTTTTAAATCAAATTAATGAACGTTGTAGTAGATGTTTGATTTTTAGAATATAATTTGGTATTTTTCTGGTTCTGAGATGGCAATCCCCCTTGCTGAAAGGAGTACTTATGGGGGCAAGGGGAGGAACTTCTGGTGGCAAAGGTAAGGAGTTAGGGGGTGGTACTTCCAATCCCTAGATGGTGACTAGGGGGTGGGGCACCTGTCAAGGGGCAGGGCTACCCATGAAGCCCTCCACAGCTTGCCAAAACTTGGTAAGCAGCCCTTCAGGTGAAATAATGGCCCACCCCTGTATTAGGTCCTTCCCTAAAACTTCCCATACATACCATAAGATTTTTGGTGCTGAAGAAATAAGAAAAAAAAGAAAAAATATTTTTTTATTATTTCAAACTTCTTTTTACTCTCACAGCACAGTACAAAAACAGACCTAAAGATGAATGCTAAGATTCAAACCAGATGCAGGATATTTACAGAGCTTGCCTTTACTCTCATATATTCTCTCAACATCCTGTTAGGATGATGTTGGCACAAGAACAAGTGGGTTTACAGTGGCCTGAACAAATTAGGCTGGAAATTAGAAGCATGTTCCAAACTATCAGAGCAGTGAATTTATTTGATAACCTTCCAGTAAGAAAAGTAGGAGTAAAAAAATTAACTATTTTTAGGATAGCCTCAGTTTATGAAAAAGATTATATGATGTGGTTATATCCAATAGCAGGGGACTGCAGTCAATGAACTAAAAGTTACTTTCCAATCTTGTGCTCCTTCATATGCTCCTATTTTAATAGAAGGATTAACACAAATGGATGCTGACTAGTTATTGAAAATACAAATCAAATGAAAAGAAGCATGAAGATTTTGGCCATCAGTGGTCCCAAACTACCTTCTGGTAACATGGCACATCTGCAAGATAAGAATACATGCTAATTTCCATTTTTGTGTTTTCAGTAAAAAACCAGTTTCACAGATTTGCCAACACAGCATGCTGTTATTTATTGATTCCTAGAATGAGCTTAAACAATATCTTGAGGTCAAATGTGATAATCAGCAACTCAAAGACCCCTTACTGTTGCAATCAGTTTTTATGTCTAGATAAGAATGTTGCTGGTAGGTGGGTAAGGAGACAAGGAATCCATGCAGGCTTATTCTAATGTTTTATGACATTTCTTTGGATAGTTTAACAATTATTTTTGTATTGAGCTAAGAGAGAAATATGAAAAATTCTGATTACATTTATTATATGCCATTTTCCTTGAATTCCTATTTAAGTGATGGAATGTTGTCTATTGGCTTTCTTACAGGACAGGAAGACAGAGAGATGGAGAACATTAAACTTGTTTCATATCTCAGTACCATGAAATTATTAGTACGAAACTGCCTCTATCACAAAATGCCTCTATGTGTATGTACATGTGTGCATTCATCTTTGCTTACATGGCCTTTACAGTTAATTCACACAATTAAGGAAAATAAAATATGTGACACACATCCTGGATGTGGTCAGGTGTGCCTTTGAGACATTCTCTTGGGACGTTCTCAGAGTCCTAAAACCATCTCTGCCATCTGCTGCTTGACCAGTGAGAAGCAACTAATTCCTGACCAATGGTGCATCAGCTTTACCGACCCCATCTAGGTTTTGCCAGGTCTTTGTAGAGGTCATTTTGTCAGCCAGGTGGACCACACCTTTGTCTGGTTATGTGCTCTGAAAAGACAGATTTCCTCCCTTCCTGGGAAAAGGCCTTCCTGTATGTCCAAATGCTCTTAAATCACAGTTATCATTGACAGTAAGTGTGTTATAAAAATAACAAAAATATATTCTAGAAACAATTAGCAATCATATGTTGAGATGTAGAAAGAAATAACAAGGCTGAATATATCCTGACACTACCTTCATGGAGCATTATCTGAAATGCTTCCAGTGTCACATGCAGGGCCAGGTAGATTGGCAGAGCTACAGAGTCTCAATGCATGCCTGAAATGATGGTGTAGGGAGGAGGGATTTAGGTTTATCAGGAACTGGGACCTTTTGGAACTGCGGGCGCCTGCATAGGAAGGAAAGTCTCCATCAGAACCAAAAGGGTACCAAAGTGCTGGCACATGACACTAAAAAGGTGGTAGAGAAGCTTTTAAACTAAAACTGGGAGAAATCTGACAGGTATGGAACGGTACACAGTTCCAATTTTTACACTTTAAAGGGTAAAATCATAAACAATGGAGATATTAAATAAGGGGAGAGTACTTAAGTGAAATGCAGGGAAAACAGGAACAAGCAGTTACTGATAAAAAACCAAACACAAGTAGCTAACCAGGCAACCAGAAACAGCATAAGTGTTTTTGTACTAATACCAGAAATCTAAGATCCAAGACTGGGGAGACTGAATGCTTGTAATAAATAACAGTATTGACATGATACATATCTCATAAATGTGGTGGAATGAGGAAAAGCAATGGGGTGTTGTAATACCAGGATACAAACTACAAAGGAATGATAGAATAGGTCATATTGATGGGGGAGTGGGCACTCCATATCAAAGACTGAATCAAATCAAACAGGATAGATTTTTCAACTGATAAGATAGGTACCCTAGAATCTCTGTGGATACAAATTCAGTGTTTCAATATGAAAAAGTACATCTGGAGATAAACTACTGACCCCCGGACTAGGACGGTATCAGTGAGCTAGAAATGCTTAGGGAGTTGAAAGAGGATGAGAAAGCAGAAAATACAGTAATAATGGGTGCTTTCAACTATCCACAGATAGACTAGGTTAATTTCACCTCAGGCTGGGATGCAGTGATCAAATTTCTTGACATTATAAAAGATTGCTTTCTAAAGCAATTTGTCCTGGAACCTACAAAAGGAAACACTATTCTTGACCTAGTCCTAAGTAGTGCACAGGATTTGATGCAAACAGTGTTACTGAGCCACTTTGCAACAGTGACCACAATGCAATTGGGTTTGACATCCATGTAGAACAGAAGACAAGAAATTCTACCACAGTAGCCTTTACCTTTAAAGAGGGAGACCAAACCAAAATGACAAAGTTAGTTAAACAGCTAATTAAAGGGGGCCTACTATAAATACATTCTTTGTATTTGTCTTCACTGCAGAAGATGTTAAGGAGATTCCCTTACCAGATCCACTCCTCTTTAGAGACAAGTTAAAGCAGCTGACCCAAACTGGGGTTTCAATAGGTGAGGTTGTAGAGAACATTGATAAACTAAATAGTAGCAAATCACAAGGATCTGATGGTATTTGCCCTAGGGTTCTGAAGGAATGCAAATTCTAAAATCCTGAATCCCTAACTGTCTATACTATCTGTCACTAAAAACAGCCTTAGTACCAGAAGACTGGAGTATTGCCAATGTAGCTCCCATATTTTAAAAAAGGCTATAGAGGGGATCCAGGAAGCTACAGGCCAGTGAGTCTAACTTCTCTTCCTGGAAAACTGGTAGAAGCAATAATGATGGTGGGCATGTCTACATGTGATGCTACGTTGCTGTAGCAAAGCACTACGGTGGCATAGCATCTACAGGTATCTATATGTGACCAGCAGCTACTTTTCCATAGCAGTTTTCTCCCCCATTATAGCATGCTGTTATAGTAAAGCACCTGCTAAAAATAACCATGTAGCACTCGTACGGCACAGTATGGGTGGTTACTGAGCCAGTACTAAAGCACAGTGCTGTAACAACATCACTATGAGGCAATGTGTAGATGCATTAGATAGGCAAAAAAAATGGTTTAAAACTCTGGCATTAAAGCCTCCAACCCTGCAAAAAAGATGAATATAAGCAACAGTGACACTACTGTGCAGTCCCATTGAACACAACAGGGCCCTTCAACTTAGTCACTTGGATAAATTACTCAGAGCAGTTTTAAATGAGGCCATAATTCCCTTTAAATTCTGGAATACTTGCAGTGTTTCCAGCTGCCTCTTTCTTCACAGTTTTCAGACATGGACATTTCATTTTTGTCAGAGTTTTACTTCTCATTATCTTTTTGTATTGCTTGATCTTGAACTCATGGTCAGTATAGACAGAAGTGTCTTGCCCATTATTTTCAACTCAAGTATGGTTCAAAGCTGACCTTAACTGAATTAGCACGAGGCAGTTCAGTAGCTTTGGCAAGCATTTTCCTTCCCTGCTGCTGCCACTGTCTGACCCCCAGCAAATAACTGACAATAGTCTTAGACTAATTTTATTTTATTTTTTAAACAAAATTTGCATTTGTGCATTTGGACAAATAATGTGCATTTCTAATGTGATTTAATATAGCTGAGTTATAAAGCCCTTGACGATTAATAATGGACATGCTGGTTGACACTTGAACATAGCAGTGATGCCACATGACCTGCTGATACATAAAAAAAAACTTATTCTTTTTAGAATATTCTAATTCTTTTCCATTACTGTTCTTATGTACCATAGAAATATAGTTTGATAAAGCAAAGGGACAGCACAGCCTCATACAGAGTACATCATGACAATATTTATTATTTTTTAAAAGCTAGATCAGGAAAGGCAATTTTAGTTTTTAATATAAAATTGCTTCACCTTCCATAGCTGGCTCAACCTTTTATAAGATGACAATGTTACAGATTTTTTTTAAAATCTCATATGCAATATATCAGCACTATCATAAAGCCAGCACTTTATTTCAGGAGGCAGCAAATAAGAATGACTCATATTTACCTACACAAAGGTTTTGCTTCAAAGATAAATGACAAAGAGAACTATTTTATTCTTTTAGCTCTCTTTCAAGGTTGGCTACATTTTTTTCTCTTTTTTCTACCTTTAAATGTAATGGTAAAAAACCACTAACAAAAATATCTTCTCTGAAGTAGTGTCAATGTAAGAAATGAATCTTGTATCAGATAGAAAACAAATGTTTTCTAATTCTACCTGAGAACTGCATGAAACCATTGAGCTTTATACGACATGGAACAAGATGGTCAACTCTAGGAATTTAATGGTGTCAGTGTCAGGTTAGAAAATTATACAAGGAGTCCTGAGTAGAGATGAATTATCTGAGATGGACACAAATATGCTAAATAATTAGCATGAACAATAATTTCTCCTTCCCCCCCACCCCTGTTTAAGGTTCATGTAAGTGGATACAATTAGACGTAAATCTCATTCTAATTTGAACTACTGCTTACTTTTTTCTGGTGTTCCTGCTGTAATATAGCAATTTTAGAGTTGTTCTAAATTATTTTGATACTTATATACAGAAGGCAATTTGTGATGCCCTGAATTATGCTTGATTTTGAGGATGATCTAACCCTGTGACTTACATCCAAAAGGAAAATCTCCCTTTAGCAGACTTTCCAACATCAAAGGCTGTAACAGGCAGAGACACCCTCTGAGATGAAACTGTGCCTGTACATTTACTGAGATGACTCTAAATTTAAGTCCAAAACATGGTGAGTTTTATTCCAAAATTTTCTCTTAGACTTTTTAATAAATTAGGAGTCATTACCAAGATTCAGATAAGGATCTAGATTCTGTACAGCTGCCAAAAGCAATCAAGATGGGATTTGGAACATGGGTTGAATCAATATGCTACTGGTTAACCTATTTAATTCTAAGTGTTGTTCCTTTGCCTCATTCACAGAAAATTATAGCTAAGTACAGACATGTATAAAGCCCCTGGTGGAAGCATTCTAACTATCACACTTTACTTAAAGTGCTATAAGTTAGAGTGGGAATGAACTAAACACACATTCTCCCTTTAGTGGGGGGCTCAGTGCTTGCCTGCACTGGCTAAAACCAGCAAGTTTCATAGTTTCATAGTTGTTTCATAATTGCTAGTGTCAAAAGGGACCTGAACAGATCATCAGGTCTGATTCCCTCCCATGGCAGAAAAGAATGCTGGGGTCAAATGACGCCAGCTAGGTAATTATCTAGCCTCCTTTTGAAGACCCCCAGGGTAGGAGTGAGCACCCCTTCCTGACAAGGTGGGGGGATTGCCCACATGCCTTCCAGGAGGCTTCCAGAGCCAGGCCCTGCCACCCCCCCCACCAGTTGATGATTATCAGCAGTGGCTGGGGAGAGGGGGCAGCAGAGGGGAAACAGAACCCATCCCCCCACTGTGAGAGACCCCCAACAGCTTGCTGGCAGGGGTCTCAGTGGGGGCAGGCTTACCTAGGTCCCAGCAGTAGGGGGGGCTCCCTTTCCCCCTCACCCTAGCCTCTTGACAGCTGCAGTCAGGATCTGTAGTGTGGGGCCCTACCTTGCCAGCCTTTTGCCACACAGAGGACTGGGGCTGGTGGTGAAGAGAGCCTTTCCACCATGTGGACATAGCCCAGTCCCTGCCCAACACCCCAGCCAGCAAGCTGTGGGGAAAGGCTCCCTTTCTCCTCATCCCTAGTTCCAAGTTGGGAAAAATGTCTGCCAGGCAACCCTGTGCAGTCTGCCAGGCAGCTCATGGCAGCAACTCTCAAGAGGCTGGGGTGAAGGCGAAGGGAGCCTTCCCACTATGAGTCCCCCCCACAGCTTGCTGGCTGAGGTCTTGGGGGGGTCTGTGTCAGATCTGTGCTGCAGGGGGGGCTCCCTTCTTCCCATCCTTCCACCCTAGCTTCCTGACAACAACAGCCAGGAGCTGCAGTATGGGGCTGCCTGGCTGGCTTTTTGCTATGCAGTGAACTAGGGCTAGAGGGGAAGGGAACCTTCCCTGCCACAAGAATCCCACCCCCATAGCTTGCTGGATCAGGTCCTTGGGGGGGGGGATCCACATAGCAGGAGGCTCCCTCCCCTCCCCACCCCAGCTTCTGGCATGGTGAAAATCCAACCAGGCTGACCCCATGCTGCAGCTTCTGGCTGCAGCTGTCAAGAGGCTAGGGAATGGGGGAGAGAACCCCCTTGTTATGCAGACCTGGCCCAACCCCCCCCCAAGACCACAGCTAGCAAACAGTGGGGGGGGGGGGCTCAGGGAGAAGGGGGACTCCCTTCCTCCCTTTCCCCAGCATCTTGATCATTGCAGTCAGAAGCTGCAGCCCAAGGCTGCCATGCCAGCTTTTCACTATGCTGGGAACTCAGGCTGTGGGGGGAGGAAACAGAACCTCTGTGCCATGCAAACCCAGCCCAGTGCCCACCAAGACCAGAGTGCACAAGTTTGGTTGGGGAGGGAGGATTCACATAGTATGGGGGCTCTGTTCTTCTACCCCCTGCCCTGCTTCACAGGAGGAAACAGCGTTTTTTTCCTCCTGCCTGTGACAGCCCAGTGCTTCCCCAGAGATGATAAGCTTTAGCTAAGGCTACCAAACTGCCCAATGAGGGGGAACTGGGATGGTAGAAGAATGTGTCCCACATTGAAGTACAATGAATGTGGTACAGACATTCAAAAAGTGCTCTAACCTAAGGCAACTTAGTTTAATACCATGTGCATCAAGGGTTAACTTAGAGTGGGGCTTCCAGCATTTTTAAAGTGCTTTAAGGGCCATGAACATCTGTTCTGTTATGGCATTAAAGTGCTTTCCGTGCACTTAACATGCATTAAGTGTAATGTCTGTACCTAGCCATTGTGGTTATTTCTTGCAATGAATTATGTGACTGGCCAGTACTGCACCCTGGGAGGCAGCAGTGGACATCACAGGAGCAGCAGGTTCTTTGCTGCTAGGGGAGATGTTACTTTCTTTTTTTTGTCAATAAGATGTATCAAGTGGTCAAGACAACATGTTTTGGGTTGCAAAAAAAAAAAGAAAAGGAAAAAAAAGAGGTGGCTTCTGCTTCTGTACCACATTCCTCTGCTGATTCTGTGTTCTCCCCAGTGCTGGAGCCTGATCTGGAGCCACTTTAGAAAAGCTGCAGGGTGCCAAGGGAATAGGAGAGATAAGGAATGGGAGGTTGAGCTACACTAGTTTCAACTCACTGCCCTTCCTTTAGGCAGCTCTTGCTTGCTCACCCATCATCATTATACTACTACTTGCAATTTTGTAGCAGATTTCACTATATTTAATATTTTTTCTTATATTACCAGCTTCTAGAATCAAAATTATATGGAATAATCATAAGATTCTAGCCTGAGGCAAAGCAAGAGGCCTTTCACTGAAAAGTGGTCCATTCATGGATGCTAGAAAAGGAACAGAGGGCAGCTAGCACAATAATCCTGACAACTGCAAAGTCTTAACCCCCACACTTTCCTGGATATTAGGTCAATCTCTAGATTTTATTGGTGCCTAACTTCTTATCTTTGAATATTTGGGGTTGGAGATATTGTTTAAACTGATACATTGATCTGTATTTGAGAACATGATTTTTTTAGTAGAATACACAATGTGAGTCAAAGCTAAAGTATTACTTTTCATAATATGAAGCAATATTTGAGCTTTACTGAAGCATAAAGAGTAATAACCTCAAGCTTCAATGCTCAAAGCATTTGAATTACAATGTAGACTCTTGATAGTGGTAGACAACTGACACAAACAGACAAACAAATATAGATAGACTTTCTACGGAATTTTTAAATGCCCCACTGCTTTTTCTTAAAGAAAGAGCAGAAGGCATTACAGATTATTAGACAAATGACACTTTTCTGAACACACTACTCTCCATCCAATTAACCAGTTCCTTAGAAGTCCCTTGGGCACCAGAGGCCAGCATTTTTCTCTTGTTCCTCTGGGCTACTGGAACAAACAGATATCCCTGCATATAAGCTGTTGAGGATGGCAAAGTTTTATAAGTACCTTAGCTCCTGTCCATTTTTAAATTTCTGCTTCACTTTTTAAGTGACTCTGATCAGTCTCCATCATGTGTTAACAAACTTTGACAGTTTGCTTACTTGCATAGAATTCTTGATAGGCCTCCTTGATAAGAACTAGCTTATTGTTTAGAACAAAGACATTTCAGTGATATAGCATTTAAATCAACAACTTTCTAGTTTGTTTGGCATACCCTCTTGAGAGCTGGAACCAACTACCTGTTCAACTACCGGTCCCAAGGGTCGAGTCTGGAATTCCTAGACTCGCATTTAAACCTAAATGAATATTTCTTCTCAAAATCTGTCTAGTTTACTCCTAAATCAACACCCTTTAAAAAATATAATTCAAGATGGAAGATAGAAGACAATGGAGATTACAGTATGACATACTTCATATACAGAATTTGTAATTTCATAGACTCATAGATTATATGATTCTATCATCTGAAACGCAATCTACAACCTGAGCATAGACTGATTCTCCAAATCATTACACAGGTGCTTCTAACACAACAATGTGCACATATGCATATATAAGTTTACGGTAGTAAAAGTGCTACTGATATCTAGTCAAAGAGCACCATAGTACTTCCCCTAGCCTTCTGTTTTTCCTCTTAGGGTGTAAACAAGCATCCATGGAATAAGTTCCAAACTGGGAGTGTGTGTGCAGGCATTCACAGTTGCTGGTAGTGGTGCAGGCAGTTCAAGGTAAGTAACTGGTAGGGAAGAAGAGGAGGGAAGGAATGGCAGGATTGGGGTCGGGGCTGGAAGGTCCAGGAGTGGTTGAGATAGTGAGTCAAGAGACCAAAAATAGCCCCCTCAGGGTCAGGGGGGCAAGAACAGCATAAGCTGAGGCCCAAAGCTGGGGCAAGTGGCTGAGCTTTCCTAGATGCTGGGCTGTGCTCTGAATGTGTGCAGGTATTCACTAGACTAGTTAACCCATTTTAGATCAGGTTAAACCAAGTTGATCAAAAGTTAGTTCACCTCACTAACTTTAAATCAAGTATGCCATTTTTTGGCTATTTAAGCCCTGTGAATGCCTGCACACCCAGGCATTTAGATAGACAAAACCTTGGCTATATCCATCTAAATGTAACATTTGTATGTACCCTAAGTAAACAGCACATGAAAACAGAAAACTGGAAACCATGGGAGTTATGCCAGGAAAAGAGAACCTTTTGTAAGAGAAGACTTCTGGAAAGGGTTATGGGCTTGGAAGGACAATGGGGAGAGAACTGGAAGCACAGAAGTTGGCCCAATGATTAGGGCTGTGCAAAGCTTTGGGTGCTGAATCGATTCACAATGCATGACTTAGGGCCCTGGAGGAGCAGGTAAGTGAGCTCCAGGCTGCAGTGAGCAGGCTGAGGGGGATCAGGGATGCAGAGGATGAAATTGATGCCTATTTCTATTCTCTGAAGGCCTGGTCGCCCACTGTACAGCCCCCACAGGAGACGCATCCAACGCAGGAGTGGAAGAAGGTGCCCAAATCCAGAGCTGCTAGGCCTAGAGCGGTGGAAGCTCCCCAGGTTCAGCTGGGGAACAGGTTTGACGCCCTGGCAGCTGTGACGGAGGAGGACAGTGGAATGGCCTCTGGCAGGGACAATGCCACTCTCCACACAACAGGGAATGGGCAGAGAGCGAACACCAGGAGGAAGAAATGCTGGGTCCTGGTCATTGGAGACTCCATCCTATGAGGACTGGAAGGTCCCATCTGCTGGCCCGACCCCTGGACATGACAGGTCCGCTTCATGCCTGGGGCTTGGGTCAGGGACTGTCACAGGGCGGGGTGCAGGGGTGGCCGTGATCTCCCCTAGTGCCCCTACCGTGCCAAGTTGGGTCTCGAACGCACCCTCCTTCTCGCCCACCACATCTTGGTTTTATATGTAGTTTTATATGGAAGGCTGCCTTCTGTCCACTTGGATGCGGTGCTCTCGTACTGGCCCCGACTCTGTAAGGAGTACCCTGGTGCGTTTCAGCCTCTTGGGCTACACGTGTCTCCAACCTCCCCTGTAGTACGCCCCAAGCCTTGCTGGTGTACCGGACGTTCTTTTGTCTCTAGGTGTGCTCTAAGCACGCACCCTCATACAGGGATCTCTCTGACGAGGGCCCCCTCTGAGCTGTCTAATGTGTATGTGCCCTTTCTGGGCTTCGTCCCGCGCGCCCTGCCCTCTCCGGGCTCTGTCCCGCGCACCCTACCCTATCTCGCCCTTTCCGGGCTTCTACTTGGTTAAGAGCCTGAAGGAGGGTGATTACACATGCGCTCGCCCTACTTAGGTCTCTACTAGTGTAAATCGCCCTTCTTCAGGCTCCTAACCGCGCGCTTGCCCTGCCTCGGGCCTCAACCGTGCACTCTCACGACTGGGGCCTTGTTCGCGCTTCTCGCGCTTCCCTCGCCCTCTCTGGGGCCTGTGCCATGCTTCTCACGCTCGTCGCCCTCTCTGGGCCTGTGCCACGCTTCTCGCACTCGTCGCCCTCTCTGGGCCTGTGCCGCGCTTCTCGCGCCTGGGGCTCAGGTGGCCCGTAGCCGTGCCTGGCCCCCTTGTCCCTTCTTGGGGTCCTATACCCTAGTGGGCAAGTACCGCCTTCACAGGCTGGGGCTTAATACCCCACACACAGTGCCACACCGATGCCAAACAGCCGTGCCTCCCAGGCACTGCTTGCTGTGCCCAAACAGGGCACCTAGGAACCCCCAGTCTCCTGGGGAGCTCCTGTGAGGCCTCCTCACACCTCTACAGCCTCACCCAGTCCTCCAGTAGTATAATAACAAAACCAAGCCTCCCCTTCGGGGCTACAACAACTTCCAAAACCACAACAGAATGCAAAGCCTCTCGGCTGTATCATAAACCTTAAGCCAGCCTGGCTAACCTTTCGTCATATCCCTGTCAGGGCGCTCTATACCCTGTATCCGCATGCCGATGCTCAGACTGCTCTGCTCCTCAGCAGAGCTCCTGCCGCTCAGGCTGCCAGAGGGGAACTGGCTCAGGCCTCAGCCTTGTGTGTTTATATAGGCCAGGCCCAGCTCCCTGGCGGTCAGCTGACCTACTCCATTGCTTAAGCAACCTTCAGCTGTGCTGCCCTTCTGATTGGCAGCCCAGCCCTATTACCTATGCTAATAGCAGGCACCCTAGTGTCCTGCTACAGGGACATCACGGAAAGGATCCTGGCCTACATCCGACCTGCAG
>NW_017729027.1:27419840-27420043 GCF_001723915.1 Gavialis gangeticus | reverse complement strand
GGGCTTAAGGGGGGGAGGGGACCATGGGTGGATCCCCACCAGGCCCATCCCCTGCCTGCTTCCCCAGCCCCCTGAGTGCCCCCGACCAATGCCTGCTTTCCCAGTGCCCTCCAGGCCTGCCTCCCCAACCCCAGCTCCTAGTTCTTAAAAAAAAAAATAGTCCCGCACTCACCACAGGGTAAAAGAGAGCTATACAAAAGTCA
>NW_017729027.1:27403367-27414840 GCF_001723915.1 Gavialis gangeticus | reverse complement strand
TGGCGGCTTTTTTTCTTTCTAAAGAGCCAGGAGCTGGGGCTGGGAGAGCGGGTGGGGGATGGGGGCTCATGACCCCATGCAGTGCGGGGCAGCAGTGATCACACTCCTGCCTGGCAGCAGGCAGCAAGCCCAGAGCTTTCTTTTTTTTTTTTTTTAAGAGCTGGGGCTGGGTGGGGCAGCCATTGAGAGGGCTGGGAGAGTGGGGTCTGTCCGATTCGGAGATTCGGCTGATTCAGCAGTAGCCAAATCTCCAAATTAGATTTGACCGAATTGATTTGGGACAGTGATCTGAATCACCGAATCGAATCACTGTGCCCCGAATCCGAATCTGAAGCAAATACTAGCCACTTTGCACAGGTCTACCGATTATAGCAGAATTGTTAGTTTCACATATAGGTTTCTGCAAGTGCATGCTTGGCTTTTCCCAAAATGCTAATGTCACAATATAAATAGAGATTATAGATGTCCAGTAAATGGTTGTAGAAAACTGACTGTGTATCTGCAAAAGAGAGTATGCTGAAACCAATGTCTTTTATATACACATCATTTCTATCACAGACTTATATTTCTTTTTTGAATCACACATGCTTCCTAGGCATAACTTTGGTATAAGTGCTGCACCTACAAAAAATATGTACTCTTTTCACCTGGAAAGCACTTTTCAGTTTTGCCATAAACATAACAGATGCCTCTTTTTACACAAACTCAGGTGGGAGGGACAGGGATTTTTATAGGAGACAGGGAAAAATGTAGTCATCCTATTTTTTTATGGAATCTATTTCCAAAATAAGAAAGTGGCAAATATACCACCTGCATTCACTGTCATCATTTAGGGAACAAACACATGCCCAAAATGCTTTCTGTCAGTTCACCATCCCCTTGGCTGCATATAGCTTGATGAAGAATGCATCATTTATCTTCTTGGTAGTACCATATTTACTTTTATGTTTGTTTATTTTGTCTCCTTCATTTTTTATTTATTTGTAACACCTAATTATTGCATTATATGTTTCATTGTTCTTGACATACTGTTTTGGAAAATCAATGAAAACATTAAATAAAAATGATTTCCAAATACATTTTGCTGTATAGTCATAGTGAATAAATGACTTCTCACCTTTCGATTTTTCAGACTGCTGGGCTGAAAAAAATCTTTGGAGTTTTCCTTTCAATGTATGAATGATTTAGTTAAAAGGCTGAATTTCAATAACTGGCTTCTAAAAAATACCCTTAGTATCTTTTATCTTCTGTAAACAAAGAAATATCTCTCAAAGGGAGAGTGAAAGTGAACAGCTGGAATAAGAATTTCTTTATCCTTACTATGAAATCTCACATTTTAAATTTGCCTATTCTAACAGATAATAAATATTGTGTCGTGAGTGGAAACAATGAAGTTATGTAATCACCCATAATGATTGAATGAAAAAATAAATTTGCAGATACACAGATTCAATCTTCTAGCATTATTAGCATATTCAAATATTACAGTTCCTTTTCTTTCCTAGGAAAATGAAAAATAATACTTCAAAGGTCAAGAGATCACTCTCCTACCATCTACCTACAAAGATTTCCTTTAACAAGGTATCATTTTTATTGTAATGTTAGCTAGAAACTGAGGTACAAAGCAAATAATTTCTTATGCTGTCTGCATAAGAAGCTTAGCAAAACCAAAAGAAGAAATTTAATAGAGTATCACTGCATTTTCCATTTGTTTTAAACATAATCAAATTCAGAAGTTACGTTCAAAGACCCCCTCTACACAAGCAGGTAAAGGTACAACAAGTTCTAATGTGTGATCAACATGATTACACCTCCTGCCATGCCATACATGCATGGCAGGAGGTATGATTATGGGATCACACATTAGATCCCATCATACCTTATTGCCAGTGCAGGCTCCTGGGAGATTGTGGCTGCCATGATCTCCCAAGGTTGGGAATGTGAGAAGCCCCTGGGGCTGCAGATTGCAGCTGCCAGAATGCCCCAGGCTGGGGAGTGAATAAGACCCCTGATCCTGGGGGATCACAGCTGCCATGATCCCCAAACCTAGGGGATTTCACATATCCCCAGGGAGCTGTTCCCCCACAACTGCTGGGACCCAGCTAGGTCCTAGAGCCCAGCATCCCCAACTCGGGACTCTGGGTCCCCCTGCTGCTGGGTCCCAGAGTCAGCAGCTGCTGGAGTAGAAGTCCACTCAGTTGCAGGACCCCCAGCCCTGCCTGGACAGGGTGCGTCTCTGTTGCTGGGAAGCCCCATCAGCTGACAGAGCTCCGAACCACAGGGGAGGTCATGCTACACATACAAATTAAAGCTCAATAAGAAGCACTTAGAAAGTTAGTATACATTTCTAAGCTGGTTGGAGATTTTTATGGCATGATAGCTACTTTGCATGTGTTGGCGGTTTTAGGGTAACTGCACAGTTCACCAGTTAATTGCATGATGCTTGTAATAAGTAGAGGGGTCAGACATTTAAACTTCTATAAATCCAGTGGACCTACTTTGTTTTTTCACCAGTATGTAAGAAAGCAAAATTGGATCTAGCACAGAGCTGTTGATTCAATCTTAGTGTGACTTCATCAGTTTGTTTACACTGGTGTAGCTCAGTGGTCAATCAGGATATATACCACTCCCAAGAAAGTTGCACTGATTGCAATGATTTATTTTTTCATTTACAGATATAGTCTACCCAAAAGGGACCTCTGATCCTTTACTGAGATCTTGTAACTTCTTTCCTTGAGTACTTTTACACTTTAAAATATAATCGTGCTGAAAGTGGGTATGAATGAAAATTGGAATGAAATACATTTTTAGGAAGAATACTACAGCAAAAAAAAACAAACAAAAAAACCCCCAAAACAAAACAAAATAAAATTGTGCTGTTAATTTCCTAGCATTGTGATATCATGACTTCCTATACAATCTCAGGAACTGAGTTTTAGAGAAAAAAATGCAGAGGCCTACAGATATTGTACTCAGATAAAAAGGCAAAAAAGACCAAAAAAAAAGAAAAGAAATATTACATAATAGAAGTTCTATATGCCAATCTCAGTCCACTTCTACATGAGACATGACTTCTCAGAGGGGATTTAGGAATTTCTCAGGCTGCAGGACTGGATATGAATAATGGATACAACTGCAGTTGGAGAGAAACGGGTCACATTTAAAGGGCAATGCTAAATGGTATTCAGTCCATGCTGAACAACTCTATCCAGAAAATAATCTCTATAACTGATAATAAAATACTGACAAGCAACCACTGGCCTGTGAAACAAAAGTCACAAAAATATATTTTGTAAATATTCTTGCCATTTTGACCAAAACTAAACTAAACACAAATTGCCATTTTTTGTGAACTTCATGTAATCTATCCTGATTTGACAAATATTTACTATTACTTTCAGAAGACTTAGTTTTAGGATTGTCCTTTCAGATGCAACAACTTAGAGGCCAGATGCAAAATCAGTCAATGTGACCTAACAAACTTGAAAATATGTAATATGTCAACGGTGTCAAAAAGGATGCTGCTTTTTTGCCTTAGTATCTGAGAACAATATCTGTGGACCTCCACATTTTTGTCTGTCTCTACAACTCGGCTCCTGAGATGGTATGGGCAATCATGATATTACAACACTAGCAAATTAACTTTAGGGAGGGTTTTTTTCTGTAGTATTCTTCCTAAAATATTCTATTTAATTAACTCCTATTTTCATGCATACATGCTTTCAGCACTTTATATTTTACAGTGTAAAAGTAGCACAGGAAAGAAATTGCAGGCTCTAAGCAACAGATCAGAATTCCAGAACCCTTTTCAGTGACATACATCTGTAAATAATAATAAAAAAGAAATCATGGCATTTAGTGAAACTTACTCAGGAGTGGTACATCTTTTGAATCACTACTGTGCTGCATGAGCATAAAGAACAGATAACCAGATACAATTATTGACAGTGAGTGCCATGTGTCTATTTCAGGCCCAACTGCAATAGTCTTTATTGCAGTGCCATTCAGGAAGTCCTTATTTCCACAATGAATTCAACTGAATTCAACTTTCAGTCTTATAAGCCAGTCTGTATTCCCTGTGTATTGCAAGCAAATACTATATAAAGTTAATAATCAACATGTATAGTTGGGACATTATTCTACAAATTAAATAAATCCTGTCCAGGAAAGGGAAAGAGGGAAGGAAAACAGAAAAGAGAGGGAAATCTTACCAGTGAATACTAATTTAAACTAAAAAGAGTAAAGAAAAACTCTAAAATGGTGGTAACTTGTATATATACTTAACCAAAAATCAAAGGGACTGGACTTTCAATTACAACAAAGCAAGACAGTTGATTAATCATATTTGTCAGAAGTCTGCTAGGGCAGGGTGGCACCTTAGGGACTAAAAGTATGCAGAAGTAGGGAAATTAGATCAGGTAAAAAATGACTGCCTTATCAAACTCATTGATTAAATAGGTGCTGGGAGCTCAGTCTAAGGTAAATTGGGGGAGGGGGAGAGACAGGTGGGATTAGCAGGCTAGTGGGATAGTAGTGGAATGCTAGAACTGTGGAGCTCAACAGCTCTGCAGTGAGGTTGGTATGGTCAGGGGCAGACTGGCAGGATGGGAGAGCCTCTCTGGACCCCCTCAAAACCCTCACCCTGATCCTCTAAACCATTCCCAGTGCCAGTTTCACAGGCATTCATCAGTGCCAGAAACCTGACTGAAGTAAGTTGGGGTGAGGTGGGGAGGTGAGCAGATTGGGAAGACTAGCAATTCCATGGTGGAGGTTGACAGGATTGGGGAACTAGCAGCTTCATGTGGGGCTGTGTGGGATCCAGGAAATTTGGCACGACAGGGGGCTCTCTTTCCTACCCCCAGCCAGGGGATATTTTTAGCTCCACAAACCTCCTTGCAGAACACTTGCTAGGCCCGATCCCATTCTCCCCACCCCCAGCCCATCTTACTTTGATTAGGCTCCTTGCACTGGTGACTGCCAGTGAAATTAGCATTGGGGCCAGTTTGTGGCCTGGGGTGCTGGGGGTTGGCTGGCTCAGGGGGGTTAGCTGGTTTGACAGTTGGTACCCAATCTAACTAAGTGCTCCTTTCCAGTGAAGTAAAGTTAGGCCAAGCTGGACATTTTTTTACTTATCTAACCCTCAGGGAATGTCTGTAAAGTTTAGCACTTAGATTGACCTAATTAGGGATATAAATGTAAGGGCTGCATGTGAGTGAACTAGGTTAGATATGGTGGCTCTTTTTTACCCAATCTCACCTCCCAAACACCCTGAATGATTTAGAAAGGTATGAGCTTTTGTAGGCCACAACCTACTTCATCAGATGCTGGGAATGTATTGGCAGCAAGGAAAGATTATATAGAGAAGAGAAAGGGGCAGGGGAGGGGACATTGCTAAGAGAAGTAACAGGTAGATTCATTAGTTCAGTCGAGATGAACAGCTAAATGAACAAGGTGCTTAACATTCGGAGTGACCCAGGAGTTAACAACTAGTCTAGGTAATGGGATATACATTCATACTCCTTATTGAGTTCATGGCTAATACAATCCAGTCTGTTGATGGTCTCTTGTTCTGAAATTTGGTGTTCAAGCTGTCTTTTAAAGTTCTTTTGTTTAATGACAGCTACTCTGAGGTCAGTGATAGACTGTCAGGGAAGTTAAAATGTTCTGCCACAGGCTTTTGTGTGTTTCTGGAATCAATGTTGAACTCAGATCCTTTCATTCTTTTATGTAGGGACTGCCATGTCTGGTCAATGTAGATAGCAGAGGTACACTGTAAGCAGAGTAAAGGCACAATGGGCTTTAAAGTGAGTGTACTGCTAGTATTTGAGAATAGTGCCTTGGAAAAAAGAGAGTCAGGAAAGGCAATTTAATAAGTTGAAAAAGAAAATAGAGGAAAAAGAATGAAAAAGAGGTAAAAGGAAAAAAAAAGCTTCTAGGGCTGTTTACAAGATACAACCCTGCTAATAAACATTCTAACATTGATCGTGTATCACTATCCTGGCTGACTTCAGACAGTAAAGATAACTGAGGAGGGAGGTCAAATATAAGCCCAACAGGTTTCCATGACCAGATACAATTAAGTTGAGGTTGAAGGAAATTGGGTAATATGCTGTAGACTCAATAAGAACCTACTGAATTTTATTAATTTCAACTGAAGTTTAAGGCTGATGATATACAAAGAATGAGGAAAGAAAAGAAGGGGAAAAATAAGAACCAATAGCCACATCCATTGGACAGACTGATGATAGACTGTTAAAGGGAATATCAATCAAGTAGTGAAAACCAACACTGGAAAAACAATTAAGTCTGATGGATCAAGCACCTGACCCTGCAAGGTGCTCAATACCTTCAACTTCCAAGATCTGGGTTTTTGGTTTGCCACAGAAAAATGCAGCAAATGAGGATTTTTGCTTCTAAAGGAAAGAAGTGCAGGAACCTGGGTTTCCCCTTGCAGGCTGGCAGAGTTCCAGCCTTCAGGGGGCAGCTGGAGGCTGGGGGGAGTGGGATGCAGGGGGTGTCATGTGCATGTGCATGCATATACAGGCAATCCTCGGACTTATGACACAATTGGTCCTGAAAACCCCATCTTAAGTCGAAACGTTGTAACTTGGAACTAATTTTCTCATTAGAAACAATGTTATAAATGGGAGATTGGTTCCTGATACCCTATTTTCACCAAAAAATACCCCAGAATTTTGTACTTGATCAATTATAGTTCAGTAATATAGCTACATTAATGTATTTATATTGTAAATAGCAATCATATTGATTTGGAAGGACTTCTTTGAAGTGAATTTGCTTGACTTTTTGAAAGGCTCTTGGTTGGACTTTTTGAAGCGTTCTTGACTGGAGTCTTCTCAGGAGTCTTAGCTGCAGGTTCTTCTGAAGTCTTGTCTGATTTCTTAAAAAAAGTGCCCAAGGAAGTTTGGGCAGATATTCTCCAGCAAATGTGTTCACTGCCGTGGCATCACATCGGATCAAATGTTGTAGAGTCAAAACTGATGTCATAAAGTTGAAACAGGGTGTCAATTTATAAATGTAGTAAGTGTGAAATGTTGTAACTCAAAACGTTGTAAGTCAAGGACTGCCTCTACATGCATGTGGTAGCCAGGCAGTGTGGTGGAGAACAGTCCCTGCAGCTCCCTCCAGGAAAGTCTATGGGAGTGCGTGTTGCAGGGGAGGGAGAGAGCATAGGCAATGAGTCACAGGTAATTTATAGGGAGGATGGGAGGATCATGTGCCTCCTCAACATAGTACTCCCACCCCCACTGTGTCCCACCTACTAGGTCACAGAGGCACCCTCTGTCTGGAACTGGTCCAGCCAGGCTAGAACCCTGCACCCCATGCCCTGCTGTGGGTATAGAAATCTGGGGGTGGCACATGCCTCCCCATCCCACCAATGCATCACCTGTGCCACCCTGGCCCCTCACACATCACTTATGCTCACACCCCCCACCCTTCCCCACACACCCACCATCTTCCCTACACACACACACACACACACAAACACACACACCCTTCCTCATACACTGGGAGGCTAAGGCCTGGGGATGACGGGCAGCAGGTTGGGAGTGCGGGGCACCAGCAGGGTTGGGGAAGATGGGGGGGCTGTGGGTTGGGAGTGAGGGACAATGACATGGGCAGGGGCAGGGTACTGGCATATCAGGGCTTCTCGGTACCAAAAAGCAGTGGGGAGGCAGCTGCAGTTGGACCCCCATCCTAGTGAACGAATTGAGCAGCTGGGCCTCTGATTTTCTGTGATTAAAAAAACAAAATCAAATGCCTAGATAGATAGATAGATAGATCATTTATTTTATTATACTGATTAAAGCACTGGTAGGCTTCCAAAGTGCTTTAAAATTGTAAATATATCAATAAAACACTGTGTTCAACTGATACCTACATATACAGTGGCATTTCATTTTAATCATGGAAAAACACAGATTTGGGGGGTTTTAATCAGAAAATTTTGGATTTTTGAATAGAGAAAATTAGGATCCTTGTTACTAAGTTTAATACTGAGTTCAAAGGGAACTTGCTCAGAGAGGCAGAACCAAGCTTCTAAAGGATAGCTGGAAGAAAACATGTGCCTTAGGCTGCTTTTTATTCCGGTTTTAGATTGGCTTTGGTTTTTGTTGTTTTTTCTCCTACTTTTTGGTTTTTATATAAAAAATGTTTTTCCTATCTAGGATGAGAAGTCTGTAATGACAAGGGAACTAGTGAATAGTTTACATTGCAAGAGCCAAAAACAAGAGGGAGAACCAACTACAAACAGAAGGTATTGCTACATGGACTGCTTGAGACCTTGGATTTTTAAATGCTTTTGGTTTGCATTCAAGTGATTAATCAACGTGTTGGAGAAAGGAAACTTTTGCAAAGCTCCTTCTATTAAAACATTAGAGCAGGGATTTGCAAAGTTTGGTTACTGGAGCATCCTTAATGGTTGGGACATCACGAGCGATAAAAACATAATGAATGTGCAATGCAATACCTTTTTGTTTAATTTCTATAACACCAATGGTCACCAGTGATCCCTTTTTGGGCCACAGATAAATGCTTTGCTGGCCTCAAGTGGCCCGCAGGCTGCGCTTTACAACATCTACATCAGAATTCGCTGTAAATATCCCTTAAACTTCCAGAAGCCCTATAGCAAAACTAAGAAAAAACAAACTTGTTATTCTTCCACTATACAGGTAAATTACACATGCTGGGAGGAATGATGAAATGGTGAATAGAGGATTTAAAAAACAAACAAAAAGAAAACTGTATGCCCTTTTAGATATCTTAAGAAATAAAAATGGTACAGACCTACTTCAAAAAATTGCTTTATTTTCCCCATCACCTCTAAAACATAATTAAACACAACAGAATCTAAGAAAAGCTAAGCATAAGGCTGATGTGCAGTGAAACTAACCAGTCAATCAAAGGTCAATTAATAAAAAATGTATGATGGGGAAATAAAGAAAGATATGGAGGGGGAATATCACTGGATGTCCAAATGCAAGACAAGATTCAGATAGACAAATTAACTTATTATTTTAAGTAGAAGAAACTCCCTATTATCTACTATTGTCTTAAACTGTTGTATATTGAGCAAGCAGCTGCTCTTTTGCCACAAGAGCATATTAGGAACCAGACTGTGACTCAGGCAGTTTATACCTTCTTGCCAATTCTTCATCTATTCCAAGGTGAAAGGAATAGGCGAATCTTCTAAGGCATTGACAGCAGTGACAATTTTCACCTGATCTGGCCCCTAAAAGTGCTTTACAGTCATGATCAAACACAAGTGC
The DNA here is from genome assembly GCF_001723915.1 of Gavialis gangeticus. Classification (NCBI taxonomy): domain Eukaryota; kingdom Metazoa; phylum Chordata; order Crocodylia; family Gavialidae; genus Gavialis; species Gavialis gangeticus. The sequence goes on along the minus strand of NW_017729027.1, from coordinate 27,405,550 downwards.
ACAGCCGCAGAGCACTTTAAAAGGGCCCTATCTTGAGACACACTGAACCCTTATTGCATGACATTTCAGATGAAGATGCTGCAGAAGTGAGGGTCCTCATTAACGTTTTTATGCGTACACCAGGAGTGGGGCTGGGCAGACTCAGCTCAGCCCTCCTCCTGGCTCTGTCTTCAGAAGGTGGTGGGGGGACAGACCTGTCTCAGGAAAATCCTAAGTATATGCTGCCAACACAAAAGGTCTGTACCTGACATGCGCAGTTGAAGTCTGTGAGTGGAAAGTTCCAAGGCTCACGCAGCTCGTGCCCCCTGGGTGACATGCGGACCTGTCAGTCATGTCTGACCTACTTTCCCCACAGACGTATGCTCAGTGACAGCTAAAGTATGAGGTAATTTGACTAGAAATTTCTTCCCTGTGAGTGTTCTGATTGGCCACTAAATTCAGATAAAAGTTCTGTGAGCCCCTCCCTCGGGGGGAGATCGCGTTAGCTGGAGACAGAGGCTGGTGTGTTCCAGGGACTGTCCTTCAGTCAGGCTTCTGGGCCTATTGATCTCCTCCCTCGATTGGCATTCCATGTCACTTCCTGTTATTGCATTGCTGTTTTGATTTCCTGGTTTCGACTTACCTTCGGCATCGGCTATCGACATTGATTCAGATCATTCCTCACCGGCTTTGGCTGTATCCTCGGTTTATCACACCGACTCCTGACTTCTGCTTCAGACACCATTTCGGCTCTTCGTTGTCCTTACTGGACTGGCGTCACATCGTTACAGTTCGTTGTGTGTTACCAATTTATGAGCTGTTGACCAGCCCTAGGACTATCCAACAGGCAGCCGCACCTACCTCATCAGAGGTAGAAAGCAAGGGCTTGTTGGAGAACCCTGTGGGCCAACAGACCCCTTTGTTTGTTCACCTGTTTGTTACTGTAACTGAAGACATCGTTACCTACGCATCTAAGCGTAAGTTAAATAAATTCCATCTTTTTTAAGGAACCAATACGCTTCCTGTGCCACTCAGACTCCATCGCCAAAACTCCCACCTGTCTGTATCCAATTTGCCACCACCCGGCCGCATCACCGTGACCAACACCGTGAGCTTGGCTTGCCAGCTCCATGTTGCTTGACAAGACCCAGAGGAGTTCAGTCTGGGGCATTCACCTTGGTACTAATGCAGTATAGTCACCTTAGTATTGAGCTAATACAACCTAGTTCACAGGGAGCTAATTAGGCCTTTATGGTTCTATTGCTTTTGGTACCTGAACTATCAGACATAGTAATGTGTGCATGGCACTGCTTTGCATTGTACAGATATACACTAAAGTACTAGGAATGTATTTGGTAGCCATGTTGGTCTGAGACAAAATGAAATACAAAACTTTAGAACTCTTGTTTCAGACATGATACCTTTTATCAGACCAACTAAGACATTGCAAAAAAATATATCTTTTTCTGTAAGCTTTCAAGCACAAGTGCTCTTCCTCAGGCTCAGGGAAAATTAAAGATGGTAAAAAATCCTCATAGGTGGAAAATTTAGTTTATGTTCTACCTATGGGGACTTTTTACCATCTTTAATTTTCCCTAATCTGAAGAAGGGCATGTGTGTCTGGAAGCTTGCAGAAAAAGATTTTTTTTTGTTGCGATTTTTTTAGTTGGTCTAATAAAAGGGAACACTAAAGTGCTAACAATTCCAGATAAAGGCTTTTTTTTAATTATTTTAGTTTTGTAGAACCCAGATTTTTCATATCAAAATGGTTTGCAATCTGCTGACTTTGCTGCTGGTTGCTAAATTTAAAATAAGATGCACAACTGCTTGCCAAAGGGTACTACTGGAGTAAAACAATTGTCCCATAAAATGGATTGGAGAATTGGCACCTTCTGAAGTAAAAACTGCAGCAAACAACTGGAGAACCTCAGCTATATATACCTGTAGGTAGGTTTCAAGTACTCTTTTTAATAGGGATCTAGTGAACTTAACACTATGAAAAATCTGATTTCTGCTGTGTATTCATATATCAACACAGAATATTAATTCTGTAAAGTTGCTCTTTTAAAAACTTGTAAAGTCCCATGCACCAGAGGATGCAATATCTGCCTCATCATACAACATTACAGGGTTCAGAATTGAATTATTTGCCTGGTGAAGTTTTAACCTTATTAAAAGCCTTTATATCTTTTCTCCCTCTGTCA
>NW_017729027.1:27387700-27398367 GCF_001723915.1 Gavialis gangeticus | reverse complement strand
ATCAACACAGAATATTAATTCTGTAAAGTTGCTCTTTTAAAAACTTGTAAAGTCCCATGCACCAGAGGATGCAATATCTGCCTCATCATACAACATTACAGGGTTCAGAATTGAATTATTTGCCTGGTGAAGTTTTAACCTTATTAAAAGCCTTTATATCTTTTCTCCCTCTGTCAGTCAATGTCAAACAGCTTGTAAGATTTCAACATTTATCTTAATTCATCCAAAATGCCTTCCATCTAAAAAAAAATATTTAAATACATTTCTTTGAAGGTGCAAACCACATATGAGGGCTAACAACTTCAAAATGTTCAGAAGTTCAGTTTAATTTGGCTTAGAATTCAAAAGTATATCTTGTCTAATATTTAATGTAGTTTCCTCCTTATTAAAATGATACAACTTAGAATTCTCACACACTTCATTTTTGTGGATTCTTTATGCATCGCTAAAGACTCTGACCCCTAACTTTGACTGTTATGTGACAAAGATAGTACTTTTATCTTTACTTCATCTTTTATGAGGGCAGAGCCTATACAAGCCACTGGAACCTTCTCCTCAAATGAGTTATAGTTTCTCCTTTAGCTGCTTAGCTCAACAGCTCTGAAATAAATGACTGATGATAAAAATAGTATGTAAGTATTTTAACATATTACATTTTGTCTTTGTAATGTATTTCAGGACTTTGTAGATCATTAAATAACTTTGACTGACAGCTTTTTTTTCTTTCAACATAGTGTAACTCTACACTATCTTTGGGGTGAACCTTGGAGTGCCCCTGAGAAGCATATCCTGCTCGCTTGCTTCCTTTCATGCATGCCAACACCCAGCATTCAGGCAGGATGAACAGTCTAGCACATCCCTGAACCCATATCATTAATTGTTCTTAGCCTCTCTGTCTCAGAAGTGCTTCCTGGCGCATACCCAAGACTCTATGACAGTCTTTAGCAGGGGTGTACACCATATGGCCTATGGGATGGATCCAGCCTATGGACCCACTTTATCTGGCCTACTACATTGCTGGTGGGAAGCTGCAATTTGTGGGACATGGCCAGAGGGGACGAACCTGCTGTAGAATCTGGGGCCAAGCTCCATTGTACATGGTGATTGGTGGAAGGAAAGTGAGTGAAGGCTGACAAAACTCTAATCACCCTCTGCCCACTTTACCTATGACAACTGCCATGGCCCTATCTCCTCAGTTGCCAGCCCCCACTGCATGCTTCAGGCTTGAGCTGGAGCTGGGAATACTGATGCAGCATTGTGTCACTGCTGTGTGCTTTGGATTGGAGTTGGAGTTGCTGTCACAGACCCCAAGCTGCTGCCACAACTGCCACTTCTTCTTTGTGTCCAACCTGGATCCAGGTCACAAGGAGCCCTGTAGTCCGGATCCAGCCTGGGATGTAAAATATGTTTGACACCCCTGATCTACAGATTTTTCAGGCTTTTGTAAATACCAGGCTGGAGTGAGCAAATGAAGTATTCCTCTCAGTGATACTCCTGGGCTTGTCACAGGGGAAATGTAGTTTAGCTGCAGTTTAGTTGTACTATTAATCATAGTGTGCAAAGAGATGTGTTGAAATTACAGAGTTATAGCTACTTAAATAACACTGTCCAAAGTATGTGGGTATGGACAGACATAACACTTAGAATATTCTGAATGCACTTCAGAGCCCAAGGGCACATCCAGACAAGCGCATATGCATTTTCACAGGGACAAATACCAGCAGCACATCGTTGTGGCACTGCTTGTTGTCCCTGGAGAATGCCCTTCATAAGTGCGCTGGTGTGTGGCCAGTTGCCCTGGTAGGAGAGGCTAGGGCCAGCACCTGGGATGGCTCCAGCAGCCTTTCCTGTGGTCCTGGGAGCAGAGCCGACCCTAGGGGGGTGCCGGGCCTGGTGCAAATCAGCCTGTGTAGGGCCCCTTCCTCACAAAGTGGTGGTGGGTGGTGGAGTCTCTGTGCTTCTCCATGCTTCTTCCATGGCACAAGACTGAGTCGTTAGCTCCAGGCAGGCCCCATGGGAGGGATCATGGCCACTCTGCCTGGCTCTGCAGGACCCACCAAAATGCAGATCCCAGGGTGGTTGCCCCAATTTGCCATAACCTAGGGATGGCTCTGTGTGGGAAGCTTCCAGGGCTCCAGCAGCAATAATGTAGGTTGGCAGAACCTGGCCAGCAGCTGGAGCATAGCTCTGGTTGGCCAGGCTCCAGTTTCAGGTGTCACACACTGCCATCACATGAACCAGCCCACTTTTTTCAGGTGTGAGATTCTTGACACCGGATCTCTCGGTGTCAAAAAAATCCACCACAATGAAAATTAGCAACACAGAGAACACATCCATGTGTGGCCTGTGCAGTTTGTGGAACTGCAAATGGGTCTGCAGTGCCACAAAGCACACATGCATGCTCATCTGGATGTGCCCCAAATATCTAGATGTTCAGGCCACTTTAGACCAATTTAAACTTCCTGGAGTGTTTTAAAATCAAACTGAAAAAAATAAAGTAATATTTTGAACCTGTTTAATGTTACATTCCATGCCTAGTGTCTGTTTAGTCCTCCAGGCATCCCAAACTGCACCTGCCGTCATTCCTTTAGTCCATGCAGGGCAATAGGACCACTTCAGCACTCTACTGCCAAAAGATCTATGACCTACAGAGCCCACAGTCCATGGAAGCAGAAAGCCTCTGTGTTAGTTTTACTTCCATGTTAGGAACCCTGGGTGGAGGATTCTAACTTTATTTAGGGTGGAGGGGAGTAGGCAGGTCCTGGGGGTGGGAAAAGGCTGGAAAGGGCTTTGTATCCCCCTATTTGTGGTGGATGGGTGGTAGTGCTCTGACAGTAAACTCTTGTCATTGGTGGGTGGTGGGGAGGAGTCAGCGTATAATGGGAACTTAATAGAGAAGAATTACTGTCAATTCCATGCCCAGTGTGAAGAGAATTATCTAATTAAATGTTAATTGTTCCTTACCTGCTGTGGCAGAAGGCCACCTTTGTTTCTCCCCAAAAACTCTGCTCTGTGACAATTTGATTAGATGGGCCCAGCAGAGGAGACACACCTTTACCCTATCTCTTTGTGTAACCTGAGCTGGATACATTCCTGAGGGAGGGGGAAAACCTGCTCCCTCTGCCTATGTGACTGGTATCACATACCTGGGTGAGGGGCTTGCTGCCTGGTGGGCTAGAGTCTACCTGGCAACTAGTGATGTATTTCAAATTGGTTGGCTGACAGCCAATAGATCCTGGTCTCCATTGGACCATGTAAATGAGGTCACAAGGGCTATACAAGTGAAAGACTGCCCAGGAGGAGGGGGCAGCAGCCATGACGGAGACTCAGAGACAGAGAAGAGCGGTACCATCTGAAACTTGCTTTCTCTCTCAAAACTCATGATCAAGGAACTGCCTGCCATCAGAGGGAATCTCCAACAGCTTCTGGATGATACTTGTAAGTAAGCTACCTGAGATCTAACTAGATATATAGCTTGCAGTAACTCAGATGTGTGATCAAAAGCTACCCAGCCATGAGAGTTTGCTCTCTGGGATTTCTCTGACATTGCTCTAACCTGTACCCTATTCTAACTCTACCCTCTGTAACCAATAAAGTTCTCCTTTGTACCTAGTGTGGGAGACTTATTGGGAGTGGGTCTAGATTATGGCTTGGGGTCCCCTTGGTTCAGCTGGTTAAGGGAGACCACTACTTGAGCTTCTGAGTGAAGAAAGCTTCCTAACTTCTTGAAGTGAATCAAGTACCCTTGAGGACTACTAGGCCTGTGTTTCCCAGAGTGCGCAAAGCTAGAATCAGTCCAGAGCCCTGGGTGGTGGCAGGGGAACCCGAAGGCTAGTGGGTGTGCTCCAGGAAAGGGGATGGCCAGATGTTAGGCACCCCCAAGGAGGCACTCAGAGCCTGGAAGATGGTCGGGCGCAGTGAGGTGGGTGGCTCAATTCTGGCCTGTCACACCTTCTATGCCACACTCTTGCATCCAGTCCTATTCTGCATACATCTCTGTGCAACTGTTGGCAATACAAGGTACTTGAATAGTTGGAAAAGCCAGTTAGTTCTTGTCCTTGCAAGACTTTGGGACCTAGCATTGTTAGTGTTCTGCCACATTCCCAAGTTCCTGCTGTTTTACTCAGACTGTCTCTGAGATGCCACACTTCCTGGACACTCTGTGTTTCCAGGAGGACTTTCCCAATGTCACACAGTCAGTCATAACTCTATAAGAACCTTTTCTCCTTTTTTGCCTTCCAAAAAACATCAGCCTGCTTTTCTCCTTTCCCCTGCAAGACAGTATGGGCATCAAGGCTGCTCCAAAATATTGTAATTTATCAAGTCTGCTAGAATGTGTTAATTACTGATCAACACTGGTGGTGGCACTGAAAAATGGTGGTGGGGGTGCTTTAACTAAAGCTTGTTCAATGAGCTTTAGTTAAAGCACCACCGCTGCCATTTTTCAGTGTGGGGATACTGATACATGTGATGCTCCAGGTTCTTTTACTACAGCAGCTCTCTGAGCCACTCTAATTAATATGCCTCCCCCCCCACTGCCTTCCAGAGAACATATATAAAAGTCCTCCAATTTTTCCCAACCATCCCCCAAACCTCTCCTTCCAAGATCTTTGACTATATTTTCCAGAAGAAAAAATTGTGAAGCTTATTTAGAGATCTAAGGAAGAGTATTAAGACAGGAAAGATGAATGAGAAAGTGCACGTGCATACTGCTTCCCTTGATAAGCCCTTAGTGTTTCTTGTTGAAAACTTTTTTTGGGCTCAGATATCCATCTGATTCCACCCAGAATCCAACCCCTCCCCTTCATTGAGAAATGTTTCCATTTTTAAATCTGGAATTATACTTAAATATGAATTTTTTTTTTTACACAATGAAAATTTAGGTCTAGTCTATACCCATCTATAAGACAGGGCAATATATCCTGATATTTGAAATATATTCATTGCAAGAGGTATCTGATCCTGGGTCTCTAAGATTAAAGTGCTAATAACTATGCAATACAGACTTTTTAACTTTCTTTCCAGGCCAGTGAATATTTAGGAATGTTATATAAACTGGAAAACTTTTGATAGAAGAGTCCCTCTGCAAAATACTACACTAGCTCAATTTTCTCTAGGGGGCCCAGCCAACGGGCTGTTTCCTGGTCCTGACCCTGCTGGGCTGTAAGCAGAGTTGTTTGTGAAATAGAGTTAGGCTTGGGGCATGCATGGGGATCCAGAGGGTCAGGTAGGGGTGTGTGTGTGTGTGCGCGCGTGTGTGCGTGCGTGCACATATGTACATTGTGCTGTGCTGCCCAGCCCTGCTCCTGGGAGCCACAAGGTTGCGGCTGTGTGTGCCTGCATCTGTGGGTACACACTGAGCTGTCCTGCCCAGCCCTGTTCGCAGGACCCATTGGGTTGGGGCTGTGTGCATATATGTGTGTGCTCATATGTGTGTGTGCCCACTCATATGTACTGGCATCCCCCAGCAACCCCCTGCCTGGATTCTTTGCCCTGTCCTGGATTTACCTCAAATTATTATGGTCATCCTTTATGTAAGCCACAACCCAGATGCATGCTCCAACTACTGGGATAGTGTGTGTAAGAGAGACATGGACACAACCTCAACCTCCTCTATATTATGTGATCTGTCTTCGATCCTAGCTGTAGCAGTGAGATTGAGTCTATTGAATCTTAAATACAGAGACCTCCTTCTAGCCCAGAGTTAAGAATCTAACTGCTTTTGAGGTGTGTGATTTACGTACTTCCTACTGCCTCAGTGTTCAAATAGTTCCCTCTGCAGCCATATGACCATCTATAAACTTTATTCTGAGGGGCCTTAATTTCTCTTGTATAGGGAGCCTGATATCTAACATGAGGCTGAAAACACAACTAAACCTCAGGTTTTCTAAGAACTCCTGCAATACTGAGCATAAGCTGTTTTTATGGTTTTAGCAAATTGTTCCTAGATGCATGCTCAACTCTTAAATGTTGCTATATTTCAATATTTTTTTTAAAAAAAAGCTCTCTTACTCAGCAATCTGTGTCAGACTGTCAAACTGATTTGTCCTTATCACTATTTACCATTTTGGTGGCAATTTTACATTTGTTTGTTAATTTTAATAGGAACATGTGTGCTGGGATGTTAATGTAAAGCTGACAGTTATAAATTGTGATGTATTTGTTTGGAAATTTCAAATATAAATGATTTAACAATGTTTGCCAAGGCAGACAGTTTTGGCCTTCTAACCTCAACAATGATACTTTTGCCTACAGTAGGCTACAAAGAGTTTTAAATTCTAAAAGACTGACATCACAGCAAATTAATTTTATCTCTGACAGCCATAAAAAAATACTTCACTTTGGTTTTGGCATACCGGCAGTAAACAAGAGTGTTAAAAGAATATAGTTGAACCAGAACAGGATATTTGAAAGGGACCTTGGAATGATAGTGATATTGGATTATTGCAAACTTTTAAAATCAACTGCTATATCTGAAACAGAAGAGATGTGATTGCTTGTGCTGCCTTTTAAAAATGCCCACTTTACCCATTTCTGAATATTGGAACATTGGGGTAGATGGAAACAACATTCCTCTGAACATTACTTGGTCTGGCTACTAGATTTTTTTTTCTACTGAAGTCTTGATTCTTCCTTCAAATGACATAGTGATTAGTGTGACAGAAAGATGGTTAGGATTACAGGTGGATAGCAAAGAACAGAGAAGTGGGAGTATCCATCCCAGACCATGCTACAGAAGAAACTGGATATTGTGTCTGTTTTGCAAGTAGATTAGATGACTATACACATTAACTTCTGTAATAGCAAAGATTTCTTTCTTTGTCATGTAAATGAACCTATCATTAAAAAAATGAGAGATGCCCCTCCAAAAATCTGGCTTGAATTCATTTTAAGACCATAGATCATTATAGGTTTATTTCTCTTTCCCCATTATGCCTTTGGTTGTATTCAAATGCCCGACTTTTCCATTAATGGAGAGATAGTAAGAAATGTGAATAGAAAGAAACCTAACTATTAAGACAAATGCAGGGAGACATAAAATCAAAGTAAAGAACTGAGGAAAACAGAAGTTAATATTCTGATGAGTGTAAGAGGCTTCCCCACTCCCTATATTCTTCTTCCTGTTTTAAGACATCATTTCATCATGATTAGAGTTTCTCTTATTGTCCCTTGCAAAAGACGGGGTTCCATGTATTAGATTTATTTAGTAAAACCTGTCAATTCAGTATGTATCTGGTTCTCCACTGTCATTTTATAGAAAGTTGTTTTAGTTTGTCTAATTTCACATGATTGTAGGATTTATTTTTGAGGTACAATCTGAAGCTTCTGAATAGCACAATTTTTTTTATTTTGCCCATTGGGTTCCTATAATATTTTAATTATCCTATTTTAAAAGGAGACATTCAGTTAAAATTCACTGAGGATTCCTGCCAGTTAAGGCTGATAATGTATCTTCTGTTATAGTGTAATATTTTTGATTACTAGGAATGGGTTGAAGAAATACTTTTGTCAGCATGTTCAATTCGACAATTTTGGAAGCAGATTAAAAAGCAAAGAAGGACTAACTGTGTGAGCTGAGGAATGGCTGTGTTGGGGGCAAAGAACAGTAGGAAGGAGAGGACATAAAAAGGTGGCTAAAATCTTCTAAGGATTAATAGCAAGAGTGAGGAGGAGTGAGAAGGAGGCACAGTGAAGAGGGTGAATAAAAGAAGCAACAGTCACCAGTCTAGTGTTACCAGATATCACTGAATGACATGACAGAACAGTCCTGAGAAATGAGAGAGGATGTTCTAGGGCAACAATAGACTAGAGAAATATCAATAGTTCTGTTTGAAACCTGAAAAAATGCAGCATTCAGCTGAGTTAAGAAGTCATGAGGTGAGTTGATCCTCTGCTGTTCATACATGGATACTTCTGACCCGCAGTGTTCTTATCTACTGACTCTGTTGCATTTTTTTTCTTCATTGAAGAGGAAATCTTTAACACAAGACAGCAGGCATATCTCTATCAGATGCTTTATATCATTCGGGTTATAGTTTTATCAGGTGGGTTATGTTTCCTTAATAAGATTTCTTACCCTCAATTGCCATCACAGTTGTGTACTCAACTCTTTTCCTCTTTTGTAGGCCTTTTAAGTATGTAAGCAAGTGCACCCTCCTCAGTTCTATTATTTTGGGAACTGAAGCAAGTTGCTCATAATCTAAGCATCAGATGCAGCATCTAAATATCAAACCAGCAACAGGAAAAGGCCTTGTGTATATTGATCAGTTGATGTCATGGGGACTTCTCACACGCTTAAAATGATGCATATGCTTAAGTGCTTTGTTGAATCAGAAGAGCACTTCTTTTTGCTTGTGCTAGCCTTCCTAACTGGACTTAATCTAATATGATTCATAGCAGACATTGGATTTCCAGATTGCACCACCTTTCCTTAGCAAGAAGGCAGATAATGGAGCACAAAGGAAGAGGTAATCTTATCACAGACTTTTAACTATAAAATCAAATGTCCTTCTCCTCTCATCTTAAGAAAGTAATTAATACATTATAGACATCATGCATCATACATAATTTTCGATGATCCTATGATTCTAGCTTTTGAGTTATGCACAGCTTCAGAAAATTTAGCTTCATAGAAGTCAAATGGCAAAACCTATATCACATCAAAGATGCCATGTTCTTACATTTTGGAAGTGACATTAATATAATACATGTATTAAGTTAATACATTTTGGAAGAGACAATATAATTTTTGCTTGACACACATGCCAAATTATTGTATCTTCCTTCCCTGTCATGTTTTTGTATCTAATTAAACATTGGGTAAAATCTACAAAAGGAATGGGAATTCAAAGGGAAAAAAACCCCCTAAGGTCTTTTTATTGTTTTATTTGGTCTTTTATGATGGATACCTAAGTAATATTGTCCCATAGAATAGTGAACACATACACAGCTCATTGATGGCAGTTTGTTTTTGGAGCACTGCTGTGAGAACATCAGGTTTGTAAATAGGCTTCTAGTGCTGCCAGGGGGTAAGCTGTACAGAAGCAGAAAAGTAGTGAATAAGACCACTATGAACATTGCCATATTTAGTGACATTACAATGGAATACCTCTCCATGGACTGAGACCTTGTAGCGGTGGGGAAATGTGTGTGTCCCAGTCACCCTCAGAGCTATGTCTCCTGGAATCTCCCACCCCTGGAAGGGTCCCCCATGGTGAACAGGCCTGAGGGGAGGTTTAAGACAAACCACAGTCCAACCCCAAGTCCTCAACCAAAAATCAGGCAGGAAAAAATGTCAGGATCTCAATGGCTATAAAGATGGAAGAAGGCTTCAGCAAGATGGAGGTCCCTTGTCTTTTAGTGTTGTCCTTTGCCACTGGGCTCAAATCTCCACCTTATCAAGATTATGTGGTTGCTGTTTCCACACACCAGTTCCTCACATTTAAAAAGTTACATGCAAGCTTCTACCATGGGAAAGAACATGCTCCCTGTACCAAACTCCAAAATCCCTGCAGTGATGGACCAGTGGGGACGGAGTTAAGACTAATGAATCCAGCAGTCTTCAGCCATGAATCTGCATGCAGACAGCGTTAGCCATGGGCTAAATATAGACATAAGATTTATGACACACTATAACCTGCCTGACATCTGACTTTCCAGATACCTCTCCACTATTCTCCTTCTACATTCATCCTCCTTCCCTCCCTCCCCCCAGCCTGTCTCTCACCCACTGACTCCTCAATTTACATTTTCACTAACTGGCTTTCTTGTATGCATACCAGCCTCTAACCTCTTTACTATTCATTTTATCCAGGAAAAGCACACACCAGCTGCAGATGCTTCCACAGCCTGATGAAGGATTTTAAAACCGGAAAGAATTTATTTTTCAACTATTTAGTTGGTCTAATAAAAGGTATCAGATTCACTCAAAGAATCTTGTCTGCCTATGTCCTTAGACCAACACAGCTACAACTTGCACCCCTGTAATTTTGAACTTAGGCATTTGAAGTTGCATTACATCAAATATGTTAAGGCAAAATAAAGGACGTAAGTGTGAAGAAATATATCTCAAATATATTTCTCTCTTCCCATCTCTGAACAAAGCAAAACAAATCATATTTTAAGAGGCATCAATCCATACAGGGTTAGCTGCAAAATCAGAAGTGATAATCACTTTTCCACCCATGTGCACTTGTACCTCTCTGTCTTATATCACAGCTGTTTATCCTTACCTGCCTCCTTGCTCTCCTGCAGCCTCTGAAGCTGAAGGGGCATTTAAAATTAATTATAATTATTTAGGGGGAAGGAATTAACTTAATTATAACATTTAAAGTAAAAATGATGGTCCTATTCCCTAGTTTTCCTTATTTTCTGAGCTTGTTGTAGAAATGGATGTAGGAGGAGGGCAGAAAGTAAAGGTGGCTTTATGATACCATCACTTCTTTGCTACTGAGACAGAGAAAATGAAATATAGTTTATTGGCTTGAGAGGCTGAAGTCAGAATGAAGTTCCAGCTTCAGTTCCCTTAAAGTCAGGTTATTAACACTTTATTTCATTTATTAATCTGCTGCTGTTAAATCACTCTGCTGTGAAAATCTGACTCCTGGGGTGGGGGTGTGTGGAGATTTAACATTATTTGATTGCATGTATTGTTTGTGATGTGGGTG
>NW_017729027.1:27381659-27387689 GCF_001723915.1 Gavialis gangeticus | reverse complement strand
TCTCTTTTTTCCAATGTGGATTTTATTGAACTATATAGGACCAAAAGAAAATTGATTACTAAAACTAAGAATACAATGTGTTTCATCTTAAGATGAAATAAAATAAATAAAGCATCTGCTTTTACAAGCAGTGAGTGCAATAATCCCTGTGCTAGATGTAGATGACAGAAGATGTATTAGTTAACAATAAGGATGCTTTTTGATGAACTGATTGACAACCTGTAGAAATGAAATGCATTATAGAATAAAATACAAGGACTGTGAAGACAATATGGCGTTCTTTGCTGATTTCACTCTCCATTAAAATGGAATTGTAGGAGATACAATATACATCCAAGACAAATGCAAGGGTTTTAGAAGCAATTGTTTTCCAAAACGATTGCATAGACTAAAACAAAGCCAATTTAGATATGATTCTGTCATTTGTCAAGGTAAATAATTTGCTTTCAAGCCAATGTAGCTGTCAGTCAAAGAACTATGAATAAACTGAGAAATACAGGATCAAGTTCTGCTTTCAATTACACATTGCTAATCACTTATTGACTTAACTGTAGTGAGATCCAAGACCTTACAGTGAAATCCACTTATTTTAAGTCCTCCTACCCTATTCATATTCTTTCTATCTTCTTGCTATGGATTGTGCAAGGTGGGTAAACTGTCCCTCAAGAAGCTGTTGGGAGCAGACTTGAAGAGGTTCATGAGATCTGTACCTCCACACATTCTATGATTTTGAATGCCACAGCATTGAGGGTTAGGAGCTATTATTCCAGATTATAACCTAGAAAACTAGATGACTTTGATTGACCACAAAGGCAAAATTAAATAAGCTGTAAATTTTGCAGTACAAACATAGCTTTTTTTCCCTATTTTTTAATATTATTATTCTAAAGGAAGCACCTCATCTGGGACCCTGAAATGAGAGGTCTTTGGTATATTCTTAATTTCTTCTCCTAAGGTTCTATATCAGAGCAGAAGCCTAAGGTGGAAGGAAGCTTGTTATTAAACAGTGTCTATTTTCTTTCATTACGGAATAACAGGCTCTGGTCCCTACTTTTTTCACAGTGTTTTGTATCTGGTGGCTTTTATCCCTGTGAAAATAACTCTAAGTATATTTTCCCATGCATTTTATGGGGTAGATGAAGCTGGCTTTGTTGACAGCAGAAAGAGACTGATTCCAAAAAAAAAAAAAAAAAGAATTTTTGGATGGAATAGTCATTATAGTATGGTGTGTTAGCCTGGCAATGATGTTAGGTAGCTTGGCACATCTATTTTCTGTATGATACCAGATGACCTTTTTTTGGAACAAGTACTGTTCATTTTTAAAAGATGAAGTCAAATAACACTACTAGGAGTTAGCTAAATAGCCAATGGGAGTGTTTGTGTGAGGGTATATTGGAGCAATTTGGGGCCTCTGTCTCTGATCAGCTCTCCAGTGGCACAGTACACGAACAGACACTGGCTGAGTGCATGGAAGTTAGCCTACTCTGGGTTGCCTACAAAAATGAATTATAAAGCTAACAAATAACAATTTCCAGAACAAAAGCAAAAGCTCAATAACATTAAAAGTAAGCGAAAGATCAGGAAGTGAGAAACAGCTGTAGTGTTAATTCTGATATAAAAACTCCTCATGTGTAAAAATAACCAAATACAGAGAGAAATTGAGACACATGAAGACCTAAGATCTATGAAAAGAAGTTGGAAAAAGAGCTGTTTAAACAACATTAGGCAAGGGCTTTTTATTTTTTAATTTGAAAAAGTTTTAGCTTTCAAACCAGTACTGTACTGGTTGTAGGGAAAAAGGCTGCGGGACATTTTAGTAGGATTTGAATTCAGTGCCACTGAATGGGAAAAAAAATAATTGCCACTAGGTTACACAAGTTTGAAGTGAATTTAATTTACTTGTACAGTTTTGACCACCAGAGGGCTCCCTTATTCTTCCAATTAGTACAACAGTGATTTTAAAAGCCCCTTCTTTGGCCAATCTGTTGGAGTGTTTTTCCCCCTCTCCCTGAATAAGAAGTGCTGAATTCAGCCCATACCAAGAGTTACAAGAGAAAAATAATTAAAACTGAATACAAAGTCCAGAGAATCTGACAATTTTTCTTTCATAGTTCCTAGCAGGAAGTACTTACAAGCAGAATTGGTCTATTTTCTTTTTGCTTCTTGAGCAAGATTTGTTAAAATAATGTCCCTAACTGTAGAGTGTGGGCTTGACTGGGAAGGGTAGTAACATATAAGTAATGAAGTATGTGACACAGAGAATAAAAGATATAAACAATATATATATAAAACAACTTCACCCTTCTCAGTTTCACTAAACTAACCATCTGAATGCTACTCTATTGGCCTAGACTTGCAGGTATAGTTATACCTTCTGCTTAGTGATTTGCCTGGTCATTTTAAATAGTAATTGAAAATGAAGTCACTTTATAGCAGTGGTTCTCAACTTGCAGCCCGTGGACCACAATGTGGCCCAATCAGCGCACTGCTGTGGCCCATGTAACATCCTGGATACACAGGAAGTAAGTTCTGTGGGTGCAGCCCACTTAACACATTGAGAGCTGCAAGTGTGGCCCACTATGGCAAACAGGTTGAGAACCAGTGGTCTATAGGGTTCAAGTGAAGTGCAGGGCCTTGTACTGATGAACCTCATAGTACAAAATCATGTTTATAGACAAACCTCAGTATCTAGCTATGATATATGAAAAATTGGAAGTAGCAGTTTGAAATAGACACATACCCAATTCCCAAAGAAAAATAAAGTTGATTATAGTTCCAAATGAAACTTCATCTAAAACAAACAAAAATAAATCCTTGTCCATCAGATAATTGAGCTAGTGTCTTAAGATTAAACCTATCCAGCAGGCAAGATGATTTATTTACAAGAATGCAGAGTTATTTGATAGAATTCATGCTACAGGACAGGAATGCTTTTAAAAGTCTGACACCAAACTATTATGCAAGAATGGATGTCTATTCTTCATTCTATTCTATATAATCTATTCTTCATTCAAATAAGAATAAGTTCCTATTGTTTTGCCCCCTCCTCCCAAAATAAATAAAAGCCAGACATACATTAAAGTGCCTTTTGCTAAAATATATAGAAATTATTAGAATTGCCAAATCATGAGGAGGACTAGAACTTGGTATTAAAAGAGCAATATCTTTAGTCCCCGATAATGTCACATGTAGATGAACAGCATTACCATCTAGATATATTTGTTTGCTTCTTTCTGTTTTTGCTTTATTTAAAACTTGGTTGATGTTCAGCTGTGACATACAGCAAACAAATATAGAGAAGACAGCTTATAATGTACAGGTACCTATGCCTGCACAAACAGGTAACAGAAAAATAACTCTATATTAAAATTACACACTGAGCACATCTACATGAGACACTACTGCACAGTGGCTACTGTTAATTTATTTAGTACTTGTATAAGCAAGTACTAAACAAGTCCTTGTATAAGCAAGTATATACAAGTATTTGTATAAGTATTTGTATAATCAAGTAGTAAATACACGCACAGGAATTCAAATTATTGTGTAGTAATGCTGGTGAATGCCTTTTAAGTGACACTATCGTGCAGTAGCCTAATGATACGTGCAGCAATGTTTCGGCATAGTTTTTGCCATGAGACATACTATACAGTAGTGCTGGGCTACTGTGCAGTCAACATCTCATGTAGATGTGCCCACTGTCTTGGTAAGTAGCTCCATACTGGTGAGAAACTGTATGAATTAGAGAATTTTATTAAACCTTCCCCTGCTTTGCACAGGAAGATAGGACTATATTCCTTTATTTCATATAGATGAACTAGATGAAGACTATTCCTCTCAGTTCTAAAAATGTTCAGAAACCTTCTATTATGGAAAGAATAGAATTAGACTGAAAAGATTATTATAAAATATTTCAGGAGGGAGTCACTCAGAAAGCAGTAATAGAGAAAGCAGCAAGAGATTGTGGATGACAATGGACACCAAATTAGATATGAACTTGTAATGAATGATGGCAGTAACAAAATTGCAAGGAATTTTGCAAAGGCATCAAGTAACGGAGAAATGAGATAATTTTCTCTATACATCTCTGATTGTAACTCACCTAAACATAATGTTCAACTGTATATGCCTCAGTACCAGACAAATGCTGTCAAAATATCATGAATCCAGAAAACAGCAAAAGAAATAGGAAAGAGACCAGAAAGAAATGGCTCATGTGGACAGATGAAAATAAAATAATATTTATAGTTTGGTTATAAAAAATGAGTTAAGATGCTTAATAGAATGGAAAGGATAGGAACAGGATAACTGTTTATATGTACTCTATTTGAAGAATGTAAACACAAAGTGATATTGTTCAAAAGTAGAGTGACCATACATCCGACCAACCTGGCCACGACAGTCCTGGACAGTCCCAGCTTCCATAATCCAGTCCCAGCTAATTGGTCCTGAGCAGAGTTTGGCAGGGATGTGAAGTGGCATGATGCACCAGGCAAGGGGCCAGGCAGCACTGCTTCTACTATGTGTGAGCAAGGTGGGCAGACTGGACTGGGGTAGCACCTGCTCACCTCTCACGTTCCTTGTGCATAGCAGCATCGGTGCATGCCTGGCCATGTGCCTGGTGCACTATGCTGTCCTGAGCACCTGTCAAACTTCACTCCAGGACTTTTGACCAACCAGTTGGGACCAGACTATGGAAGCTAGGACGGTCATAGTTTGCCTGAGATGTATTGTCACCCTATTCATAAGAAGTATTGTTCAGAGCACTACCAGAGGTAAATTAGACAGGACATTAAAACAAGAAAAAAAATATATGATGAAAAACAGCTCTATGATATTTACTAATAGATTGTGGAATATCCTTCCAAAAGAAATACTGGAGACACCATTTCATGAAATTTTAAAACTATTTAAAATCACTTATTTAAAATGACCAGGCAAATCACTAAACAATATAGATACTACTTAAATGAATCCCAGCCAGCAAAGCAGAGTTGTGTTCTCAGAATTACATGTAGTTTCCACTGAGCTCCAGTTCCCTCAAAGCAGCAGTGCAGAACCACCATCAAGCTGACAAGAAACAAGCTGCATAAATCCATCTGGCACAGGCTGCAATCTGAGTCACAACCCTGAAGCCTGCTGGCCAATTTTCCCAGGGCCTGCTGGCACTGGGGGCTAGGCAGACTATGCTTTGGGCTCCTGCTCTTGGAGGCCTGTGAAGAAACAGATGGCCAAATCCCTAATTAACAAAATCACAGTTTATCCAAAGTAGGTTGTAGAGAACAATCCTGCCCTGGCACAATAACAGACCAGTGATCCCAGGAGACCTTTTCTATCTCTAATTGCAATGTCTTTATTCTTATACTTTGAATGATCACAAACAATAAATCAATAATTCAAAGCTATCTAATAGAGTATATAAAAACTCTTTCCCTATATGTATCATCAGTTTTTGTTTGTGGAGCACATGAAGAATCAGTCTATGGAGCTGTGTTGTAAAATGCAGTCCAACATACAGAAATACAGACTTCTGAATAAATCAGCAACACAGGGTTTTCTATGTAAGCAATAGAACCAACAAAGTTTGAACAGAGATTACTGGCAGTCTCTCTAAAAAATAATGACAAGGCCAGTCATCCTGGACCAAGTAAATTACTAAGTACCTAAATTCACAGTAATCTATAAGCTTTCTAGGACTGGACAGAGAAGAGGAAGAATAAAGAACATGTGGGCTAGGTACCAAGGTATAATAACCTTAGAGCACCCCCAATCTGCTGGCCTCACCCAGTGCAGGCAGTCAAAGGGCAAAAGTATGCTCTGTTCTCTCCTGACCTAACCTAGGACACTTAAATTACTTAAATTACTTCTGCCTTAGGCTTTTTAAAGTTCTCTATCTGGCCCAGTGCTGTAGCAAAGGTGAGCGGGGTGACTGCCTTGGGCGTTGAAGCAAAGGGGCGCCAACAGGTGCTGCCCAGCCAGGGTAGGGCATGGGATGCAGCCACAAGTAGCTTGGTTGGGGGGGGGGGGGGG
>NW_017729027.1:27375364-27381524 GCF_001723915.1 Gavialis gangeticus | reverse complement strand
CTGCAGAAGGGCAGCTCTCGCTCCTGTGTGCATTCTTGAGCAAGCATGGGGGGTTGTGCACCCCACATATCTGTGCAGGACAAGGGCGGGATGCCACTGTGGGCTTTGCCTGGGCACCAGACTTCATTGCTATGGTACTGACCTGGCCATATGGCTATAGAAATTAATTTCATTGAGTGTCCTGGTATTTATTTACTTTGATTTTTGTTTTTAAATAAATGAGTGTTATCACTATGTTTATATGCATTTTTAAAACAAAGAACTGGGTCAGATGAAGCTCCCAGAGTAGAGCTTTATATTCAGGGAAGAGAGAAACTACTAAGAGAAACAGTGTCAAAGAGGAAAACAAGAGTTTGCTGCTACAGGGGACCAATAAGTAGCAATGTTTGAAGTTTGAAAAAATTCAAGCCCTGTCATTCTTCTATAAAGAAAGGTAACAAAGGGGACTTAAGAAATTGTGATCTATCATCCTGCTGTCAGAAATCTAACAAGCTTTCACCAAAACCTTGAGCAAGCAATCCATTATGATATTTTCCTTTCAAATAACTAGAAAAACAATCAGTTTTTGATTGAGATTCTACATAATAATATGAGAGGGAAACAGGGAAAGAATAAATAAATGAACTACTGAAGGCTAACAAAACAAAGCTCTAACAAAAAAGGGTTAGTTGTGTTGCTTCTGTGAGCATCCAGCTGCCATAAGAATGGGATTTAAAGATGCTTTTTTTTCCTTTTTAACAATTTTAATGGAGCTATAAGTGTAGACAGTTTAATCTATTCCTTATTATTACGTTTTATTTTTAAAGGTTTTCTTACTTTTTAAATTCTGGGAATGATAATATTTACAGGTTCTATGCTTGCTTAAGCATATTTGCCAGTATGCCCCACTAATTCAGGCAATAGCCATGCTATTCCTGTGCTGGGTCTCTTGAGAAAAAGTGCTAATCATGTGGAAATGTGCAAAATTGTATTGTATTACTGAACTTTCTAATTTGCTCCTGTTACTGCTTATTTCAGCTTCTGATTACAGGATTGCAGCTCTTTCTGTATATATGTGAAGATAATTATTCACTTTATATTATGAAATCATACACACACTTTTTCTCTCTGCCTTTATCAGTTCTATTTAATGGATTGAATATCATTTTTTGTTTTAGATTATGAATATATAAAAAAGGGACTGAAGAGAAGAGAGGGGAAAACAGAGTCTATCCAAGAGTCCATTTACAAGAGAGATGTGTAACATGGAGGAAATGTTATCTTTTGTTTAAAACACTAAACCAGTCCTGATGCAGAGTTTGCGATCAATACTGAGTTCTGCCACAGCGCTTCCTGCCTTGGACAAATCCTTTAATCTCTTTGTGCCTCAATCCTACACCTATAAAGTGGCCATGGTGATACTTTCTTTTCCCCACCCTTTATCTGTTCTATTTATTTCATTCGGATAGCTATTTTCCCTTACCATGTATTTATGACAACTATAACATGCTCTGATATCATTTAGGTCTCCTAGATGTTACTGTGAAATAAATAATGAAGATGCATCTTTCCTTGTGTACTATGCTTGAGCTTTTAATATGATAAAATGGAAGCACCTGTTCATTAAAAATAAAATATAATGAAACTGATGAGTAGCACAGGAGTATGCAGCAATGTTTTTTCAAAACTCCAGAAGGGAAGGTTGCCATGGAAACATCCCTTTAGAAGTCTCTTTCTCTTTGGTTATAGGAATTTTATTTAGCTGTGGTTTTGTCTTTATGATACTTTATTGAATAAATGTTTTGCAAGATAGTTACAAATTTTATTTTTGATTCTTTCCTCAAACAAGATGTTGCATGTAGAACTTTGTAGACTCAAAGTGCAGAGAAATGGCAAAACACTCTCTCTCTCTCTCTCTCAAACTTTCATTATACTCCTATGCACAGTCACTTGAAAGTTTAATATAGAAAAAAATGAGTAAAAATAAGGAACTCTCTCTTTTAAAGGTCTAGGACATGGCATGTCTAGACAACATTTTAAAGAGACCAAACTAAAGAGGAAAAAATATATATGCCCATAAAATAGTGGTAGAATAAAGTAAAAATGAAAATGTTATTTTACATGTATGCAACACATACACGCATGAATTTAAAGGCCGAGTAAAAAAAAAAAAGCCATCAATAAACATAAAAAGTCCACTTTGAAAATTAAATTCAGAAACAAAACAAGTGACAGTGAAATCAAAAGAAAAGAAAATGGCCATATCAATGAACATAGGACAGATTACTTAATATGTAAAGGAACGTT
The DNA here is from genome assembly GCF_001723915.1 of Gavialis gangeticus. Taxonomy (NCBI): domain Eukaryota; kingdom Metazoa; phylum Chordata; order Crocodylia; family Gavialidae; genus Gavialis; species Gavialis gangeticus. The sequence goes on along the minus strand of NW_017729027.1, from coordinate 27,379,238 downwards.
TCTGTTCAGACAGCTAGAAGGTGAATGAAAAGCAATTTGCATAAGCACTTCTACAACAATATTCCTCAACAAGGTATTAAAGAATATGGTCACAGCTGGGAGAAATATTGAAAGGGCAACAATTAAAGAGTTGAAAATAAAATAATTGTGTTCCAGTGGGCAACACAATTGACCAAAAATTATAAAAAATGACCTCCCTTCCCTCGCACACCCAAACCAAGGTGGACAAAGAATTCAGGAGCAAATGAGTGATTGGGCAGCACAAAGGAAGTAGAATATAAAGTGAGGTGATAAAGCAGAGAAGCAATGAGTTAATAAAATACTTTTAATCAGAAATGTACACCCACACCGTAGAATTAGAGCTGGTCTAAATTTTTCCATAGAAAATGCGTTTCTCTTGGAAAATTCTGAAACTTCCATTTATTTATTTATTTATTTATTTATTTTTGTGGATACCCAGTGATTTCAAGATGTCTTCCAATGGAAGACAACCTAGTTTCCAACAGGACCCTGCCCTACTGAGCAGTTTTCAAAACCTACCTTGTTTCCTGACAGCTCATTGGCCTGGAAGCTGTCCTGTAGGATTATCCAAGGGTTGGAGGTTCCAGAGACCAGATTAGTGATTCTGCTAATCAGGTGCCTAAGTGGATTTAGCTGCTTAAAAGTGGGCATGTCTACATGAGATGTTTGCTGTGAAGCTGACTCAGCATTTACACATAAGCCCCTATTAGGCTGGAGTAAACTAACTTATTCCACAGAAGGATAGTACTTGTATTTATTTACAAGTACTATCCTGCTGTAGGTAAAAAACTCCATAGCAACACATGTGTAGATGCTGCCCAAATGGCTGGGGTATGAGGGTGCTTTAGTGAGTGGGATGCCTGCTGGCTCATCATGGACTGAAGCTCCCTCATGCCCCAGCTAGCCCCACTGCAGCACACTGAGCCTGGGGTGGGGGAGCCCCAGGCTGGCAGGCTGACCTCTGGGTGGAGCACCCCCATCCCAGTCAGGGCTGCTCTGCACAGGTTCTACGTGCTACACCTGAATAAACTGTGGAGTTTATTGATCTGGAGTTAATTGCTCCCAGACACATGTTCAAATGGTGTGCCCAGGAGCAATTAATAAGCTCCACAGTTTATTCACATGCTATAATTGCACATGTAGACATACCCAGTGAGCTTGTTCTGCTCTGCTCTAGTGAATGAAAAAATCCTCAGTACGTCTACTCTTTCAGTGTACCATCATCTTTGCCTAGGACTGAGATACAAAATTTAATTAAGGGAAAGAAGACACACCTAACTCTTGCTCCAACAAGTTTTCAAGGGTTCCAGCATGAACTTATGTAGCAGATAAGCTGACTAAGGTCTGGCCCCAGAATTTTAGGATTTCTGAGTTCCGTGAGATAGAAAGGCAAGTTTAATAACTCCTAGAACAGGCCTCAGAGTACTATCTCTATCGTGATCTTTGAGTGGCTCTGGGCTCCGTGTGATAGGGCTAAGAAATGCTGTGGCTTCTATATTCCATATTACTGCCCCATCCCGCAGTGCCTTGGCTCCCAGGTGAATTTAATTTCAAATGTAAATATTTTTGAATACATAAGAAGCTTTCCCTCATCCTCCCCCCCCCGAATTTATTTACATACAAAATTTCAAAATACCTAGTTATTCTTCAAAACCTGAATACAGTTCTCTCAAAATGTTCCAGCTTTCCAAATGGAAATTCCAATTTTCAATTAGCCCTACTTTGAACCAAAGGCAACATAAAAAAGAAGGAAAAAAAAAGGTGGGAGGGGAAGAAATGAGATGTTTTCAGTGAACTATTATTACATACAAAATTAATTTTAAATTTGTCAAACATATCTCATTTATAAATATGAACCATATTCACAACCAAATAGGACACTGTCCCGGGAGTCAAAATAATGAGCGGCACTTACCGGCAGCTCAGGACAGGACGCACATGGGACAGAAGGAGGAACCTGTGCGGCTCGTTAGCCACCTTTTTGTGCAATTATGGCCAACCGGTGACGTCAGACGCCAGCAGACAGAAATAAAAATGGCAGCCGCTGCTGTGGAGGGAGAGGATAGCCAAGGAGTGAAGCCGCGGCTGATGCTGGCAGCTGGGAAGACCCCACATGCTGGACCCGGGGAGCCTGACAAGGAGAAGCAGACGCAGGCTGGGGAGATTGGAGCACCCCGACGAAAGTCCGCGCCGGACGACAAGGGAGCAACAGGTTTGCCGACCAGCGGTGGACCTGAAGTGGCAACTGGAAGCAGAGCAGAACCCAGGTGGGAGTGCCAGGATGACAGGGCGCAGAGGAAGGCACAACAGGGGGCAAAGATCCCAGGAGAACCCTAAGGTTTGTGATCAGGGCGGGTATCGCTGCCGGATTCCATCGGATTGAGGAACAGACTGGAGTAGGTCCAGGAAGCAACGGGTCAAGAGGAAAGCATTCCCTCCCTGTTAGGCTCCAGGGAAAAGGATAGTAAGGGGCAGGGAATAGCTTGCTGATCGGTTTTTGTTAACTCATTTATTTTGTTACCCTGGGTGAAGGGGCATAGGAGATAGGGACAAGTGCCCAAGGGGGCAGGGGTGTGGAGAAGCCTTGGCAGGGTTCCCCCCCTCGTGGTTGTATGTACCCCTGAAGGAAGGGATGGAGGTGTGAAAGGCTTTTGTCAGACTCACATGGGCAAGCAGGGCCTTAAGCCACTGGCTTCTAAGATGCAACAGTGGAGAGGGTGACCCCGCGAGTAGAGGCCACGGATAACGGCTGGGCAGCACACCGAAGGAGGCATGAGGCTGGGGTGTAGGGTTGGCGGAGCCCCGTGAGCAACCACCAGGCAAACTCCGGGCCACCAAGTATCCCGTCAACCGACCCCACCTACTAAGGGGGTCATCATGGCAGGCGAGAACGGGGTTGGCGATATGGGAAGGAGAGAACTACTTCGGCAACGACACAAGCCCAGAAGGTGCTTGAAATCCACCAGTAGAACAAAGACCGCCCGAGCAGTTATTCGAAGCCCGGCGGTTACAGATACAATTCCATAACCTTTTACTCCATTGACTATAGTGGTGTTGCCCTTCCTTTTATCACTCTCAAAACACATGTGGACACCCAAATCTTAGTTAATTTCAATGAGATGTGGATATCTAAAATATGTTGTAGTCCTTTTAAAATCCCAGATGTATGTTCCTAAACTAAAAATACTCCAGGGGCCAGTCCTTATCAGTTCTCTTCTTTGGCACTCCTTTTAAACCTACCCTCTCTGGGCAACCACAAAAGGGATGTTTCTGGGAAATAAGTGAGGCCAAGAGAAAAAGTGAGAGAATTTTGACTTGATAAATGAATGTATCCTAGAGAAGAAGTTATATGTGTAGTATGGGGTCCCCATGAACTCAATGGATAATGTAAGTGGCCAGATAAACAACACTTAAGCCTTGCCATGAGAGCAAGTGTTTGTCTGAAGTTTTCTGGGCATGAGATGTTTTGATCCCTCAGCTAGTGGACTGAGAGTGTGTCTACACATGTTTTTATGTGCAACTAAACTTAATGCATATTTAACTAATCTGCATTAAGGCAATTTAGGTCTGCATCTATACATTCATGCACTAAGGCTCATTAACTCAGTGTCTGGACTGATTTGGGACTAAATTTAAGCCCAAATCAGCCAACATATGCAGTGTTAATGCACCCTAGCACATCTACACATGGATTAAGACAGTTCAGCTATTTGCACCTAAATTTGATACCTGCAAAGGCAAGTATCAAATTTAGGTGTGAACAGTCTAAAATTGCCATTTTTAAGGCACATTAAGGGTGCTCATATGTAGACCTGTGCCCTTAATGCACCTTAAAAATGGCTAATGCACCTTA
>NW_017729027.1:27370362-27375324 GCF_001723915.1 Gavialis gangeticus | reverse complement strand
TTCCGACCCTTAATCTATGAAACTATGAAACTATGAAACACCCTGTGTGTAACAGGCTGACAAGAGAAATTGCAGGAAGCCCTGACAGGAAGTCAGAAGCAGCAGCTGCTTTCTAACCTGCTGAGCTGAGAAATGAAAGCTGCATTTTTAGCTCTTAGGGTTAAGATACATGTATAAGATAAAACCATTGTTTTGATATTTTCTTTTATTTATTTATTCTTATCTCTCTGTCCATGTCTTAACATAGAATTATTGATTTCTTATGACTACTTTTGTTTTTATAATAAATTTTGTCTTAACTTATAGTTCACTTATTGTTAGTGGCAAGTGTGATATAAGACCATTTGACCGTAAGGCAAGGCGTCTTCTCTGGAAGGAAGAGGTCAGTAATTTCTGAGCATGAAACCAGACAAGGATGTGATTCTACTAAACAGGCAAAATCTTCTCTGATAAGACCCAGCAATAGTGAGATGGATAAAGGTGAGGTACTTTTGATCAAGAAGCTGACCCCTCAGTGCATCTCTGTCCATTCTCAGTGATTAAGCAGCAGATGGCAGAGAAGGGTTTGGGGCTAAAGGACACCCTTGTAGATACAGGAATACCCCAGGAGTATGCTCTCAAAGCTGAATCTCATCCAAGTTCAGTGTATGTAACACTATGCAAAAACAGTGAGCAATGCTGCTGGCTCTAAAGGAAATGTTTTTACAGTGAAGATAATGGAGAAAACATGCTGCCCTGCAGTGTTTAGGAAGTTTTCCCCAGATCATTTATTTCTATGTGGAAGTTCTCTTTCAGATAATGGATCATATCATGACACTCTAGAAAAATAAAGGAAATTTACAGAAATGTTAATTGTTTTTAGAAATTTACAAAAATCTGGGGAAGGGAATCGATAGACTTCTTACACTGCAGAAACAGATTTTTTTTCTTATATAGTTACATGCTCTGGCAAGTAAAACCAATAACAACATGCAATTTGACTTTTTCTAAATACAATTAACATGAAAAATTTCTCAATAAACAAGTCATTCAAAACAAGAAAGGAACAATAAATGGAAACAACCTCAATTGCATAGTGAAATGCTCAGAGTGTATTTCATACTGGTGCAGTGGTACACCCCATAGTTTAAGAAGTTTTGCCCAACTTCAAAATCAATAACGGCTTCACATTATCTTCCATACAGTTTTTCCTATTATCTTTTAAAAGTTTTGAATGAATGGAAAAACATATCTTCATTTCAGGCAACCAAATGTAATGTTTGGCAAGTGAGACAAACCAGTGATTGGGACTTAGATTTCTACTATGCAGCAGTTCTAAAGTCACCTGGGACTGATTGTGCAGCTTTCATGTAAATATGCTGCTCAAAGTTTGCAACAATCTGAAGCACTAAGTATTTGGGCAACATAGTTTTCTTTTTCTTTATTCCACTTCAACCTGCTTCAAAAAATCTGAGTGGCTTTGAATGAATTGATTGAAGGGTCTCCTTGTAAATCTGTACGCAGCTTCTCACTGCTTCCCAACATTATTCTCTGAAAAAGTTGTACACGCATTTCCTTTTCAGTCTCTGTGCACCTGGATAGCATCTCAACAACCCAGCTCTGTATTCTTGAATTCCAGCTGTGGCAGAGAAATCTGAGAATAAATGAAGGCTTTCTAGCCTTGAATAAATGCTGTGCCCTTGAGTTTTGGAAGTTTCTTGTACATCTTCAGTCAAGTGAACAAGCTCAGTACAGTGCTGTGGCAAACATGGCCTACACCATCAACAATGTATGCTTGCAGGTCAATAAAGACATCGGATTCTTAAATGCTGCTTCTTTGGATGCAGTGTCTTCAAGAAAGTCTGACAAATTTCATTGTTTTCATCAGTAATATGGACTGGTAATACAGGCAACTTTGGTTCATATCCATCTTCTGCCTCTATAAATTCAAGGTACTGGTGTCTATACGTTGGGTCCTGACCAACATTTCTTTCCCCCAAAAAACCTTAACAGTAGCAGGACAAGGACATTGACTTCATCCTCCAGCTTGATCTGTGGAATGCTAGGGTGTTTTTGATGTTGCAGGCATTGTGGCTGTTAGTTTGTTGTTCATAAAGTTTGCTCACAAAGACTCTAAGAATGGTTTAAACTCAGGCTGTCCAACTTCTGAATAGTTTCAAACTATGATGCCCCTGGACTATGGTCCACACCACCCCTAGGGACAATAGCAAGAACCAGAACCTGGATGAAGAAGGGGGAGCCCAGAAACCCTGGAGGTCTTGTTGGGATGCAGAGATGGCAACAGCAGCAGCAGAAAAGGCAATAGAAGGAGAAGCCCTAGGAAGCTGAGGAGGTAAAGGTGACAGGAACCTGAGGCTCATGTGTTAATCATTCATAGCCTGAATGTGACCCAGTAGCTTGCAATTGGACAGCCCTAGAGCAAGCCATCTCAAGGGGTGTGTGGGGCTGGGGTCAGGGGGTGACAAGCGGCCAGAGCCGGCAGCGCTCAGCTCCCCCCAAAGCCTGGAGCCTGAGGCAGTCGCCCTGAATTGCGCCCCCCCAGGGATGGCCCTGGCGTGGTTTAGAGAAAAGATGGCTTTAGATAGAACTAGTCCTGCCTTAAGCAACAGGTTGGTAAAGATGACCTCCAAAGGTCCACCCATACTTTCTATAACTCTATGACTTTTTCAGCCCAGCCATCAAAAACGATCTTCAGTAGATGAACAAAACAGGTTACAGGCATAGCATATAGATGAACCCCAGAAAAAGCATCTTAAAGGCTTTACATGTATAACTGACACTGTCATTTTCAACAGAAAATATATTTTTGAAATTGGTCATTCCAGGCTCACATCAGAGAGAGACCATATACATGACAGTATGACTCACTGTGGCCGTGTCTACACAAGATGCTGACTGTGCAGTAGCTCATGACTACAGCAGAGTAGCATCATGTGTTGGGAAGCATGTGTCATGAAAAAGCCATTCCTTGTCACAACTGCACAGCAATTCAGTCATTGCTCAGTGATTTAATACTTGTATAAACATTTGGTGTTATGCTGTAACAACTACGCAGTCAGCATCTCATGTAGACGCCACCTGTGTCTAGGAATATAATGCTGCTCAAAACAGGATTCAGCAGAGGCCGCACCAAGACTGCAAAACTATAGGAATCTATGTTTCATTTAATATTGGGTAAGCTACTGTATTTCTTTTCTGAAGCGGGTTAATTCCTATATATACTCTCCTATAAAGATGAAGACATAGCTTATCCAAAGCTCAAATGATTGAGAGCTGCTGTTCATGGTCAAGATGATCTGTTAAAAATAACACTGAAAGAAAAAATGAATCACAAATATATCTTGATCATTGTACTTCTGAGTACCAAGAAACACAATGAAAAAAAAAATTATAAATTGTTACCCTTTTTTTTGGAGTCATTTTTTCTCACTTGAATGCTTTAGGGATTTTAAAACATTGAACAGTGGTATGCTTGCACACACACATTGATGTTAATGGCAAAAGAACCTGAAAAAATAATCTTCCCGCATTTTCAGACAGATCCTTGGATAGAGTTTAACACAGTAGGCTGCCCAGCATTATATAAGGCAAGTCAAACTTCATCACCAGAGATACAAAAATGAATGGCTGGTCATTGAACTATGAGCTCAGTTAGTACTACTGATCTATAAACAGTCACACTCAACTTTGACGGAGTTAATAGAATTTTCTATGGTTCTAGCATTTACCAATATTTACTACAGAAGCCAGGTCTCCCCTCCCCAAAGCTAGTAAATTAATGGGGGAAATTAATGTTTATCGTTTTCTGGACTACAATATTGTTGGCACCTTTGAGTTTCACCTAAATAGGCAGATTGTGGGGTATCTACTCAAACTAGTAAGATTCACCTTATTGGAATCCCTGTTTTCCCTCTGTAAAAGTAGTGCTGGGCATGGCAATATGGAGGTGAAGACACTGATCTAGAGGTGAAGGCACCTATCCCGCTCTACCATTTTTTTTTATTTTCTACCATCCAACCTATTCGCATCAAACATTTGCTCTTTCCCCATATCTTTCTAGGATGTAATCTAAATTTGTCACACTGCAGAGCTGGAGGTACTTTTGCTAAAAATATGGTAATTCATAAAATTATAGAAAAATAGGGCTGGAAGGGACCTTCAGAGGTTATCTAGCAGAACCTCCTGTCTGAGGCAGGATCATGCCTATCCAAACCATCCTATACACATCTGTCTAAGGTATTACTTATACAACACAGCCAATCCTGACATAACTACAAGACATAACACCCTAACTTACCACATGTGAAGCAGGCAGACAGTGGCAGCCAACATCTTACAATATTCTGTTACTAAAATATGGTAAAGAAGAGGGCCATATCCCCCCATTACAGAGGAAGACAAAAATCCCCACAGATGTACCAATCTGATCATGGAGTAAAATTCCTTCCTGCCCTTGAATATGGCTATTAGTCTGACAATGAGTGAAGGCAAGATACTATAGCCAGGAATCTCTAGGTTTAAGTCCCAGGGGGAGCACTAGCATGTTCCAGTAAAAATCCCCAGCCAGACTGCAGCCAAAACCGAATGGGCTCCTATACATGTGCAAGGAAGCTGCTCCAATGTGCTGTAATTACACATTGGAGCAGACTTGATTTATCTTGAGTAAATACTGTACTCCAGCAGACATTGAGAGCCATGCTAAATAAAGCACCAGAAGTGCCATGTGTATCAGAGTCCCCATGCTGAAAAATGGTGGCAGGGGTGCTTTAGCAAAGTTCATTCAACAAACTTTAGTTAAAGCACCTCCACTACCATTGTTCAGCACAGGGGCACTGCTGGGAGTGACACCAGTGCTGCTTCTCTGGCCCCCACTTCTCACTGGGGATTTCAGTCACCCTGACATCTGCTAGGAGGGCAATCCAGCAGTGCTCAGGCAATCCAGGAAGATTTTGGAGAGTATTG
>NW_017729027.1:27345501-27365362 GCF_001723915.1 Gavialis gangeticus | reverse complement strand
ATGCTGAAAAATGGTGGCAGGGGTGCTTTAGCAAAGTTCATTCAACAAACTTTAGTTAAAGCACCTCCACTACCATTGTTCAGCACAGGGGCACTGATGCATGTGATGTTCTGGACACTTGATTTAGCATGGCTCTCAGAGCTGCGCTAAATAAAGCACCCCATCACCCCCACCTCCTAGAGCATGTCTATAAATGCCCAATACTTCCTGTCAAGGTGTAATAAAACCCTTTGGCATGTGTAGTAACAGAAGGAAAAATATATCTTCCCAGCCCCATCAGGCATCTAGCAAAGCCCAGAAGTTTGGAAAATACCCATAGAAAAGCATAGGCATAGATAGTTATGCCTAGATGATCCCTGACCAATACTTGTCCAACCACTTCTTGAACATCTGCACGGATGGATAGTCCACAACCTCTCAGGCAGTCTATTCCACTGCCTTACTGTTCTAACAGTGAAAATGTTTCTTGTGCTATCCATTCTGGACCTTCTTTGCTGCAACTTCAAGACACTGGTTTTCACCTTGCTCTCTGTAGCAAGAAAGAGAAGGTTTTCCTTCTTCTTTACGGCAGCCCTTCAGATATTTGAAGACTGCTATCATGTGCCCTCTTAAGAACCTTTTCCACAAGCTGAACATGCTTATTTCCTTCCACCTCTCCTCGTATGGCTTGCCTTCCAAGCCTTTTATCATTTTTATTATCCACCTCTGGACTCTCTCTAACTTCTCCATACCCTTTGAACATTACAGAGCACAACATTGTGTGCAGTACCCTAGAGGAGGCTTAGCAAGTGTTGAGTCAAGAGGCATGATCACCAACGGTGTCTTGCACACCTAATGGTTTTATTGATGCAGCCCAAAACCACATTCATTTTTTGTGCAGCTTCAACTCACTGCAGACTCATATTGAGTCTGTGAGCTACACAGACTCTCACATTATTCTCTGTAGTGCTGCGATTCAGCCAGATGTCACCAATTTTGTATTTCTTCTTTTGACTATTCTTTCTGAGGTACAGCACCTTACATTTATCAACACTGAACGTTATCCTGTTAGCTCCAGCCCAGCTTTCCTTTCTGCCAAGATCCTTCTGAATTGTGCTTCTCTCCTCCAACATGTTTGCAGTCCTTCTTAGTTTCATGCTATCTTAAAATTTAGTCAAGAAACTCACAATTCCAGCATCCAAATCATTAATAAATATGTTAAACAGCATAGGACCAAGGACAGACCCCTGTGGAACTCCACTCAAAATCTCCTGCCATTCTGACATGGCTCCATTTATAACAACCCTTTCCTCATGGCTATCTAGTCTTTTGTCTACACACTTTATAATAGGTTTTTCTCCAGAACCACAGTTCTCCAAGTTGTTCATGAGAAGATCATGTCCGAGAAACTACTGTAAATATCTGAGATGCATTTTGGTGTTATGAGATATAAAGACATTGCACAATACAAAGATATAACATTCAACACAATTTTCCTTTCTTATTTTGTGACACATTTTGAAAAAAAAAGAACTTTGTATCATAACAAAGTCTGAGACTATTGCTCAAAATAACTGGTTTGTGATTTTTGTTGTACAAGACTAGACATTGTGCAAAAATAAAACTTATAACAAAACAGAACCTAACTCCTGACGGGCAGTAGACAGCTTTTCTAGTTAGGTATTTTTAGAAGTCAAGGCTCAAGTTATGGCAACCCCTCTAGAGATGTTCAAAAAGTACTTATGCTATTTAATGATCTGTGTGATTTGGTAGTCTCATTTTATTTTATTTAATGCTAATAGTCTCATATTGAATGTAGATTGCCAAACAATGTAATTTCTACGTGAGGCATCAAGTGTATCATATCATTTTTAATCAATTACTCATCAAACAGTTGAAAGGTGACTGTTATTATCTCAAAACAACATTTTCAGGCCTTAGAAAATAGAAGAGGGTCATTACAGTTCATGACATAGCTAGCTAAAGATATTTAAAAAAACCCCCAAAACTATATTTTAAATTAAAAATCTATGTATTTTGGATGGGTCGGATATAAATAGATGTATAAATTAATGATCAGGCTAAAAGGAAGCAAGTCTACCCTTACATACAAACACTTGTGGATGCAATAGAAATTGTACACATGTATTTGAGAACAAAAGTGTACTCATAATGGTTCTTTTAATAGTAATCTTATGCATGGGTAGTAAGAGGAGTATTTGTGTAGGTAATAAGAGGAATATTAAAATAGTACTGGTGCTTGAAAATATCAAAATGAAGAAGGCATCTATCATGGACTTTAAGGAAATGCTGTCACACAAAAGCTAGATAGACTTTATTTTTTATTTTGTTACCTTTGAATCTTCCCTCTGTATGTGCGCTACATATCCAGTTCCTCTTCCCAGTGATGTTATCCTTTGAATATTGAGAAGGACATACTGAAAAACAGAAGAGTTGGGTAGGCACAAGCAACTTGCTTTCAACATTAGGTCTCAGAAGCCTAACAGATGTAACAGTTGAGGAAGGTTGAATGAAGAGCAGATTCTTACTCTTTTCCTCATGCCAAGAAATAAAAAAAGGGAGGTGGAACAAACCTCCAAGCATAGGATTTCCTTCTATTCACAAGGATCAGAGAAAGGTGAGAAACTGTGCATCAACTAATGGTGGTGTCAATACCTACACAACAAAATGGGTCACTAGTTGGCTGGAGGGCCACACCCAGAGAGTGGTGGTGGACTGCCCGCACTGTTCAACATCTTCATCAGCGACCTGGCCGAGGATGTAAAAAGCACCCTGTTCAAATTCGCAGATGACACTAAGATGTGGGGGGATGTGGGCACGCTAGAAGGGAGGAATAGGCTGCAATCAGACCTAGACAGGTTGCAGGTGGGCGGATGAGAATAGGATGGGATTCAACACTGACAAGTGCAAGGTGCTGCACCTGGGGAGGAAGAACCAGCACTATACCTACAGGCTGGGGAACTGCCTTCTCGTCAGTACAGAGGCAGAAAAGGATCTTGGAGTCATTATTGATGCCAAAATGAATGTGGGCTGAAAGTGTGGGGAAGTGGTCAGGAAGGTCATGGAACCGTACCCTGTCATGTATCCACAGATGCGTCTCAAGCAGGTCCAAGGAGGTGATCCTCTCCCTCTATGCGACACTGGTCAGGCCACAGTTGGAGTACTGCAACCAGTTCTGGGCACCGCACTTCAAGAGGGATGTGGACAACATGAAGAGGGTCCAGAGGAGGGCCACTCACAAAATCAGGGGGCAGCAGGGAAAGCCCTATGAGGAGAGGTTAGGGGACCTGAACCTGTTCAGCGTCCACCAGAGAAGGCTGAGGGAGGACCTAGTGGCCATTTACAAACTGGTCGGGGAGACCAGCAGGTATTGGGAGAGTCCCTGTTCCCCCAAGCACTACCAGGAGTGACAAGAAATAATGGTCACAAGCTGGCAGAGGGTAGATTTAGGCTAGATATCAGGAGGTGCTACTTCACAGCCAGGGTGGTTAGGATCTGGAACCAACTTCCAAGAGAAGTTGTGCTGGCTCCTACCCTGGGGGGTTTTAAATGGAGGCTGGATGAACACCTTGCTGGGGTCATTTGACCCCAGTACTCTTTCCTGCCATGGAAGGGGGTTGGACTTGATGATCTGCTTAGGTCCCTTCTGACCCCACCAACTATGAAACCATAATGACAAATTTTTCCTTTGTCATTCCCAAAGGTCAGTCAGGGTGCATCCAGATGAGTGACTTTGGGACTTTTTTTACCTGGGATTTTTCAGTTTTCCAGTAGGGAACACCAAAATGCCTTCTAGGGAGGCCAGTGGCAGGACCCTGCCTGCTCAGAGCTGGCACCTTGGGCCCAGCTGGAGGTGCCTGACAGTTCAAAGCAGGCTCCCACACTGGGAAAATCTTCTGGGTGATGGCTGCCCAGATGGCTGGGCAGAGGATGCACATGGTAGTAGTGCCGCACAAAGGCCAATTTTGCAGCCAGAGCCCACCGACAGCTGACCTAGAGGGGAAGATGCCTCTAGAAGTTCTCCAGTTCCCATCCAGGTCTGGCAGGTTCACAGCAGGTCACAGCCAGGCAGCAGTTCCCATTGCGTAGTGTCCCCAGGTACCAATTGGCTGAGTCCCAGAAGCTCTTAAGGGTGATTAGCCCTGAGCTACTCAACAAGGAAGCTTTTTGTACTGATGGGGCCAGGAAAGGGCAGCTTTTTATACCGCTGGGGACAGCACAGGTGCTGGCCCCATGCTCTAGCTCCCCCTGGCTGCAGATCCAGGAGGAGCCAGGCAGGGTTATTTTGCCCCAAGTGGTACAATTTGCCCCACACCAAAGTGCATACATGTACACTGAGGCAAAAAACCCCTCCTCAAGTTTGCACCGCTTCTATTTGAGCTGCTGCAAGCACACGTGCTTGCATGTGTGGATGCATCCTGAAGTCACTACATCAAACTAGACAAAAATAGCCAAAGAATACCATTTTATTAGTTCTGCAGTAATTATAGTTAAGTGTACCTCTCTTTATAAGATTCATACCACAAAATATAGCCTTCTTGAACATCTTGACAGTGCTTCCAGCAATTCGGTTACTCATCTCTATACTTCTCGTCATTAATCAGTTTCCTCAAAAGTATTCTTCTGGTTGTTAAAGAGAGTTTGTTTCAATTTCCTTTTTCAAATTAAACTATAAACTTTCAGTAATTTTGAATTGGTCAAGTCACTTTCATTGTTGATATCAACCAGAAGTGATGAAAAAGGCCTTCAGCATGCTCCTTTCAAGTGCCTACTTTGTTAGGAAATGAACTAGTAGTATAGTTTTCGTCTACTTTTACTGTTGAGGCTGTACTTTTTATATTTTATTTTTGTATTTCAGTAGCATGTGATGATTGTGTCTGAATCACCTGCAATCAGTGTTTGTTGATCACTGTCACCTAGAATGCTAAAATTTAGTATGTTTATACTTAATGAAAGGTTTAGGCAAATGTCATATGCTTGAAATGATTATACCAGCACACAAAAACAATCATTCATATGAGTCTATAATGGAATACACTCTGGATATGCAAAAAATGTCCATCATGGACAGTATAAAATCATTTAAGTTCTTCTCTCTCTGAAACTGACCATGCAGTGATGCTGAATTCTAAGAAGCCCTCTCAGGAAAATACATGGAATTCTCTTGTGAAACAAACTGGAAAAAAAAATCAATAAGTGTATTTAACTTTTATGAAGAAATATATCTGCGTATAATAATTAAGCATAGTCTAACCATTGCAGGAGCAGAGACAAAGTGTAAAACTGGAGAAACATTTGTTGTTTTTTGGGCTTCTGCTGTTGCTGTCATGGCTTGTTAATAAACATTTATAGCATCTCTAATTATATTTATAAATGTAAAGATTATGCAAATGCTGCATTTAAGCTGTCAGTATTTCATGCTATGTTAAAGACCATACTTTTGGCATCATAATAAATAAGCAGTTGAATTTGACTTCATTATAAATTATTTATAGTTTTATGTTTCTGGGGTCAGATTTAAGCAAGAGATTTTCCATAAAACAGCAAAGGTAGGAGACCTGGGGTGCTATTTTTTTAGTTTGTGTGCATGAGAGTGTGTGTGTGTGTGTGCGCGCACGCACACGTGTACGCGTGGGCACACACATGTATGCATGTGCATGTTACATTTGAAAAAAGGTAATTCATCTAGAATGTCTTCTATTACATATTGATTATTTGTAAGCAAATATAACGTTCATAGGCTTTTTCTGTGTGAATGGGTCAGAGGTTTCCATGACTTGAAAAAAAAATGGATATCTTGAGTGAATCCAATTTGGACATTTTTTATTTTTAGCAGACTAGACAATAAAGATAGAGAGTTACAAGAGTAAACTATTTTTCTGATGACAAACAAGTCAAAAGTTAAATTACTAGGTAATGGACCAAATGTGTTTTACCTCCTAGATGTAGGTAACTGTCATGGTTTCTCTTGAATATATGCTGAAACTAGTCTTGCTCCCAATGGTTCCTCTATCCTCATGGGTCGTGAATGATTACTCCCATAGGTCAAATAAAGGGTTGTAAATGAGCCTGTTGATGGTTGCCACATTCCTTAATGTTTGTCTTGAGGGTGTCCTTGATGTGTTTTCTTTGGCCCCTGCATGTCCTTTTTCCTTGGCTGAGTTGAGAGTATAGCAGTTGTTTTGGTAAACATACATCAGGCATGTGCACACAATGCCTTGTCCATCACAGCTGATGTTGAAAAAAAATCAGTGCTTCCATAATGGTGGTGTTAATGTTTGTGAAGACTGGCATTTGTGAAATGATCCTCCCACTTCATGTCAAGGATCTTCTGGAGGCAGCACTAGTGATGGCAGTCTAGGCTTTTCAGGTCACCCAAACTGTAGGTCACCCAAACTTCCATAGAGCCATAGAGAAGACTTTGCTTCTCTGTCTATTCATGTTATAAAATAAGAGACAGTATGTACCAATTTTTGGAGTTTTCAGTTTTAGGCCCTTAGGAATTTGGCCTGATAAGGACTGCAGAAATAGGCAATACAAAGTTAAGAGAGAATGTGAATGGAGTTGTCAGCTCCTTGCAAGGGAGTCTGGAGTCAGAGACCAACTTAGGAACTTTGGCAGCTCAGAGGCTTGGAAAGACCGAAAAGAGAATAGGAGATCCATCTTTGTGGATGCCCCAGCTGTGCGGGGTGGATTTGTGACAGAGGAACTGCTTAATTCTTTGGAGAGGGCAGAGAACATTTGCCCCAGTATTTATTGAAATGCAGCTTTTTTCTGCTCGAAACTTCAGTTGCACTTGGTCCCCCCAAAGAAGGCAAAGTCCCTCTCTTAGGAGTGGAACTTGATTCTTGCTCTTTGAGTCAGGGTCAGAAGAAGGTAACAGACCAAAAGGTTAGGGAGTCAGACTGAAAAAGAGCCTGGGTGCCTCCTCTCTTTACACCCTCCTTGACTATCGAAATCAGGTTTACACTTTGGGGAACACTCACAGAGACTAGACAAGGTCACAACAGTTCCAAGCAAGCAGTAATGTTCCCCACAGTTGGCACTATCCTGGGGGATCCACAATGTCTCTGTCTCCCACCTCATGCACAGACCCAGTTCTGTGCACAGTGTAGAAGGCAGCTGCCATGGTTCAAACTTCCCCAGGGTCAGTTCAAGCAGTGGGGAAATAACCCTAGCCCCTTGTACAGACCAGGGTGACTCCAGTTTGAGTGGGGGTGGGACACAAAGGCAGCACAGCTTGAGTCCCTGCCCCAGTCCTGCTAATCAGCTGATAGAGAGCATTCCTCTTGGCTTGACCCCTCCTAAGGACACCCAGGAAAGATCCAGCTTCAAGAGAATGGCTTCCTACCCCTTATGCAGGCCCAGGATGGCCCTGATCTGTTCAGTAGCAGGTGGCCTAAATGATTCTGCCTGAGCAGTCTGGGGACTCTCCTGGAATCTTCAAGCAGTACATCAGGGACCTAGGTCACCATTGGGTGGGTATTAAGAATCCAGCGCTCTCCTTCCCCTGCTCCCCATTGGAGAGTGTGTAGGAGAGCAGAAGACTGTAGGATATTGGGGTATCTTGGTATCAAGAGAAGCATACAATCTTTCAATCTGGGGTGAGAGATAAGAGGTTTTTCTGGCTGGGACCACTCTTATTTTCTTGTGGGAGACCCAGATCTCTTCTGCAAAAAATGCCTTGAATGGCTGTATGCTCTCTTTTTGTGTTGGGTAAAAGGTATTTCTCCCACCACAAGTATAACATTTGCCCATAGCTATTGTGCTGCTAACAATATTTGGGTTAATTCATCTACTGTAGTTTTTTAGTGTTTAAATGTATTATCGCTGTTTGATTATCTTGTAGTGGGGTTAACTAGCTCACTCACAGTCTTTCAGTGTCCTTTACAGGACCACCACCTCCATTTATTGTCTGCACTCCTCCAGGGCAAGCTCCCACCCAACAGGAGTCAATCAGCACAAGCACTTTGCACTGTGCAAACTACCCATGCCATCTTCTTCCAAACCACCCAGTTTACTCTGACCACATGCACAGTCTCTGCTGCACTCACAGTCTTTGGAGACACTTATACATGAGTGCAGAAGCTGCTCTGACATGCTGGAATGCCAGCACTTTGGAGCAGACTCAATTAATCAAGTTTGCAGGAGCGTGGCAATTACCACACTCAGTAGCCTCTTATATCTCATGCATCAGCGTCCCTGTGCTTAAAAATGGTAGTGGGGGTGCTTAAACTACAGAATGAGCTTTAGTCCAAGTTCTCCCACTTCCATTTTTAAGCATAGGGATGCTGATACATGAGGCATAGTGGTGTCTTAATCAGAGTGGCTTTTGGTGTCACTTTAATTAAAGTGCCACTCCTCCACTCCCGGAGCATGTGTAAAAGTGCCCTGGTTGATTCCCAGGTGAAAGAAACTCCAGGCAGAGCCCTTGGGCACTTCTGTGATGACCCTTTGGCTCTCACTCTCTCAGGTTCTCTCTTTCAGGTCTCAGGCTCTCAGTTGTCAGCTCTCCACCCTCAGGCTTTCTCAGTTGTCTGCCTGCCTTGGTTCCCAGGCTCTCAGACCTCTGGCTTTCAGGCTCTCCACAGGCTTTCTGCCTGAGTGTCTTGGATTCCTCTCCCCAGCAGGCTAAGACTCATACCCCTCTGGTTCCTCTCTGGAAGTATCCCTCCCTCAGAGCCTTTTGACTTCCCATGAGCCCTACTAATCTCCCTCAGCTGGCTTAGTCCTCCTGAGCTGCCTGTAATTAGGGTTACCACTTGCAGCTGGGCTGGAGCCTGTGTAACCTGAGAAACCACTGCCAGGTGTCCTGAGCTGGCAAACTTCTCCCAGTCTCCTTGAGCTGGCAGGTTGCTACATATGCTTATTATTTTGTACAATAAAATGTAAATTACTTATTTAATTTTACTGTGCTATATTAAAGATCTCTTATAATTTATCTTTAATACGCTAAGGCTTTCAGCAGAACTATTTTTCAGAAGAACAAATATTTATGCGCTTATTAGCTCTACTTTTATCAGTTACATATGGCACTGAGACTGTAACCCTGATTTTTTATTCTGGAGTTTTTCAAGCTTCTCCCTATATATTTCATCTTAAAGAATAAAATAGAGAAAGGCTTGACATTCTGTAACAGTATCTCAGACTCCTATTTTAATTACTATATCACCAAAATTAGTATAGTGACAATTAATTATAATACTTAAATACGAGGCAGCATTTTTATTGCTCTCTCAAAAAAACACTCCCTTACATTAAAAAAAACAACCAGTCCACACACACAAACAAAACAAAAGCAAAATTACATGTTATTTTACCATGTTTGTCAGTTTTCTGAAAATAAAAGTAAAAATATTTTTCTACTTGTTCTGACTATGTTCAGGTGTTTTGCCCAATTCAAATACAACTGTTTTTTGAAACATGCAACTTGAAACAGGAATGCTTGAAGAACATTAGTTATGTAAACACTTCCAGTTAGTTGACAGCGTCATATTGTGTATCTTCAGTACAATTTATGGAAAGCTGGAATTTTGTATCTCCTAGAATCTTTGAGGATCTTGATAGTCGTTTTTGTGTACATGCAATCATTCTTATTGATAGCAATACATATATTGGAATTTGTAATGGGAAGGAAGTGAATGCTAGGGGTATTTTTAAAAATCATTTAAAAAGTATATAAATAATTTATAAGAGCCAAGGAATGCTGTGAGTGATGTCTTTTATTGGACTAACTGCATGGTTTGGATAGCCTTAGACAAGCTTTCTGGTACTAGAGTACCTTTCCTCAGGTCTGTACAGAGGAGTGTGTCTGCAGAGCCCTGAGGAAGTAAACTGTAGTACCAGAAAGCTTATCTAAGTCTCTCCCAACTATGCAATTGGTCCAATAAAAGATATCACAAAAATTCTTGCCTCTTGCATTTTCCTAGACCATCCCAGCTACAAGATCACTTTAACAATTCCATAAATAATTGGTGATTTTTAAACACATTGACGAATGCTCAGTAGCAGTTACTTCCATCAGCTTTAGTGATCATCAAAATAAGTCAACACATTCAGTTTCTATGGACTAGCATCATTAAGTGGTTGACAACTCCGTGCCTTACAATGCATGGGATTCTATAGGCATCTCTCCTCCTGGAAATTAGCACACCTCAAATTACTTAGTTTCCAAAATCAGATGGGAGCGAGACCATAACCTTCAGCAGTCCTACGCCGTATCTGTTCACTACATCGATAACCATTTTCAACACTTTAACTTTTGTGACTTTTTATAAGTAATAAAGAATTATAAGAGAATAACATAAAGAACACTATTGCCCAGGTTTAGCTGCAACCTTAAATGGAAGAGTAGTTATAAATCACGTGGTCTCCCTGAATACAGGGTGGGGAGCTAAAACCATTATGTCTCCATTTAAGTATTCAAAAGCTGTTTAACTTACCTTTTGTGGACACTGAGGACTGGAATCTGGTCCATTGGAAGGTTGCCACAGCAGAGAAGAGCACCACCATCCTGTCATGCTGACTCCATACTCTGTACTCTACTTAACCTGATCACTATGCCAATTAGAGCAGGAAAACAGCAGGCACACTTGCATCAGTAAAGAGTTCCCCTTCTGCCATTTGGGATATATTGCTGACCAACTGTCTCTGATTTTCAGTCATTTTGCACCTTTCTCTGAACTGAGAATCCAGCCCTCCAAATGCTATACAACTGCTGTCATTCATTCACTTTGGGACAGTTAGAAATTCCAGACACTTACTGCATTCACCCTGTATAGTCATTGAGAGCTGCATAGGGTGTGTAGCATGCTGTCCATCTTATTTGTGTTAAATACTTTTTCCTTGCATAAATAACTACATGAGGTTAAAGAGAATGAAGAAAGAGGTCCTATATCTTCCTATTTTTTAAACACAAGTTTACCTTTTAAGAACCCCCTGAACCCCAGTGACACAAATACGCAAAACAAACATTATAAAGGCATTTATACATGTGCTCCAGGAGTGTGTGTGGGGGAGGGGGGCACTTTAATTAGAGTGGCTGCAAGAGCCACTCTAATTAAAGTGCTTGGAGCGCCTTATGTATCAGTATCCCCATGCTCCAAAATGATGGCGGGGTGTTTTATCTAAAGAGATGGAAGGCTGCAGGTTGGGAGTGAGGGGCACCAGCAGGGAAGGTGGGGGGAGCTCTGGCTTTATTTTTGTTTTACATTTAATTTCTGAAGTAATAACATTTGTTATTTACTGTAACAGTTAGAAACTGTACCTACCCCACAATCATATTCACCCCTCTCCACCCCAACAGGGTCTTTTTCCAGTTCTTTTTTTGGAACTGGAAATATGGTAACTATAATATTGCAAAATGTCAGACATTTAGAATATTTCTACTTCAATCAGAATTTTTGGCCTTGATTTAGAAATCTCTCATGGAAATTTTGTACTCTGTGGTATGTGTAAGGGCATACTAAATGACCATAATCCATGTTGGCCTTAAAAGCATACAAAATTAGGGGTGGAAGGGCCCTCAGGATGCCATCTACTCTAACCCCCTGTTCAAAGCAGGACCAGGCCCTACTATACCATCCCAGCCAATGTTTTGTGTATTCAGGTCTAAAAACCTCCAAGGATGGAAATTCCACCACCTCTCTGGGTAACCTTCCAGTTCTTTACTACCCTCCTAGTGAGAAAATGTTTCCTAATATCTAACCTAAACTTTCCTTGCTGCAGCTTAAGACTTTTGCTCCTTGTTCTGTCATCTGCCACCACTGAGAACAGTCTAGCTCCAACGCCTTTGGAACTACCTTCTGGTACTTGAAGGCTGCTATTATCTACTAATCTGTTTAGCCTAAAGTTCTTCAAGGCGGGGACTCTCTCTTTATTATGTGTTTATAAAGTGCCTAGCACAGTGATGACTGACTGAAGCCTCCAAATATTAACATATAATTAGAATAATACTAAAAATAAAAATGCCTACTCCACACAAATCAGAGCCCTCAGCTTCTAGTATATATTATTATATTGTACTAGTGCCTAGAGTCCTCATTTAGAGAGGTAATTCACAGAAAGATGTCATCTCAACTGCTAAAGATGTGATGTATCAAGTAAATATATTTATGGGGGTGAACTGAATGAGATTTCAAACCCCTTTCCAGGCCTGATTTCTATGATTTTCAGTTTTCTATGAGTATGCCTGACAACATGAGCAAAGAGTAAAAATACCAACTTTTGTCATCCATGTTATTTAAAACCAAGGAAACAATGCCCAAAGGAATACAAATAATAAAAATTCCCAAAGATTTCATAACTATATTGCTTTCTCAGGAAGCTGCATATGCAATGAAAGGAAATGCTTTCAAAGGAAAGCAAGGCAGTGAAATACTAGCTGTGGGCTATCTCGTCAAACATTCAGTTACTGACCCAGTATTTTCATTTAATGCAAAGTACCAAACCTTAAATATCTACATTCTGTATCTTTCCATATTGCCTTCCTTGGAAGCCTATGTTTCTACATGTGTTAAAAATAGGCACTGACTATTCATTTGCCAAACCAACAACTAATTTCTCTTTGATCAAGAAAGCCTATTTACTTTCAGACAGACAGTAAGATATGCATACTCAAATCATAGAGACACAAGGATAGGTTGTGATCTCTTACTCAAGTACTAGCTAGAATTAGCTGTTTAATGTTTAAAAATGACTCTCCAACTAAGATCATGCTCAAATTATGCTTACTATTTGAATAATACCTTTTGCTCTTTATAGAGATTTACATATATTAGGTAGTTTAATTATTGCTACCCCTCTGTGAGATAGCTGAATGTTCTTATTGATAAATAGATCAATAATAAGCAATTAGTTACATTGTCAGAAAGGATGGTGAATAAGCAACACTGAATAATTTACTCAAGGGCACAGGAAGATCTATTTAAGAATACGAATAAAACTTTCTAGTTCCTAACTCCCCAACAGGATCATAGGAAAGTAGGGCTGGAAGCGACTTCGCAAGGTCATCTTGTACAGCTCTGTGGTCAAGGATATCGCTGGGAGTTATACATGTGAAAGGAGGACAGAATGTTGGAACTGAGGATTTCTGCACCAGTTCCTCAGGAAAATGTTGGCTAATGTCAATAATATTATTATACCATGGTGGTAGCCTAAATGTACAAAAATACTTAAACAAGAGTGTCTTATCTTCACCCTTTTTGAAAAGTGCTTTAAACATCTATTTATATTTAAACACGTATTTCATTTCTGTCCTGAGACTTTAATACACTAATCCTCATATACTTTATTTTAAATACATGCCAATTCCATTGTAGACCATTGCAAAACAGGGCATGTATTCTTTGGAAAAAAAATATGGCATAAAGTCAGGTATGTGGGTTAGAGCAAAATGGTTACAGGGCTCTATATTTGAACAGTCTTTATTATGAATAACTGTAGACTTATTATTTTAGAATATTTTACCAAACATATTAAAATTGGACGCAATGTGCTGGATAACTGTCTATCAAAATTATTCATGGCTTAATTATAGACAAATACATTCACCTTTCTAAATAGCAGGGCAGCTTCTAAGGGGTAGCTCTGCTGCTTATACCTTCCAGTGTTTTAAAATCTCAATAATAGTAAGACAACATGTTGGTGACTTTTTCCTCAGAGTAACATAGTTATGTCTACGTGACAAACTTCCCTACATATTGGGGTCCTCAAACATATTGCATTGTTCTGGGAAGGTTGTCTGATAAACCAAAGCATTGTACCACATTAACATGTCCATGCCGGTAGGCTTATTAGCTTGGAGAAAAGCTAATTGTCACTCAGAAATGCTTAGCAGTCTGTTCCAGGCCCTGTATGGAGATGGCTACACTGCTTCCAGTTTAAGAATTAATTTGCACAGTCACTAGTGATGGTTAGTTTACCGCATGACCTAGCAATAAAGTGATGTAAAAAAAAGCTTACAAATACTTACCCAAAGGACAATTACATCTGAAACCATTTAAAACGTCTTCGCAGATTCCTCCATTTCTACAAGGCTGGTCTAGACACTCCTTCATGCTAACAGAACACATTTCTCCTGAAAATGCAGATATAAACAATATGCTGAATGTGCAGAACTGTTAAAAAATCATGAAGAAAGTGTTTGTAATGGAAAAGCAGTATCTGAATAATACAGTTTAAATGCTGACCCCCAAACAGCCAAAGGTGCACTTACTAGAGTATGCATGGCCTGATGGGCACACTGTGTTATGCATTTTTCTGCTTCATTAGTTACAAAGGGTCCATCCTGACCAACAATGTTCAAAGTGAAATGTTCTTAAAAATTAAAGTCTTTCCATAGCATTTTTCCCCTTAAACCTACGGCCCTCTTTTCATTACAAAAGCTGTTTGCATTCAAACATTTTTTGTCAGATTGTTCAGCTTATTCTGTTTCGTCTCACTCATTCTGATTTTGGAAGAAAGCTAGCAAACTATAATTTACCTTATATAAAAATCAGGACAACAGTGACTTGTAGTAGGCTTTCAAACTAAGCTCTGTAGCAAGCCAATGAGGCTCGTGACTTGGATCTTATTGCCTGCTTTCCGGCATGTGCAAGGAGAAAGAGAATGATGGTAGAGGAAAATGTGTAGTGAGTCAATGGAAACAATACTGGGACAGCTTAAATTTACTGCACAGTAAGTTACTGTGTAGTGAGAATAAGCCGGCATCTACACATGCAGGCATTAAAATGCATTAACACTGTGTGTGGGCTGACTTGGGTGTAAAGTTAGTCCCAAGTCAGTCCACATACACAGTGTTACTACAGAGTAAGGCATGTGCATTACTGCACTTGTAACTAATCAAATGTAAATTTGATACCTGCATGATGCAAGTATCAAATTTACACTCAAGTCAACATAATTCACCATATTTACTACACACTCTGGGCATGCACCTATAGACACGCACCCATACTGTTCAATAATTTCAGTTACTGCGCAGTAAATGTTCGTGTGTAGATGTGCCCATGGAGTTGTGGTGAAAAGGAGCTAAAAGCAAACACAGTGTGATTAAATTTATATTAATCAAACCCAACAATATTGGAATCAAGATATATAAATGTTTCTTATGCATCTAAGGGGCCATGCAAGAGGTGTTTTTGCTACTTAAGAAATATTAAGTGTGGTCAGTTTCATCAGGAGAGGTGGCAGGTGGTCTTGACAATATTTGACTTACTTAGCTAAGGAATGTTTTTGGAAAGCAGACGATGAGAGGTCTAGAATGAGAGACCCCCTTTTCCCCTCCCAGGAAAGTGTCTTAACCATTGGGGTTCTGGGCTAAAGATGGGAGATTCTCCCCTTGCCCCCACAACCCTTTATTCTCCTGTAGCAAAACCTCGAGTTTTTCTTTTTTTTTTTTAATTTATTTTAAAATACATTCCTTCCCCTTCCCCAATCATTTATGACTTTTTCTCTCCCTCTCTATTCCCTATAGATAAGTATAAGTAAGCTAAGATGTAGGATAAGCTTTAACATTTTAATTTTGGTAGCAAGTTTTTGATTTTGGATATCCACTGTTTTATATTGTATAATTATTAGATTTGTATTGTTTCTCTCTCTCCTCCTGGACTTCATGTTCCCTCTCCCCACCTACCTTTTCAGCTTCCCCCATAGCTCTGGCTCCAGCCTCAATTAACCTAAAGTTACCCCTGAGCCACAGTTCTCTAGCCTACCAGTTCCAATCCCAGTCCTGGTGACTTTCACACCCAGCAACTTTCACTCCCTACACTTCTACTTTCTTACCTTAACCTTTCCCCAGGTATCCCAAGTACACCAAGCACATATATACATACATACACATCACAACACCCAACTTAAGAACTCACCTGTGTGTATGCGTAGGTGGGTGGTATGTGTGTGAATTAGTTAATACACATATATAGATATCATTGTGGGTGTGTGGTATATGGATTAGTAATCCACGTATGTGTATTGGATGTGCAGGTGTTGGTAACAGATTCTGTCTAAATTGGGTGTGTGTAGTGTGTATGGGCTTAAACTGGTGATAGGTGTGCATGAACCTAGACTGGTTATTTTGAACATGTGTGTATCTGAGTTGCTAGTGTGTGTGTGTGTGTGTGTGTGTGTGTGTGCGTGTGTGTGTGTATGGCATTGTGTGCATGATATACGAATTAGTGATCTGTGTCTTACTTTTGGGGTGTATAGTGTATGTGCTTGAATTGGTGATAGGTATGCATGTGCCTAGGCTGGGTTGAATATGTATGTGCCTGAGCTGGTAGTGTGTGTGTGTGTGTGTGTGTGTGTGTGCGTATGTACCTAATTGATTTGTGTGTTTGTATATGTGTAATTGTACACCACGCCCTCCTGTCTAACACCACAATATTGAGATCCTGAGCATTGGCCTGATCCCTCAGGGCAACACTCCTGCATAAAACAGTTGCTAATATTTTGAGGACCTATATGCACTTACATGCTCACCCAAAAGAAAAGAAATTCTACAGAGTGTGCACAACCATAGTATATCCCTTATGAGTTTGCTTGGAAGGTCAAGCTACCCTTTTCCTGGCAGTTGCGTGCTACTGATAGTGCCCTTATCCTCCTGTTTTACTTGCGGCAACTTATGATGTTTTGATATTCTCAGGAATTATGCCTGGTAGTTATGTGATTGGGTTGTTCATGCACTTTTAAGAATAGGTTTGACAAATACTAATGTAGGATTCATAGATTCATAGGTGCTAAGGTTGAAAGGGACCTCAACATTTCATCGAGTCCAACCCCCTGCCTAGCCAGCAAAGAGTGCTGGGGTCAGATCAGATGATCCCAGACAGATGACTATCCAGCCTTCTCTTAAAGACCCCCAAAGGTAGGGGAGAGCATCACCTCCCTTGGAAGCCCATTACAAATTTTGGCCACCCTTACCGCGAAGTTTTTTCTGATATCTAGCCTAAATCTGCTCTCTGTCAGTTTGTGACCATTGTTTCTTGTTACTCCAGGAGGTACCCTGGTGAATACAGCATCTCCGATCCCCTGCTGCATTCTCCTAATGAATTTGTAGGCAGCCACAAGATCACCTCTCAGCTTTCTCTTGCAGAGGCTGAAGAGGTCTAGGTCCCTCAGTCTCTCTTCGTAGGGTTTGTCCTGTAAGCCCCTAACCATACGAGTGGCCCTCCTCTGGACTATTTTGAGTCTATCAACATCCTTCTTGAAGTACGGCTCTCAAAACTGGATGCAGTACTCCAACTGTAGTCTGACCAATGCCACATAGAGGGGAAATATCACCTCCTTGGTTCTATTTGTCATGTATCTGCTGATTCATGATAAAGTGTGGTTAGCTTTGCTGATGATTTCATCACACTGACAGCTCATGTTCATGTTGGAGTCCACTATGACTCCGAGAGCTCTTCCGCTTTTGTGCTGCTGAGAGGGTCACTTCCTAGCCAGTAGGTGAGCTGAATATTTTTGCACCCTTATTTATTGTACTGCATCCTATTTTGTACTGCCCACTTTTCTAACCTGTCAGATGGCTGTTTGGATGGAAATAATCTTGCCTTGAGGTAAGGATTGGAACAATAGTCTCCTGGAGCCCCTTCCAGCTCTACTTCTCTATGTTTCTATATACATATATGTGCCTACCCAGTGGAACAAGATAGCTACAGTGTATACATTACTATATTAAATTTCATTTAGAGAATGATCAAAAGAAGCAGACCAACCATGCATATGGAAATAGGATCCAAAACTTGCAAAAATGGCAAAAACTTTTCTTATATGGATATATTTTGATGTGGAAAATTCATTTAAACACTCTTAGGTAAAATAGGATTGGGGCCACAGTCTATTAAAAAAGGACTCCTGTGGTTTGTAATATGAAATTAGTTTTCAAGGATATGGTTATGAATGGAAAAATATGAGTAAATACGTATTTACTACACAATACATAGCACTTAGCCCTTCTTTGGGGAATGGTATAAGAGATGATCACAAAGTAGAAAGCTCAAAAGTTCTGTTGAGTTTTGTCTGCCTTCTTCCATTGGGAAATCTTTTGTTGCCTTTCCAACATGCACACACATACTGATATAAACTCATAAATCAGGATGAATCAATGTTTTCAGAATATAAATAAATGAATGGTTGAATCCAAAATAGCCCAGAGGCTCCTTATTCTATCAACTGGAGCACATTGGCAGATGGGCTTCATTAGAGTTTCCATTTTGGACTCTACTTCTTTATCCTTCTGAGTGCTTTTCTCTAGCACATAAAGGAATTTGCAACAAATTCAGTGTCTTTCCAGTGATACTAACTTTTTTGCAGATCCCTTGAAGAGTTGTTAGGGGAGAAAGAACTGTATATAGCCCTTCATGGTCCCACACTTGACCTTCCTTCCTTTCCTCCCTCCCTTATGCAGATCCAGATAACTGGGCCATTAAATGCTATATAGAATTTTGTTTGTGGGAGAAAAGGGGCCACCAAGGCAGTTGGTTTTTAGTTTTATCAGCATAAGTAAATCAGTTTGGCATGAACCATAGCTATAATGGAAAAACATGGCAAGGAAAAAAGAAATATTACCTTCATTTTAACTTCTTCCTTCTGCTATATGCTGTAATGTACAGAGTTTAAACAAATAGCAAAAATAAAATAAATATGATGGGAAAAAGGAGCATATGTAATAAATGTGGATTCCTTATTTCCTGTTATTATTTAGGGTATGGAGGGTGTTAACTGTTAACTGGACATTTCCCTCCTGCATTACAGAACCTAGCACTAGCAGCTTCTCATGCTCGAGACTACTTTCAATCTCCTGTTAGAGCTGTATTCAAAACTCTTTCCAGACTGAGCTCTTTTGTGTGAAGTATTCACATCCATCACCTTTAATCCTGTTTCTTTTATGGAAAAAGTCTCAGTTTCTAAAGGCTGGATGACAATATCCATATTCACAAGTATACCTTCAATATGTCCACAAAGTGACTGTTTTATCTTTCCTTTATTTTTTAAACTAAAATACTTTCCCCATACTTATTTTTTCTAAATGCTTTCAAAGTTTTACTTGCTGCCAGAATCTATATTTTCCTCATTACAGAAAGAGCACACAAACTGTAAGCTCTAGATTAATCAAACAGTAACACCACAAAAACAAAGGTGAAATCTCCATGAGGGAGCACACAGTATGAATCTGCATAGAATAACTTCCAGCTTCTGCACTCATCTGAATTTTTACAGACTAAAATATACTTTAACAGAAACAATCATTGCAGCTTTATGGTTATATATGTCACCAGGATAACAGGTCTTCAAGACTCCTGATACTGATGGCATGGATGAGATAGTAGAAAATATGATAAAATAAGAGAACTGAGATATAGGTCACAGCAGAATTGTATATCACAATCCAAACAAACACAAGAGTAAACTAATGCAGAGGAAAATGCAGAACCAACTGAGAGAGATTAAAAAAAGTGGTAATAGGGTCTAATCAATAAACCATAAAGTTATTTAAGTTTTCATTGAAATGTATCAAATAATATAACTATTGGGGAAGCCTGAATGGGAAAGGAAATTCCTTTAATGAAAACTAGTTTCATAGTTTCTAGGGTCAGAAGGGACCTGAGCAGATCATCTAGTCCGACCCCCTGCCATGGCAGGAAAGAGTACTGGGGTCAAACGACCCCAGTAAGGTGGTCATCCAACCTCCTCTTAAAACCCCCCAGGGTGGGATCCTGCACCACCTCACTTGGAAGCTCGTTCCAGACCCTAGCCGCCCTGACCGTGAAGTAGCGCCTCCTGATGTCCAACTTAAACCTTCCCTCCGCCAGCTTGTGACCGTTGTTCCTGGTCACTCCTTGCGGTGCTCGGGGGAACAGGG
>NW_017729027.1:27334244-27340501 GCF_001723915.1 Gavialis gangeticus | reverse complement strand
GATGCAATTTAACAAGGATAAGTGCAAGGTGCTGTATCTGGGGAGAAAGAATCTCCAATACACCTATAGACTGGAAAGTACCATTCTGAGTATCATGGCAGTGGAAAGGGATTTTGGAGTCTTAATCAACACAAAAATGAACATGAGTCACCAGTGTGATGAGGTAACAAGTAAGGCTAACTGCACTCTTTCTTGCATTAGTAGGTGCATCATGAGCAGATCTAGGGAGGTAATACTTCCCCTCTATGCGGCACTGGTCAGGCTGCAGTTGGAGTACTGTGTCCAGTTTTGGGCACGGCACTTCAAGAGGGATGTGGATAACCTTGAGAGGGTTCAGAGGAAGGCCACTCATATGGTTGAGGGCCTGCAGGTAAGATCCTATGAAGACAGACACCTGAATCTCTTCAGCCTCTTCAAGAGAAAGCTGAGAGGTGATCTTCTGGCTGTCTACAAACTCATCAGGGGGGGTCAGAAGGGAATAGGGGATACTCTGTTTACCAAGGCGCCCCTCGGGGTTACTAGAAATAACAGCCACAAACTAAAGGAGAGTAGATTTAGATTGGATGTCAGGAAAAAATTCTTTACAGTGAGGGCTGCCAAAATATGGAATGGGCTTCCAGGGGAGGTGGGGCTTTCCCCTACCTTGGAGATGTTCAAAAAGAGATTAGACAAGCACCTTGCTGGGTTCACTTGACCCCAGCACTCTTTTGTGCCTAGAGCAGGGGGTCAGACTCAATGATCCCTTCTGACCCTAGAAATCTATGAAATCTATGAGAAAGATCATAATGAAATGAACAGCAAGACTTTGGATAAGTTGACGTGAAGGATTTGTCAAAGCCTGACTATGTGTTGGGAAGGTGAGAAAGGAGTCAGGGACCCTCAAAGTGCAAGCCTGGATGATAGGGATAATAATAATGCTGTCAGTTGTTAGAGAGAATGGAAGAATTGAATTTGTTTTCCATTTTCATTTATTGAATGAATTAGATACTTATTACAATCTACAGCTAAAAGTAAATTCTCTTCAAACCTAATTTGAAACAGCATTTTGTATTTGATATCACAACTAATAAAGAAAATATTAGTATATGATCTACATTTTCTGAACAAATATTGAGCTGTGTTACACCATTCTACAGGCTTAGAAATTTAAACCCAGAAAAAAAACCTAGACTAATAATGTGCTGTAGAGCTATTTTCCTGTTTAATATTATATATAATTTGCCACCAGTCAAACTATTTTAAGTTATTCTGTTTTCTTGGTTCTATGACCAAGCTAGATGTGTGTGTATGAATTCCATTCTTAATTTAGAAGAACAAGGAGATCACACACACACACACACACGCACACAAAAAGCCTGGAGGCTGTTATTACAGCTAAACTGCTTCATTTGGCAAAGAAGCAATTACATGCCACTCAGCCTCATCTGATTTATCAAACATTGAGAATACCTTTCTCATAACTGTTGAAAACATTTCCAAAAGCGTCTGACTGACTGAAAGTCTCTGCTTGCAAACATCATCTGCCTGGCTATCTGGGGAAAAAAATCTAAAAAAACCAAAAAATAGCTTCATGTAAGATGTAATACATGATTGTATTTGAAAATAATCATAGCACATTAAAAAGACTAGTTTGTATTTATATATTGTAAATGTATTGTGCATTTTAAAATATTGTCCAATCATTTTTATAGTTCTAGAGAACCAATAGTAATCTTCATATTTTTCTGAAATAGTACAGGAAGCTCCAATTTCTTTTCAAGTGTGGTGCCATTCTTTTATTCCTCAGACACTTTTATTCCTCAGCTTCTTCCTTTTGATTTTCCTAAGCATTCAATGAAATGTATGCCATAAGCAGTTGTATTAAAGTGATACATTTTATTTGAAAATGTTCAGCAGTTCTGTTAAAATGGGTTGGAAGGAAGATAAATAGGCTGTCCCTCCCCCCCCCCCCCCCCCCCCTTAAGTGAAATGACTAAAACCATTTTTTGGTCAAAACTGCATGTTTACGAATTCATAGAGGTAATCCAAAAGGGTGTTTTTTTGAGTACGATAGACAAGAAATATATAACTCTGGTTACATGGTGCCTGATCTTTACAGATGTTGGGTGAGCAGGCTTCAACTAAGGCACTGCCTCTTCCGAACATGTGCAGGGCTTAGCACAGGAATCTGCCAAGTTTAAATTAAAGAAACATTTGGGGGGGGGGGTGGAATTTATCGGCTTGTGGTTTTTTTTACATCTCCAAGCAGCCTATGTGGACACTACTTTCCTCTCCCTGAAAATGTATATAAAGATGATCTTTCCAACAATACTTCCTAAAAAGCTAGTTTCTCCTGTTTATGCAGGGTTCTCAGTCTGTTAAAAACTCAGACAATTAGTACATATATATGCATTTTATTTTAGTGTGAAATCAAATTTCAGCTCAACTTTTCACAAGCAGTAAGAAAACACACTTTGAAATATTCATGGACATCCAATAACTGCAACTGGCCAAAATGCATGTCTCCAGGCAGAAATGGTGAATATAAAATACCAATTAACACTTCAAATTTGCTACTATATAATTGTAACTATTAATTCCATGTCCACACTTCCAAACAATTTTAAAGGCCATACTTTAAAGTCCACACTTCTAAACAATTACTCTTCCATTTAACAGAAGTATGTTCAACATGTCAGCTGTTAATATGAGGTGATTTCACTTTAAGTGAGATAGCATACAACAGCGTGTTTTAACAATTAGAAAATAAAGTAGCTGTTTTCTTCAGACAGCAAATAAATTATAGCTGCTTAAGACAAGTTTGTCAGTCTAGCAAATTTTATGTCCTGCTGCTTAATAGCAAAACTTTCCGTAGCAACTACAAAGATGATGCAAAAGTCACATTGCTGTGCAGACCCACAAAAATCTTGAAAGGATAAGTACAGTAAAACTATGGTTAGACAGATACTAAAGACTCTGACACAAAGTAACTTAGTACTGCCTCAGTGCTGCTTCTGCTATATATTTTTAACTGTATTTTTAGTGCTTTTTTAGCAAAAGAGGACAATTTTCAGGTTCTGAAAAATGTTGTTAGAGCCTAACTGAAAAGAACAAACACTCCTTGGTACAAATATAAAAGATGAAAGTGTAAATCCTCTTTGTTTCAAATATACCATTTAAGCTTTAAATCTCTTAGTACAAGGTTTGCATGTTTTCAGCAATGAACATAAAGCTCCGGAATTTTTCTTTTTGGCTGATAAAAGATGACAGGGCATAAAATATGATGAAGTGTCAGAGCTTTGCTGAAGTGGATACAATTAAATAAATACATACATACTACAATGCAGTATTAGCTTTTGAATCACAAATGCTCCATGAAAAGACCTGGGTTCAAAGTAACCCGCATCTTTACTTTCCAGATCTGACAAATAACAAAATGTGTTGAAGTATACACAGAATAATTTTAGTGAAGCACTGCTGAGAAGGCTTTTTGAAGTCCATCTAAATATCTTTAATAATGACACAAATTGGCATGTATGAAGTATCTGCACTGTGATCCTTAGTATACTGAAATAAAGCAGCCTCTTGGGAACATTTCTAAACTACCGTTTTTTTTTTTGCATTTCTTGCCTGTCAGACAGACTTTGTCTTCATGAGAAAACTGCAAAAGTTTAACATAAATTGTTTATTTTTAAGCCATTAACTTAAAATCTCTATGCATTTAACTCAGCAAGTTAAGAATGGTATATTCCAGTATAGCTTAGATGACCTATTTGTTTTTCAATGAGTGTTGAATTGGTTTAACTTTAAATGTGAATTTTAAGCAGTTTGGATAAACTGCCACAAACCCCTGGTATGAGCACTCTTCTGGGTAACTTAGGCCCCCTCTATACTTTACAGGTATTGCACAAATATCTGGTTAATTGCACAATTACCTTATGACCAGGTACACATGCAAAGTGCTATCATTCCATAAAAAGCTCCAACCAGCTATAAAGTTAGACCCTGAAAATATATACTAACTTTACAGCTAGTTGCTGCCAAGCTTTAAATGTGCACATGCAGCAGGGTCTCCACTGTAGCTGGGAGCCCTGTTAGTTGATGCCTCCCAGATGCACAGATGCACCATACTCAGTGTGAAATCCCTGGGCCTAGGGATCACACCTACCATGATCCTCCAGCCCCAGAGGTGCATGGGGGTGCCCCCACAGCTGGGAGCCTCTCAACTGAGGGGACTTCCAGCCACAGAAGCTTACTTCTTGCTGATGCAGGAGGAGCTCCAGATCTGGCTCACAGGCTTCCTTTGCATCAGCAGTAAGGTGCAATGAGATCTAACGTGTTATCTTGCAATCATGTTTTCTGCCATGCATGTGTGACATGGCAGGAGGCACAATTGTGTGGATTGTGCATTAGATCCCATCACGCCATTACCTGCACATGTAGAGAGGGCTTTTGAACTATTTTTGATTATATTATTTGGATATATTTATTATGGAGGTATATTACACACATTAGTTCATATCCTGCATAAACCCAGCAGGCTAGATACAGTGTAAACTGAATTTGTGTGTCTAAAGAACAATCCATTTGGCTCAGCTATCCAAGCCAAAACACTCTGTAAATGCTCAAGTTCAAGTAATATCATTTGGGCTGCACAATTTCCTAATTCTTATACCTGAGCACTGAGCCTCCCCAGAAGTGATCCAGTTTCATAACCAAGGCATACAGGTCCTGCCTAAGCCCTGCTTTGGTTCAGGTTGGTGTGGGGAAGCATGCAAGTTCTCAGAAGGACCTGACCAGCTAAGCATGTCTTACGCCCACATTACGAAGAACCGTTGCACTGGTAATAGAAACAGTAATGGTGATAGCCCCTTATAAAATTGTTCATTCCCAAAGAGTGCCCTTGCTACAAAGTCATAGATCAAGCTAAATTAAAATTCCCTCTGCCCCTTCTGTTGGAGCTGAACCACTATGTAGCAAACAATTCAAGTGTCATGGAGCCAGAAGAAAAGCAAGGAAGAGACAACACAATTTTGTAACCTAGTGGTTAGGTCATTACCTCTAGAGTGGGAGTGCTAAGTTTTGGTTTTTGCTGCAAAGCTTATTTCTGCTTTTTAACCAATGACCATCTAACATGAAATTTATGAGTCCTGGCCAAGGGTGGAGGGGCTTAGAACCCAGATCTCCTACCTCCTGGTCAAGTGACATAATCCCTCAATTATTAGTGGTCAAATATGGGAAGGTTCTCCACTCCAGTGTATGCCCCAGGCCAGTGTACAGCTAACTAAGCATGCTCTTCCTATGCATGTATGTTGAATGTCCACAATGCAGAAAAAGGAGCAAAATCCCCTACTAGTTAACAAAGGGTAATAAAATTTCACCTTTTATGCATCCAGTTAGACCAGTGGTACCCAACATTTCAGGCCTGTGGACTGGAAGAGAGGCCAGGAGCCTCTCTTGGAACCTGGACCCCACATGCCAGGATGGGCCCTGGCATTGGCCCCTCCCTGCCCCTCCTGCTGGAATTGGGTCCTGGTATGCCTTCCCGCCCTGCATACCAGAACTGGGCCCTAGCATTACCCTGTTCCATACCTGCATGCCAGGATTAGGCTCCAAGGTCCGGACATAGCTCCCTTGCAGCCTTCTACATCAGGTTTGGGCCTTAGGGTCCAGCACTTCCCCTGACAAATGCAGCATGCAGGGTTGGGGGCTCCCCATGGGTCTGGAAGTTTGGCAGCGGGGGAGTGGTTTCACAGTTCCCTTGCCACCAAACTTCCCTCATCTGTGGGGAATCCTGTGGGCCAGATGACATGGTGCTTTGGGCCAGATCTGGTCTATGGGATGGGGGTTGAGCACCCTGGAATTAGACAATCACTGCTTTAAGAAAAAATGTTCATTAACTATAAAAACTGCCCAATTTAAAGTAAAACAATAACAGAAGCAAAAACATTGCATCATCCCTCTCTCTCTCTCTATATATATATATATATAGATATAATTTTATCAAATATGGTAAAACCATTGTCAATTCATCATGGGAAATGGACTTGCACAAAACATATTCTTTACCTCAGAAATGTAGGAATGCAGCTGCTTAAGTGATAGATGAATATTAAATATTCAACACTGACAAGTGCAAGGTGCTGCACCTGGGGAGGAAGAACCAGCACCATACCTATAGGCTGGGGAACTCCCTTCTCGTCAGTGCGGAGGCAGAAAAGGATCTTGGAGTCATCATTGATGCCAAGATGAACATGGGCCAGCAGTGTGGGGATGCA
>NW_017729027.1:27301609-27333948 GCF_001723915.1 Gavialis gangeticus | reverse complement strand
AGGCTAGACATCAGGAGGCACTACTTCACGGTCAGGGCGGCTAGGATCTGGAACCAACTTCCAAGAGAAGTGGTGCTGGCTCCTACCCTGTGGCTCTTTAAGAGGAGGCCAGACAAACACCTTGCTGGGGTCATTTGACCCCAGTACTTCTTCCTGCCATGGCAGGGGGTCAGACTTGATGATCTGCTCAGGTCCCTTCTGACCCTACAAACTATGAAACTATGAAATATTATGGATCTGCAAAATTATTACAGCAGTATACTTTCAAAAAAGTACTTTCTAGGATACATAAAGCTGATTCCAAATGTATTCTAGAATGACTATCAGCTTTTCTAGATTCTCTGTTCTATAAAATGTTACATGCTTCGAGGATTATTTGCATCAAAAAGGAAAGTTTCTTTCCTATTTTTAAATGAGACTCAAGAGGACTGTGTTATTTCCCTAATTTCATTTCCATGACAGGTTTCAAGGACTTACTTTTCATTTCCACTACAAAGGTATAAAATTATTTAAATAATATTCAAATATCTGAAAAGTATTAGATATCTCACAAAAAGTAACAGATCTTTCACAGAAGCATGGATATTACAGCACTGCGGCACTATTCATTTCAATGTTAGGTGCAGAATCTTAACTTTGCCTCTGCAAAGAGAAACAAAAAGTACATCACAAAAATTTAAACAAAAAAACCGAACCCATTTTAAAGGAAGAGGCTAAGATGCAAAACAATACAGTTTGGGAATAGCATCCCTGTATTGAGGCAGGGGATTGGACCAGATACGGTTGGAAGGGACCTCAAAGCCAATTATTCTATATCGAAAATCTCTCTTAATGAGCTACAAGGCATTTATATATTGGTGTTATACAGTACATTATTATTAAAGTGCTTAGGAGAGTTAGCCATAGACCAAGGCTAAACTGTGCTAAGCATCATACACACACAGAACAAAAAGATGGCCCCAAGCCATAAAGCTTATAACCCAAATCTGAGACAGGGATCAACAGACAGATACTAGATTGTGTTCTTTGTACAGGAAAGAGGGAGACAGTACTGGTCAATGTGAAAGAAAGTAGTCTTAGCACATTAGCAACCTAATCATTGCTACATTTTCTTGCAGATGTCATAAGGAGGGAATTTCAAGGTGATAATGATATCTGCTGATATTTAATAGGAACTCCTGCCAAGCACAAGAGGCAGCATGAGAGAAAGCAGAAAATGGTACCTCTGACACAAAGCAGCCCTGTACAAAAATATTCCAAGATAATTCTGCACAGATTATATTTTGAACTGAAAGCAATATATAGCTGTTTTCACAAGCTTCACATCTGGACTAATTAATTCTGCTGAGAAAGGCTTATTAGTTTAACCAAACTACCATGCTAATGTGACTGGACTTCTATTTCCAGCAGTAGCATATACAGAGTTCCTTCAGGCATCTCTGCAGGATGCTGCCTTACCTTCTGACTCCATTATGAGAGACAGCATGTCCAAAGCTAGTTCAGGGGATCTCTGCATGGCACCGCAATGTACTATGTTGTCATATCCAAAGAAGTTTATTTCAAAATTTAGGAAGTGGACAAGATAGGCTGGTATCATAGGTGGATAAGAATCAGGAGCTGACTAAATGAGAGATAAGAAGTAGGTTGGGGCCAGACTGTGAAGGAAGGCCAAAGTGAAAGCATTAATCTCCTATAGGTTGGAGCTGAAGGGGGATGCATACAGAAGGATGCCCGGAGAAGGATGACAGAATCAAAGGATAGTTGCTATATAAAATTGATTAACTAGATAAATAGATATTTGTTTTGTCAAGAGAGATATATACTTTTGAAATATGGGTTGTACACTTGAACATTTTAAAAGAGTATTCAGATACTAATTTATTAGCAAGACTAAATCCAAGGTAATAGATGGGATTTAATAGTTTTTGCACAAATCTGCCAAATCGTATACTCTCAATGGGCTAACAACCATCCAAAGCTTGAGAGCCCCTCAAGACTTTCATATTGTCCTTGGTAACCATTAGTTTAGCATCGTTCATCAAATCATATTATCCTTAAGCATTTATTTTAAAGACTGTTTAGTACTTATGAAAATGCCCAAGTGGATGTCTAAAAGGGTTGGAGGGAAGAGATATTTTTCCCCCCAGAAAACTCATATGGATTAGCTGAGAATAAAAAAATTGGTCCTTTCTGCTACTCTATTTGGAATATTTTTTCTTGGTTTATATACTGTAGTTATGCTTGAACTTTAAAAACCTGTTCTCTGTTGGATTATGTCCCAGGATCATAAACCACAGGAGACATACCAAAATGGAATTGTTTTTTGTTGCCAGGGTACTAATTAAATTCTTAGAAACTGCCATTGTTTTCTTCTTTCCCCCTCCCTTTCTTTTTTACCACCCTGAAATGCATGTGGTACACAATATTAATACATTTTAATAATAAGATTGCACCAATAATACTGTGTAATTTATATTTACTTTGAATTTGTTTCATGGAAACACTTACCCACAATGCCGTATGGGACAGTAAAATAAGAAGGCACTCGTTTATGTTGTATCCTTTATATAAGTAAGCCCTGACATTTCAGTGAAGTATACCAAATCAAGTAGTGTTTAAGTTTCAACAGTGTAATGAAAATAGATTAAGTTAGTTTTATTCTATACATTTGGGCCATGTATTTTCTCTCCCAGCTTATGCTCAATAACTTAAGTGCTCCGTCCAAATGGAATTCAGGCCAACCCAAGGGCAATTTTATGGTTTGCTAGATATAAACTTAACGCTTTTCAGGACGGCTGCTTCACAGGCATAATTCTACTTCTGTTTCTTACTGTGTTATATTCTGCTAAATCTGCCCCATATCAGGCCCTGGGTCCAAGCCTGCACAAATTGATATGGGCAATTCTGTAACAGCCTGCAGTAACAGCAAACAATGATGAGTGTAAAATGCCTTCTGTATTATATTCTATACAAATATAGTTCATCATAGACAGTTGCTTCTGACTTCAAAATAGCAACTTTAAGAAAAGAAAACAAATGATAAGCTAAAAAAGAGACAGGAAACAAATCAAGGTTTTCAGATCCAAAAGTATGGAAAGCATTTAGAAAATTTTAAAAAATACAAAAATCCTCTCTCTTGCTTCAAATAAATTAATCCAAATTATGGATTTCATTATTTTTATAACAAATCCATTCTAAGTAATACAATGCATCATATTACCTTCTATATTACAGCTATATTCAGGAGTCTATTTCTAGAAATTATATAAAATATTGCATTTCCAGTAAATTAGGAATGTTTCTTGCTAAGCATGGTTTATGAATGATAATTCTAAAGTCTCAATTCAAATAAAATAAATCTCCTATCCATATAAATATACACTTACTAATATCCCAAACATCTCTGCTGAGAGCTAGTATTATGGCCTGAGCTAAATGCTTTAATAGTCAGTGGATGTCATTTCATTGGCTTCATAGGATTTGAGTTGAGACCATATATTTTATGTCCCAAAATAACTTAAAATACAACCTGAAATATCACCTTCTTTTCTGTGCCATCCTGAAACAATTGGACTCAGTGGGAATGCTCAGATTGGAGGTCCCATGTTATAAATGTAAAAAAGCTGCCAGCAGAGCAGTCTATGAATTTGCTCTTTTCTGGAATTTGCTTCTCTCCTTCTCTCTGTGGTCCATGTAAGTCAGATCTATTAATCTTTTGGACATACCGCAAAGCTAAATTTCCCCCTGCTGTTAGGATAAGTTTGTTTTAAGGTATGGGAATTTCATCTTTGAGTTTGTGTGTGCCTAGGCTTACTAATTACTTATTGCAGAATGAACAGTGAAAACTTTCTGAGTAAGAAACAGTCTTTGCATTAAAAGCATGTAGAGTGCTTAGCACAAAAGGTACCCAATTCCTAACTGAATGGGGATCAGCACTTTGGCACTGACCCAGAAAAGCACTTAAACATATGAATAAGCCTGATGACTTCAGTGGAATTACTCATGTGCTTCAAGTTACTGATGTGCTTAAAGTTACTTGTATCTTGCTGACTCAGAGTTAGAAAGCTCTGTATCTTAAGGGACTAAGTCATAAATTAATAATCTAATAATGTAAGTATTGTAATCAGTGTGTATTATAAATAGTGTGTGCTACTACCTTTCATGTTTTTTACTGATATTTGTTGGTAGCAAAGCATCACACCAATTTAAATGTAATGCAGTTTTAAATACACTAAAACATCAGCAGTGGCACAGGAAAGGATGGTACACATTACTACTGAGATGGATAAGGGCCTTGTTACACCTTATACTGTAAGACAAACCAATGTTAATTAGCTTAGTGTGGCTTGGCTTAGTGGAGGAGCACACCTTAAGATGAAAAACATTCTCTGATGAGATTGTGATTGTCCCTCACCTGCAGAGCTGTAGCTTGCCACACTAGAGGCTTGGTGAGCAGGGGAAAGTCTAGGAGCCTAAAAGTAAAATGTTTCTTAGTGTAAACCAAGTCAATGTTAACAGCCACAACTTCTTCACATTTTGTGTGTTCCTTTTTTAGTCTGTTCTACGTATTAGCTTTGGCTACAATGCCAATAAATACACCAGAGACAAGACTGGCTCACTATTCCTGCCAGGCAAAGACAGTGCTGCAGTCCTGGAGCACGTAGTGGTTTCTAGGGCTGTGAGAAGCTTCAGTCCCTGATTTGATTCAGCGGAGATTTGGCCTGATTCAGTGCCTGAATCTCCAAA
Organism: Gavialis gangeticus; assembly: GCF_001723915.1. Lineage (NCBI taxonomy): Eukaryota > Metazoa > Chordata > Crocodylia > Gavialidae > Gavialis > Gavialis gangeticus. The sequence continues at coordinate 27,329,202 of NW_017729027.1, read as the reverse complement.
TCCAAATCGAATCAGAGGACCCTTTAATCTCTCCAAATTGAATCAGAATTCTCCAAATCAGTTCGGAGAGATTCAGAAAGATTCAGCTATTTGGACATAGACACAGCTTGAAATGTTTTTTCTACATACCTCTAGGTAGCAGGAGGCTCATGAATGCTGCAATGCTGGGGTGCATGGAGTGTCCCACAGAAGTGCGGGAGGCTCCCCAGCATGCTCCCCAGCCAACTTGGAAGTGGACTGTAGGTACTTCTGGTCCATTTCCAGGTTCACCACTGAGTATGTGGAGGCCCTCCCCCCCGCCACCCACTTCTGTGGGACGCTTCATCCACCCCAGCATTGCAGCATTCACAAGCTGCGCTGGTACCTCGAAGTATGTAGAGAAAACATTTAAAGCTCTGTCTCTGTCGGAATCACTGATTCTCTGAATCAGCATCAAATCTTCAAATTCAGATTCGGTCGAATCCAATCAGGAACAGTGATCTGAATCAACAAATCGAATTACTGTCCCTGATTTGGGCCAAATCCAAATCCAAATTGAATAGAACCCACACCCCTAGTAGCCTTCTGCCACCACCCAGACCACCTTATTACTTGAACCTCAGAGCTCAGTCAGCGCCTGGCTGGAGGCAGTGCAGGGGGAGTGGGTTGCAGAGAAAAAATAAGATCAGGCCCCTTGAAGATTAGGGCCAGCCAACTCACAGCCCAGCCAGAGGCAGCATGAGGAATGGCGGGGGGGAAAGTAGTGAGCTCTGGAGGGGCCTGATGATTTTTTCTCCAGAACTCACTACCTCCCTCCCTACCACAGGCAACTGATGGCAGGAGCAGCAAGCCAGTTTGGGTGGTAGGAGGAGGCACCACAGTCACCAGGCACTCCGAGGCTGCCATTTGTTTGACATCCCTGGGGGGCAAGGCACCAAGTCCAGCCCCACTGCACTCTGGTGTCCATGCTTGCCACTGCATTCTAGTATGCTGGACTTCAACTTGGGCAGAATAGCTGTGGGAAGCGGCCATACCTTAATGAAACAGGACCAAAATTACATGGATTAAAGATAATCTTGCTCTGGAGTGGCATAACTTTAAACTGAATAAAAAGTGCTTTAAAACACTTAAAAGGTGATAATGTGCAGCCAATCCAGGGGTTAGGAGCTCCAGAAGCCACCTAATATTACTGTGCTATAAGACCTTTAGAGTAAAGCTAAAGGAAGAAGGGGTTATCGCATGACACCAGGAAGGTTGATCAACTAGGGGAAGAAAAGAATTGTTCTGTATCTGTAGTGATGATTGGTTTGGCTAATGGCTCTGTGTTGTCACCAGATGATTGGTTCACTTTTCTGCGCTCAACTCTTCTCCATATTATCCTAGAAGTATCTGCCATAGCATAGTACTTTGCACAATACAAAAGGTACAGAATCTCTATGCACACCTGAGCTCTGTATTCCCTAATCCTAGACACATTGAAGCAAATGCATTCATGATGTTCAGGGAGTTTTGCACACACCTACAGGAGGAAGATTTATCCTAGATGCTGCCCATTAGCCATTTCTCATTTTGATTCATCACCAGAGATACTTACACTTGAGGTAGAAAAGAGAGAGGAATAAATTAGAAAACAGAGAACCTAAGTAATTCTGTTGGCATTCAGTCAAAACTCTTGTTTCAAATTGAGAAATAATTCTTTTTTAATGAATGAATTCTTTTAATTGCACATGTGATTAAAATAATGATGAACTTGACTAGCATAGAACTGAACATCCAAATGTTTACAGGAAAGGTGAATATTTCTATATGAGTACTTGCCTTTGAATCCTGTCACACATTGACATGAAAAGTGGCCAATTAAATCTATACAGGATGCCCCATTTTTGCAGGGTGAACTTGAACATTCATTAATTTCCACTTCACAGAAGGATCCTTCATATCCAAGCATGCATTGACAGGTGTAATTATGCAAGTGGTCCTGACAGAAGCCATGTTCTGAGCACTGGTTTCCAATGCAGTGGTCTATATCATCCTCACAAAATGTGCCAGTGTAACCCAGAGGACATATGCACCTAAAATGAATAAAAAGAATAATTAACAAAGTTAGTCACATTTTTTTCTGGGCATCACCCCTAGAGCTAGGTGTATAATTTATTTCACTGTCATTAAGTGCACACCTCTTATAACTATGGTTTACTCACAAGCAAATGGTGGTTTCCTGAAATCTTTTTATGATTTGAAAGTATTTCTTGAATAATTTGACTTCAGTAGATTGTATGCAATAGGTAATTGGAAATATGACAAAATCACAGCCATTTAAATTGGAGTCATAGCTGCATTTCTGTAACCTTTATAATCAGTTTATAGTAAGACTATTCACAGTTACAGAACTGAAAATTAATTTTCTATGAAAAAATAATTCCATATTTACTTAAATTCTACTGTTTTGGCAATTTTTCCTTGATTACTAGACCATGAAAAACAAAAAACATAGAATCAAAGCAAATTCACTTGAATTCAAATCAGTTTTGGCAGAATATTTTAAACATTAGTTCTACAGCTTTGGTCATAACATCAACCCAGTAGTTCCTTTCCTTGTGCCCCATATTGTTTAGCTATTCATATTATATTATTGAAATATATTTTTAAACACATTTAGAAATATAGATCCTCAGAACTAGCAGTACAGCCATCCACTGAACCATGCATACTCTCCTGCCGATCCAGCAAAGCGTGCAAGACTGTTGTCACAAACCCCATTTACATTTTGGGGGCTCTCATAGGTTCACAGATGTTACAGGCTGGAAGGAACCTCATAAGATCATAAGGTTCAGCCCCCCTGCACTTGGGCAGGAAAGACTGCTAGGGTCAGATGATCCCAGCAAGGTATATAACCAGTCATTTTTTGAAGATCACCTGTAGAAGGAACATTTGAATCATAAAGAAATGTTTCTTTATGTCCAATCTGAAGTGATCTTCTATCAGGTTTTGTCCATTGTTCCTTGTCTTCCCCCAGGGTGCCCTGATGAACAGATGCTCCCCCAGGCCCTGATGTACACCCCTTGTATACTTATGGGCTGTCACCAAGTCCCCTCTCAGTCTTCTCTTCAGACCTCTAATCATATGTGTGACCCTCCTTTGGACTCTCTCAAGCTTTTCCACATCCTTCCTGAAGTGCAGCACCCAGAACTGGATGCAATACTCCAGCTGTGGTCTCACCAAAGCCAAGTACAGTGGGAGGATAACATCCTTAACCTTGCTTGAGATGCTTTGGTTCTCATGATTCACTCTGCCAGCTGTGGCTTTGCATTGATGGCTTATGTTCATTTTGTAGTCTGTCATGATCCCCAGGTCTCTTTCAGTTGTGGAATTGGAAAATGTAGCACCACAAGCCTGTAAGTGCATTACAAATTATTTCTCCTCGGAGCACTTTGCATTCCTCCATGTTAAACATCATCAGGTTTTGATCTGTCCACCTTGCAAGCCTGACCAGCCTATCCCCAGCCTGTCCTCCAGCGTGACCGCACTCCCTCATAATTTGGTGTCATCCAAGAACTTTGCCAGTATGCTTTTAACAGCCAAATCCAAATCATTGATGAATATGTTGAAAACCACTGGTCGGACTACTAACCCCTGAGGGATGCTACTAGTCACCTTACGCTATGTTGACTCAGTTCTGTACATTAATACTCTCTTGGTCCTACCTCAGAGCCAGTTTCCTAGCCACCAGAGCATAAAGTTGTCAAGCAACAATTTCCCAGTTTTACCATGGAGACATAATTATTGACTAAGTCAAAGGCATTTTGAAATTCAATTATAAATCATCATAATCACCTCCCAGGTGGTGAGTTACCTGATTGAAGAAGGAAATGAGGTTGATCAGGCATGACCTACCCAGAACGAAGCCATATTGGCTGCCCTTTAGAATACTGCCTTCAGTTAGCCTATCACTAATGGATACTTTGATAATTTTTTCCAGGATTTTTCCAGGGATTGAGGTCAAACTGATTGGCCTATAATTCTCTGTGTCCTCCTTTCTTCCTTTCTTGAAGATAGGCACTACATTGGCCCTCTTCCAGTCTTCTGGGACCTCTCCTGAGCACCATGAGTTCACAATAGCTTTGCCATTGGTTGTGCAATGACATTGACCAACTCTTTCAGCACTCTATGGTATAGTTCATCTGGTCCAGCCTCTCTAGATGTTCTCCCACAAGATCTTCGCCAACTATGGGTGGGTGATCATACCCACCTAAATCTTGTATCCTGTCAAGTAGGCTAACCCTTGAACTGGTGGAATACCAATGCACAGTAATCATTTAGGAGTTCAGTTTTCTCCTGAGTGTCAGTTATCAGCTGTCACATTTCATTCAGCAGAGATCCTACGTTTCCCTTATGTATCATAAATGCATTCTTGAAACATCATGAATGTTTCTCAATGTATCATACGTGTTTTCTTGTGCTTACTGTACCGATATGGCTTGTGTGATCACATTGCAAAGCCCATGTTACACTGTATTTATTGATGTGACTCTTATTACTATACAAATTGTGCATATCTTTATAGGTTTGAATAGAGCTTAGTCAAGGAAAGCAAGTAGATGGAACTGCTAGATCTCTCTTGCTATTGTGACTCCAGGGCGAGAAGAACTACCACTCCAAGACAGACAGATGGCGTAGGCCGGAGGCAGGCACTGTTTGCCTGTAATAGGGAAATCAATTGTTCCATAGCAAAGGCATATGAGAGAAATAGCCCATTAGCCAGCAGAGCTCCAGGTGTCTCAGGGAGACAAGAACTTTCTGGAGGATTCTGTTGACCCATGATCAATTAACATGTTGATGAGGGTGGAGCAGGGCTGGCCTTGAAGGCTTTTTAAAGTCTAGGTAGGATATAATTGAGGCTTTTGGGGTTCCATGACAATAATTAAGGCTGATAGAATCAGCTGGAAAGCTGAATTCTGGGGTACTGGAAGGACTTTCAGAAGGGCTGGGGTGTATCCAGAAGAAAGAGTAAGAATTTGTACTTGTTTTGTTTTTCTGTCTCCAGGCCTATGTTTTGCTTGTATAGTTCTTTTATTCTATATAATAATTAATTTTGTGTTTTCTGTCCTTACTGCTTGCCTATGAAAAGAGTGATTGCTGGAAAAGTGAACATTGCCAGGCTAACCCTTTCTATGGAAAAAGGAACCTAAAATTACTGTCACAACTCAAAGGGATGCGACACTGGCAAAGATTCCTCTACTTCACTGGAACGGAGACTTGTTAGGGAGAAGTCTTGGTCTGTTCCTTGGGGCAAGTGTCAGCCCAGGCGTCAGAAACTAGAGGCCCTGGAGGTCTCCCATGGAAAGCTTTGTCACAGCTGCTTAACATAAAACAAATAAATAACATAAGTGAAAAAAAAAACAGAATTGTATCATATGGTTTTATTTCTGAATATGATAATGACTTGTTGTGTAACTATGGGCCAGTCAGTTCTCCTCCTTGTGCCTCTGCTTCCCCTCATACCAAATTTGAGCCTGTCTTTTCTTTTGTGCTTTAACCAGTAGGCAATAGAAATATGTTTCGTCTTGCTTGCTTTCTTTCTGCCTCCATCACTATTTCTTTCAAGTATTTCCTGAGATTCTCTTACAGTATCATGGTTAGGGCAGTCTCCTGGGAAGCTGGAAATGTATTTTGAATCTCCAAAAGCTGTGGAGGATTTGGAACCAATGTCTATTTTCTGGGCAAGTGCTCTAACCTCTGGGGCTAAATTCCACCCAAATCTAACTTAGTACTGTTGAATTTTTATCCAAATCTCTTGCCCTTGATAAAATCCCCTGTTGTTAAACCTATACACATTCCCTAGTAAAACTAACACATAGTGGAAGGTTTACTGAAAAAACTAGATACTAATCTGCATTTTGCTAGGCAATACATAGATGTTACCTAGAAGCAAAGTTTACATTCTGAGGAAATTTTGATTACATCAATCTTTTCTGAAAAGATGTAACTCTTTTCCATTTGGCAGACATTGGATTTTTTGTTTTGCTTTTTTCTAACAGAACTGATTTTTCTATGTAGTTGAAGCACATTTCTTTCTTTGTGATGTCTGCAATTTTTATGTCAACAGAGATGTGGGTATAATGCTTAAACTTCAAGCATTTTTATATCTCCATTGAAACCTGAGGCAACTTATGAGTTAGTGGCAAAAGTCCCTATATATCGTTTTGGGAATAGAAACATAGTAAGTGATATACACTGTAAGAACAGGTAATATGAAGGTCATTTCTGCACATTTTCTTGTAATGTAGCTTGTAGACTAAAACAGTTATAGCTGGATGCATCTACATGGCACATTTACTGCAGTTGCCTAATTAGCTGTACAGTAAAGTCTCATGGTCTACACATGTGGTCCAACTAGGTTACAAGTACTACCCTTTAGTGGTGTCCTTTAGTGCACTGTAGCTCATATGTAGACTCTGACAGGGCTGGCTAGGACATGAGGGTGATTCGATGCAGGAGCTGCCTGCCAGCAAGCCCTTCACTGGAGCATGCTTGTGCCCCAGCCAGCCCTTCTGTGGCACATTGAGCTGGGTTGGAGCATCCCTAGAGTGGCAGGCTGACCCACTAGATCCCCTGCCAACTGGGGCTGCTCCAACCTGGCTCAACGTGCTGCAGTCCCGGGCACACATGTAAACACAATGCCTGGAATCAATAAACTCTGGTGTGATATGCACCAGAGTTTATTCAGGTGTCTTGATATCATGTGCATCTGTGCCCATTGAATACAGTAATAATACTCTTTATTTTCTGTTCAGTTTGGCCCTAATTCTGCTTAATATTGGACACTGAGACACAGGATTTAAAGGAAAAAGCACTACAGAGAGCTCACCTTGAAAATGCATGAAGTAAATTTCAGACAGACTGAGGGGTAGTGGCATGACTAGCAGAATCCAAACTAACCAAATATGCAAATAACCTCATTACATAAGGAGGATAGCACGGTCTTGCAAAACCAATAAATATCTCCAGTGCTTCTCAACTTGTGCAGAATGAGTCCAGGAGGAAGATTCTCTCCCGCCTCCCCCTCCTTCTGTTCTAAGTTAGTTTTACTTGAATTTTGATCAGGAAGGGCAAGGATTTGTGTACTTAACTGACTCATTGCAAGATGCTGCACATTGCTAATCATTTTCTTAAGAAAATCTGGGACACTGCCTTCCCTCCGCCTCCCCATGTCAGCAGTACTGCTACAGGCAAGCAGGGGCGTAGCGTGTAGTCCAGTGGCGAGCAGCATAATGCATTCCTGGCCCGGCTCTTCCTGTACAGTGGCTGGAAGCAGGGAGCAGGCTGGCTGGGCACTGCTCCAGTGCACCTGCCTTGGTCCTGCACAACAGCAGCAGTGCCTGTTCACTCAACTGCCTTGAGCACTCTGCCACTCCACCTCCCAGCTGGACTATGCCCAAAACACCTGCCCATCTGCCTCTGCTTGCAGGACTTTTTACCAATCAGCCAGGAGTGACCTCTGAAATCTGGGACTGTCCTGGCCAAATCAGGATGTATGGTCACCCTATATATATAAGGCAATACATCTGCATCACTAAACACCTCTATAATACATACAACATCAAAAGTAAGTCCAACTATAATAACCCAAGACTAAGTATATGCTTACTGAGGTCACAAAGGAAATCCCAGCTATATGTTCTGACTAGTACTTATACTGCAGTTATTCCACATGTCTACATAGCTGATTATTTTTCAGGCTCAGGAACACTTCGGCCACATGTAGACTAAATGAGAGGCGTGCATGCCTGACACTTTAATGCAGGCTAAATGCTTTTGCACTGCTTTCACGGTATTGGTGTTTGCATGCCTCGGCAGCATATTATGTATTAATTCCAGCCTCTGCAGGAAATTCGGCAGCATAATGTGCCTTAAATTACTTGGAGTGCAGCAAACCAGAACTCCTTTGAGGAGTTTTAGTTTGCTGCCTGTACAGCTGCAGAGCAAAGCACCAGGCTCCATGCAGCTCCATGGCTCTGTAGGCAGCCCTGCAGGCAGCCTGACAGCAGCCAAGGAAAGCAGGCTCTGCCCAAGAAAAGTGGTGAGCCTCATTTGCCCCCTCCACCCCCCCGGAGCCTGCCTGCCTGAGCTGTGTGGGGGCCTGGTACTTCCCTCTACGGCTGTGGTGCCCCCCACGACCGCCCGAGTTGGGTGCCTGTGGGCAGGTGCTGCCTGTGTGGGGAGGCCCAGCACACACTGCAACCCAGGGACTGCTCTGCTCACCAGCAGCTCACCCTCCCCTCCCTGCTGGATAGGCAGGTAATTCTGTGGGCTGTGTGCATGACACGGGGGTTTAATCAAGCCTAAGTTGAAGTGTTCTTTTTTAAAACCCATCACTTCAATTTAGGACCCCCATTTTGTGTACACACACCCTTAGTCTGTTGTATACATGAAGCTATTGAACCAATTTTTGAAAACATGAGTCATACTGTTAAAAAATAGAGTAGACCATCAATTCAAGGAATTAATGCAAGATGTCAAATTGTATTAAGGATGAATATTATCAAAAACTTATCTTTTCCACCCCTAGTAAAGGAGACAAGGAAAAAGAAAAAGCAAGGGTTTATTTAGTACAATAAGTGGTTTTGTTTCACTAATATCTGTTCTGATCTTCTTCTAATCTTCAGAAGTATCAGAATTGCTATTAAAAAAAAAGAAGAGAAAAATAAAGGAGAATCTGTTGGTTTCATTTTCATTACAACAGCAATGCCGTTATTAGTATTGCTCAAACATCAAGCGTTTCAACAAGTAAAGAAAAAAATAGTGCTGGAGCAAACATTTTATACACTTTGTTCTTCCTAGAGTTATCATAATAATTGGATGTCTTTCAATTTATTACAGCATATCTACTATACCAGATAATTCCATTTCTCTTTTCTAGATGCAACAGACACTTCATGCAACAGAAATCAATATTGTGCAGGCAATGGGGCTGAGGGGGAGGGGTGGCACTGGATCTTTAGCCTTGCCACTTCAGTGTGAAAAGTTTGCATAGACAAGCTATTAAATACACACCACTGCTCTCTCAAATATACAGTAGCTTCTAATTATTTGCTGTATAAAACATGATTAGAAAATACTATTATAAACAGGCTCTTTATGCCACATGTACCAGGATAGCCAAGATATGCAGCTATCCATGTCCACAGCTGCAATTAATATCCACAAGGTATAATACAGAAACTAATGGTATTTAAACAGTCTTTATGTTTGCCACAAATGCTGATTTAACAGAGTAAAAAAAATTTTTCTAACCCTCTTAATATAAAAGTACATTCCTTTAATTAAGTGCTGATAAACCTTTAGTTAATGGGCTATTTAATAATAGACTATGAAACACTGATCAATGATACATATATGTTTTAATATATAGTTGACCTCTGATTACATATTGTTACTGAACACAAAGTTTCAGTAAGTTGCTTATAAACACAGGGTGTTATTTTATTCCCTTCTTGCTCATTTAAGACTGGAAACAGATATTATCTTTGGAGCAGGATCAGCTGTGCAGCAGCTCATCATGGCACAGCTGATCCACTTCAATGGCATCTTCAGACATTGCTGGGGCTGTTGTCCTGCATGACTGGGCTCCTGCTGCTCCTGGGGCTTCAGAGGCTCAGTCCTGCAAGAAAAGGAAGCTCCTGCTTGTAGATGTGCATTTAATGTTAAGGCAATGCACCTGAGGCAGTTGTCTCATAGGATCAGGCCCCTGAAATCCTGGGAGCTCCTGCCTGAGGAAGCTAGAGGGAGTGATCCACACTTTCCCACCATAAGTGTACAGACATCAGGCATTAAAAGGCAGCATAGATTAGGACTAGGATCATCTCCATGACAAAATTTGTGGTGTGACAAAAGGTTAAGGTGCCTGTTCACTCACAAAAAAAAAAAAAGAAGGCAAAGCTGAAGTCTGTTTACAGACTAAGCTTCCAGACTTGACTTTCTATATAGCATTTTCAGCACTTGGGAAACTAGAAGAATTCCATGTCTGGATGCATAGCATTGCCTGCATGGACACCTACACACACGTGTAGACTGGACATGTACAATGTCAATAAAACATAAATGACTTCCCATATTTTATTCCAGTAGCTGAGAGCCTAGAGTGCTCACCTGAGAAGCCAGAGGACCTGGTTTTTAGGCTCTCCTCATACAAAGGGGGTCTGAATTTGGGTCTTTCTTACCTCTCAGCACAGCACTTCGACCATCTTGCCACAGGTCTGCTTTAAACAGCAACTTCTCTGATGCTCCTTTTGAAACCAAGTCATTAATATCACCATTGGAAAAAATGGATGGGAGTCAGTAAAGGGGGGAAACTTTTGGGAGCTAGCCCTTGTGCTACCTCACCCCAGACCAGTAGCCAGCAAGACAAATAGTTTACCAAGCTGCACACTCAACAGTTTGCTTTCTCTATTCCTTTTGACCCTACATATCATGATCTGCCCGGGGCAAGCTTCAAAAAGAGTGCCAGAGAAGGTCTTGTCATGGCTGACCTGTGATGTAGTGGGGTGATGAAAGTGCTATGCTGGGAAATTAGAAACTTGGGTTTAAACCCTGCCTGGGTAGGGGCATGGGGAGCAATAACCTGAGCCCTATGGCTTCCCAGCTTACTCCCCCAGCTACTTAACTATTAGGAGGCAAGGAGTAGAAAGTATTTCCTTGCCGACTTCTTCTCTGGGTTTTCATTAACTACATTTTAGCATCTAGAGAGACTACCGCATATCAACAAAAGAGGTACATACATGCCTGCCTATATATGTGGCCATCATGAAGTCTACTGCAGATTCATAGTCTGCATGCATATTTATGTATACACACACACACAAGTTGCATGTGCAAGAATATAATTCCTACCTGAGGCTTAGGTGACATTTCTGGGACTTAGACAAGAAGTGGAATGTGGGTAACTATATCTAGACACTCAAATGACTGATGACTAGGAATATAGTAGAGTTACCCACAGTATATAACCACCAACATCATCAAATGTTGACAAGAATACTATGTGATATGGATACTTACCTGTAATGTTTGTGTAATACTTACTATTTATCACAGGGTAATAGGGGGTCAGACTCTATGATCTAATAGGTCCCTTCTGACCCTAGAAATCTATGAAATCTATGAAAATAGGAAATTACTGTAGCAAGGGACCTTATGGAGGTCACCTATTCCAGCCCCCTGCCAAAGAGGGTTCATTCCTACTGAATCATGTCAGCCAATTAGCCGTCTAACGTGCTCTTGAGAATCTCCAGAATGGGGAGTCCACAACTCTTTAGGTAGTTTAACCACCCTCATAGCTGGAAAGTTCTTCCTTATATGCAACCAAATTTTCCTAATTTGAGGAAATTGTTTCTAGTTCTGTCCCCTACAAACAAAGAGAAAAGCCTATCTCCATTCTCTATGTAATCATTCTTCAGCTATTTTGAAGACCATTATCGTATTTCCTATGTTGCTGGACAGTCCAGTACCTAGAGGTTTTCAGCAAGGTTCAATGAGGCTGCATATGGAGGTGGAAAGGGAAGGATGAAGGATCAGAAAGAAGGACTGATTGCAAGATTGCTTTAATACAGGACGCATCTCTGCAGGAAAGTAAGTTATATAGGCAAGCTGTTTGAGAAAATAATTCTGGCACACATCCAGGAGGGGACAGCAGGGGACTGCATGCTTAGGGGCAACCAACACGGGTTCATCAGTGGCAGGTCCTGTCAGACCAACCTGGTGGCTTTTTATGATCAGATCACCAGATCATTAGATGCAGGGGTAGCAGTGGACATAGTCTTCCTGGACTTCCGGAAGGCTTTTGACACTGTCTCTCACCCTGTTCTCATTAAGAAAATGGGAGGCTGTGGCGTAGACACCCACACAGTCAAATGGGTCGCCAACTGGCTGGAGGGCCGCACCCAGAGGGTGGTAGTGGATGGGTCCTTCTCAACCTGGAAGGACGTGGGCAGTGGGGTTCCGCAGGGCTCGGTCCTCGGGCCCGCACTGTTCAACATCTTCATCAGTGATTTGGACGAGGGGGTGAAAAGCACCCTGTTCAAATTTGCTGATGACACTAAGATGTGGGGGGACGTGGGCACACTAGAAGGAAGAAGCAGGCTACAATCGGACCTAGACAGGTTACAAGGGTGGGCGGATGAGAATAGGATGGGTTTCAACACAGACAAGTGCAAGGTGATGCACCTGGGGAGGAACAACCGGCACCATACCTACAGGTTAGGGAACTCCCCTCTTGTCAGCACGGAGGCGGAAAAGGATCTTGGAGTCATCATTGACTCCAAGATGAACATGGGTCGGCAGTGTGGGGAGGCAGTTAGGAAGGCCAACCGTACCTTGTCATGCATCCACAGATGCATCTCGAGCAGGTCCAGAGAGGTGATCCTCCCCCTTTATGCGGCACTGGTCAGGCCGCAGTTGGAGTACTGCGTCCAGTTCTGGGCGCCGCACTTCAAGAGGGATGTGGACAGCATGGAGAGGGTCCAGAGGAGGGCCACTCGCATGATCAGGGGACTGCAGGGCAGGCCCTATGAGGAGAGACTACGGGACCTGAACCTGTTCAGCCTCCACAAGAGAAGGCTGAGGGGGGATCTTGTGGCCTGTTACAAACTGGTCAGGGGGGATCAGAAGGCATTGGGGGAGTCACTGTTCCCCCGAGCACAGCCAGGAGTGACCAGGAACAACGGTCACAAGCTAGCAGAGGGTAGGTTTAGGTTAGACATCAGAAGGCGCTATTTCACGGTCAGGGCGGCTAGGGTCTGGAACCAACTTCCAAGGGAGGTGGTGCAGGCTCCTACCCCGGGGGTTTTTAAGAAGAGGTTAGATGAACACCTTGCTGGGGTCGTTTGACCCCAGTACTCTTTCCTGCCATGGCAGGGGGTCGGACTAGATGATCTTCTCAGGTCCCTTCCGACCCTAGAAACTATGAAACTATGAAACTATATACTCTTGTTTCTATTAGCTAGTGGTCATCAGAGGCTTGGGTAACATGTATAAATAAATTTGGCCTGATTACTTCAAATCAAACAATACTCTGTGGAATCTTGTCCCTCAGCTTCAATGTAACAGCCTTACACTATAAGCTATTCCCCTGCTCAGTCATGGATCACATTCTGAACACCTTTACTCCCTGTAGAATCCCACAAATATAAATCAGACTATTGGGATGATTAATCAGAAATACTTCATGCCTGTCAATCTGCTTCTAACTTTTAAAATTGATTCTTTTGGCCCTTCTTGGTTTGGTCATAAGTATATGTATACATATACATATAAGTATACATTAAATCATCATTCAAATGTCTGTTCTAATATCTCAGCAATAACATTCTGATAGTTCTGATTCTTTTTATTCAATGTTTTGTCATTTCAACCATATCTAATCTTTATTCTAATGAAAAGTTTGTTGTATCCAACTGGCTAATTATAGTCTTACCATTTGTTAGAATAACTGTCTTTTGTTTTTTCCAGTAACATTTATTTAGGTAAATTCCTGATGGCCTTATAAAATCTATCATATTAAGTATGGTAGTGACAGTCAGTCCTTTTCTATATGGAGGACAAAACTGTATTATACCATTTTGTTAGTATATTTATATTTAATTTATATTCATTATAACATAACAGAACTAGGTGAAGGAACTTTGAAACAACTGCAGTAAGTCAAGGCTTTTAGCTATGAAACTGAAATACATTTTTCTAGCAAAAGGGGTGGGAGGTAGAGGAGATGTAGTCATTCGGGTGATTTCTTTGAAACTAGAATAATCTGAAGCATGTCAGGCATTAAATAACTGTTTTCAAAGTTTCACAAAGCTGTGTGACAACACCATTATCAGAAAGCTAAGTTTTAACTAAACCAGGTTCTTTTAAAACTACAAGGGCTATTTATTTATTTATGCTTATAACATTGTCTTTTGAATTGAAGGCAAGTTTGTTTTTGGGTTTGTTTTTTTAAAGCAAGAATGAGAATTTTATTGCAAATTAAAACAAAATTTCTGTTATTTTTATTAAGCAAACAATTTGCAATTCCATCTAAAATAATCAGTAGGGTTCTTCTATAAAATATATCACCTATTTTTGCCCCCCCATTCCTTTCACTATGAAGTTACTTTTGCATGCAATGTGAGCATTGAGAGTCTATGAAGTTAAGCATGAATGTATGCAATCAGAAAAAGTAGCTAAATTCAGATGTCATGGTTAGAGGTATCTTAGATTAGCTATAATATACTTGACATTGCAGAAATGGAGCAGAAGGTGTAAAAATACAATTTCCTAGAAGATCATAAATCAAAGTATCCCCTTTACTGTGCACAATAAGTTTTTCCATTCAAATATTAAGATTTCAAAATACTTTAGCTTCATATAGTGGAGCAGGAACAAGTCATCTTTAAACAACTGACTCTTATGGGAGACTAATTACCATGAAAATAGGACAGAAACACAGCAATGCAGAGGCAGTTCAGCAAATTATTGGATTGTTGGGGATAACTTTTTTGCTATAAACTGGGAAGAGGCCAACTGAGTGCAGGCAGGAGTGGGGAAGCAGTTCTTAACTTACTGTTCACAAACAGAAGAATTAGTTGAAAATGTGAATCTGGAAGATAGATCAGGTGACAGTGACCACAAAATAATAGAGTTCAAGAACACAGAGAAAAGGAGGAAGGTAAACATCAGAATAAAGACAGTGGACTTAAAAAAAAAATTAGAACCTGCGGCTCTGGAGCCACATGCAGCTCTTCATAAGATAATATGTGTCTCCTTGAATCTTTGCACAACCACATGGTGACCAGCTTCCAAATGGAAGCTGCTCAAACTTCCAAATGGAAGCTGGTCACTGTGTGGTTGTGCAAAGATTTAAGGAGACACATATTAACTTCTGAAGAGCTACATGTAGGTCCAGAGCTGCAGGCTGGCCACCCCTGGCCTAGAGTAATGGCAGAACAGATGAGGAATTACTTAGAAAAGCTAGTTGATTTCAAGTGGACAGGGCCAGATGAGATGCGCTTGAGGGTACTGAAGGGGTTGACTGAGGTAATTTTGGACCTATTGAAAAGTCATGGAGGTCAGATGAGATCTCAGATGATTTGAAAAGTGCAAAAATACTACTTACTTAAGAAAGGGAAAAAGGAGCATGTGGGGAATTACACATCAATCAGTCTGAACTTGATACTTTGTAAGATCATAGATCACTTAGGCAGAGGAAATTTAGGTTAGAGATTAAGGAAAAAATTTCTGAATTTGAGGGTGGTTAAATACCTAGAGAAGTTGTGGACTCTCCATTCCTAAAAATGTTCCAACTTTTAAGGTTAGATAGATGCTTGGCTCAGATGGTTTAGTCAGGGATGATCATTCCTTGAGCAAAGTGCTGAAGTAGATAAACTCATAGGGTCTCATCTGCTTTCCTATGATCCTAGTGTCTTAGTAAAACTGGGCCAGGCCTAATGTAAAAATTAAATGAAAAGAAAACATAAAAGTAAGGCAAACACAGAACTGTGGTACTTGCAAAGCCCTTTATATTGCTTGTGAATCAAATCTTATCACCCTGAAGGCAATGAAAAGGTTGGCTTTTGATACTAATGGATCTAAAATTTGTCTCTCTGGGCACATCTTACACATTCATTAAAGCACAGTAGTTAGAGTGCATTTAATTTAGTACTTGTATAATGAAGTACTAAATAAATGTGCAGTAACCAGAGTTACTGCTCAGTCACACTGGCAAATACCTTTTTAGTGATGCTACTACTCAGTAGCCTAATACTACTGCACAGTGAGTTGGCATAGTTTTTGCCAGGACATGATACTGCACAGTAGTATTAGGCTACAACACAGTTAGTGTCTCATGTAGATGCACCCTCTCTGTATTAGAATTGACAGAGTTTCAAAAGCAGGTTAGACAGACACTTGGATGGGATGGTCTATTCAGTGATGATCCAGTGATGATTCAGTTAGGGCTGCCAGGCTCTGGAATGGGCTTCCAAGTGAGGTGGTGCTTTCTCCTACGTTGGGGTCTTCAAGAGGAGGCTGGACAGATATTTGGCTGGGTTGATATGACCCCAGCACCCATTCCTGCCCAGGGCAGGGGTCAGACCTGATGACCTGTTTAGGTCCCTTCTGATCCTAAGCACTATAATACTATTGTCCTGCATTAAGCAAAGGACTGGACTAAATAACCTTACAGTGTACCTTCCAGTCCTACTTTCCTATGATCCTATGATTTTTTTATTCTACTAGTCCTAACATCTAAATTAATCTTCTTGTGCTTAGTGAGGAAATAAATTGCTCTGTGAGTAAGGGGGTCAACATCAGAGTCCCTGGCTTGCCCACCATGATAAATGTCTGTTGATATTTTTGCACATTTTATAGGGCAAAATGGTGCCCAAAGTTAAGTATAGAGAATTGGTATAGCATGATATTTCTTTTCTTGTTTGTTTCAATATTTTGAAAAGTTAATAAGTTAAAAAGAAGAAAAAGGACTAGTGAGACTACTTGAAATACAATTTTTACAGGTTTAAATACGTCTGCCACAGCTATATTAAAATGCATATGAATATAAGAATTATTTTAAATTATTTTGGGAAATGAATGAACATGCAGAAGGAATATCTGCACTTCAGCAAGCAGTACATATCTACACCAAATAATTTTTGTTATGTTTTAGCCAATTCTTAGCATTACCATAGCAATTTGAAAATTCATTATGGCAATTTCCAAGTGTAGTGGAAGATGAAAGAAAGCACCAACTTATCATCCCTTTACCAGAGGACAACAGTTCTAGCAAAGTAATGTTTTCTAAAAGCTAAATTGAGTAACAAAAAGAGAAAAGCCATAAGAAAAAGATGACACTAATAGGCGCCCATTAACTAGTGTTGTTCATTGTGTTCTTTTTCCTCGTTAACTGTATTTGACTCTGAAGGATGTTATCAATTATGTTGCTATAGTTGTTCCATCCTTGTCATAAGATTAACCACACGGCCATCTTTATGTAGATCCTGGACAAGGGGTTTTGGATTTGCTTTATTACCTTCAGTTGTTTTACAGAATGCATCCAGGCTGGTACTTGAAAGTCTATTCATCTTCACTTATGCTCAAACTGTACAAATAATTAATGTCAAGAATAGTCACCACAGATAAATGCTTAAAGTTAAACCAGAAGAAAATATCACCTGTCTTGTTTAAAGGCCACTTTTCTTGTTCTGTCAAACTGAATCAGGGAAGTGGGCCAAATTCATCAGCAGATTATAGCCTATTTATGCTGACTCAGATAAATGATCCTAGAACGCCACAATCTGTCCTTCGACACAGGGATCTGTTCCTAAGAAATGCAGGGCTAGCATAGCTGGCACTAATCCATCTCCTACAACAGAAAGGATCAAAAACTAACATGCTTTTACAAACCTATGGAAGGGTGAATAAAATACATGAATACAAGGAAACATAGTAAAAATATATAAAGTCACAAATACTATAGAGAATGCTGGTCCTGAGCATCCCTATTTCTTTCCCTTATGACATTCTCAAGGGGGTGTTCAATGAAATTTAAAGAAGTAAAAATTAGAACTGCTAGAAGAAAACACTTGTTCATGCAATGTGTAATCAGGCCATGGACAGATATGCATTTAATGTGCCCCAAATTGGAGTAGATGTGATATCTTTTATTAGGCCAACTGAGTAGTTGGGAAAAATGTTATTTGCAAGCCTTTGGGTGCAATCGCCCTTCTTCAGGCATAGGGAGTCAGCCTAGACCTGATAACACCACAAATTAATCCTAGAGAACACAAGTTCTCTAAGGTACTCTAAAGTGGAGTGTCTTCATTTAATACCTCATTTTTCAAGGATTAAATTTGTTGCATGATCAGCCACTTTAAAAGCACTATGCAGCCATTCACATGTGTCACGGCATGGCTGTAGAGTGTTTTCAGGGGGCCAATTTCATGACAAGTGTAACTTCTGCTCAGCAGAGGCTCCTTATGCCTGAAGAAGGGTGACTGCACCCAAAAGCTTGCAAATAACTTTTTTCTAACTACTCAGTTGGTCTAATAAAAGATATTACCTACTTTTCTCGCTTATGTCCTTAGACCAGCACAGCTACAACCAAAATCCCAGCCAAATTGGAGTGTAATTTAAAGTACTTCAAGTTCAGAGTGCTTCAATATCGTATAGATGCATTGTCCCCCCAAAAAATCCCTCCCCACTTCAAAGCACTTAAAAGTCATTGTTATAGCAAGCAGAACTAGTGCTCTCCAACCAATGGGACATAAGTTATGTTTGTCATGAAACTGGCCCCCTGAAAACAATCTACAGCCATGCCCTGACACACGTGAATGGCTGCAAAGTGCTTTTGAAGTGGCCGAGTGATCACACAACAAATTAACCCTTGTCAAATGAGGTATTAAATGAAGGCACTCTACTTTAGACCACCTGAGGGAACTTGTGTTCCCTAGGGTTAATTTGTCATGTTATCAGGTCTAGGCTGATGCAACCCAACCCCTCCGCACCCTCCAGGCTGTTAGAAGGAAGGGATGGAGGAGAGCGCAAACTGCAGGCTAGGTTTTGCATGGCCTTAGGTGGAGCAGCAGGTGGATCAGAGCCCCCCTACCTCACATGTCCTCCCCAACCTGCCCTGTTCAGCTCAGGCCAAGCAAACCCCAGCTGGCAGTTCAATCTCCCTCCCTTCCTGCTGGCAGCCCAGAGCTGGGAGGGGGAGAGGGGCAGCTCCTCAGTTGCAAGCAGGCACCAGGGGGACTGGAAGGCAGGATCAATCCCTCCATGAACCAACAGGAGAATGTCTGTTGGCTCAGGGGGATGCTCTAACTCATGGTGCTTTATGTAAAGTGCCATGAATTACAGCAGGGGCCTGCACATCTGTCAGCACCCAAAGATTCCTTGTGTGCCTTTTCTCCTTCTTAACCTCTGAAAATTCCTGAGGACAGACAAACACACAGGGAAGAATTCTTTGGTCTTTTTGTCTTGCTCTCCCTCCCTTCTGCTGAGGGAAGGAAGGAAAATAGAGCACTGCAGGATGCCAGAGGACTGCTGGAGCATGTAGAGGTTTACAGAGAAGCACTTCAAAAAGAAGCCTGTCAAAGATGATCCTCATTTTTGAGAAACATTTTTAAGTGCTTCAGCCATTTTAAAAGTGCTTTGTTGGCCCTGAACATACATACACTCACTGTTTGAAGTGCCTCAAAGAGGTTTGGCACAAAATTCATAAAGGGTTTAGATAAACAAGCACAAACAGATTACAAGAATTAATTCTAACTAACATTTTAGAAGGGATATATAAATTCAAGCTGTAGGGTATAAGTGTCTGTCAGACTATTTGAGGCTGGCATGAGACAGATGACCATATAGCTGTATCCTGCATGGATCTCATACCTTCTTTTGCAGTAGCTGGTACTGGCTGCTATCAGAGAGAAAACAGTGGGCTAAATGGCCCTGGGATTTGAATCAGGATTTCAATTTCTGTGAAAAACTACTGCATATTGGAACAAGTAAACCATTTCAATCAAAGAAAGTGTTGGGAATGTATGCATAGGGTGATCATATGTACTGGTTTAGCTGGGTGAGTCCCTGATTTCAGAGGCTAGTCCTGGCTGGCCCATGAGAATTAAAACCAGTGTCCTAGGATCCAGACCATGCCAGCACAAGATGCAAAATCTGACAAGAAATCTCCACCACCCCCACAATAACTACACCCTACAACAGAACCATCACCATTCCTGGATCTTACAGCTGCACCTCGAATAATGTTATACATCTCATCCAGTGTACCAAGTGCTCTGATGGAAAACATGTAGGAGAAACCAAAAAACAGCTGCGCACCAGAATGAATGCATACTGACAACCTAACAAAGACAAAAATAGCCAACTACCTGTGGGGGCACATCTCTCACATCTCTCTCTGTTCAAATCCTCAAAGGGAACTTACAACACACTTTTTGTAGATGAGCCTATGAACTGCACTTCATATATTTACTGGATACAAAAAAAAATCAGGGACTCAGTATAGACACATTTTTACTGTTTTATGACACATTTCAACCCGCCTGACATCTGATTCACCAGGTACTTGCCTGACCTGACCTCTTACATTTTTCTTTCCTCCCCCACCTTTCCCCCCCTCCCCTCTGCTACTTTTCTGCCATTTATTTCCCTGATTTCCTACTATTTCCTTCTTCATTGAAAGCCTCTTTCTTACCTTGCATTATTACCACTGTAGTGTTTCCCTTTGGCTCCACCACCCCCGCTTTCTTCTTTCTCCCTCCTTTGCTTTACTTTTTGTTTTTCCTTTTTTATCTATTTATGCTTCCACTACATCCTTTCACATGTTGAGCATCTCTCATTCCTATTTGCTTGATCTTCAACTATTTCCTTTTTCAAAGACAGTCTTTTTTCTACCTTGGATTTTATCACTGTAATGCCTCCCTTTAGCCTTTTTCCACCTGCTTTCTTCCCCCTCCCCTCTCTGCTTTACCTTTTGTCTTTCTAATTCTACCTATTTACATTCTCACTGACATCTTGCCACACTTTCAGCTTCTCTCATTTCTTGGAGTCTCAGAAAAACAGAGACTCCCTTTGCCTGAAGAAGGGTGACTGCACCTGAAAGCTTGCCAAGAACTTTGTTCCAACTACTCAGTTGGTCTAATAAAAGATATTACATGTACTCAAAGAACCTTGCCAACCAGTGTCCTCTAGGCATGGGGCATGAAGACAGAGTGGCAGGAGCTGTGAAGCAGGAAGCCCTATTAACACTAACTGTTACTTCACAGGTAATTCTTAACACCTGTGAAAGAAACTGGGCCATTAATGAGCCATTGATTTCCTGCAGCCTGCAAGGGGGGAGAGTGGGTGGGCAGTTATGGCATGGCATGGCGTGGCGTGGCGTTGTGTGACGTGGCATGGCATCTTCCTGGAATCCACATTGTCGCATATAGTCATGCTACGGATGCATGCTCTAACGTGCATTGGAGACTCAGCCACTCTAAACTGAGAAAATGTATTTGCTTAATTATTAATTAATCATTATTGAGAATACTATGCTTCTTAACTTCTGGTTGAAATAAGTACTTCATACTTTATACACTGAGTAAGACAATTGTTTAGTTTTATCTTGGCTATTGTAAGCACCTGTAGTTCCCTGCAGAAATTGTGTTAATTCAGAGGTATTCCTAAAGAAATTACAACATATATCCATGTACCACCTAGGACCACACCAGAGTGAAAGAATTTTTTTTTCCTTTTTCTCAAGTAGAAAAAGGCTAATATGAGTACAGAAAGCTGCACATATCACAGCACTAACTTTTCACGGTAATGCCAATTAGTTCCTGTGGTCACACTACTGGTGTACAAATACAATGAATAATCATGGGAGCATGAAGCTATAGAAATATTAATAATAAAACTCCATGAGTTGCCCGGGTAGCAAAACAGGCAAAATACAGGGGTGAATACAAGAGAGGCTTTGTATTTTCTACTTCCCAAACTTGTCTAAAATGTATTTACCTTTTAAAAGCAAGCTGGCATCATGTAAATAGACTATTTCTTATGCCAAATTAGTATGTTAAAGTGCAATTTTAACAACATGTCATTTGTGTAAAGTTTTATACTTTGTTAGTGAGATTAATTCAAAATTAAATTATACATATGGTATAAGAAGTTACATTGAAAATGTCAAGAATACTGAAAAATGAGTAGGAAATTTGGGTTTTATTATACACCAAATCAGTCTTTATGAAAAACATTTTTCTGTATAACTTTCTGAAATGCAAACCTCAAACCTATTTCTACAGAGCAAGGTCTAATTTTAACACATAGTAGCTTATGACAACACTATAATAAAACTGCAATAATTATAGAATACCCTGTACTATAGGGATCTATGTTTATAGATACTGCAGGTAGCAAGTAGGTTCTGTTCCTGCATTTTGACTGAATATCATTGTGCTGTGGTCCTGGGCACATGTTCAAATGCCTGGGAACAGTGAACTCCTGCACAATATGCACCAGAGTTTATTGCTGCATGCCAATAGCGTATGTAGATGTGCCTTTATGTAAGCCAATCCAGGTATCCATTATGAATCTGCGCAATTACAAAACAAAGAGCATCTGCTGTATACATGCATAGTTCCTAAAAACTTTATATTCATCTGATCGATACTAATGTTCACACCAAAGAAGACTCATAAACCAAAGGATAAAGACTCCTTAAAATGCCTGTCCTTGGAAGGACCTTCCATTCTGTGGAATAACTAAAAAAATTTATTTATCAATAAGAAATTTTCAGCCAGTATTAAATATTTTATAGTGATCCCTCTTTCCCATATATGTAATGGAGTGATGTGTTTTCATAATGTAGGGATATCTCAAAATAGGTTTGCTGGGCTGACAGAACAGGATTTTCTTTGTTTGGCTGGGTTTTTCATTTGGTTTTTTTTCTTCCCAGTAGGTGTGTGGAATCAATGACTCTTTCTAGTGTGTGCTGGCATTTGGGTGATGACAATGTTATCTATATTTATTTGAGCATCAATCACTTCAAAAGACATGGTGCTTACCTCATAGTGTATTAACTTATATACACTGACCTGGCATCACTAGAAATATAGCACTTCAGTTTAATGAGTAAGAAGTAATATTGTCTCCAAAAGCAGAGGCATAGTAGGCCAGCTTTGTGCTCTAGCAGTGGCAATGCACAGGGCAGTGCTGGCTGCTATGATGCCAATGGTGGCAGTGTGGCCAGCCACTCTTGCAGCAGTGGCTATTTTTGTACCTCTACCCACAAAGGCAGCAGCCAGGGCTGCTTCCCCTGTCACCACCACCTTAGTTGCATCTGATTTACAGTAGTATGGTTATAAAGAAAAGACTTGTAAAACTTAAAGGAAGGAAACTCTTGTGACAGATCATTGTGACCCTTTCTTCCCAAATGTCTAGCATTGACAAAGGCTCCTAGTCCCCTCCCTTCAGCCATGACGGCTCTATTTGCTGATCTTCTCATACTGTTCCAAAGGTGTAATGGCTCGGATTCTGCTTTCTCTAGGCCCCTTACAGATGTTACAAATATGGTGCAAATAAGGTGATTTTTGGCATCAGCTGGGGATGGACTTGGGGTTCCAACCAGACCCAGGGCAGTCCACAGGGATGGATCTATGAGGTGTATGGAAGCAAAGCCACACTTCCTTTTTACTGCTCACTGCATGCACAGTGACCTCTTTGGGCTCACTGGCTTGTCGGTAGAACTGCTAAAGCTCTGCATGTGCTGCATGGTCTGAACTCACTGCTGATCGCTGCAAGCCCTGACCCAAGAACCTATTCCCATACAACCCTGGAGTCCAAAAAGTGACCACTGCCATTGTTTACCCTCCCACCTCTCCTCATCTCAGCAGCAAGGGAAAGAGGTGATGAGTAGAAGTGCTCACCCCGTGGCCTTGGAACTTCATGCATGCAGGGGCCCCTGACCAGAGTTTGCACCAGTCTGATAGTGAGCTTAGAGAACTCGTGGAATATGGTGAGCTCCAGGAGAAGCTGGTCTGGTATGCCAGTCAGCTCAGAGAGATCACTGACATCCAGGAACAGGGTTCTGGCCACATAGCCTAGGATTAGCCTTAGGGAAGTTCTAAGTCCTAAACTGGGACCTGGAGCTGCCTGTGCCCAATTCTAATGTTCAGCTGAGAAGTGGGATGAAGCATAAGGCAGCCCCAGGGTCTGGGAAACAGCCCTCACCCCAACCTCCCAGTCTTTAGGATCAGGCTGGGGAGTAGTCCAGTGCCATTGGGGAGGGGCATAAAAATCCTCAGATTCCAATGGTGCTATTATTTTAACATCAGCTAGGGGCCTTAGACTTATTTTACACCTATGTGACTCCCTTGTCCAGAACAGAGGTACTTCTGATTATACCAGTGTTACAAAAGAATCAGCCTCAATAAAACAAAACATAAACGCAAGAACATAAGAAGTGTCAGACCAATGGTGCATTTAGACCAGTATCCTGTCTCTGACTGTGGCAGGTGTGGATGATTTAGGGGGAGAGCACTGAGGTCGATACATCTAGAGCGATCTATTCAGTATTCATGACCCTCCCTGGCTTCCACCATTATTGATTTAGAGATGCTGGAGAAAATCTCTCCAACACTTCTGTTCAACAGATATTAATAGCTCTATCAAAAACCCACAGAGTCCACGCCAATTTGATTGTGGAGTTAAATTCCTTTTTGAACTTAAATATGGCAATCAGTCTGAGCCTAACTGGAAGGGCAACAAGACCCACTAGCCAGAAACTCCAGTCCTCCCACTGGGTTTAAGTCCTGGTGGGAGGACAGACATACAAAATCCTCAGCCTTAGCTGCAGCCAACACCCAATGTTCCTGAAGAAAGCAAGAAAAAACAAACTAAGGTCCTCTCCACCCCCTTCCCCCCGCACCAAAAAAAACCCAAAAACAAAACAAAAGCTTTCAACCTCTCCTTGCATGGCTTGTTTTCCAAGCCCTTTATAATTGTTGTTCCCCACCTCTCCATCCTCTGTAATTTCCCCATGTCCTTTTTAAAAATGTAGAGCACAAAACATATGCAATATTCTAGATGGGGCCTAACCAGTGACAAGTATAGAGGCACTATAACCTTCTGTTTCTTGTCCATAATGCTTCTATTAATACAGCCCAATGCATTCACCTTCTGTGCTGCTACATCACAATGAAGACTCATGTTGAGTCTGTGATCTACCCAGACTCTCTCAAATATGTCTCTGTAGTGCTACCATCCAGCCAGATGTCACCCATTTTGTATTTGTGTTTTTGATTATTTTTTCTGAGGTGTAGCATCTTGCATTTGTCAGCACCGAACTTCATCCTATTAGCTTCATCCTAACTTTCCAATCTGCAAAGATCCTTCTGAATTGTGTTCCTGTCCTACAGTATGTTTTTAGTCCTTCACAGTTTCACATTATCTTCAAGCCTGGTCAAGAAACTCACAATTCCAGCACCTAAATAATTAACAAACATACTGAACAACATGGAGCCCAGCACAGAACACTGTGAAACTTTATTTAAAAGCTTCTGCCACTCTGACATGGATCCATTTATAACAACTCTTTGCTTGTGCTAATAAACCTGTGTCTATCCACTTTATAGTACTTTTGTTTAGCCCACATTTCTCTAATTCATTTATGACATAAGGACACATATGACTTTGTCAAAAAGCCTTGCTGAAGTTCAGATACTCTATATCCACTGTGTTCACTTCATGCACTTATGCAGGAAAAGTGGTCATTGAGTATCTCTACTTTTTTTGCATCTTCTGTTAAGAGATCTCTCTGGTTTCTTAAGAGTGTTTCCTGGACAGATAATTTCCTTGAGCTTTTTTTTCTGGCCAACATACCTACAGAACCTCTTCTTGTTGCCTTTGACCTCCCTCACCAGGTACAGCTCATTTTTTACCTTTGCCTTCCTGATTTTCTCCCTGTAAGTTCTTGCTATTTTGTATTTTGTTGAACTGCCCATTTTTCCCATTACTTGTATGCTTTCCTTTTGCATTTGAGGCATCCTAGAAGCTCCTTGTGCAGCCACATTGGTATCTTGCTATTCTTTTTGTGCTTCCATCAAGTTGGAACAGTTTCTTATTGGGCTTCCAATACCATGCCTTTAGAAATTCTCAGCCCTCCTGGGAATCTTTATCTCACAGTCTGTCTTCCCATAGTACCATGCCTATTAACTCCTTTTAGTCAGTTGAAATCGAGCTTTTTGAAATCTAGTGTCTTAATTCTATTGACCTCATGCTTCCCCGGTCTCAAAATCATGGATTCAATCATATTGTGATTGCTTTCTCTGAAACCTTCTAGAGCAGAAAGTTGACCTCCACACAAGCTAGGAAACAGCTCAACATTTTATGTTTGGCCATATTGTTCTTCCAGCAGATGTCCAGAAAATTGAAATCTCCCATGACTACCATTTCTATCTCGTAACTTTTGGATAATTGTGTCCATTCCTTGAAAAGTGCTTCATTCATCTCTTCTTTCTGACTTGGTGGCCCAGTACATCCTCACCCTTATATCAGTGCTGTATCTCTCACTTTTATCTTCACTCAAATATGTTCTGCTCTGCTATCTTCTTCCTTCTAAACCAGGAGAAAAGACAAGTTTTTTTGACAGATTACACTATCACCTTTCTCCCAATCCTTACCTTTCAAGGCAGAGTATAGCCCTCAGTGGCGGTATTCCAGTCACAAGAGCTGTCCCACCAGGTCTTGGTGACACCAATCTGATAATAGTTCTTCTTATAGGTTGTTACTTCCAGCTCATCTTTCTTGTTCCCCATACTACTCACAGTTGTCTGCATGCGTTGGGTGTATTTCACATTTTGACCTACTTGTTTCTCTTGTGCATCACTTGTTACTATCCTGTGGCTGTCTGGCCCTCCCCAAGAGTTTTTTGCTTCTTCCAGTCCTTTCTCTTCAGGATTGTTTGCTCTGTTGCTAGAGGAATCTATTTTTCCTTCCCTGTGGGATCCAATTTAAAGCCTTCCTTATTAAATTGGCCAGAACTTTAACCCATAAACTGGAAAATTAGGAATGACTTCACTATTGCTTTCATGATTGCTATTGTTTTATATGAAGGATGCTCAGAGATGACAGTAATAAGTAAAAGTTTTAAACCCTTAGATATACAGGTAATAATCTGAAAAAAATTCTGCTAAGGATTTTTACCTTCATGGAAATGGATGAAAATACTCCTACTGAGCTGGACACACAATTAACATTTTATCCTGGTGATGTGTGTTGCTGGCTTTCTGTGCTCCTACTCTTACTTGAAAAAAAACAATAAGAGAGAAGCCTGACTGAGAGTTACACTAGACAGCTGGAAGAAGATGTAATGTTCTGCTTGGACAAAGATTAAGTCTAACTGCTACCTCTTTGGAGAATATTCTGTGCCAGTAAGGAGCACATTAGTGAAAGTGAAATATTGAAGGATAGACAGAGGTGCAGAGAAATGGACTGGTTGTTTTCCAAACCCTCTTATCTCAATACAGACCCAATAAGCACTAGAATGACCCATTGCAATCCAAGGTGAAAATGACGCCAGGTATTTTATTTTTTAAATACAGGAAGAACTCTTTCAGAAAGTGTCTTGACTAGAGTCAAGAGCTTGACCAGGAGTTCACCCGGGAACTGGCTGACGCCACATGCTCCAGAGCCATGGTTGTCATGGGTGACTTCAGCAACCCAGATATCTTGTGGAAGGATCACTTGGCAAAATCTGAGCAGTTGCAAAACTTCCTATCATGCGTGGATGACTTCTACCTGACTCAAGACGTCTATGGGCCAACAAAAGGTAAAGCGCTGCTTGACCTGGTATTGGCAAATAGAGATGACCTAATCGGTGACCTAGTGATTGATGGGAAGCTGGGTGACAGCAACCATGAGCTGATAAGCTTCACCATCCACCGTAAAGCTGGCAAGTCAGTCAGCAACACGGAAGTCCTTGATTTCAGGAAAGCTGATTTTGACAAGCTAAGAAGGCTTGTCAGTGAGGCCCTAAGGGACCACGACCCCAGGGAGAGGGGAGTCCAAGAAGGGTGGTTGCTTCTCAAGAGAGT